>NC_136426.1:213876282-214515449 GCF_052849685.1 Lactuca virosa | reverse complement strand
ACATATTCTTTGCTCTTTGAAAACCTTATTGAGTTTGTCCAGAAAATCCTATATTTTCTTATGTAATAAATGTAAGAAATGTTCCCCATACTAGTTCCTTCTACAAGTACTTAGTGGATACAAGTTATATACAATCCAGATCGAGTAGACAATCGACTGTGTGGTTCTGCCCTAAGCCCACAACCAAACAAGGAAGAGGGAATGAAGTGGAATCCATACATTCCACTATCTGTTGGATCTCATTGTACGTAACCCTAACTTATCCACCAAGTACTCACCCAGTTAACTGTAAAGGTCCTTTGAAAACGGATGTGAATTCTCCCAGAAAATCCTATATTTTTTGATGTAATGAAATGTAAGTTCCGTTGTCATGTACATGTGTAATGTATTTATGTGGTGTATGTATGCAGCCCTGTTTGTATGTATGACCCTAGTTAAACATTCTTTCGGAAAAGTATGTTTTGTACTACAAAATAGTAAGTTGTACTTGTATTTAGTGACCCTTGTAGTACTTGTATTTAGTGACCCTGACCCATACCTGTTTTCCTCTATGATTACTTAGTATATATAGGTCATATATAATCAAAATCGATTAAGTAGTAGACTGTGTAAATATGCTCTAAGCCCACAACCAATCAAGGAACAGAGAATCATGCAGAAATCACACATTCTACTGCTTACCGGATATTATATATATCACCCTGATGTATAAACTAAGGGATCATAGGATTAGCATTATGGGTCCCTTGTAGAATGTATGTTCTTGTTACCAAAAGTATAATTCATGTAGTTCTATACTCAAAATAAAACTATTTGAAGCTACGTATTCCCCGTATACTACATGCCGTAATTAAGACTATTGTGAGTTTCATATAACCATGCTAATTTGACAACTGACCCGCTCGATGTTCTTCAAGCGTCGGAATGAGATGACATTTGTTACCCCGGAACTTTCGTTCCAACTATAGCTAGCATTCAGGGCATGGGATTGTTAGTCCCGTATAGATCTATACTCAAACTCACGCTCTCCCTCCAGGAGACTCTGTTGCCCCCCAACCTTATATTAACTAAACCCGTATAGTGTACAAATGTTTTCTTGTTCTTGAAAATGTATGTATTACCTTTTACTAATAGTGTACAACAATTATATTTAAATAATTATTTTAGTACGATATCCTTGACTTTGTAAGACAGTGTATGTATTCCCTAAACTACACCTATTGTAGCTTACATGTATGTTCTGTATGTAATGAAAGTCTTGTTAGTTTAACAGTTTGTGTAACACGATAAAATGATGAGAAAAAAATCACCCTTTTTCTCAACATGATACAAAAGGATTAACACTTACTTAAATAAGATTTTATTCATATATGAATAAAGCATAAATATATAATTTAGATCAATCAGGCAGTCGCACAAATGGCTTTATCCCCAGTCCACAACCAGACAAGGAGCAGGAGTTAAGGTGGAATCATCAGTCCTAAGCCTGTTGGATCTTAATTATATATTTATACATATATAAACATGTATTTTGGGAAATAAAAGTAATAAATAATTTGCTGTAATTTGAACGCTTTAAAATAGTTTGAATCATTTGAAAAGACTTGATCTGTTCTAAAACTGTTTGAAATCTTTTGAACATTAACACAAAATTACCTTGCGTTTTACTTGTATTCCCCCCCTAAAACATTGAAAAATAGTGAAAACGTAGGGGTATGAATTCACCTCTAGTGCGTGTGCTTTATCGGACTCGAAGTGTTTGCGAACGACCCTCAGGTTAGAATATGTGACAACAGTCGTATCCTAATAATATTTAAACCCGATATTGCATTTAAATTAATAAGATAATAATTTAAATATATATATAATAATTAATTAAAGTGTTAAACAACACTTAAGTATTTAAAAAATACTTACAATAATACTTGGAAATACCTAACGAAGAAATCAGTAGCGAAATTGGAGTTTTCGGTGGGAAAGGGGTGAATTCGGTCTAACATGAAGATTTGAAGGTTTGAATGTGGTTGATGAAATCCGTTGAATCTCAGAATATGGGATGAAGATCTGGGCAAAACACTCTTGAAGATTAAGAGGAAATTTTGGCATAAATTCGGTTTGAAAATGAAGGAAATGAGGTTGGAATCGGTTGAACAAATTTATATAGCAAATAAGAAATCGGTCAAAGGGTTTGGGCCATAGAGGAATTCGGTCCTAATGGGCCTAGATTTTGGGAAATTCGGTCATGACAAGACGGAATTAACCCTTTGTTGAATGTGATGGCCGAACACACAAACGAGACAAGATTCTACAAACCGAATTTTGCATTTAAATAGCTCCCAAAACCGAATGCACTTATTTATGGTGTATATTTATGTTACAAGCCCTTCACTTTTGATCTATGTTACCTTATACTACCCTAGATTAACTTAGTTTTCAAACCAAGCTTAGTTGTTAGCTTAAAAACAAGCCCTAAAGACTAGAGAGGGCACATGGCAACAAGGAGTGCAAGGTAGGATTACTTGTGCTGGGTTAGGGTTTAGGCTTTGCTAGGCTTAAAAATTTTGAGTTGTGATATCATCCCCCCGTTAGAGGGAATTTCGTCCTGAAATTCAAACCTCTAAATGGTTACTTCTGAACTAGGGAAAGAGGTGGGTACTTCGGTTCCACATGGTCTTCTCGATTTCCAGTGAATTCTGATCCTCGCATGACGTTTCGAAGGATCTTCACAATAATGTATGTTGTTTTTAATCCGTAGGGAGTGTATGAGTTTGGTCTACTTTTCTGTCCTCCTCGGAATACCCACTTTTAGTCCTTGGCAGCTTTTGTCCTGAAGCTCCTGGAAAGGCTCATACCTAGTCCATCCATCATCACCTCGTGTACACAAGTCATATATAATTAAGATTGATAAAACAGTTGGATGTGCGACTCTGCCCCAGGTCCACAAGTAGATAAGGAACAGGAGATAGGGTGGAAACACACATCCTAAGTCCGTAGAATCTTAATTATATACCACTCTCGCGTATACACTTAGTGGTGATAGGTTAACCGTATTTGCCCTTAGACTTTATTCTTGAACTTGACCTGTTGCACGAGTGGCATTCCTGAAAGTTCTATTGAGGATGCTTCAGAACAGTTTCGGAGGGTAAGGTACTCTTCACATGAGTACTTTGGGGTTTATAAATGAGAGACGATTCTAAGGTATGCGTCGGATTTGTCGTTATTAGTGACGAGCGTTCCGTTGGTCGATCGGTTAGGGCGAAGGGTCCTTTCGTAGTACAATGATATCGTTGTGGTGAGGACCAAGCCAATCCATGTCGAATGATGACATCAATACTTCTTAGTGGAACATGTGTTAAGTCAATTAGAAATAAGTGTTTATTAGGGCGATAGTGCATCCTGTGTGTACGCGATAGTGCATTCCGTGTATACTTTCTAGTGCTTTCTGTTTTACCCATGTTATTACCACTGCGAGCAATTTGTACTGCGATGAGCGAGTACCAGCAGTTTGAGTGTTTCGAAAACTAGTGATGATACTTCATAATATATTCCCTAACAGGTCCCTCTATGATCACTTGGTGTATACAAGTCATGCATAATTAAGATTGATAAGACCGTCGACTGAGCGACGCTGCCTTAAATCCACAACCAGACAAGGAACATGAAACGAGGCAGAATTACTCACTCTAAGCCTGCAAAATGATAATCATAAATAACCCTGATGCACACACTAAGTCACCATAGATCACCTGCAAGGATCCTTAGTTCTTATATGAGTTTTGTGATTTGTTCGCACGAGTGAGTAATTTAAAATTACTTTTTAGTTGGTACCCGTTTTAGTAAAAATTTAGGCTTTTAAATTATTTCATGAAGAAAACGTACCACAATTCATTGGGGTTCCGAGTCAGTCTCTCCAGCGGTGATCATTGTCACACCCCGATCCTTGTCGGAATCGATCGAGGCGTGATATATTGTTCAAAGTCTCATGACAACTATGTTATAATATGATTAGATTCAATTAAGTACTAAGTATGCAAACAAGATCCACAACATACAAATACAAATCCAAATACGAACAACAATTATTACATCAAATTTAAATAGTCTTGTGGATTTCTAAGGCACAACCTATTTTTCATCAACTTCATTCTTCTAATCTGCATCATGGGTAAAAACAGGTCAACTACGAGAGTTGGTGAGTAATCTAATTTTAGTAGAGAAAATTGTGAAGTTGAAACCTTTATAATTGGAAATTTGTTTTCTTTTGAAGTCGGCAAACAATTGTATTTGAGATAACGGTTTATAAATCAAAAATTGATTAACAAATGATAACAACAACAATAAGTCCTCACCCTATATATACATATATATATATATATATATATATATATATATATATATATATATATATATATATATATATATATAGGATGGAGCATCTAATCATCATACACACTCAACCACGTGCGATCAATCACCTTAGCGTCCCAAGGCGGGGTGGTCAACCCAATATCGCTATTATTGTCCATAATGTACCTCAAGAATACGTGCATAGTCATGGAGATTAGACTAAAAATGGTAATGCACTACAAGTACATGTAGCGTAAACAAACAATAGTTATACAATTAATGACTCACGTATAAATGTCCCAATAATGTCTCAATTGTGATAAAACAATAAAATGAAGTTGGAATATATTAGAACCACATGATACACCCCAAAAGTATTCAAAATTATAAAGTATGGGGTAGATTACTCACATTAGTCCCAAAACGAAATGCGTGTGTCGTACGATAGACGGTTCGGGTCAAAATGACGTAGAACCTAATATAATTAATAGTTTTGGTTTACGAACTGCTAAACGAGAATAGAGTACTAATACAAATAATTAGACACATATTCTTATATTAGATGAATTAACAATAATTCATTTTGATTATAATATTAAGGTATTCATTTGTTAAATGAATTTTAAATTGAATTAATTACTTTGCATAATTAATTTATATTTTCAATTTAGGCCAGATTTTAATAATTTCTTATTAAAATAATAACTTGCCCAATTATAATTATTTACAGATTTTAACAATTATTTATATGAAATAATCATTAAAATGCATTTTTACATGCTTAAATACTTAGGAAAATGGTTTTAAATAGTACACAGTATTGAAAAATTATGAAATTATTAGGAAATCATTATTCCATACAATATTAATTACTGTAAAATTTTTATATTTTTCTGAACTGTTTTAGTATTTATTTAATACTTTAATGATTAAACAACAACAAAATTCAGGAAAAATAATAAATTATTCCCAAAAATTCTGTAAAATTAACCATAGTTTTATAATATGATATAGAGCCCAGTGTATAAGTTTCGGAAATTTGTGACTATGGGAAGTATTTATTATATATTTCATTATTAATTAATCAATAAAATCATAAATAATAGTAAACAGTAATATAAATGCATGAAACTTCATAAATTATGTTTAATCAATATATTGGTCATCCCAGAATTTTCTCAGAATTTATTGAATGCAAAAAGTATTTTATGTGAATTATTGCCCTACTTTATTGCAATAATTATAGTAATTCAATAAAAATAAGTTATTTTCTGAAAATTTCCAGAACTTCTTATTTTATTGATGGGATTCTGAGAAAAATCAGGTTTATGCATAAAATGAGTTTTATATATTTTGGTGGATTTAATTTGTTTCTTGTATGAATATGAAACTTTTAACAACATACCTTGATGAATGCTTCAAGAGGGATGAAGATTTGAGTATAATAGATTGTTCTTGGCTGGAATATGAGTATTTCTTGGATGAATTTCGAGATTGAGAGTGAGAGAAAGAATAGAGAATGTTTAAGTGGTGAAGAGAATAATGTGTTGGGAGAAAAAGGAAAGGAAAGTGGATGGGAGGTGTGAGTGGGAGACCATGAGAATAATCTTTTTGCTTTTGGTGGTCTTCATAATTTCCCACTAACACAAGCATCTTTTACATAATTAATATAAGAGTTTTATAAAATTTAATGTAAAGTTTATAAAAATGGAGTTTGATAAAAGATGAGTTATTATTTGATTATAACAATCTACTTTGATTTGAAGTTTAATTATAGCATTCAAGTTTGATTCTTTTAAATTTAATTAGAGCATTATACTTTGATTTGATTTTAATATGGTATCATAATTTAATTTGATTATAGTTATAACGTTGTACTATACTATGTTGCTATTAACGTCAATTTATATCGTAGTGTATGAGTTTCGATCCTATTAGCGTCAAGTAATCTTGAGTAGGGTTTGAATGAGATTGCGAGAGGTTTCGTTTGTGATCTTTTTGAGTGTCCGGATTCGCAACGCAAGGTCCATAGACCCCGTTAAGCCATGATTTAGTGTCCTACACAATCCCGATGATTGGGCAATAGTGTTTTATCGCTTTGGTTCGTTGTTTAGCACTGTTAAGGCTAAGGAATATCAAACACATGAACTTTCCAAATGATGTTTTCTCATTAAAATAACGAATTGTACAGTGATTACATAACGTAAACCCTAACATACAAGGGTTAATGGAGTTGACCGGTTTAACTTGTTGACTTTGTTTGACTTTGACTTGACCGAAATTTGATGGTTGTCACAATCATCAGTATTCGTCCATCGCCGCCAGAGTTCTGTGATATTGGGCAGTCCCTCTTATAGTGCCCCGACTCGCTACACCCATAACAGGCCTGACCAACTCCATCATATGGGACCTGGGATATTGGTCGTGCTGGTGCCCTGCAGAAACGGATCGTGTGTCCCTTCCTGTGGCAATTTAGGCAAGTCAGCTCTCGGAAACCTTCGGCTTGATGGAAGTTGCACTTGTTACATTTCGGGAGGATCCCAGCATATTGCCTGACCGGTGCTAGAGGGGCTGGTGTTGTGGCAGCATGAGCCGCGATATTCTGTTGTCTCTTTTTGCTCCAGGATTTTCGCTTATACTTGTCCCCTTTTGTTGGCTCCGGAGTGGGGGCCATCACGCCATGGCGGACTCCATGGTCGATGAGTCGCCGGGCCAAGCATTTGGCGCTATTGAAGTTAGTTGGGTTGGAAGCCAGTACATTCCCTTGGATTTGGGGAGATAATCGCCAAATGTACCTTTTTATCTTCTTTCACTCCGGGGTAACCATCCCGGGACACAATGCTTCCAGGTCACTAAATATCTCAGTTTAGGCCACTATGTCTGAGCCTGCCATGGTAAGGTTCCAGAGCTCTTGCTCCAATTTTTGTGTTTCGCCCCTCGGGCAGTACTCTTCCATCATCAGTTCCTTGAGGTTTTCCCAACCCATTGAGTTATCCACTGGTAGGGTCAGTGACTTGACATGGCCATTCCGCCATGTTAGGGCTCGATCGAAAAATGTGCATGCAGAAAACTTCACTTTGCTCCCCTCTGGGCACGCGCAGATCTCAAATACTGATTCTGCTTTCTCAAACCACTGCATCAGAGCAATGACTCCCCCGCTTCCATCAAAGGATTTATGTTTGTAGTTCAAGAAGTCTTTGTATGTACACTCTCTAGAGTGTCTGTGGCTGTCTCCTTGGTTAGAGTGGTTGGCACCACTACCAGCTCCACTGGTATCACTTGCGTGGATTTGAGTCATTGTTGTTGGGTTTTATTATAATACAACATCCTATGGTGCACATACACCCCTAAATACCTTGGATCTATGTTTTCACTAATTATACATGCAAAGGTGTTTCCAAGGTATTAAGCCTATAACTAGCATACAAAGATGTAAACAGCACAAGATACTAACATACCTTTTCATATGGCTGGAAGTCTTGATGCATTTGTGTGACATCCGCCTAAAATGGATTCGGGTCAACCCAACCCAATTGGAAATTTAATAAACCCTACTCAAGATTACTTGACGCTAATAGGATCAAAACCCATACAATACGATATAACTTGACGTTAATAGCAACATAGTATTGTACAACGTTATAACTATAATCAAAGTAAATTATGATACCATATTAAAATCAAATCAAAGTATAAGGCTCTAATTAAATTAAAAGAATCAAACTTGAATTCTCTAATTAAACTTCAAATCAAAGTAGATTGTTATAATCAAATAATAACCTATCTTTTATAAAACTCTATTTTTATAAACTTTACTTTAAATTTTATAAAACTCTTATATTAATTATGTAAAAGATGCTTGTGTTAGTGGGAAATTATGAAGACCACCAAAAGCAAAAAGATTATTCACATGGTCTCCCACTCACACCTCCCATCCACTTTCCTTTCCTTTTTCTCCCAACACATTATTCTCTTCACCACTTAAACATTCTCTATTCTTTCTCTCACTCTCAATCTCGAAATTCATCCAAGAAATACTCATATTCCAGCCAAGAACAATCTATTATACTCAAATCTTCATCCCTCTTGAAGCATTCATCAAGGTATGTTGTTAAAAGTTTCATATTCATACAAGAAACAAATTAAATCCACCAAAATATATAAAACTCATTTTTTTGCATAAACCTGATTTTTCTCAGAATACCATCAATAAAATAAGAAATTCTGGAAATTTTCAGAAAATAACTTATTTTTATTGAATTATCATAATTATTGCAATAAAGTAGGGCAATAATTCACATAAAATACTTGTTGCATTCAATAAATTCTGAGAAAATTCTGGGATGACCTGTATACTGATTAAACATGATATATGAAGTTTCATGCATTTATATTACTGTTTACTATTATTTATGATTTTATTGATTAATTAATAATGAAATATATAACAAATACTTCCCGTAGTCACAAATATCTGAAACTTATACACTGGGCTCTACATCATGTTATAAAACTATGGTTAGTTTTACAGATTTTTTGAGAATCATTTACTATTTTTCCCGAATTTTGTGTTGTTTAATCATTAAAATATTAAATAAATACTAAAACAGCTCAGAAAAATATACAAATTTTACAGTAATTCATATTGTATGAAATAATGATTTCCTAATAATTTCATAATTTTTCAATACTGTTTACTATTTAAAACTATTTTCCTAAGTATTTAAGCATGTAAAAATGCATTTTAATGATTATTTCATATAAATAATTGTTAAAATCTGTAAATAATTATAATAGGGCAAGTTATTATTTTAATAAGAAATTATTAAAATCTGGCCTAAATTGAAAATATAAATTAATTATGCAAAGTAAGTAATTCAATTTAAAATTCATTTAACAAATAAATACCTTAATATTATAATCAAAATGAATTATTGTTAATTCATCAAATATAAGAATATGTGTCTAATTATTTATTAATACTCCATTCTCGTTTAGCAGTTCCTAAACCAAAACTATTAATTATATTAGGTTCTACGCCATTTTGACCCGAATCGTCTATCGTACGACACACGCATTTCGTTTTGGGACTAATGTGAGTAATCTACCCCATATTTTATAATTTTCAATACTTTTGGGGTGTATCATGTGGTTCTAATATGTTCCAACTTCATTTTATTGTTTTATCACAATTGAGACATTGTTGGGACATTTATACGTGAGTCATTAATTGTATAACTATTGTTTGTTTACGCTGCATGTACTTGTAGTGCATTATCATTTTTAGTCTAATCTCCATGACTATGCCCGTATTCTTGAGGTACGTTATGGACAATAATAGCGCTATTGGGTTGACCACCCCGCCTTGGGACGCTAAGGTGATTGATCACACGTGGTTGAGTGTGTATGATGATTAGATGCTCCATCCTATATATATTTATATATATACATATGTATATATATATATAGGCTGAGGACTTATTGTTGTTGTTATCAATTGTTAATCAATTTTTGATTTATAAACCGTTATCTCAAATACAATTGTTTGGCGACTTCAAAAGAAAACAGATTTCAAATTATAAATGTTTCAACTTCACAATTTTCTCTACTAAAATTTGATTACTCACCAACTCTCGTAGTTGACCTGTTTTTACCCATGATGCAGATTTGAAGAATGAAGAATGATGAAAAATAGGTTGTGCCTTAGAAATCCACAAGACAATTTAAATTTGATGTAATAAATGTGGTTTGCATTTGTATTTGTACTTGTATGTTGTGGATCTTGTTTGCATACTTAGTACTTAATTGAATCTAATCACATTATAACCTAGTTGTCATGAGACTTTGAACAATATATCATGCCTTGATCGATTCCGACAAGGATCGGGGTGTGACAGATTGGTATCAGAGCCCTTAACTATAGGGAATTAGGTTAATTGCCTTGACCTAGTCTATAGCCTCTAGGGTCCTCTCGTATGCTAGTTTATAAAATGCACACACAACTGTATGCAATTCGCACTTAGAAAATCCTAGGAATACCTTTGTGTGTTAATTGCTCCCTTATGTGCATACATATTACTCCTGACACTTATATGTGTGCATACACTTGTGAATATTCTCCACTTTCTCTGAAAATCACACACATACTCAAGTTGTTTAACAAAATGTATATACATATATGTATTCCTTAGAGCTCATAGGAAATTCAAAGTCATCCACTCTAGTTGGGTAGGATCATAGTAATGGACGCGTAGTAACTGGAAGGGGGAGGTGCCGGTAGCCCGAAAGTCCTGACTATGTAAGCATTCGTATACATCCCAATCAACCGAGGGACCAGTTTGCTTATCTGGGGATCAAAGGCGAGAGTTCCCAAACCTATAGGCCAAAGCGCGTCATTCACATTACTTTTGAGCCATCAAAATACCCGACCTTATCAAACGTATCCGAAAGGATACACTCCAAAATGGCCAACTCATTGGACTATTAAGTTCCCTAATGGGCCTAGAAGTGGGAAAGAAATGTGAAAACTTAGTTTTGTGGGGGCCCACGCAAGTGCTACATGTTTCACATTTAGTAACCATGGAAAGACCAAAAGGTGCCCAACACTCCTAACCATGGCCCAACAAGTGTTTTACAATTATTTTACCCAACAATGTCTAAAAACTTTATTTCCATAATCAATTTACAAATAACTCACAAGTCCATATGCATGTTTCTCGTAGATGGCATTACGACCCCCATACGCTGCTCGCAACAACAGAAGGCTAGCTGCCCTGGTCGCCAAGGAGGTAGCAAACGTCATCCCAACAATTGCAACCCAACTTCATTCTCTTCAGCCACAAGCTCCAACAACAACTCCTCGTTGCTCGTTCAAGCACTTTCGTAACTGCAGTCCGCCTTACTTCAAAGGCACCGATGGTGCCACCGCACTCCTCACATGGATTGAAGAAATGGAGAGTACTTTCATCCATAGCGAGTGTCCTGAGGACCTGATGGTCCGTCATGCTACAGGGTGCCTCCTAGGTCATGCTCTCACATGGTGGAACCTAGAAAAATGGGCAAAGGGAGAGGTTGTTGCCTTGGGAATGACCTGGTCAAAACTAAAAGAACGCATGATGGAGAAGTTCTGCCCTGACAGCGAATTGCAAACTCTCGAGGATGAATTCTGGAATCTGAAACAGGAGGGAGGCGACAACGCGACCTACACCAATAGATTCCATGATCTCTCGAGACTCCTACCTCACATGGTTCAACCTATGAAAACTGCAATACGCCGCTACATCAAAGGGTTACCACGCCAGATCCGTGATTCGGTGACCAGCAGCAGGCCATCTACCCTAGAATCCGCCATTGAATTAGCAGGTCAACTCAACGAGGACAATGTGAACGATGGTGTCCTTCCATGCAAGGGTTCAAAGATGTCAACTGAAAAGTCGACCCCTGAGACCCCCCTAATTGTCAAGTCCGAGTCCTCCCACCGACATGACAAAAAGAAGCGGAAAAGTCATCACCACAACCATGCTGTTATTACCCCTGCTGCTCCTATCACCCAAGTCACCCCACCAGCCCAACCAAATAAAAAGCCGTATACCAGACCTCACCCCCTCTGTAACCACTGTAACTATCACCATATGACCACTAGCCCGTGTCGCCTCTGTACGAATTGTGGTCGCTATGGCCACTTGGCGGACACATGTCGTGCACCAAAAACTCAGCGACCACTCTATCTACCTTCAAATCAGCAAACACAAACCCGGTATCCAACTGGAACATGCTTCAACTGTGGTGACCCCACCCATTTCAAAAACGCGTGTCCTAGGTTAGTCAATATCATCAACACCCAAGCCCAGGCAAATCCAACAATGCAGGTTCCAGCTCCCAAAGGCCGAGCCTTTGTCATTACCGCAACCCAAGCAAAGACCGATAACAAGGTCGTAAATGGTACGTTTCTCATAAATAACTGCTACGCGTCAGTACTTTTTGATTCAGGTGCCGATAAAAGTTTTGTGTCTTTGGAATTTGAGCCCATACTTCACACGCCTCGCACGATTCTTAATGAGTACTTTACCGTAGAAGTCGCTGATGGAAAATACGTTTCACTCAATGCAGTCATCCAAGATTGCACTTTCGATTTTTCCGGTCATAAATTTTCTGTCAATTTAGTTCCTATGGAACTTGGTAGCTTCGACATCATCCTAGGAATGGATTGGCTATCCCAAAACCATGCTGAAATAGTATGTTACGATAAGTTCATTCGTATTCCTCTCACCGACGGTCAAAGTCTTCGTATTTATGGCGAGACTCATTCGAAAAAGCTTTGTCTTATGTCATGTACTCAAGCTCGATCATATCTACGAAAAGAATACATGGCTTTCTTAGCCCATGTGGTGGAAACAAAGGTCAAAGAAAAGAAGATTGAAGATATTCCGATAGTACGAGACTTTCCCGACATCTTTCCCGATGACGTATCTGGACTCCCTCCAGTACGTGAGCTAGAGTTCCGCATCGATCTTGTTCCTAAGGCTACTCCCATAGCGAAGTCTCCATATCGGTTGGCTCCAACCGAGATGCAAGAATTGGCAAGTCAGCTCCAAGAACTAACCGATAAGGGATTTATCCGCCCTAGTACTTCACCCTGGGGAGCCCCGGTTCTCTTCATCAAAAAGAAAGATGGTTCGTTTCGTATGTGTATCGATTATCGGGAGTTAAATAAATTAACCATCAAGAACCGATATCCGTTACCTCGGATCGACGACCTTTTTGATCAGCTTCAAGGAGCTTCATGCTTCTCAAAAATTGACCTTCGCTCGGGTTATCACAAACTTCGAGTACGGGAAGAAGACATCCCCAAAACCGCTTTCCGAACCCGCTATGGTCATTACGAGTTCACCGTTATGCCTTTCGGCCTAACAAATGCCCCTGCCGTATTCATGGACTTGATGAATCGGGTATTTAAACCTTATCTCGACCGTTTTGTTATCATCTTTATTGATGACATCCTCATTTACTCAAAGACAAGGGCAGAGCATGAAAGACACCTTCGCCTAACTCTCCAAACGTTGCAAGGAAATCGGCTCTACGCCAAATTTTCGAAATGCGAGTTTTGGTTAAATGAGGTACAATTCCTTGGTCATATTGTAAGTGACAAGGGTATTTTAGTCGATCCCGCAAAAGTTGAAGCAGTCCAGAATTAGAAAGCCCCCCGTACCCCCAAGGAAATTCGGTCCTTCCTTGGTTTAGCCGGCTATTACCGGTGTTTCATTTCAAATTTCTCAAAGATTGCTTTACCGCTTACTTCTCTCACTTGCAAGGGTACACCATTTGATTGGGGACCCAAGCAGGAATACGCTTTCCAAACCCTTAAACAAAGTTTGTGTGACGCTCCGTTTCTTACACTCCCTGAAGGATCCGAAGATTTCGTGGTATTCTGCGATGCCTCCAATCTCGGTCTAGGTTGTGTTTTGATGCAAAGGGGAAAGTTTATAGCTTACGCATCACGACAACTCAAAATCCACGAAAGGAATTATACGACTCATGATTTGGAGCTCGGTGCCGTGATTTTCGCTCTTAAAATTTGGAGGCATTACCTTTACGGCACTAAATGCGTAATTTTCACCGACCACAAGAGCTTGCAACATATTCTTAATCAAAAGGAACTCAATATGAGGCAAAGACGATGGGTCGAGCTCCTAAATGATTATGAGTGTGAAATACGCTATCATCCGGGCAAGGCAAACGTCGTAGCCGACGCGTTAAGCCGAAAAGAACATGCCCATGCATTTCATCTAATATGTTCTCCTATCTTGTCCAATCTCAGCGACCGAATTCGAGGAGCCCAACACTCGGCAATTACCGAAAATGACATGCCCACGGGAATTGATGGGGAGTTGGAAACTAAATCTGATGGTATTTTCTATTATCAAGATCGCATCTGGATCCCAGATCGTGGCAATCTTCGTATATTCCTGATGGAAGAAATCCATAAAACCCGGTATTCCATTCATCCGGGCACTGACAAGATGTATCATGGCCTGAGAACCAATTATTAGTGGTCGGGAATGAAAAAGGATATTGCTTTATTCGTGGCCAAATGTCTTACATGTTCCAGGGTCAAAGTAGAACATCAACGACCCTCTGGACTATTGGTCCAACCAGAAATCCCCAGGTGGAAATGGGAAGCGATCGCCATGGATTTCGTAACCAAACTTCCCCGTACCACAAAAGGACACGACAACATTTGGATAATCATTGACCGTTTGACCAAATCCGCTCATTTCCTTCCCATCCGTGAAAATTTCAAAGTCGAAAAACTTGCTCGGATTTACATCAACGAGATAGTTAGTCGGCATGGCATTCCTCTCAGCATCATTTCAGATCGTGATGGGAGATTTCTCTCTCGGTTTTGGCAATCACTTCAAACAGCCATGGGAACCCGCCTCGATCTCAGTACCGCCTATCATCCTCAGACCGATGGTCAATCTGAGAGGACTATTCAAACACTCGAAGATATGTTGAGGGCGTGTGTCTTGGATTTCGGAGGAAACTGGGACTCTCATTTACCGTTGGTGGAATTCTCCTATAATAACAGTTATCATTCTAGCATCAAGATGCCACCATTTGAGGCATTGTATGGCCGTAAATGCCGATCTCCTATTTGTTGGCATGAAATTGGTGAGTCCCACGTGATTCGCGCAACAGTGGATTCTCCAATCGTTGGTCCTGAGCTTATCCAGGAAACAACCGACAAAATCACTCAGATTCGCGATAACCTTCTCGCAGCTCGTAGCCGACAAAAGAGTTATGCCGACAAGCGACGCAAACCGCTTGAATTTACCCTGGGTGACATGGTCATGTTAAAAGTGTCCCCATGGAAAGGTGTGGTTCGATTTGGACGCAAGGGTAAATTGGCACCACGCTACGTAGGCCCGTTTAAGATCATAAAAAGGATCGGACCAGTAGCCTACGAGTTGGATCTACCATCAGAGCTTAAGAAAGTTAACCCAGTATTTCATATAGCCAACCTCAAGAAGTGTTTAGCAGACGAGAACCTTCATGTTCCTCTCGAGGATATCCAAATCGACGAGACAATGCAATTTACCGAGAAACCCTTGGAAATTGCCGACCGAAAGGAAAAGCAACTCAAAAGAAGTCGCATTCCCCTGGTTAAGGTCAGGTGGCAGTCGGCACGTGGACCTGAGTATACATGGGAGCGTGAGGATCATATGCGTACCAAATACTCACAACTTTTCTCTTAAGGTACTCTCTTCTTAAATTTCGGGACGAAATTTCCTAAAGTATGGGAGACTGTGACATCCGCCTAAAATGGATTCGGGTCAACCCAACCCAATTGGAAATTTAATAAACCCTACTCAAGATTACTTGACGCTAATAGGATCAAAACCCATACAATACGATATAACTTGACGTTAATAGCAACATAGTATTGTACAACGTTATAACTATAATCAAAGTAAATTATGATACCATATTAAAATCAAATCAAAGTATAAGGCTCTAATTAAATTAAAAGAATCAAACTTGAATTCTCTAATTAAACTTCAAATCAAAGTAGATTGTTATAATCAAATAATAACCTATCTTTTATAAAACTCTATTTTTATAAACTTTACTTTAAATTTTATAAAACTCTTATATTAATTATGTAAAAGATGCTTGTGTTAGTGGGAAATTATGAAGACCACCAAAAGCAAAAAGATTATTCACATGGTCTCCCACTCACACCTCCCATCCACTTTCCTTTCCTTTTTCTCCCAACACATTATTCTCTTCACCACTTAAATCTTCTCTATTCTTTCTCTCACTCTCAATCTCGAAATTTCCTCCAAGAATACTCATATTCCATCCAAGAACAATCTATTATACTCAAATCTTCATCCCTCTTGAAGCATTCATCAAGGTATGTTGTTAAAAGTTTCAAATTCATACAAGAAACAAATTAAATCCACCAAAATATCTAAAACTCATTTTTTTGCATAAACCTGATTTTTCTCAGAATACCATTCAATAAATTCTGAGAAAATTCTGGGATGACCTGTATACTGATTAAACATGATATATGAAGTTTCATGCATTTATATTACTGTTTACTATTATTTATGATTTTATTGATTAATTAATAATGAAATATATAACAAATACTTCCCGTAGTCACAAATATCTGAAACTTATACACTGGGCTCTACATCATGTTATAAAACTATGGTTAGTTTTACAGATTTTTTGAGAATCATTTACTATTTTTCCCGAATTTTGTGTTGTTTAATCATTAAAATATTAAATAAATACTAAAACAGCTCAGAAAAATATACAAATTTTACAGTAATTCATATTGTATGAAATAATGATTTCCTAATAATTTCATAATTTTTCAATACTGTTTACTATTTAAAACTATTTTCCTAAGTATTTAAGCATGTAAAAATGCATTTTAATGATTATTTCATATAAATAATTGTTAAAATCTGTAAATAATTATAATAGGGCAAGTTATTATTTTAATAAGAAATTATTAAAATCTGGCCTAAATTGAAAATATAAATTAATTATGCAAAGTAAGTAATTCAATTTAAAATTCATTTAACAAATAAATACCTTAATATTATAATCAAAATGAATTATTGTTAATTCATCAAATATAAGAATATGTGTCTAATTATTTATTAATACTCCATTCTCGTTTAGCAGTTCCTAAACCAAAACTATTAATTATATTAGGTTCTACGCCATTTTGACCCGAATCGTCTATCGTACGACACACGCATTTCGTTTTGGGACTAATGTGAGTAATCTACCCCATATTTTATAATTTTCAATACTTTTGGGGTGTATCATGTGGTTCTAATATGTTCCAACTTCATTTTATTGTTTTATCACAATTGAGACATTGTTGGGACATTTATACGTGAGTCATTAATTGTATAACTATTGTTTGTTTACGCTGCATGTACTTGTAGTGCATTATCATTTTTAGTCTAATCTCCATGACTATGCCCGTATTCTTGAGGTACGTTATGGACAATAATAGCGCTATTGGGTTGACCACCCCGCCTTGGGACGCTAAGGTGATTGATCACACGTGGTTGAGTGTGTATGATGATTAGATGCTCCATCTTATATATATTTATATATATACATATGTATATATATATATATATAGGGTGAGGACTTATTGTTGTTGTTATCAATTGTTAATCAATTTTTGATTTATAAACCGTTATCTCAAATACAATTGTTTGGCGACTTCAAAAGAAAACAGATTTCAAATTATAAATGTTTAAACTTCACATTTTTCTCTACTAAAATTTGATTACTCACCAACTCTCGTAGTTGACCTGTTTTTACCCATGATGCAGATTTGAAGAATGAAGAATGATGAAAAATAGGTTGTGCCTTAGAAATCCACAAGACAATTTAAATTTGATGTAATAAATGTGGTTTGCATTTGTATTTGTACTTGTATGTTGTGGATCTTGTTTGCATACTTAGTACTTAATTGAATCTAATCACATTATAACCTAGTTGTCATGAGACTTTGAACAATATATCATGCCTTGATCGATTCCGACAAGGATCGGGGTGTGACAATTTGGCCTTAAGAGCTTAGCCCCAATAGTGTGGAAACCTCAAATGAAGTCACAACACATCAAGGACAAAGGTAGGACTTGAGAGAGAATCTCCATGCACTCTAAAACCTTCATGAACTCCAAGAACATGCACACATACTAGGGTTGACAGTTTTAGGTCATCATATATGTATTTATATGTGTTGAATTCTAAGAGTCATGGGTATAACCCAAACCCATACACATCGGTTTTATGATCCATGATTCATATGGACCAACTCTTTATATATCCATACATAAACTTAGTCCAACATGGATCATGAGCCCAACACATATAAATATAACTAATTACCATAATTAGTCCCCATAGATTTAATTAGTATCTTTTGATCACTAAACTAATTCCAAATTAATTCTTGATCAACACTAATTAAAACATATGATTTCATATTAATATATTAGAACTTATAATATACTAATAAATCGTATATAACCTCTTCTCTCAAAAGTCCTTCCTAACAAATTGTCCAGATGATATGCAACCCAAATGGACCATGCTACTCTCGGGTCGAATTCATACCGATAATATTTATGGGCTTAGACATCTAATACAACAGTCTCCTACTTGGATAAGTCTAAAACTATTATTACGTATGACTCCAAGATCTCGACTAGCAATCGTAGCTCTTAAAAGCCGCTGTCGAACTCTAACCAAGTCAATGACATGTCCATTAGATAAGGGATCATATATTCCTCCATTCTAGATATCATATGGACTGACACATGGATTATAATCGTTCTCTCTATCCATTTGTTGTTTCCCGATTTTCGATTTATGACGACTGACTAATTGAACAAATCAAATCAGTCCAGGCCTGGCCGAGCACTTACGTTTGTCATCACTAAATCATCGAGGGGCTCACAGCTATCGCTTTTATCCCTCTAAAGGTAAATGTAATGGATAAACTTCAACTCATATGCTTGTACTAACCATTTTTTGAATCATACACAAAAGCACATTTTATAACATCTAGTTACTGATGCGTTTTCGTACAATCAATGTATAACCAACTCATAATCAACAACTTATATCTCTAGGTTTGAAGAATATAAGATATTATCGTCTCATGATCACTCGTGATAAAATCCATGAAGTGAGTCAAATGAGTGTGGGTTTAATCCAATACTCAAAACTTATGAGCACTCATGAATGTTGTAGCAACTCTTTGCTATGTCCAACACCTTAGACATCTACAACCAACTTCATGACAATCTTGATTCATACCTACTTCCAACATATGAACGACTGTAGAGAATTTGAATAACTTAGTCATTCGGAAAGAATAACCTAGCTATTCTGGAAGTCAAAACATGCAAAGTGAAACACAAGAATAATACTAATCACTCTATGGTCCCAAGGACCTTTGAGAGTAAATAAAACACCTTTTATTTAAACACCATATTGATTACTCATTATTCATTGTATAATGTTTCAAATAATCAACTTTATACTTGAATCAAAACAATAGTCATGCCATGCTCCAAGCATGCACACTATGTTTGTCTATGATCCTTACTGTGTGAAACAGACCAATTGAACATGATTCCAATGATGCTCATTTCACAATCCCAAATCCTTATTGTAAATGTAAGATTTCCAAATTCCTGCCACTTACTGAAATCTGTTATATTCTAAACTTATATGCATTGATCCTCTTGTAATGACTATACACAAAGTCACAAAGACTTGCCAACAGACATTACAGAGTATTCCAATGGAGAGCAATTTCATGGAAACGAAGTCTCAAATTCAAAGTACATTGCTTTGAACATCCTTCTTGTATTAATCTTTCTAATCTTCCACAAATTTAATGGATAACTTCCACCTATGGAAACATTTGCATATTCCCATTTTGACTATCACTTCTGAACAAGAGTTGCCTCTTTTCAGAATATGTCAATATGGTCCTTTCCAAAAAATTTAACACTATACTTCCAATTGTCCATGAGCAACCAATCTTTGGAAAACCTTAGATTGTCCTCGACAATTGCTTAATCATTTTAGTCATATCCAATTCTAGGTCTTTTCCCGTCTTAATGCCTAAGGCATTCGGAAAATTTAAAAAGGATAAATATTGTAGCACATGTAATCAATCCTATATCCGAAGCATATGAGACACGATTCATGATCTCTCACATAAATACGTGATCATAGACCAGTGTTTTGCTATAATATTTTTTTATTTGCCATGTTTTCAAAATTTGACTATGAAGAGGGATGTTGTAATCATAATTGAATTTTGAGAACGCAATATATATAGAATTTCCTTATGTTGAACCATTACAACATAAAATTCATATATATATATATATATATATATATATATATATATATATATATATATATGTATATATCCTTGACTAAAGATGATCAAAATCTCAATCTAAGCTTTTAGAATTGAAATGAAGTATAATTTCCTCTCCCTTAATTATAGCAAAGCAACTTTTCCCAATTGAAACTTTTGTTTTATCAAAATCATACACTTTTCCATAGACAGCTCATATGAGTGTCTAAACAATTTTTAGAACTATGAAAAGGGATGCCGTAATCATAGTCTTAATTGTTTAGACCTTTGCCATTTCTCACAAGTCTATGTTAGTGTGCCGGTTAACCACACACGCTCCACTAACGACTTTGAGAATGCAAATATCACAATTGCTATCTACTTAAAATCTACTTAGTGAAAGCGTTTCCTCACCATCATTTTCATGAATCGAAGAGAAACCTTATGACACTTAGATTTTTTATGGTGTATGTGTTCCTATCCATTTGAGTTTGTCATAACCACAAGGTAAGGTTAGTGACAAATCCAAACTCATATGGACCGAACTTGTGCAATCTTAACTTCTGGCCACTTGGCAGCACAAGGGCCTACCATTGCTTCCAGGTTGTTATGCAAACAATTGAGAACTCACAGAACTCATATGCATAGTCAACTTTAAGTGGAATGAGCACAGATATAAGAAAATGTGAACACGATAGGTTATAAGCCTCAAGTCGTGTGCTAGTGATAAACAATAGGTTTCACCCTTTATTAGTTTTTGAAACTTTCAAGACCTTTAAGACTCCCACTGTCCGCTTGACATATAAGATTCTCTTGTCAAGAACCATTCCTTGAAAAACAAATATTCAAGACTTAGTGCGGATTCTTATCAAGAAAAACACTTCACACAATTCGTCTTAGTTGGTCTTTGTCTTATCCAAGTCATCACAACTTGCCAATTCCAAATGTACAATAATAAGATTCAGCTCGTTCTACATTTGACAAGTGTTTTAAACCTTTCTTAAGATTTTGTCACTCAAATTACAATCTTAGAGTATTACTCTAAGAATCAATTTTGGAACGAAGTATGATTCATCTTTTGATTTAACCATTTCAGCAATTCACGATTCCTTTTCTTAGTCAAACAAATGCACTAAGATGTCCTTAGAGAATCATTTGTGATATGATTTCATAATCACTAAGATAATCATAAAGCAAGATACTCAAGTACTCTCCCATCTTTTCAGATTGGAGCAGCTTTTATCTTTCTGCCTAATTTCATTCTTCTCATCCGTTCTGCCTTACATTGAAACTTTTCCAATGTTTCAGAATTACACTTAAACTTGTAAGCATAACCATATTTACTAAACTTTAGTAAATCATGATGAATAGTCTTATCGTTCTCTGTGGTGGACCTGACCAGAGCATACTCAAGTGTTCCCGATCCCCTAATCCTTCACTTGACTCACATATACATGTGCTCAAGGAATTAGTCTTAATTTTCCAAAGATGAAAATTTTCATTCATCATATAATACAAGTTGCATGATTCCAAGTTTCTATCCAACTGAAACTTGGGTGATGAGAATCTTTCCTTATTTGGTAAATTATGACACTACCACAAACGAAAGAATCAAATACATTTTTCCAATATTGCTATCAATGGAATCATATAAACAACAATTTTTTTTTCCACAAATGCCATTGTCAGGATATTTAAAATAAATAAAATAAAAACTTTTTTTCTTTTATTTAACTTACAGAAAAACATATCCTTACTATGCATATGCATATGAAAAACATGTTGTTATTTATTCCTAAGAAATCTATCACAACTCTTAAGCAACAACTCAAAATTCTGATCACCGAACCATGTGATCGAAATCCATTTCTATGATTCTTAAAACATCAACATGTGTCTTAGTCACATCATGTAATAAGAATCTCAAAATAGTTACTTAATAAAGTTAGATAGCAGACTTTACCCGAAGTAGAGTCAAACCTTTCTTGACTGTACCAACCTTATGATCTTTCAGGTAAACAGGGCAGCTTCGCAACCAATGCCCCTTCCTTTGGCAACAGAAACATATGGACTCTTTGGGAATGGTACACAAGACTATCTCAGATTTAGCCTTTCTCTTTACCATTTGGTCAACCGAGTTGACCATGGCCGATCCCTTTTGATTGGGAAGAGAAAGCTTTTCTGGATTTCCAATCTTACCATTGTCAATGTCCATGGAAGTTTGGGAAGTCGATCGTCCAATCAAATTTGCTTTACCGGCGCCCCAAATCATTGTTGGTTCAGCAGCATCAAGCAAATAGGTAAGATCATTAAGGGTCATGTCATGGTCCGTAACATAGTAGTCCTAAAGGAACTCACTATGTGACTTAGAAAGTGACTGAAGAACCCAGTCAACAACCAACTTCCTCAAGACCTTGACACCCAACTCTCCCGACTTGTCAATAAGTGACTTCATCTTCAAGATGTGAGCATTCTTAGACTTTGCTTGCCAATAGGGCTTAAGTGACCTTGAACTATTCAAGAACTTGTGGGTTAGGGAGAATAATTGGAGGAGATGGAGAAAGCTTGTTCCAAGAGATTTGGGAAGATCATAGTTGTCTGAACTAGACATCTACAATGGGAGATATTCAAGTTAGTTGATTTAGGTCCTTAATATAACACTCAATATGAAGTAATAAGGCTAAGACCCAACGCAATATTCTATAACTTGGAAGAGGGATGTCGTAATCCAAGCAATAAAATATTTGAAGGTAGGCGAATGACGATACACCAATTTCCACCATGAAAAACAAAATAGGTATTAGGTTTTAATTGGTTTGAAACTCGTAGATCTTTTGAGATTCATTGAACTCTTCAATGGCATGTTTAAATCTCGATTGTGCCATTCAAGTTTTGTGACTGGGATACCGAACATCACAAAAGAAGGTGTGAATAACAATGCAAATTAACTTGGTACCCTTAATTTTATCACCTAATCGATGTGTCGGTTAACCACACGCGCTGTACCGATCTATGATAAACATTAAGTTACCCTTCGCCACTCTTACTAGTCCATGTTAGTGTGCTAGTTAACCACACACACTCCACTAACGACTTGGTAAGGTACAAAGTGTAAATTTCATGGGTTAGCACCAAATTCACATTTTCCTAAAGTAACTAAGATTGGGAATTTATAAAACATTTAGTTACTTTATAATAATCATTATACTTTTAATGAGAATTAAAGTCATTGTCCTACCCGTTCGGCTAACGAACCAGCACCAGTCGAGGAAGCGGTGGTTGAGAGTGGACACCCATTAAACTTCCATTTTATAGGCAGTAACCTTATACCCCCCTTATAGGTCGGCTTCGTGAATGAGGCCTACTAACGGTAAGACGACTCTGTTCGTATACATATATATACATATTAACCATTAATATTATAATTGTATAAGGGTTGAATTTTAAACTTTAAAATTCTAAGGGTCTAAATTGGAATTAAAGTATACATGGGGGTAACTTTACAAATTCCAAAACTTGACGGAAAGTTTTGAAAAATTCTAAAACTTTTCAATTCCAAAACTTTAAAAACTTTTAATGAAGAGACTCTTGAACATCCATAGCTTGAGGACAAGTTATGGAGTTCATAAAACAATTTATGACAAAAGAACTCTTCCAAATGTGTAACCTATGGTTTTTAATGAAAACCTAAAACAAAACTTTTGTTTTTCCATAACTTGAGGACAAGTTATGGAATCCATTAAAAACACATTAAGATCATCAATTCAACTAACAAACATGTCAAGAAAACTATGATCTAGATTAAACTCATATGAACAAGATAATTCAAATCAACCAACTTTCATGTAATTAGCCTAACCATTAAACTAATACAAAACTTGAATTTTATGACGATTATCTTTTGAATTTGATTAGAATGATCATTACCACATCAAAAACAAGTTTATAAGTTCAAAAACAGCTTAGGGTAATGATTCTAGTCCAATTCCAACCTTAAAAGTCGAAAATATGTTGTCTGAGGGTCCAACTCGTCGAGTGCATGAACCAACTTGAAGAGTTGAATGATTTTGTTCATGGACTCGGCGAGTCCAGTGCCCAGCATGCCATAATTTTTTATTTTTAAGCTATTTCAACAAGTATAACATGAAAACAACCCATTCCTCTGATACCACTGTTGGGTTTTAGTATAATACAACATCCTATGGTGCACATACAACCCTAAATACCTTGGATCTATGTTTACACTAATTATACATGCAAAGGTGTTTCCAAGGTATTAAGCCTATAACTAGCATACAAAGATGTAAACAACACAAGATACTAGTTAGTGTAACATACTTTTTCATATGGATGGATGTCTTGATGCATTTGGCCTTAAGAGCTTAGCCCCAATAGTGTGGAAGCCTAAAATGAAGTCACAACACATCAAGGACAAAGGTAGGACTTGAGAGAGAATCTCCATGCACTCTAAAACCTTCATGAACTCTAAGAACATGCACACACATTAGGGTTGACGGTTTTAGGTCATCATATATTTATTTATATGTGTTGAATTCTAAGAGTCATGGGTATAACCCAAACCCATACCCATGGGTTTTATGATCCATGATTCATATGACCCAACTCTTTATGTATCCATACATAAACTTGGTCCAACATGGATCATGAGCCCAATACATATAAATATAACTAATTACCATAATTAGTCCCCGTAGATTTAATTAGTATCTTTTGATCACTAAATTAATTCCAAATTAATTCTTGATCAACACTAATTAAAACATATGATTTCATATTAATATATTAGAACTTATAATATATTAATAAATCATATATAACCTCTTCTCTCAAAAGTCCATTCTAACAAAATGTCCAGATGATATGCAACCCAAATGGACCATCCTACTCTCGGGTCGAATACATACCGATAATAGTTATCGGCTTAGACATCTAATTCAACAGTTGCAGCTGTTACTGCGGCTGTCACCGCAGTTTGGAATACTGTGGGATCGTACTGTGATGGATTTTCTGTTGTGTTGTTGACGATGCATCTTCTAGGTCTACCGCGAGGCATCTTTCTGCCATAAGGTTTACAAGAAAAATGGTGGTAAGTCTTTAGTAGTGACGACTAGTCGAGAGTTATTTAACTAAGTTATCTTAGTTCTGAGTGTATCATGCTACGACTAGCATAGTGTTCTGAAAACAATTCTTAATGGGAGTCTATGTAAAATAAACTTATGAATTAGTACTGACTACCCTCGAATGAATTTCTGTGAATCGATGTACTGTTGCTAGTTGTTACGAAAGACGGATTACACTTAACACATAGTGTGTGCAGTGTAATCACTAACTCACTAGTTTATATTATTTTATTAATCATTAGTGTGACGCATATAGTGCTCAGTCTCTTCCAATGCCTCGTGTGTGGTTTCCTCTGTTCTCTGTCCCTGTTATAATTGTCTTAGATTCAGCTGTAGGGATTTGTTGTCTCCGGACTTTCCTAAGGTGTTATCGTTTCCCCGCAGGTGTGTTAAATCTTTTGCTCCATCTAGCTTCGGGATTTGTTATTGATCTCTATTACTTCGCAATGGAGGGTCGTACCTCGAATGTTCGAGAGAGCCTCTTATGTCTGCTCTCGCTAGGGTAAGGTTCAGTAATGATTACTTCGGTGCCTTTTTCCTTGGCTGATCCCTTCTCAGGATCTTTCTCATGAACCTCTTCTTGTTCCTCCTTGACTCCTCTACTGACTGATGTAGTGGAGTGGTTACATCTATCTATGTTGTTCGTGCGAGAATAGGCGTGTCTAAAAATCTATGAGACTAAATGAATCATTTTTATCTGAGAGGGGTGATCCTTACCGGGTCCTCCTATGATCACACAGTGCATACACGTTGTATATAACTTAAGATTTTGTAGAACTTCGAGTAACTGACCCTACTCTAAAACCACAGCCAAACAAGGAATAGGAAGTAGAGCGTAGGTCACAAATTCTAAGTCTATAAAATCTCAATTATACATAGCCCTGGGTTTATACACTCCGCAATCATAGGCCTACCAGTAAGGGTCTTTTAATTATCACATAAGTTGTTTATAGTGCCTAAAATACTCCTATAGTATTTTAATAGTAGGTTTGATCCTAGAGCTTCTTAGTATATGTCACACCCCAAAACCGGAACGGCGGAAACATTCGGGGGTGGAGGACATCATGTTCAGTATCACAACAATGCAAAGTAGTAAACAAGCAACAACATCATCCATTGCATTAATAATATAATTTAATACAAGTGTGTTCTGTCAAGTTATATAGACATCAAAAATATACATCAAAATAAAAGATGAGTCTTGAACGAGCTCCATCTTCTCAAAACCTGGCACCGATACCTGTCTACTGGTGACCTGAGAGTACAAGTTATTTTGAAAGCATAGATCAGCTTTAAAGCTGGTGAGATCATAAGTATATTAGTGTCGTTGTTTGTATGAAAGTGTTTGTAAGTCTGTAATTGTATAAGTTTGTAAAAGTTTGTAGTTGTTTGAACTCTCCTAGAAAACCCTATGTTTCCTACTAAAAGTAGCCTTCTCCCAAGGCATCTAGTATCTGTGTGTGTCTCTTGTAAGAGTGTGTATTTTCCCAAATCTAACTATCATTAACCAAAAATATAGTTTTTTACATTATTGTTTATTGTGTGAACATCACAAAGTAAATGTAATAGGAAAATAAAATAGTACTGTAGTGTTGTATTAAGTAACTACTGCTGTACTAACTACTTTAAACCAATTGTTATTTAAAGTACCATGTGATCGGCCTGTATCCTGCTACCGACTCTATAGAAAAACTACGATGTAAGACGTCGTAAGAAATGACGTTTGGCACTCGTAGATAGTCAATCCAGTATAGATCTATACACAAACTCATATGCTCCCCACTTAAGGAGATTCTGGATACAAAACGGTCATGACAGGTAGTGCCATGCCCCGTTACGTGGCTCACATAAATGTAATAATGTTCTAGTATATGTATGTGCTAGCTGTATTGTGTGTTCTCTCCCTGTCTAGCATGTATTGTTTGTTTCTCATCATAGTATTCTATTGTTTGTTTCTCATCATAGTATCTATTGTTTGTTTGTTATTGACTCATGTATGAACTGACTCATTGTATGGTTCACTGTTCTAGTAATAGTGTTAGTATCTGCCTCAACTATACCTATTATAGTTTACTAGTAATGTTGTTTGAATGTATGAACATGTTTGTATACCTTTGCTACCCAAAGGTATTGAACTGAATGAAGTAACCTTTTATATCTATATACATATACATGATATATAACTAGGATTTAGACGACCTTCGGACAAATAACTTTAATACCCTAAGTCCACAACCAAACAAGGAACATGAAGTAAGGTAAGCTATCAGTCCTAAGTCCTTTCAATCCTACTTATATAACTATATCTACATTGATACACAAAATATAAGTTAAAAGAGTTTAATAAAAGTATTTGATACGAAAAACAGTTTATAAAACAGTTTGAAGTAAAACAGTTTGGTAACACAGTTTTAAAGTAAGAAATCCACTTGTTTGGTAGTTATTAATCACATGTGATTGATATAATAACTATAATTGTTCAACTTGTATCCACCCTATAAAAGCATTTAAAAACATTTAAAAGGTTAATTAAGGGGTATGAACTCACCTGTAGTGAGTGGTTTGGATGAACTGATAGTATAGGATGCTAAGTGTCAAGTGAAGACTTGAATACACACAAGGATCCTAGTTAACATATAATAACACATATATGTATCCAATTAGTCATTAAACAACCATTTAACCAAGTTAAGACATCCTAAGACATGTAAAATACTTGATTTAAGTGCTTATAAGTGCTAAGGATTGCATCTAAGGGTTGTAGGACATTGCTATTGAGTTTGGGGTCCAACGGTAAACTCTTTTGGAGTTTACGGTTTTGGGACCAACTCACATTGAGTTTACGGTCGTAAACCCATGAGTTTACGGCCGTAAACTCATGGTACTTTGACCATTTTGTGTTTTGAAGCCTTAAAGATCATAAGAAGCATTCCTACTTCATGTTTAAGCCTTAGGAAGAGATTTGGGCACCATTTCACTCCTTTGTGGAGTTTACCGTCCTTGGACCACTTCTCCTTGGGTTTACGGGCGTAAACCCTAAAGCTTTATGGTTATTTTGATGTTTAAGGTCCTAAGAACTTCAAGGTTATGTTCTACACTAGTTTCCAAGGCTTGATAAGGGGCTAGGGCACACTTTGGCACCCTCATTAGGGTTTACGGTCCAAGAACATCTTGGACCGTAAACACCTTTGATCTTGTGTTTCCTTGGTGTTTTCTAGATGTTTAGAAGTGTAACAAGTCTTATAACAAGCCTAGGTAAGAGTACTTACTATGTAGAAGCTTGAAAAGGTGCTAAAAGTCCAAGAACACTAGTGTGTGTTCTTGGTATTCTTGGTGAAACTTGAAGATCTACACATTTGGAATGATTTCACGGATGGAATCATGTAAGATCACTAGATTAAGTAAGATATCAACTTATTAGGGCTAGAAACACTTACAAAGTTGAAGATCAAGAAGAAAATTCGGATGATACTTGAGAGGATTTGAGTTTTGGATCTTGAAAAGTGAAAAAGTGATTAAAATGGCTAAGTGCCATATTTATACCCTTGGGGTTTACGACCGTAAACACCTTGTTTAGGCCGTAAACTCCAAACTCTTGGAGTTTTGGGACATTATTGTTGCACAATAAAACATAGGGCATCCTCTCTCCTGTTATCTCTTGAATTACTAGGCTTTAGAACACTCAAACTGACTCTACACAGCTCAAAAGTTAGCAGAAACTGTTCTGACTTCTATTAAAGTGAATGGTTGTACAGAATAGAAATTTCGGGTTGTCACATTATCCACCTGTTAGAAGGAATTTCGTCCCGAAATTAGAGTTTAAGCAAATAAGTAGTTACAAATAACTAAGTAAAAAGATGAGGATATTTCAGTTTCATCTGATCCTCTCGCTCCCAAGTGAATTCAGGTCCTCGCTTGGCGGTCCAGCGAACCTTCACTATCAGGATACGACTTTGTTTCGTTTGCTTGACCTCCCGGTCCATGATCTCTACAGGTTCTTCCACAAAGTTGAGGCTCTCGTTGATCTCGATCTCGTCGAGTGGGATTACAAGAGTCTCGTCGGACAGACACTTTTTCAAGTTCGAGACGTGGAAAGTAGAATGTACGTTACTGAGTTCGCATGGTAAGTTAAGTTTGTAAGCTACAGGGCCAATTCTAGCGAGAATCTCGAAAGGACCTATGTACCTTGGATTTAGCTTTCCACGCTTTCCGAAGAGTATCAAGCCCTTCCAGGGTGAGACCTTCAATAGAACACGGTCGCCCACTTGGACTTCCAACGGTTTCCTTCGTTTATCAGTGTAGCTTTTCTGTCGGTCTCTAGAGGCTTTCGATCGTTCACGAATCTGAACGATCTTCTTCGTCGTTTCCCGAATGATCTCCGGATCCGTGAGAATGATTTCAGGAACTCATCCTTTAGCTAACTGGGTATCACCCACCTCAGCCCAACACAGAGGGGATCTGCACTTTCGGCCATAGAGGGCCTCAAATGGAGCAGCCTTTATGCTTGTGTGATAACTGTTATTGTAGGAAAATTCGACAAGGGGTAAATGAGTATCCCATGCTTTCCCAAAGTCGATCACATAGGATCGCAACATATCTTCCAAGGTTCGGATAGTCCTCTCACTTTTCCCCTCTGTCTGTGGATAGTAGGCTGTACTCATGTCCAGCCTAGTTCCTAGGGAACTTTGTAGCGACTGCCAGAACCTCGAAGTGAATCTACTATCTCTGTCCGAGATAATGGATATGGGAACACCGTGTAGTCGTACAATCTCCCTAATGTATGTTCTTGTAAGTTTCTCCATCTTGTCAGTTTCTTTGATAGGCAGGAAGTGTGCGGACTTGGTCAATCTATCGACGATGACCCATATGGTATCAAGTCCCCCCGTTGTCTTGGGCAACTTGGTTATAAAGTCCATAGTGATCCGCTCCCACTTCCATTCAGGTATCTCCGGTTGCTGGAGTAATCCTGACGGCTTCTGGTATTCGACCTTGACCTTTGCGCAAGTAAGGCATTTACTCACGAAGGTAGCAATCTCTGCTTTCATGTTAGGCCACCTGTATAACTTTTTAAGATCCAGATACATCTTATCTGAACCTGGGTGGACGGAATAACGAGTGTTGTGCGCCTCGCTCATGACCAAGTCTCTGAAACCACCGTGTTTCGGGGTCCAGATCCGATCCATGAGATAATAAGCTCCGCCACCCTTGACCTCCAAGTTCTTATCCATCCCTCTCAGGGATTCACCTGCCACATTTTCAGGTTTCAAAGCGTCGAGCTGAGCCTCCTTAATTTGTGTGGACAAGTGTGAATTGATAGTCATAGTCAATGATTTGACTCTACGACCAGAATATTCTTTCCGACTTAGGGCGTCAGCTACTACGTTGGCTTTACCCGGATGATAACGAATTTCGCATTCGTAATCACTGAGTAGCTCGACACACCGTCGTTGTCTCATGTTGAGCTCCTTCTGGTCGAATATATGTTGTAGGCTTTTATGGTCTGTAAAGATAGTGCTTTCTGTTCCATACAGGTAGTGTCTCCAGATCTTCAGAGCAAACACAACTGGTCCTAGCTCAAGATCGTGTGTAGTGTAGTTGACCACATATGTCTTCAACTGTCTCGAGGCGTAGGCGATGACCTTATCTCGCTGCATCAGAACACATCCGAGTCCTTGATTTGACGCATCGCAATAGACGACGAAGTCTTCTATCCCTTCGGGGAGGGATAGTATAGGTGCGGTGCACAAGGCTCGTTTGAGCGTTTGGAACGCTCTCTCCTGCTTCTCTTCCCAGTCAATGGCCACGCCCTTCTGGGTCAGTGTTTTAAGAGGTTTCGCGATGCGGGAGAAGTTCTGAATGAACCTGCGATAGTAGCCAGTGAGGCCTAGAAATTAACGAATTTCTGTAGGCGTCTTCGGTGCTGACCAGCTCTCAATGGCTTTGATTTTGAAAGGGTCCACGTGTATTCCCTATTCGCTAACCACGTGCCCTAAGAATTCGACTCTTCGAATCCAAAATTCGCATTTCGAGAACTTCGCATAGAGCTTCTCTGAACGCAGCGTTTCTAAGACTTGTCGCAGATGTTGACTATGCTCCTCCTTACTACGTGGGTAGATAAGTATGTTATCGATGAAGACGATGAAGAATTGATCCAAGTAAGGACGACACACCCTATTCATTAAATCCATGAATACAGCGGGTGCGTTTGTTAATCCGAACGGCATCACTACGAATTCGTAGTGCCCATAACGAGTTCGGAAGGCTGTCTTCGGAACATCCTCCCCTAGCACTTGTAGTTGGTGATATCCGGATCTTAAGTCGATTTTTGAAAAGAAATTCGCCCCTTGAAGTTGGTCAAATAAATTGTCAATACGAGGCAGAGGATAACGATTTTTGACGGTCAGTTTGTTGAGCTCCCTGTAGTCGATGCACATACGAAACGATCCGTCTTTCTTCTTGACGAACAAGACTGGAGCTCCCCAGGGTGAGAAGCTTGGTCTTATAAAGCCCTTGCTGAGCAGTTCGTTAAGTTGACAGGATAGTTCTTGCATCTCTGCAAGTGCTAGACGATAGGGCGATTTGGCTACGGGGGTAGCCCCTGGAACTAAGTCGATTCTGAACTCGACTTGACGTTGCGGAGGTAATCATGGGAGTTCTTCCGGAAAGATGTCGGGAAAGTCGCGTACTACTGGAATGTTCTGGATGTCTTTCATTTCTTGGCTCACATCGACCACATGAGCAAGGAATACGCGACATTCCATTCGCAAGAACTTCTGAGCTTGAATGCTCGAGATGATACGAAGGTTCATCGGGTTTGTCGCCATATACTACTAGAGTTTCGCCAGACGACAGATTAAGGCGTACAGCCTTTTCGTAACACATGATGTCGGCATGATGAAGACTCAACCAATCCATGCCGATGATGACGTCGAAACTTTTAATTGAGACCGGCATGAGGTTGATCGAAAATGAATGGCTATCTAGTGTTAGGGTACACCCTATGTATATACTGCTAGTGTTCTCCGTCTTCCCATTAGCCATTTCTACAGTGAACGGTTCTTTAAGTGCTCGTGATTTTTGCTTAAGTAAATGAGCAAATTTTTGGCTCACGAAACTCCTCTCCGCTCCACTATCAAACAGTATACATGCATAAGAGTTATCGAGGAGAAACGTACCAGTGACCACTGTGGGGTCGGCGACCGCTTCCTCGTGGCCTATAGCCAGAACTCTTCCCACTTCACCAGCATTCCTTGCCTTTGGGCAGTCCCTCTTGTAGTGGCCCACCTCGCCACAACTGTAGCAAGCTTGGCCCACTCCCGCACCGGGGACTTGGTTGAGTGGTCTCGCCGGGGGTTTGCAGAAACGGGCAGTGTGCCCCTTCCTGTTGCAGTTCGAACACTGCATTTCCCGGCAGGCTCCTGTGAGGTGGAAGTTGCACTTGTTGCACTTTGGCAAACTTCCTGCGTACTGCTTTATAGGAGCAGCAGCGGCAGGTGCTATCGCAACATGTACTGCCACGACGTGCTGCTTTTTGGAAGCCTTTTTCTTTTTCTTGTCATCCTAGAACTTTCGCTTGGAATCAGCGGTTCTGGAAGGTTCTGAGATGGCCAGGGTTGTTGTTGCGGCCGGGGTACGGACCCCATGGTCTATAAGCCGCTGTGCCAATCGCTTGGCACTATCAAATGTAGTGGGGTTCGAAGCCAAAACATTTCCTTGGACTGGAGGCACCAGCCCCCATATGTATCTCTCTATCTTCTTTCCCTCTATATGAACCATGTTGGGACAGAGGGCCACCATTTCACAGAACCTGGCAGTATAAGAGACTATGTCGGAGCCCTTCATGGTTAGGCTCCACAGTTCCTCCTCTAGTTTTTGGATTTCGCCCCTCGGGCAGTACTCCCCAGTCATGAGGTCTTTCAAAGTTTCCCAGCCCATAGTATTAGCCATCACAAGAGATAGTGACTTGACATGGCTATTCCACCATGTCAGGACTTTGTCTTCAAAGGTGCAAGCGGCGAACTTGACCTTGCTCCCTTCTGGACAAGAGCAGATTTCAAAAAGCGATTCGGTCTTCTTGAACCATTGCGAGAGGGCAATGACTCCGCCAGTCCCTCTAAAGGACTTGGGCTTGCAGTTAGTGAAGTCCTTATAGGAGCACTCTCTCAAGAGCACAGGAGCTTCACCATGATTTGATTGAACAGGGGTTCCTCCTCCAGTGGACCCAGAAGAATGATATTGAGCCATGGCTGTAGCCACAGCCGCAGCTACAACAGCATTTAGAGCTATCGTATTGATTTGAGGAGCAGGTGGTGTCGGTGCGGGAGGATCGTGTCTTGTTGATTTACGAGGAGGCATCTTTCAACTATAAGTTTACAAAGATTAAGATATTGATAAGAATTTAATAGGAAAATTGATGAGAATGACTCATGGACTAACTCTCCATAGCCCAACAGCACAATTGAATAGTATGATTGATTGTAGATCTAGAACTAACAGATGATAGCATTTGGATAATAATTTCCATGAGATTAGATATCTGTCAATAATGCTGGAATTACATATGTAATGAGTTCGGGGAAAAATGACCTAGAAGTAGGTCTTACATCAACCAAGATGGGAAAAATTTTGACAGTCTACAACCTAATCAAGACCTAACGGGTCTAAGACTTTCAAAGATAGGAAATTAGACTAGAGTTTTTACATAAACTAGGTTATATCCAAAAGAGAAGTCGATGAGACTCTATCGGCAACGAGAACTACTAGAGTGAGTTCTTGACTCCGACAGAAGACGTTCTATGTCCCTCACGCGCCTATCAGAACTTGCTTGCTGAGCTCGAAGTTCCCTGACTTCAGCTTGGGTTTCAGCAAGTTCTCTCTGCAGAACTGCATTGCGGACCTGAGTCCTTTCATGAGTAGACTCTAGTTGGCGAATGCGGACCGTATTAACGCCAGAGTTGGCGTTAATCTCCACGACTCGGTCGATAGCCGCTCGACCTTGCTCGGTGTTCCGAGCAATCCTACGAACCATGATGGGTAGGATCCTGTCAGCTGAACCTCCCTCGGTGAGGTTGTAGAAGCTTCTGTCACCATTGTAGGGAATGGGTTGACCCTGTTCCTGGCTCCATCTATTCAAGTTTGTGGCCCATAGAGGTGTGGGTCCTTGAAATGCTGGACGATGGTTTGGGTTTGGGTCTTGAGCAGCTGGGGGTTGGTTGTTGACTTCTGGTTCTGAGTCAGAACCATCAGAAAAGCCTTCAGCTTCGTGATCATCCAATGGGATTGGGTGATCATCTTCTGGCTCTTCTCCCAGCCATCTTGCATTGTCGTTGTTGGGGTAGTACGGGTCTCCGAGGATATGGAATCCAGCCATAAAATCTACGCGAGAAAAGGGATATAAGAAATAAATAAATAGACGAACTAATTAGATAATTATAAGATGATCTTTATCAGTTATTTCAACATTTGCGTAGTGCATACCAGTCATATGTAACCGAGACAGGATAGACCTTCGAATAAGTGACCCTAACTCTAAGCCCACAACCAAACAAGGAACAGGAAGTAAAGCAAAGATCACAGATTCTAAGTCTATGATATCCTAGATACATATAACCTTATCGTATCCACTCAGCAACTATTGATATACTGATAAAGACCTTTAGTTCTCAGATAAATAATTATAGTAACACAAAATACTCCTATAGTATTTTAAGTTTATGTTCTGTTCTAATGTTCTCATTGTAGTAGTGTTGGTAAGTTTTTAGACTTATTGCCACCTCACAACCACACTTAGGCACATGCTAGTCAATCCTCGGATAATATAGTTGATCAGGCTATATCTTCCCAACTTTGACTATATGTCTCTAAGTCTACTTGTGTTGTCCAACAATCGTAATACTTTTGTTCTGTCCTAGTGACACTGATTTTAGTATGAATGCAGGTATGTATACTTAGTTAAATATTTATTATTTAAAAGTATAAACTCTTTATCAGAGTATTTTAATCCCGCTGTGTTTATAGTTCGTATATCTTTTATGGGTTGATACACTCGATTCACTATAAACAATGCTCTGATACCAATCTGTCACACCCCAAAACCGGAACGGCGGAAACGTTCGGGGGTGGAGGACGTCATGTTCAGTATCACAACAATGCAAAGTAGTAAACAAGCAACAACATCATCCATTGCATTAATAATATAATTTCATACAAGTGTTTTCTGTCAAGTTATATAGACACCAAAAATATACATCAAAATAAAAGATGAGTCTTAAACGAGCTCCATCTTCTCAACACCTGGCACCGGTACCTGTCTACTGGTGACCTGAGAATACAAGTTATTTTGAAAGCGTAGATCAGCTTTTAAGGTGGTGAGATAATAAGTATATTAGTGTCATTGTTTGTATGAAAGTGTTTGTAAGTCTGTAACTGTATAAGTTTGTAAAAGTTTGTAATTGTTTGAACTCTCCAAGAAAACCCTATGTTTCCTACTAAAAGTAGCCTTCTATTAAGGTATCTAGTATCTGTGTGTGTCTCTTGTAAGAGTGTGTATTTTCCCAAATCTGACTATCATTAACCAAAAATATAGTTTTTACATTATTGTTTATTGTGTGAACATCACAAAGTAAATGTAATAGGAAAATAAAATAGTACTGTAGTGTTGTATTAAGTAACTACTGCTGTACTAACTACTTTAAACCAATTGTTATTTAAAGTACCATGTGATCGGCCTGTATCCTACTACCGACTCTATAGAAAAACGACGATGTAAGACGTCGTAAGAAATGACGTTTGGCACCCGTAGACTTGCAAGTCCCACTGTAGCGAGCAGCAAGGTGTAGGATAGTCAATCCAGTATAGATCTATACGCAAACTCATACGCTCCCCACTTAAGGAGATTCTGGATACAAAACGGTCATGACAGGTAGTGCCATGCCCCGTTATGTGGCTCACATAAATGTAATAATGTTCTAGTATATGTATGTGCTAGCTGTATTGTGTGTTCTCTCCCTATCTAGCATGTATTGTTTGTTTCTCATCATAGTATTCTATTGTTTGTTTCTCATCATAGTATCTATTGTTTGTTTGTTATTGACTCATGTATGAACTGACTCATTGTATGGTTCACTGTTATAGTAATAGTGCTAGTATCTCCCTAAACTATACATATTATAGTTTACTAGTAATGTTGTTTGAATGTATGAACATGTTTGTATACCTTTGCTACCCAAAGGTATTGAACTGAATGAAGTAACCTTTTATATCTATATACATATACATGATATATAACTAGGATTCAAATGACCTTCGGACAAATAACCTTAATACCCTAAGTCCACAACCAAACAAGGAACAGGAAGTAAGGTAAGCTATCAGTCCTAAGTCCTTTCAATCCTACTTATATAACTATATCTACATAGATACACAAAATATAAGTTAAAAGAGTTTAATAAAAGTATTTGATATGAAAAAGAGTTTATAAAACAGTTTGAAGTAAAACAGTTTGGTAACACAGTTTGAAAGTAAGAAATCCACTTGTTTGGTAGTTATTAATCACATGTGATTGATATAATAACTATAATTGTTCAACTTGTATCCCCCCATAAAAGCATTTAAAAACATTTAAAAGGTTAATTAAGGGGTATGAACTCACCTGTAGTGAGTGGTTTGGATGAACTGACAGTATAGGATGCTAAGTGTCAAGTGAAGACTTGAATACACACAAGGATCCTAGTTAACATATAATAACACATATATGTATCCAATTAGTCATTAAACAACCATTTAACCAAGTTAAGACATCCTAAGACATGTAAAACACTTGATTTAAGTGCTTATAAGTGCTAAGGATTGCATCTAAGGGTTGTTGGACATTGCTATTGAGTTTGGGGTCCAAGGGTAAACTCGTTTGGAGTTTACGGTTTTGGGACCAACTCACATTGAGTTTACGGCCGAAAACTCATGGTACTTTGACCATTTTGTGTTTTGAAGCTTTAAAGATCATAAGAAGCATTCCTACTTCATGTTTAACCCTTAGGAAGATATTAGGGCACCATTTCATTCCTTTGTGGAGTTTACGGTCCTTGGACCACTTCTCCTTGGGTTTACGGCCGTAAACCCTAAAGGTTTATGGTCTTTTTGATGTTTAAGGTCCTAAGCACTTCAAGGTTATGTTCTACACTAGTTTCCAAGGCTTGATAAGGGGCTAGGGCACACTTTGGCACCCTCATTAGGGTTTACGGTCCAAGAACATCTTGGACCGTAAACACCTTTGATCTTGTGTTTCCTTGGTGTTTTCTAGATGTTTAGAAGTGTAACAAGTCTTATAAAAAGCCTAGGTAAGAATACTTACTATGTAGAAGCTTGAAAAGGTGCTAAAAGTCCAAGAACACTAGTGTGTGTTCTTGGTGAAACTTGAAGATCTACATATTTGGAATGATTTCACGGATAGAATCATGTAAGATCACTAGATTAAGTAAGATATCAACTTATTAGGGCTAGAAAGACTTACAAAGTTGAAGATCAAGAAGAAAATTCGGATGATACTTGAGAGGATTTGAGTTTTGGATCTTGAAAAGTGAAAAAGTGATTAAAATGGCTAAGTTCCATATTTATACCCTTGGGGTTTACGGCCGTAAACACCTTGTTTAGGCTGTAAACTCCAAACTCTTGGAGTTTTGGGACATTATTGTTGCACAATAAACCCTAGGGCATCCTCTCTCATGTTATCTCTTGAAGTACTAGGCTTTAGAACACTCAAACTGACTCTACACAGCTCAAAAGTTAGCAGAAACTGTTCTGACTTCTGTTGAAGTGAATGGTTGTACAAAATAGAAATTTCGGGTTGTCACAGTATATGAACTTGGTAAGTTTTAAACTTGTTGTCATCTTATAGTATCATAAAATACTCCTATACTATTTTAACTTTATGTTTTGTTCTAGAGACCCTTTGTATATGGAGTTAGGTAAGTTTTAAGCCTGTTGCAACACCACCATCACTCCCAAACACATGTTGGTCGCATCTTGAATAAATATAGTTGATAAGGTTATATTTATCCCATATATGATTACATAATTGGCCAAGCTTGACAGCAATGCACAACATTAAAATACTTTTGTTCTTGTTCTTCTTGTGATACTTGTTCTAGTATGTATCTATGCATGTATGTATACTTATATAAGATTACTTATACTTTAAAAGGGTACTTTTAGTTAGAGCACTTCAGCCCCATTGTATTTATAGTTGTATATCTTTTATGGGTTGATATACTTAGTTCACTATAAACAATGCTCGGATACCAATCTGTTACACCCCCAAACCGGAACGGCGGAAACGTTTGGGGGCGGAGGATGTCATGTATAGTATCACAATAATACACTATAGTAAAACAAGCAACAATATCCATTGCATTAATAGTATAGTGTTTAAATTGTATTAGAATCACAAGTGATTGACTCCAAAAGTAAATACAAAACAAGACTCAAAGTTACCAAGCTCCGTTTTCTAGAATCCCGTGAGTGTACCTGTCTACTAGTGTCCTGAGAATACAAGTGGTTTTGAAAGTGTCAACATTAAAGTTGGTGAGTTCATAAGCATTTGTATTTAGAAAACATGTTCTTTGCTGTTTTAAAACCTTAATGAGTTTCTCCAGAAATCCTATATTTTCTTATGTAATGAATGTAATAAATGTTCCCCATACTAGTTCCTTCTACGAGTACTTAGTGGATACAAGTTATATAAAATATAGATCGATTAGACAATCGACTGTGTGGTTCATCCCTAAGCCCACAACCAAACAAGGAACATGGAATGAAGCGGAATCAGCACATTCCACTGTCTGTTGGATCTCATTGTATGTAACCCTAACTCATCCACCAGGTACTCACCGAGTTAACTGTAAAGGTCCTTTGAAAACGGATGTGTATTCTCCCAGAAAATCCTATATTTTATGATGTAATGAAATGTAAGTTCTGTTGTCATGTACATATGAAAGTAATGTATTTATGTGGTGTATGTATGCAACCCTGTTTGTATGTATGACCCTAGTTAAACGTTCTTTCGGAAAAGTATGTTTTGTACTAGAAAATAGTAAGTTGTACTTGTATTTAGTGACCCTAGTAGTACTTGTATTTAGTGACCCTAACCCATACCTGTTTCCCTCTATGATTAATTAGTATATATAGGTCATATATAATCAAAATCGATTAAGTAGTAGAGTGTGTAAATCTACTCTAAGCCCACAACCAAAACAAGGAACATGGAATAAAGCGGAAATCACGCATTCTACTGCGTACCGGATAATATATATATATATATATATATATATATATATATATATATATATATATATATATATATATATATATATATATATATATCACCCTTATGTATAAACTAAGGGGTCGTAGGATTAGCATTATGGGTCCCTTGTAGAATGTATCTTCTTGTTACCAAAAGTCTAATGCATGTAGTTCTATAATCAAAATAAAACTATTTGAACCTATGTACTCCCCGTATATTACACGCCTTAATTAATACTATTGTGAGTTTCATATAACCATGCTAACTTGACTAGTGACCCGCTCGATGTTCTTCAAGAGTCGAAATGAGATGACATTTGTTACCCCAGAACTTCCGTTCCAACTGTAGCTAGCAGTCAGGGCATGGGATTGTCAGTCCCGAATAGATCTATACACAAACTCACGCTCACCTTCCAGGAGGCTCTGGTTATAATTTATAGAACAAACCGTACCCTGTTGGATACAATGAAGTAGTGCCCCACAACCCTGTATTAACTAGACCCATATAGTGTATAAATGTTTTCTTGTTCTTGAAGATGTATGTATTACCTTGTACTAATAGTGTACAATAATTGTATTTATATAATTATTTTAGTACGATATCCTTGACTTTGTAAAACAGTGTAGGTATTCCCTAAACTACACGTATTGTAGTTTACATGTATGTTCTGTATGTAATGAAAGTCTTGTTAATTTAACAGCTTTTGTAACACGATAAAATGATGAGAAAAAAATTACCCTTTTGCTCAACATGTTACAAAAGGATTAAAACTTACTTAAATAAGATTTTATTCGTATATGCATAAAGCATAAATATATAATTTAAAACACAATCAGGCAGTCGGACAAATGGCTCTATCCCCAGTCCACAACCAGACAAGGAGTAGGAGTTAAGGTGGAATCATCAGTCCTAAGCCCGTTGGATCTCAATTATATATATATATATATATATATATATATATATATATATATATATATATATATATATATATATATATATATATATATATATATATATATATATATATATAAACATGTATTTTGGGAAATAAAAGTAATAAATAATTTGTTGAAATTTCAATGCTTGAAAATAGTTTGAATCATTTGAAAAGACTTGATCTGTTCTAAAACTGTTTGAAATCTTTTGAACATTAACACAAAATTACTTTGTATTTTACTTGTATTCCTCCCTAAAACATTGAAAAGTAGTGAAAACGGATGGGTATGAACTCATCTCTAGTGCATGTGCTTGATCGGACTCGAAGTGTTTGCGAACGACCCTCGGGTTAGAATACGTGACAACAGTCGTATCCTAATAATATTTAAACCCGATATTGCATTTAAATTAATAAGATACTAATTCAAATATATAGAATAATTAATTAAAGTGGTAAACAACACTTAAGTATTTAAGAAATACTTACAATAATACTTGGAAATGCCTAAGGAAGAAATCAGTAGCAAAATTGGAGTTTTCGGTGGGAAAGGGGTGATTTCGGTCCAAATTGAATATTGGAAGATTTGAGTGTGGTTGATGAACTCGGTTGAATCTAAGAATATGGGATGAAGATCTGGGCAGAACACTCTTGAAGATTGAGAGGAAATTTTGGCATGAATTCAGTGTGAAAATGAAGGAAATGAGGTTGAAATCGGTTGAACAAATTTATATAGCAAATGAGAAATCGGTCAAAGGGTTTGGGCCATAGAGGAATTCGGTCCAAATGGGCCTAGATTTTGGGAAATTCGGTCATGGAAAGACCGAATTCACCCTTCGGTGAATGTGATGGCCAAACACACAAATGATAAAAGATTCTAGAAACCGTATTTAGCATTTAATTAGCTCCCAAAACCGAATTCACTTATTTATGGTGTATATTTATGTTACAAGCCCTTAACTTTTGATCTATGTTAGCTTATACTACCCTAGATTAATTTAGTTTTCAAACCAAGCTTAGTTGTTAGCTTAAAAACAAGCCCTAAAGACTATAGAGGGCAGAAGGCAGAAAGGAGTGCAAGGTAGGATTACTTGTGCTGGGATAGGGTTTAGGCTTTGCTAGGCTTAAAAATTTCGAATTATGATATCATCCCCTTGTTAGAGGGAATTTCGTCCCGAAATTCAAAACTCTAAATGGTTACTTCTGAATTTGGGAAAGAGGTGGGTACTTCGGTTCCACATGGTCTTCTTAATTTCCAGTGAATTATGATCCTCGCATGGCGTTTCGGAGGATCTTCACTATAATGTCTGTTGTTTTTAATCCGTAGGGAGTGTATGAGTTTGGTCTACTTGTCTGTGCTCCTCTGAATACCCACTTTTAGTCCTTGGCAGCTTTTTTCCTGAAGTTCCTGGAAAGGCTCATACATAGTCTATCCATCATCACCTCGTATACACAAGTCGTATATAATTAAGATTGATAAAACAGTCGGATGTGCGACTCTGCCCCAGGTCCACAACCAGACAAGGAACAGGATATAGGGTGGAAACACACATCCTACGTTCATAGAATCTTAATTATATACCACTCTCGTGTATACACTTAGCGGTGATAAGTTAACCGTATTTTCCCTTAGACTTTATTCTTGAACTTGACCTGCTGCACGAGTGGTATTCCCGAAAGGTCTACTGAGGATTCTTCGGAACAGTTTTGGAGGGTAAGGTACTCCTCACATGAGTACTTTGGGGTTTAGAAACGAGAGACGATTCTGAGGTCTATGTCGGATTTTTTGTTATTAGTGACGAGAGTTTCGTTTGTCGATCGGTTAGTGCGAAGGGTACTTTCGTAGTACAATGAAATCGGTATGGTGAGGACCAAGCCAATCCATGTAGAATGACGACATCAAGACTTCTTAGTGGAACATGTGTTAAGTCGATTAGAAATAAGTGTTTATTAGGGCAATAGTGCATCCTGTGTGTACGCGATAGTGCATTCCGTGTATACTTTCTAGTGCTTTCTATTTTACCCATGTTATTACCACTGCGAGCAATTTGGACCGCGATGAGCGAGTACAACAGTTTGAGTGTTCTGACAACTAGTTATGATACTTCATAATATATTCCCTAACAGGTCCCTCTATGATCACTTGGTGTATACAAGTCATGCATAATTAAGATTGAGAAGACCGTCGACTGAGCGACTCGGCCCTAAATGCACAACCAGTCAAGGAACAGGAAATAGGCTAGAATTACTCACTCTAAGCCAGCAAAATCTTAATCATAAATAACCCTGATGCGCACACTAACTCACCACAGCTCACCTGCAAGGATCCTTAGTTCTTATATGAGTGTTGCGATTTGTTCGGACGAGTGAGTAATTTAAAATTACTTTTTAGTTGGTACCCGTTTTAGTAAAAATTTAATCTTTTAAGTTATTTCATTAAGAAAACGTACCGCAGTTCATAGGGGTTCCGGGTCAGTCTCTCCAGCAGTGATCATCAGTATTCATCCATCCCCGCCAGAGTTCTGTGCTATTGGAAACTCCCTCTTATAGTGCCCCGACTCGCCACACCCGTAACAGGCCTGACTAACTCCATCATATGGGACCTAGGATATTGGTCGTGCTGGTGCCCTGCAGAAACGGATCATGGGTCCCTTCCTGTGGCAATTAGGCAAGTTAGCTCTCGGCAACCTCCGGTATGATGCAAGTTGCACTTGTTACATTTCGGGAAATTGCCAGCATATCGCCTGACCGGTGCTAGAGGGGCTGGTGTTGTGGCAGCATGAGCCGCGATATTCTGTTGTCTCTTCGAGGGATCTGGTGTTGGTTCTCTCTTTTTCTTGCTCCATGATTTTCGCTTATACTTGGCCCTTTTGTTGGCTCCGGAGTGGGGGCCATCACACCATGGCAGACTCCATGGTCGATGAGTCGTCGGGCCAAGCGTTTGGTGCTATTGAATGTAGTTGGGTTGGAAGCCAGTACATTCCCTAGAATCTGGGGAGATAATCCCCAAATGTACCTTTCTATCTTCTTGCTCTCTGGGGTAGCCATCCCGAGACACAGTGCTGCCAAGTCACTAAACCTGTCAGTGTAGGCCTCTATGTTTGAGCCTGCAATGGTAAGGTTCCACAGCTCTTGCTCCAGTTTTTGTATTTCGTTCCTCGGGCAGTACTCTTCCATCATTAGTTCCTTGAGGTTTTCCCAGCCCATTGAGTTAGCTACTGGTAGGGTCAGTGACTTGATATGGCCATTCCGCTATGTTAGGGCTCAGTCGGAAAAGGTGCAGGCAGCAAACTTCACTTTGCTTTCTCGAACCACCGCATCAGAGCAATGACTCCCCCGCTTCCATCAAAGGATTTGGGTTTGCAGTTCATGAAGTCTTTGTATGTACACTCCCTAGAGTGTCAGTGGCTGTCTCCTTGGTGAGAGTGGTTGGCACCACTAAAAGCTCCACTGGTACCACTTGCATGGATTTGAGTCATTGCAACCATTACTACGCCTGTCACCGCAGCTTGGAATACTTCGGGATGGTACCGTAGTGGAGGCAGTGGTGGATTTTCTGTTGTGTTGTTGACGATGCGTCTTCTAGGTCTACCGCGAGGAATCTTTCTGCCATAAGGTTTACAGTATGAAATGGTGGTAAGTCTTTAGTAGTGACGAGTAGTTGAGAGTTATTTAACTAAGTTATCTTAGTTCTGAGTGTTTCATGCTACGACTTTCATAGTGTTCTGAAAAAAATTCTTAATGGGAGTCTATGTAAAATAAACTTATGAATTATTAGTGACTACCCTCGAATGAATTTCTGTGAATCGATGTACTGTTGCTAGTTGTTACGAAAGTCGGATTAAACCTAACACATAGTGTGAGCAGTGTAATCACTAACTCACTAGGTTATATTAGTTTATTAATCATTAGTGTGAAGCATTTAGTGCTCAGCCTCTTCGAATGCCTCGTGTGTCATTTCTTCTGTTCTCTGTCCCTGTTATAATTGTCTTAGATTCAGCTGTAGGGATTTGTTGTCTTTGGACCTTCCTAAGGTGTTATTGTTTCCTCGCAGGTGTGTTAAATCTTTTGTTCCATCCTTCTTCGGGCTTTGTTACTGATCTCCATTACTTCGCAATGGAGGGTCGGACCCCGGATGTCCGAGAAAGCCTCTTATGTCTGCTCTCGCTAGGGAAAGGTTCAGTAATGATTACTTTGGTGCCTTTTTACTTGGCTGATCCCTTCTCGGGATCTTTCTCATGAACCTCTTCTTGTTCCTTCTTGACTCCTCTGCTGACTGCTGTAATGGAGTGGTTACATCTATCTATGTTGGTCGTGCGAGAATAGGAGTGTCTAAAAATCTATGAGACTAAATGAATCATTTTTATCTGATGGGGTGATCCTTATCGGGTCCTCCTATGATCGCGCAATGCATACAAGTTGTATATAACTTAAGATTAAATAGACCTTCGAGTAAGTGACCCTACTCTAAAACGACAACCAAACAAGGAACAGGAAGTAGAGCGTAGGTGACAAATTCTAAGTCTATAAAATCTCAATTATACACAGCCCTGGGTGTATACACTCCGCAATCATAGGCCTACCACAAAGAACGATAAGACTATTCGTCATGATTTACTAAAATTTTAAGAAATATGGTTATGCTTTTGAAGGGCCCACACACATCAGTGTGTATGAGATCCAACAAACCCTCGCCCCTTTCACAAGTACCAGTGAAGGGTGACTTGGTCATCTATCCAAGTAAACAAGATTCGCAACTATCATCCGATTTTAGGTCGAATGACTCCAAGACTCCAGCCTTTTGGAGTTGGCCTATGCGCTTCTTGTTGACATGTCCAAGACGACAATGCCATAAGCATGCTTTATCCAAATCATTGGATGAATCAATGTGTAACACATTATTTCCTAGGTTTTCTACAACATTCACAGTTTCATATACACCATTTCAAGGTAAAGCTTCAAAATAAAAGACACCATTATAATAAGCATAAATAACACCATTATTATTATTAAAAGAAAAGTTAAAACCTTGTTTGTACAAACTGTGAAAGGAAATAATATTTCTCGCCATATCAGCAGAGAAACAACAATTATACAAATCTAAATTTAAACCATTACTAAGCAATAAAGAATAAACTCCAATCTTGGTCATAGGCGACACTTTCCTATTTCCCATGATTAAGGACCCAAGAATTAGCATGTGATGTATCATTAGAATGAATAGTGTAAATACCTACAAAGGAGGGTTTTATTTTCCCATCCTTAATATCCTGTAAGTACTTTGGGCAGCTTTGCTTCTAGTGCCCCGTTTCATGGCAATGGAAGCACTCTGTTTCCTTTGGATTGGCAGAGGGTACAACATAACCAACTTTGGTTCCGTAAGAAGAAGATCCATCTCGGGACTTGTGACAACAGTCAAAATTCAAGTTAGTTCTAGATTTGATAGACTTTGTTGCACGTGTAGACATGACACATACTAGACTTAGTAACTAGAATCTAAGTTATAACCTACTAGAAACTTGGAAACAATTAGAATCAATTGATAGTGTACATAGATTTCACATTGATATGTGAATTCTATAACTACTTAACTGTAGTGAGTATCCATATTCGGGTTGCTCTTTGACTCGAACACCTTTTCATGAATCATATACACACATCATTCACTTGACCTAGTGGTATAAATTAGGTCCGAGTCTCATAGAAACTTAAGTCAAAGTTGAAGACTATGACTAGTATACTTGATTCCTCAATTTCGCTTGAATCTCGGAATCACTACATAGAATGCCAATAAATCAATAAAAATAAATAACAAAAATTATTTCTAACTTGAATAAGAGTTAGGAAACACAAAAATAATTTGACGTCTCAAAGATTCAATTTATTTTGATATCCAAAGATGTATTAAACTCCAAAACCCTAAATGCCATAAAAACACATAAGTATAAACTTTAACCTTAAAAATTCTATAAAAATAATTATGAAACTTATAATATTATCTTATAATAATTAAAATTATGAAAATATGATCAAGAAAATAAAATTTTGGGTCATTAAAATTTAACCTCATTTTAAGAAATAAAAATTAAGAGTTTGTAAACAAATGTTGATTTAATGTGCATATTTTCTAAAAATTTGAAACTTTATAAAATTTTTTAAGGGATTTAATAAAAAAATAAATGAAAGAGAGAGGGGGGTCTTTTTCCTCTTAAAATTTCGTCCTCCCTCTCCCATTATATATCTTCCCCAAAAATTAAATCATTTCCCTTATCCTACGCTCCTACACTCAACCATCTTCTTCACTTCTCTCTCTCTCTCACTCTTCAAATCCCCAACACCATTTTCTCTCTCCCTCACCCTAAACCACGAATTTTGGCAGCAAAGTTCATCCATTTCTACTAAAAACATCAACATTTGAAGTTTTTCTTGAGGTAAAAATAAAAATCCTTCATTCCCCCTTCAATCTTTCTTCAAAATCTCAAGTTTTCTTGCATATCTTCTTCTTCTACACCATTCTATGGATGGATTATTCACATGCATGTTCATAACCACGATTTTTATGATTATGGTGATATTATTTCACCCCAAAACCAACATGCATGTGATGATCTTCAAGCTTAGAGGCTTGATCATCAAAGTTTGTTGTTAAAAAGCATTCAAATAGGTTCATAAAGGATTTATTCCCAAATAAATATCTAAAACTTATTTTCTGATCAAATCCGATTTTTCCCAGAATTCCATCAACAAAATGAGATGTTCCACAAAATTTCAGAAAATAATTCATTTTTTCGAATTATTATAATTATTGCGAGAAAATAGGGCAATAATTCATATAAAATACTTTCTGAGGTCTATAAATCCTAGGTAAATTAGTGGATGACCCCTAAAGTGAATGATGATAGCTTAGTGGGTTTCATCGATTTTTGTTACTGTTTGCTATGGTTTTGAATTTTTTTTTTGTTTAATTCAAGTAAATCATAAAACCACTTTAAGGAATGTGAAAAGGTTATCTAATAAGTTTCACAGCTCCTACCCTATGTGTAAGACTCAGAAAAATATTTTCAGAATTTTTCATAATCCATTCCTATTTTTCCCCGATTTTTGTAATTATAATGGACTAATAATGGGAAAAATAGTTTCACTCATCCAAAATTCATGAAAATTTACCAGCAACTATTATAATATATTAGGATGCTACATAAAAGTTTTAATGATTTTTCTCTTCTATATGCTATTTTTCTTCTAATTTCCCAAGATTTAATACACTTACATCCACAAAAAATCATAAAATTGGGTTAAACAGTTTAGAAATCCGTTTTATATTTTTCCCAGCTTAATAATGTCTAATAACAATACTACAAAAAGTTTTGGTAATTTTGGAAACTGTTTTCTATTTATCCCATTTTTATTCAAATAAATGCCCAAAAATCATAAAATTGGGTTAAACAGTTTAGAAATCTATTTTTATATTTTTCCCAGTTTTAGTGTGTGTATTGGCAGTCTTATAAAAAGTTTGGCGAATTTGCTTAATTGATAGCTATTTGTCATGAATTTTTATCTATTTAGAGAATTAAATATAAGAAAAATGGTTATGCATATCTATAATCCATGAAAATTTATCTGGAAGTCTTTATATGCAGTTAAAACCAAAATCTGAAGTTTGGTAATTTTTATTAACTGTTTAGTGTTTTTTCATAATTTTATGGTTATTCAAGAAATTAAAATGGTGAAAAAATAGCTAGACATATCAAAAATGCAAGAAAAATTATCTTAGCATCCTTGACTTCAGTTGAAACTAAAACACAAAGTTTGGGAAATTTTAGAACTAAACTGATTTAGTTTTTCAATATTTAATCATTGGAACACCTCTAAAAATGTTAAATATTAGCAATTCAATATTGGGAATTTTTCCAATTAAATTGTTATATATTAATTGATTAATTGAAATTTAATTTTCACAAAAAATGTTTGTAACTTATCAATATTAAATTTTGACACAATATTGACATAATTCTATTGTAGTAGTAAATATACTAGTGTTAGATTTCGATTAGAGACTCACTAGTGAATACCATTATTGTAGGAAAACGATAGTGGTACGAGTGGAGCGTAGTTCAAGGCACCATTTGCATCATCACGATGTATTGTGAGTATTCACCGCTTCCCTATTTTCGGTTTTTAAATGTTTTGGGGGTGGAAAAGCATGTCCTAAACTTTTTATGTTGGTTGTATTTATTTTGACTCGTATGAAACTTGGTTGCTATATTTCGTATATATGTGTATGTTACTTTAATTCACGAGGACTGTATCGTGGTTAAGTCCCTGGAATCTCTATCAGGAGGTAGAAAACTCCTCACTCGTATGAAGTTTGGTAATTTTTATTAACTCTTTTGAGCCTATGGTTATTATGGATAGCGTTATCAGGAGGTAGTCAACTCCTCACTCGCACGATTCGCTTGAGTGCATTTTACCATTTTATACACTATGTTTACGATACACATAGTAGTCAATAGGGCACAATTCGATCATTAGGCTTGGGTCGTGAACTAATGAATGGAAACTTGATGCACATACGAATCTTTATGCACATATCAAACTTGTATTCTCATGTTAGCAACGACACTTGTATACTTATTTTAGCAATGAAACTTGTATACTTATTTTAGCAACGAAACTTTTATGCTTATTATAGCAACGAACTTTGTTCTCATTATAGCAACGAACTTTTATTACTGAAAACTTATATACTTGTTTTAGCAATGAAATTGTTTACTCCTTGTAACAACGAATATTATTTCGATTCTTGAAAACTCATTTTAGCAATATACTTTTATTTATGGAAACTTTTATCAAAACTTTTATTTCGATTCTTGAAACCAATATTATTTTTAATCTGTGAGTACTCAACAATTATTTTTATAGTTGACACTCGTTTTACATGCTTTTTCAGGAATCATCTAGTAAGAGGCACGTAGAGACACAACACTTGTAGGAGCATTTGCATGTGTTGACTTTTAAATACATTGTAATTTCTGTTAAAAAGTTGTTCAAACTCATTGTAAATTTGTAATGATTTTTAATACTATCGTTGGTGTTGTCTTTAAACTTTTGCTATGAGACCCTTTGTACTGCCACGCCTCGTGTTTCCGCTTTAGCAGGGTGTGACAGGACTTTCCCTTGGAAGGAGTCTTCCTCTTCTTACCCTTACCATGTCCAATTGCCAAGACAGACGCAGTAGCAGTAGAAGTAGGAGTGGTCGTAGCAACAGATTTACCTTTCATGTTGCTTTCAGCAGTTCTGAGGAGTCCCTGAAGCTTGCTAAGAGTGACCTCCTCCTTATTCATATGATAGGTCATACGAAACTGATCATAACAAGGAGGTAGGGAATGAAGAATAATATCAATAGCTAATTCTTCATCAAAGTTGACATTCAACTTTAGCAAGCGGTCCACATATCTTTGCATTTTCTGCAAGTGGCCCGTGATGGGCTCTCCATCCTTCATTTTAGTGGTGATCATGGAGGCTATGATCTCATACCTCTCCTGCGGAGCAGATTGATGGTACCTTTCCATCAAATCTAGGTGCATTTCATAGGGCTAGAAGTCCTTATAGGACTTTTATAGCTCAACAGACATGGTAGGTATCATTATACACGACACTTTGGTCGCATCCCTCTCATGAACCCGGTACTCCACAATTTTCTCGGGAGTAGCAGTTTTCTCATCAATTTCCTTCATCTCCTTGTCTCGGACATATTCATTGTCCTCATATCCAAGGGCCATTTCGAATCTTTCTGATCCAATCATTGAAGTTGGTTCCATTAAAGATGGTTCTCCCTAATGAACTGGTTCTCCATACCAAGTTCATTAGGGAGAAAGAGCCTGAAGGGTTTGAGCCTGAAGCATTTTTAGGATAGACATCTATAAAAGAAAAGGAACAAAGTTTAGATTAGATGAGAATCCTTAATATATCACCCAAATTAAACATTAAGGCTAGGATCCAACACAATAATCTACAATTACGAAGAGGGATGTCGTAATCCAATTGTAAAATATTTGAAGGTAGGTAAATGACGATTTACCAATTTCCACCATGAAAACCGAAATTACTTATTAGGTTTTAATTGGATTTGAAATTCCTATATTCTTTTGAGATTCATTGAACTTTCATTAGCATGTTTAAATCTCGATTGTGCCCTCTCAAGTTTGTGACTGGGATGCCAATGATCACAAACAAGGTGTGAATAACCATGCAAATATACTTGGTACTCTTAATGTTAGAAATCACCTAGCCAATATGCCAGTTAACCACACACGCTCCATTGATCTATGATTAACATGAAGCTACCCTTTTCCACTATTTATTAGTCCCAAATTAGTGTTTCGGTTAACCACACACGCTCCACTAACGACTTAATAAAGTGCAAAGTGTAATTTCATGGATTAGCACCTATTCACATTTTTTTTCTAAAGTAACTAAGATTGGGAATTTAATAAAATGTTCAGTTACTTTATGATTTCCTTATACTTTTAACGAGAATTAATGTCCTATCCTACCCGTTCGGCTAACGACCCTCCACCAGTCAAGGAAGCGATGGGTGAGAATGGACACCCATTAAACTGTCATTTTATAGGCAGTAGCCTTATACCCCCCTTATAGACTGGCTTCGTGAATGAGGCCTACTAACGGTAAGATTGACTTTTCTTATACATATGTATATAAGTATTAACATTTAATATTATAATAGTATAATAGTAGAATTTTAATCTTTAAAACTCTAGGGTTTTGGAATTAAATGTCTTATTAATGTCACTTTAAAAATTTCGAAACTTGAGGGCAAGTTTTCAAACTTTTCAAGACCTTTCATATTCATAACTTATGAAACATTATGAGTTTTAATATTCATGAATGTGTATTTTCAAATAACTTGAGGACAAGTTACAATAACACATAACATGAACAATTAGATCAAAATTTTGGATCAAACACAATTATCACATAACTTTTCCTATTGATCTAAGCTAACTCATAGTAAGACAATTCACATCAAATACTACATATAATTACTTTATTATCTAAACATTTGACAATTGCCTTTAAATGGATGAATACTATCATTACCAATTCAGAAAATACAATTTTTATGATTACAAAACAGTTTCTGGTAATGATTCTATCCATTTCTGGCCAAGAACTCGAAGTTTCTGCACACAGGAGCATCAACTCGTCCAGTATCATATCTGTACTCGCCGAGTTGACCCATTACTGAGTGGATTCGTCGATTCTGTTCATGGACTCGGCGAGTTCATCTGTCAGAATGCAGAAATGTCGATTTTCCTGCTTTGAAAACAAGTGTGCATCATATATAACAAAAAGCAATCATAGGCTCTGATACCATTATTAGGTTGTAGAAGTGATTAATCGAGTGTAAGAACAAAATCAGAGTAAAACAAGTAATCAGAACATGAGAAGTAAATAGAATATGGTTTCAGCTCATATTACTTTCAAAGTACAAAGAGTGTTATAGACAAAGGAAATTACAAAAACTCTTATCTAACTCTGAGCACTACTCCTATTTATAGGAGAACTGAAAGTACAAAAAATACTAACGCCTTGACACTTCGACTTCGATACAAATGTGCCTTAGTAATAGCTTACAAAAAACACTAATGAAACAGACTCAACACAGACTTCGACATATTACAACATATTCGACTCTACATTCTCCCCCTTTGTAATAAATGTTGAACTTTCAGTTTGTGAGAATCTGAGCAGCAAAATGCATCATCCTTTAATCTCCGTATATCATCTCATTACTTTCTTCAACTCTGCCTTGTCTCCTTCGTTATTCTTTTTACAGTTGTTCATATGAACAATGAAGTTCGTGTATTGAGCTGTAGTATACCTTTCAACTTCTGAAGCTTGAAACCAAAATCTCTTCGCTTTTCCCTTCTTGGCTCTTCCAGAAAATACTAATCCCATTGGCTTCAAACAAAACCCACCATCAACAAACTTCTTAAGTTCTGTTTGAGATTTTACAGCTTCCATGTCAACTTTAACTTCTTTTCCCAATGCTGAAGATAGCTCAACGTCAGTTAAGGCCAGACAGTCATAGTAACTATCTATGAAATTTTTTATGTGACCCAGCCCAAGTCTCAAAACATCCTTGTTGGTTCCTTGAAGTTGCAAAGCATCCATGTTTTTTAAAATTAATGCAACTTGAATAAGGTCATTCAAGTTCATTAGTGGGAAATCAGCTACAGAAAAATCACAAGCAACGTTGTTCCCCCTTTCAACATGATACCGAAAATTTTGTATCGTGTTCTCGAACATCACATCTTTCGTCATGCTTATGACTCGAACAATCTTGATAAGGGATACTTCCTCCTGCTCTTTTCCAACCACTGCATGAAACCTTAGTTTCATATGCAAAAAGTCATCTTCATTCTTGAACTTGTCAATGACTTTGTATTGAGCAGTGATGAACATCATTTTGTTTATTGAAAAGTCAAGTTGATTCATATCCGTGTTTACGATAGAATAGATTTTCCTAGGCTTCTTTTCGAATGCATACATGTTGTTGTATGACACTCTAGCTTCGATATTTTTGTAACTGTGTAGCTTCTTTAGATCTCCCTTATCCATATTTGGTGGATCATTTTGACGAAGTCTCAAAATGCTTTGTATTTGCCTTTGCTTTTCCATTTCTGCTTCGACTTCAACCCTTTTCTCTTCTTTAGTTTTCTCAGTGACTATTCCTTTCCCTTTTCGCTTGTCTGCTTCTGAAGGCTTTGGTTTTGTTGAACTAGAACTACCACCAACACCTTTTGAACCAATAACAATTCCCTTTTGAATGGGTCTTGTTGTTGTTTTCGTTGCCATCACAGTAGAAACTTTCGGAACTATGGGAGTTGTGATTTGAGTTGAAAATACCTTGCCAATAGTTTTTATCATCTCTTCTCCTCCTTTGATCACTTTCTGATCTTTACCGACTAACTCCTTTTCTCCCCTTGTGACAACAGGTGGGGCACCAGTTGGTAAAATACTAGCAAATTTAGAAATAGGAGCAACTGCTTTTTGTATGGCTTGATCAAGAATATGAATTTTCTGAGTTAAGAACTCAGGAGTTAACAACGACATTTGAGCAGGATTTGACACGAGTTCCTTGATTAATCCAAGTAAGACACCTAGCTTTTCGAAATGAACATTGTCTTCACTCGCGGTGGCTTCAATTGTTGGAATAAGAGATTGAAATATTTGAACAAAAGTAGTAACTACACCACCAATTATATCAACCTTTGATTGAAGAGTAGAAAAATTTGTATTCAACTCTTGAATTTCTTTCGATACTTTGACTTTCATCTCCTCAAACTTAAGATTCACATCCTCTCACACAGTCTTGATATCTTGTACAAAAAGAACATGACACTCTTTTGTCACTGACTTAAGCTCCTTAATTCCACCATCAAAAGAAGCAGATTGTGCTTTAAGTCTGAGTGTGTAACTCTGATCCATTTGATCCAGTTGCTTTTGAAGTCGTAACTCTTGGGCCTTGAGCATGACATCAAACTCAATACTCGAAAGTGAATGTTTTGCCCCTGGATCAGCTTGTGATTGTAGAATAGATTTTAGCTTCCGATTGAGAATTTTAAATTGCTTTCCAGACATGAGCATATGATCTGGAATATTGTCTTCTTCTGAATCAAATTCCAAGTCTGCAAACGTTCCTCCAAAACCCCCTCCATCCGTTTCATCATCAGAATTAGGCTTTGGTCGATCGGTGGATTGGGTTTGGTATAAAGTGGTGAAGGGTTCTTGTAAAATGTTTTCGAAAGTGGGTGATGTAGTGATGGTGGGAACTGTCGAAATAAATGGTAGAAGAGAAACACTTGTAGTAGCAGAAGCTTCGAAAGTGGATGAGATAACAATACCGTGAGAAACTTCTGACTTCGTGCCTTCAACACCCATGTTGACATTTGCACCCGTATCAGATACGTTTACAATAATGTCAGAAATTGGAACCTCCTCAGTAACTGATTTGGTTAGAACAATTTCGGGTGGAATAATAATGGTTGTTGGAGTTGTGGATGTAATTGGAGATTTCGATCCCAATGGCGTTTCTGGGATAATTTCACTAGCAGAGGATTCATCATGAACAACTAGCTTCCTGTTCTTTCTCTTTTCGGCAATATGTTTTGCCATACCTTCAGCTCGTTGCTTTTTCGAAGATGGAGAGATTGGGGCAGGAATTGCACGAACAATGACCCCTCTCCTGTTGAGTTGAGCTTTTCGAACAAGAGGAGATTGATCATCAGAAGAAGCTCTGGACTTGTGAGACACCTTCTTCAAACGTTTAAACAACCCTGATTTCGAAGGTATAACTTCTTTTGAAGACTCAGGTTTAGAAACTTCCACCGGCTTAACATCTTGTTTCAAAACTTTTGCTTTCACATCAAAACTTTGCTTTGGTGATTTTGAAAGGAGCTTCTTAGGGCTTTCTTTCAAAGGAATCTCTTCCTTCTTGAACCTTTTGGATTTCTTAGAAGAACCTTCATCTCTTTTTGGTAACAAAACCCCAGTATCCACTAAAGGATTAACTTTCTTCAAGTAATCCACCATAATTGGGTTTGACGGATCTATCTTCCTGAGCATAGCATCCGGAATTCTTGCTACATTCGGAAACACCTCGGCATCATCTTCAACGGACTTAGGAAAGTGATACTTTAAGAATTCTTCTTTTGATTCATTAGCAGGAACTTGAACTCCTTCATTCTCATAAGCATATTTGAGAATCAAACTCCAATATCGAGCACACGAAATCCATTGAACCACACTCGTGTTTTCAACACTCTTGAGAAACTCCTTCCACATTTGTGAGGCATAATCTACATTCAAATCATAGTAGATTCCTGCAACCATTGCATACACTTCTAAATGCCCTTTGTCAAGACCTACACTTCGACCAGTTAAGCATCGAAGGTAAATACCAAACAGAAAATTCCAGATACAAGGTAGCCCTGACTTCTTGAAGTCAATGATCTTGGTGAGTGGTGGTTGATGACCCATCTCATTGAACATATGGATCACTTGAGCATTTGAAATCTTGTAGAACGATGGTGAATTAGGGATATCAAGAATTTGAGTAAATAACTTCTTCGTGAGACGAACCCTCCCGTCATTCACCAGATTGAAGGTAACAACATCCATGGCTTTGCTATAAGTAGCAGTAGAACCCTCCATTGACAACCAAGACATAGGAACATCAAAAGAATTAAACATTGCAGTCGACAAGCCTGAGTGCTGAAGAGCAACTATCAGCATCTTGAGTTCATCAGGGTACAGAGCAACATCAGCCTCAACTTGGTAATTGGTACTTTGAAGCTTCATGATCGGCTGGGATGAAGAATCTTTAGTGGTATGGGTTTGAGCAGCAGCCACTGATTATGGTTGGAGAAAACTTTTGAAGAATACAGAGAATTAGGGCTTAATCGTCTGAGAATTTTTAGAGCGTAAAGAGTGAAGGATAAAACAATTTCCTTTTATATGTATCCCCAATTGAATTCCAAACGATTTCATTAAAGTATTAGCCACGTCCATCCTTGAAACTCGCACCACTAGCCGTTATTGTTGTCATGTCAGATAAAGTACCTTGAAAATCGCACCATGTTGCCAAACGGTAACATCAAAACTATCCGTGAGTACTAAGTAGATAAGATCGAAAACCTTCGGCATGGAGGTTAGGCTCTTTCGCTTTTGGGTTTAGAAGTGAAGTCATATGCCAAATTTTCGAAATCTTCAGCCTGAGTTGGTATTACTCAGAACCTCAAGGATTTCGTGATTGCAGTGTGCCAACAAAATAAGATAAGAAGCAAAAAAAAATTGGATCTGCGATGTCGAAATTTTTTCACGTGAGAGATAATCAACAGCTTGTGTGGTTTCCCGTGAACTACAATCTAATACTTGTAAAGAAGTATCGAAGGGTTTCTTTTATAAGGCTTCATGGGTGGATAAGAATTTCGTTACATTTCAGCACTAAACATAAGTGTGATCAATTATAACTGAAATTACTTGTTTGACCAGTGTAGTCAGTGACAAGTATGCTTTGGATAATTTTGAATGTGACAAGGATAATGAATGATACTCAAACGGAAATCATATTCATAAAAACAAAAGTTTAGTTGGATCCTGTTGGGAAAAAAATATCATGGGTTTCGAACATTTGATCAAGATCACTCATGACGAAAGAATATGATTTGGAGTATTCGAAAAATTAGTACTGAATCAATTGTTTCGTGAAAATATGGAACAAAGTTCGCCGTCAATTCCTTTGAAATTTCGAAATTTTGGGTTTCACTTTCATCACGGCATCATGAATTCAGATCATAAACATAGATTTTTGATATGTCTAAATCTTGATTGGTTTTTATCAAAGATCTCTTGGACATATATCATTGTGTGTGATTGTGTTAGAAATTTAGGATGAAAAAGATTGCTTTTTCGAAACAGTTGTACCTCTGCTATATTTGGACCAAGCAGTAAACTCTTAACTTAGTTGAGAAGAGTAAGGTAGCTCAGTGGACTAATGTGAATACAGCCTGATTGAGAAGAAATTTTCATGATGAAAATTTACATTAAGGCTTTTGAAAATACACATTGAGTCAATGGAGGCTTGAGTCGACATGCTGTAGCATGCTTCTAGGGACAACCTAACTAGTTCAAAGTTTTCGAAAAAAAATACCTCACCCTAGAACTACAAGCATGATTGATGAAAATCGTCATTAAGCTCTGCACAAAGTGAGTAAAACCAAACTACAAACAACAAAAATCTTTTTGTATTTTATATTTTCGAAAATAAAGAAGAAAATATTTTTGTGATTTTTGATATTTCGAAAAGAAAAAAAAATATATTTTTGATATTTTTAATTTTTGGAAAATTAAGAACAAAAAAAATGAAAATCTTTTTGATATTTTTGATTTTACGAAAATTAAGAAAACTAAATAACAAAAATATTTTTGTGGTTTTCAAATTTTTTCGAAAATAAATGACAAACAAGGAAAATTTCAAAAATTGAAACGTACCAAACTTACGAAAATTTTCTCTCTAAATGTCGAAAACGAAGCGTGTCGAAGCGCTGAACGTGAACAGTAACCTCTGAATGGTTAATACTAGTAGCCTCTGAATGATTAATCAACGACTCTAAATCGACACTTTTTCACAACTCCAACTTGTCATTCTTTCGAAAATAGTCCTGGAACAGAACTTGATTCTATCATTCCCAATCCTGTTAAAATCCTAACAAATGATTTTTCATCCAACGGTTTTGTAAAGATATCAGCAAGTTGATCAGTAGTGTTTACAAAATGTCTTTCGACATTTCCATCTTCCACATGATATTTAATTATAATGATAACAAAGTGTAATGTGTTTTGTTTTCGAATGTTGTACTGGATTATGACAAATGTGAATTGCACTTTGTGAATCACAATACAATGGAATCTTTTTCATATTGATTGCATAATCACGCAATTGGCTTTGAATCCATATGATTTGAGAAGTGCAACTAGCAGCTGCAACATACTCTGCTTTAGCAGTGGAAATTGCAACACATGTTTGCTTTTTCGATTGCCAACTTACAAGCTTCCCATCTAGTAACTGACATCCACCACTAGTACTTTTTTTATCAAGACTATAATCTCCCAAATCTGCTTCTGAGAATGCTTTAATGAAAAAGCCTGGTTTTGAAAGATACCACAATCCTAACGAAATTGTTCCTTTGAGATATCGAAAGATATTTTTCACAACAGTTAAATGAGGTTCTCTGGGATTTGCTTGATACCTAGCATAATTACAAACTCTTAACATGATATCAGGTCGACTTGATGTTAGATAAAGTAACGAAACTATCATGCTCCTGTATAAAGTAAGATCAACAACAGGCTTGTCTAACGAAGGTGTTAGCCTTGTTCCAGCCACCATTGGTACTCTTAGCTTTTATGCTATTCGTCAATCCAAACTTCTCAAGCAGATTATTTGTATATTTCTCTAGATTGATGAAAATTCCTTCTCTGCTTTTGTGAGAACAAGGACGATCTGATGCGCATGGACAAGGTTTGAAAGACTCAAACCTTGAGTTAATGCTTAAGATCAATGTCTACTTCCAATAAATAGATATTCCAGTCAAGTCTGGATAGACCAGTCAAGTCTGAGATCAAATATTCAACAAGTATTCAATCCATAAATGATGAATAGTATATTGATCAAAGTAAGGTTAATAAATGAGGAACAAAAAGAATGTTGCACAAAAAGAATGTTGCAGAGAATAAGTGTAACACCAGTCAAAATAGGTCAATAGACAATCACATGTGATTATGCCAATCATGTAAATGTGATTTTGTTAAACTAGTAATGTGATAAGAGTGTTATGTAGTTCATGATAAATTCTAATACAAATATGAACTTTCTTTATGATACAACTCAAAGTATACGTCCATACGATTCCAAAAATATAGAGAACATCTGAATCTGACTTCACATGAAGAAGTTATGATTCACGTCATGAGGAGTCATAAGGCCAGATTTCGGAGCTAGTAGACGCATGGCAAGTCTACGAAGTGATAAGCCAAAAGTTCACGACGTGAGCAAGGATTGATTCACGTCGTGAGGAGTCAAAGGGACACCATCCGAAGCTAGGGACCAAATGGCAGGTCTACGAAGTGAGCAAGATCGAGCTCACGACATGAGCATGCTTGTTTCACATCGTGAATGGACAAAAATCAGCCTATAAATAGCAAATTCGACCTTAACACTTCTCACACCTAAACTCTTCTCTTTATCTCGTTTTTGGAGGCCATTTTGCATCCCGAGCCCCGACGACCTTGTACGCTGACCGTTTCTGCTTAAATTACATAAAATCACGCTACTAGGGTGAGTTTCACGGCCCCACTTTCTAATATTTCGGGGGAAAACGCATGCTAAATATTCTATATACATTACTATTATATCTATATGATAGTATATTAGTATCAACGTAGATAGTTATAATAACTAGGGTATAGTTGTTCTAAATATAATATTTTGAATATATCAACTTGTCAGCATGTTATTATACTAATGTAGATCTTGAGTTATACTTAGGATTCTATATATATGTTGTGTGCGATATAGTTCCGAAGTTTTATTCGGAAGTTCTATATGTTAATTTATAAAGTATGTTGCTATTATTGGTTTTATGTCAAGATAAAACATGGCTTTACTTTAAGTTATAGCTGTGATACTCCCTAAATGATATGAAGTTAGGAGTAATGTTTAAAAGCATAGTATAGTAACTTAGGGTTTTAGACATGAAAATGCTTTTGTTGTTAGAGCTATAGGAAGCCGTCGAAGTCTACATGACTAATTGTGTTCATCAACTAAGATTGGGGATCTTAGCGGAAATCCTCTGAATTGTAACCGTTAATCCCGTGTGAGCGACGAAGTCGTGTATAATTAGTATACGGGTTGACCACCCCACTTGTGATTGTTTGCTATAGTCAACCATAAGCGAGTGACGAACTATCCTTTTACTTGTTATTGTTCCGGCGTCGATGAAGCGTACGGTGTTGTCCTCATGGAAATCATGAGTGGGTTGTCCTCAGGGAAATCATGAGTGGGTTTTATCAGAGGTATTATGTCATAGCAGCGGTTACAAGCTCGTGGTAGCAAATTGTTATATGTTTGTCGTATACAAGTATTAATGTTAAGTATAAGTTTCCCCCTACTTATACCTTAGGTTTAAGGAATGTTTAGGTATAATACTTAGTTGATAAGTAAACTATTATACCTAATATACATACTAAATGTTGGAGAGTCAAAATGATACTTTCAAAACTATATTTTTGAACGTGGAAAATGTATTATTTTTATATGGAGTCAAAACCTGTGGACTCACCAACTTTATGTTGACGTATTTTAAAATGCATGTGTTTTCAGGAACTTTAAATGCTGGTATGTATTCGAACATGAGAAGTTTTACTATTACCTTTATGTTCATTAAGAAGTATGCCATAGTCAGATATTATGTAATAGGTTCTAGAAAAACAGTTATGTAACTTTCAATTATCAATAAAGGTATGTATTTTCTTTAGTACTGTACAATGTATGTTATATAACTGTGATACGAAGAATGATGTTACACCACCCGGTGTTTCCGCCGATTGCTAGGGGTGTGACAGCATTGGTATCAGAGCTATTAACTATAGTGAACTAGTACTTTCTTAGGAAAGCACGTCTATAATTTAGGGCTTACTCTATTAGATTTAGGTATATCCCTTAGCCTACAATAAAAAGTATTATTCTACTGAAGGACTACTTACGGGAGCGGTGACAAGGATAGACATGTCGATTTGGGTTGCTGGATTCCAGAACGGTTATATGCTAAAATGATCATGCCCTTTCAAGTGTCCTGACTGGCTGGAGCCTTATCAGATAGACCTGAAGTAACAAACAATAATTAAAGCGTGAATACAATAAATAAGAATATAGAGTCATATATAAAGACTCAGACTCGCGATGAGAATGCACCTTAATACCCGAAATGTTTTTGATCTCAAGGATTTAGATCAAATATTCCAACTAAAGTTTATATGTGCGTAGATCCTATCACAACTAGGTGTAGGTGTGCAACTACATTCTATTATGATCAGATCATATGAACTATTTAATTTGTGAGTAATATTTGATAGACTAAACTCTTGGTGATCCAAAATGTATTGGAATTCGATGTGGCACATTCATGAGAATGGATAATCATCGAGGATACGAATGAAGAAAAGTAAGTTTCATTCCCTATGATGGTAGGCGATCCTTACTACCCTATAAATCCAACCACCTTTCATCCAATACCTTCTGACGATGGAGCACCTTTACCTTCCAACGAATGGGAAGAGAGTGAACCAATGGAAGCGAGCGAACCAATGGAGGAGACAGAATCGGTGGCATCATCTTTACCACCAATGAACACTCTTTACCATCAAGTTCCAGGAGGAGCAAAGATGAAACGCAGGGAACGTAAATCCATACCGATATGGCAAAAGATTAAGAAGAATCAGAAGGTGACATCTTCAGGAAGTCATAGAGTTTAAGATGAACCTGCACGGATCACACAAACCGGTTATAGGTGGGTGGCAGAAGAAAGAGCTGCTAAGATGTATGAGACTGGTCAATCATCCCGACCACATCTCCCATATTCTTCTGAAGTTAACACTTTATCTCAATTGTTTGAGAAAAGTGTGAAAATTGAAGATAAGATGGAAATTGTCGAAGGAAGGGCTACTCATCTCTCCGGAAGAGTACGAAGGTTAGAAGGACAAAGGACGCGAGATCAGGAATTGGTGATGGATGTCCATCATCATATAAATTTTGCTTATAATGGCACGATTACTCACGATGCAAGGATTGCAGAGTTAGAGCTCTACAATCAAACCTCAAGAAATGAAGAACGCACGGGAAGTCTTGAGCAGAGAACTCAAGCACTTGAGGACCAAGTGGTTAATGTCACGGACGTGCTAGGTCATCACCTAGGTTAATGGTAGATAAGTTAAAACTAGTGGTTGTGTAAATACAGAAATCAGACTAGTTAAGGCAAGAAGAGTAAAGTTTATAGCAAGGATGTAGAAAACCTTGCAAATCTTGTAATGTTTACATAAACTTTTCTCTTATAAGCCTAAATAAACTGATGTAACCACCGGTAATAATATGAAGCATATATTACAGTAATCATTGTGTTGTCCATTATGTTTTACACTTTGAAGAATAATTGAAGTGTTTAGTACTCGTGTAGTAAATGACTAATTCTTCATGAAACTATAAAATTCTTATTATTTATAATAGGAACTAAAAGAAAATGCCTAGAAGGAGTAGTGCTCAGCTAAACCCTAACCAACGATCAGCACCACAACAACAACCACCAGAACCAAACCCCCCAAATAAGTACAGCACAACTTGAAGAAATCATAGCTCAAAGAATTGCTACGGATCTATCTAATGTCACAAGAGATGGAGTTAGAAATGAAGGCCATGTAGGGACCGTTAGAACGTGTACCTACAAAGATTTTATGAATTGCATGCCAAAGAGCTTTCATGGAAATGAAGGAGTTGTTAATTTGACTAGGTGGATAGAAAAGACGGAGTCCATCTTTCAAATAAGCTTTTGTCCAAACGATTGTAAAGTACAATTTACAGCTTGCACTTTCGCTGATGCAACACTTACATGGTGGAACAGACATGTGAATACAATGGGAATTGATACTACAAATTCCATGAAATAGGAAGAGCTAAAAATGATGCTATTAGAATAGTATTGTCCTAGGGAGGAAATACATAAGCTGGAACAAGAATTGTGGACCCTAACCATGCAGGGTTCAAAGATAAAAGCTTATACCGCTAGATTTAATGATCTTGCAGTAATGTGTCCAGCACTTGTAACCCCTGAATATAAGAAGATTGAGCGATATATCTGGGGTTTAGCATCACAAATCAAAGGCATGGTGATCGCATCAAAGCCTATGACCTATGACAGCACCAAGAGAATAGCTTATCAGCTAACCCTCACAGAGATCAAAGGAACAAAAGTGGTCTCAAAGGCTGAGTCTCCCAAATCTGGAACAAACAAGCGCAAGTTTAATGCGAAGAATCCCAAACAATCATCTGAGAAAAGACAAGAAGTGGCAACCAATTATGCAGCCACAACGGCAGTACCCACACAACCAAAATCTTCATGGTGCAATCAGTGCAACCGTCATCATCCAGGTGATTGTTTTGTCTGCACGAAGTGCAAGAAGAAGGGACATACTGCTAGTCACTGTAGGAGCACAACACCTGCAACAGTTAATCAGAAAACAAATACTGGAACAGGCCGTGGTGAAGGAAGAAAGTGCTATAAGTGTGGAGAGGTTGGACACATCAAGAGAGAATTTCCAATGTTAAGGAGTCAAGGAGGCATAGGGTATGGCAGGGCATTTGTGATCGGAAGCAGAGAGGCTATCCAGGACCCTTCGGTCGTATCTGGTATGTTTCTCATAGATAATTTATATGCTACCATACTCTTCGACTCTGGAGCAGATAGAAGTTTTATAACTCCTTGACTCCTTAACATTAAAAGAAATTGCTAGAAATCCTAGAAAACTGTCTAGCAAATTAAAAGAAATCTATGAAGTAGAAATTGCTAACGGTCAAAATGAGAGAACACATGAAATCCTAGAAAACTGTCTATTAACTCTTAATAACTACCTTTTTCACATCAACCTCATGCCAATGCCTATGGGTAGTTTTGATGTCATAATTGGCATGGATTGGTTATCTTCACACCACGCTGAAATTCTATGTCATGAGAAAGCCATACGACTACCCTTACCAAACGGCGAAGCCCTGATTATCTATGGTGATAAATCTGGGAAGAACCTCAAAGTCATCTCTTGTACCAAGACCCAGAAATATCTGATGGGTTTTGAGCATTCTAACACTTCCTAAGTGTACATGCAACCCTAAGAACCTTGGATCTATGTTTGTCTAATTATCATGCAAAGTTGAATTCCAAGGTTATATTCCTATCTAGCATACATGGGGAACAAATTTTAACTTGCATGAAAGATAGAATAACTTACCTTGTTGTTGCTTATGATCCTTGAAACCTTGTGAGCCTAGCACCCCAAGTGTGATGCCTCAAATGCTTCACACAACACCAAATGCTTTTGGAATGACTTTAGAGAGAATACACACTTCTAAAATCGGCCTAGCCCTCTTGTTTCTTATGTGTAGCCGATTTTGGTGGAGAATGGGTTTCTTATATAGTGTTGACACATCTAGGGTTACACCATGTAAACCCTAATGTGTCATGACTCTTCATTTCCATGACCCATGGGTTTGTAACTCCCATGGAGCATCCATGGACATCCTATGGGTGGAACCCAACTTGATAATCCATGGAGCCTCTTAGCCCACTATATAAGATATGGAAGATTTACATAATCTACCCATATATTTAATTAGTTATCTTTTGATCACTTAATTAATTCTAAATTAATTCTTGATCAAACTAATTAAATAATATTATTAATATATTAGAACTTATAATATATTAATAAACCATAAGTGTTATTTCTCTCATTTTAGTTTATCCAATTGCATGGTGCCATGCAACCCAAATGGACCATGCCGGGTCAGGTCAAGTACATACCAGAAATAGTTATGGACTTATACACCTTATCCAACAGTCTCCCACTTGGATAAGTCTAATAACTATAACTACAATACTTCAGGGACCGATCGGCAATCGTAGCTCTTTCAAGGTCTCTCGGAACTGAGAAGATGATGATACGCCATTTAAGATAAGTGATCATATAATCCTCTATTCTAGATATCAGCCGGACAAATACATGGAACAATGTCTTACTTATTGTCCAGCAGTTTGTTTCCCGATTTCCGATTTGTTTGACAAAGAACTTAATTGAACACATAAACTTAGTTCTGACCGGGCCCGGTACATAGGTCAAAACAAAATCATCGAGGGGCCCAGATATCAGCTTCTAATCCAAGACGGAACAAATAAACTTCGACTCATATGTTTGTTCTACCACTCATTGAATTATACACAAAAGCACGTTTTATAACATCGAGTTACCAATGCGTTAACGTACAATCAATGCATAACCAACTCATAACTAACAAATCATATCTCTAGGTTTGAAGACTTATATGATATTACCGTCTCACGATCACTCGAGTTAAATTCCATGAAGTGATTCCAGTGAGCGTGGGTTGAATCCAATGCTCAGAACTTATGAGCACTCATGAGTGTTGTAGCCATGTCCAACAACTTAGACCTCTGCAACCAATCATGACAGTCTTGATTCATACCTACTTCCGACATATGACCGACTGTGGAGGTTCGAATAATATGATATACCAAACATAATTATTCTGGAAGTCAAAACATGCAAAAGAAATATAGTAAACGATCGACAAGAGATAGCAACACTTTACTCATAAATAAAACACCTTTTATTCATCATCTAATGTTAATTACACTTTACAAATTTCAAGGTTATCTAACTACTAAATCTAATATCATCCTTCAGCCCTATGCTCCGAGCATGCTGGAGATGCTTAGCCCAAGTCAGCCCCTTCGTGAGGGGATCTGCTGGATTCTCATCCGATGATACCCTCTTTGCCACGAGGAGTCCTTCTTTTATTCGATGTCTGATGAAATGGTATTTTCTGTCGATGTGTCTGGATCTCCCGTGATCCCTTGGTTCCTTGGCTAAGGCAACTGCACTTTCACTATCATAGAAAATTTCCATTGGCTCTTTAATAGGTGGTACAACTCCAAGGTCTCTAATGAAGTTCTTCAGCCATACCGCCTCCTTTGCTGCCTCGCTAGCTGCTATATACTCTTATTCGCAAGTTGAATCAGCCACTGTCTCTTGCTTGGAACTCTTCCAAGAAATTGCTCCTTCATTTAAGGTAAAGACCCAGCCTGACTGAGAGCGGAAAGTATCCCTATCAGTCTGAAAGCTAGCATCACTATACCCTACAACTCTCAAGTCTTCACTCCCACCGAGGGTAAGGACCCAGTCCTTAGTCCTCCGTAGGTACTTGAGGATATTCTTTACCGCAGTCGAGTGTGCCTTGCCAGGGTTCCCCTGATACCTGCTAACCATGCTCAAAACAAAGGCTACATCAGGTCGAGTACACGTCATAGCATACATGATCGATCCTACAGCTGAAGCATAAGGTATTCAACTCATTTCTGCTATCTCAGCCTCAGTACTAGGGCTTTGTGTCTTACTCAATCTGGCATTACTCTGGATGGGTAACTTTCCTTTCTTGGAGTCCTGCATGCCGAATCTCTTCAACACCTTATCCAAGTAAGTATTCTGACTAAGTCCAATTAGTCTTTTACTCCGGTCTCTCAAGATCCTTATCCCTAGAATATAGGCAGCTTCTCCTAGGTCCTTCATAGAGAAAAACTTCCCAAGCCAGGACTTAACTTCCTGCAGAGTTGGGATGTCATTTCCTATGAGTAGTATGTCATCCACATACAATACCAAAAAGCTAACTATACTCCCACTAGCCTTGACATATACACAAGATTCATCTTCACTCCTAGAAAAGCCAAATTCCTTGACTTTCTCATCAAAGCAAATATTCCATCTGCGAGGTGCTTGCTTTAACCCATAAATAGATTTCTCAAGCTTACACACTCTATTAGGGTACTCTGTGTTGACAAAACCCTCTGACTGACTCATGTAAACATCCTCAGCCAACTTTCCATTAAGGAAAGCGGTTTTGACATCCATTTGCCATATTTCATAGTCATGAAATGCGGCTATGGCTAAAAAAACCCTAATAGACTTAATCTTGGCCACTGGAGAAAAGGTCTCATCATAATCAACTCCCGGAGTTTGTGAGAAACCCTTTACAACCAGTCGTGCCTTATAAGTGTGTACATTACCATCCATGTCGGTCTTATTCTTGAAGATCCATTTGCACCCTATAGTCTTACGACCTGGTACATTCTCAACCAAGTTCCAAACTTGATTGTCATACATGGACTGTATCTCGCTGTCCATTGCCTCTTTCCACTTGGCTGACTCAGGGCCTGCCATGGCTTCCGCGTAACTGTTAGGTTCATCCAGACCTATCAGTGTCTCATCACTGATAAGTGTATCACCTTCCGCAGTAATATGGAATCCATAGTAATGCTTAGGTGCATTCCTAACCCTTGTGGAACGCCTCAGAGGTACAGACTTGTCAATTGGCTCAACAGAAGTTTCCTCCTCAAGTTGAGTGCTAGGGTTTGAAGTTCCTTCACCACTTGACTCTTGAATTTCTTCAAGGTCAACTTGCCTCCCACTGTCTCCTTGGCTTATGAACTCTCTCTCTCGAAAGAAAGCCCGCCTAGCTACAAAGACCACATTCTCACTAGGTTTGTAGAAGAGGTAACCAAAGGATTTATGTGGTAGCCGATGAAAATACACCTCTTACTTCGAGGTTCGAGCTTATCATGAGTCTCGCGTCTCACGAAAGCCTCACAACCCCAAATCTTAATGTGGTCTAGTTTGGGTACTTTACCAGTCCACATCTCATGAGGAGTTTTGGCAACTTTCTTTGTGGGAACTAGATTAAGGATATGGGCGGCAGTCTCTAAGGCATACCCCCAAAATGAGATTGGTAGAGAAGCTCGACTCATCATGGAACGAACCATATCCAACAAGGTTCGATTACGCCTCTCAGCTACACCATTCAACTGCGGTGTCCTGGGAGGTGTCAATTGTGAGACAATCCCACATTCCCTAAGATAGTCGAGGAACTCTGAACTAAGATACTCACCACCTCGATCGGATCGAAGCATCTTAATGTTCCTGCCCAATTGATTCTCGACTTCCTGTTTAAACTCTTTAAACCTCTCAAAAGTCTCTGACTTATGCTTGATTAAGTAGACATATCCATATCTACTATAATCATCAGTAAAAGTGAAATAATAACGATTAGCATCCCTTGTGGCATGTTTGAAGGGCCCACACACATCCGTGTGTATAAGATCCAACAAACCTTCACCCCTCTCATAAGAGCCTGTGAAGGGTGACTTTGTCATTTTTCCAAGTAAGCATGATTCGCAACTATCATCTGACTTTAGGTCAAATGACTCCAATACTACATCCTTTTGGAGTTGGCCTATGCGTTTCTTGCTTATATATCCAAGACGACAATGCCATAATGATGCTTTATCCAAGTTATTATCATTAACAGAATCAATACACAATACATTATTTCCTAAGTTATCAACCACAGATACAGTTTCATACACACCATCACAAGGTAATGCTTTAAAATAAAGAACATTATTAAAGAAAGCATTAATCGAACCAACTTCATTATCAAATGAAAAGGTGAAACCTTGTTTATACAATGCATGAAAGGAAATAATATTTCTTGCCATTTCTGGCGAATAACAACATTTATTCAAATCTAAACTAAACCCACTACTTAGCGATAAAGTATAAACTCCAATCTTGGTGACAGGTAAAGCTTTCCTATTCCCCATGATTAAGTTTATTCTTCCATGCTCCACATTCTCACTTCTTCTTAGTCCCTGCAAATCAGAACAGATATGAATACCACAACCGGTATCAAGGACCCAAGAGTTAGAATGGGGTGAGTTATTAGATAAGATAGTGTAAATACCTGCATGGTTGGGTTTAACTTTCCCATCCTTCACATCTTGCTGGTACTTTGGGCAGTTCCGCTTCCAATGTGACTTTTCATGGCAATAGAAGCATTCATCCTCTTTAGGGTCAGAAGAAGGAGTGACAAAACCTTTCTTGGTTCCACTTGAAAAAGATCCATCAAGGGTCCTAGCCTTGGTACCCTTCGAAGAGCTCTTCCTCTTCTTCCCTCTACCTTTCCCGATTGCCAAAACCGGGGCGGAGTTTGGAGTAGGAGTGTTAACAACCGACTTACCCTTAAGACCTGTTTCTGCAGTCTTGAGGAGTCCCTGAAGTTTGCTGAGTGTGACCTCTTCCTTATTCATGTGATATGTCATGCGGAATTGATCATAGCACGATGGTAAGGAGTGCATAATGATATCTATTGCAAGCTCCTCAGGGAAGTTCACATTAAGCTTCAGCAACCGATCCACATACCTTTGCATTTTCTGCATGTAGCTCGTGACGGATTCCCCGTCCTTCATCATGGTTGTTATGATAGAGCATATGATTTCATACCACTCTTGTCGTGCACTTTGATGGTATCTTTCCATCAGATCTTGGTGCATTTCAAAAAGGTAGAAGTCCTCATAGGACTTTTGGAGTTCCGCTGTCATGGTGGCCAACATGATGCATGCCACTTTTGTAGCATCCCTTTCATGTGCCCGGAAGTCAGCGATCTCCTGGGGAGTTGCAGTGGTCTCATCAATCTCCTTAAGCTCCTTGTCAAGGACATATTCTTTGTCCTCGTAGCGGGTAATCATCCTGATGTTTCTGATCCATTCATTGAAGTTGGATCCATCAAAAGTGACTTTCCCACACAAGTTCATAAGGGTAAAAGAGCCATTAGGATTAGAGCCAGAAGCAGCATTGTTTGAAGACATCTGAAAGAAGAGAACAAGATTAGTTTAGATATTAAGAGAGTCCTTAATAAAACACCCAAATGTAATATTAAGGCTAGGATCCAATCACAATATATTATAACTTAGAAGAGGTATGCCGTAATCCAAGCTATAACATATTTGAAAGGTAGGTGAATGACGATTCACCAATTTCCACCATGAAAAACGAAATATAAATATTAGGTTTTTAATTGGTTCTTAGAAATTCCTAGATTCTTTTGAGATTCAATGAACTTTTCAAAGGCATGTTTCAATCTCGAGTGTGCCCTCCAAGTTTTGTGACTGGGATACCGAGGATCACAAAACGAGGTGTGAAGTAACCATGCAAATCACTTGGTACCCTCAAGGTTTATCACTCAATCGATGTGCCGGTAAACCGCACACGCTCCACCGATGCTATGGTAAACCTTAAGTCACCCTTTACCTACCTTGTTAAGTCCAAGTTACTGTGCCGGTTAACCACACACGCTCCACCAACGACTTAAACAAAGTGTAAAGTGTAATTTCATGGATTAGCACCTTATTCACATTTTCCTAAAGTAACTAAGATTGGGAATTTAATAAAAACATTTAGTTACTTTATAATATTCATCATACTTTTAATGAGAATTTATAAGTCCTTGTCTTGCCCGTTCGGCTAACGACCCTCCACCGATCAAGGAAGCGGTGGGTGAGAGTGGACACCCATTAAGTTGCCATTTTATAGGCAACAACCTTATACCCCCCTTATAGACCGGCTTCGTGAATGAGGCGTACTATCGGTAAGACGACTTGACGTTATACATATATATATATATATTAGTAACTTATAATATTATAAAGTATAAGGGTTGAATTTTAACTTTTAAAATTCTAAGGGTTGGAACTAACGTTTTAATCAAGACTTCAAATGTTCCAAAACTTGAGGGCAAGTTTTGTAAACTTCCAAACTTTTCATTTCTTATAACTTATGAATTAATTGAGTAATGAAAATGAAGACTCTTCATTTTTATAACTCTTGTGTTCTTTTAATGGCTTTAATAAAAGTGAGACTTTTGGTTTTCCATAACTTGAGGACAAGTTATGGACTCCATTATAACACAGTACGATCATGAATTAAACTACCATGAAGGTTACAAACAATTCCTATGATCATCTAATCTTCATAAGTTCAAGAACATGAATATGAACACTTTCAAGAATCAAAAATAACACTTAAAAAAAACTTGTAATTTTAATAATTGCCATTGTAAATGGATTAGCATAAACACTACACCATCTAAAACAAGGTTTAAAACATCAAAACAGTTTAGGGTAATGTTTCTAGTCCATTTCCAGCAACAAATGTGCAAACTTTCATAGAAGCAGAAAACAGAAAAACGATTTTTTTCAAGCTGTTTGCACAAAAAAAAAACAATTTTTTGTGCAAACGAACCATGCTCTGATACCACTGATGGGTTTTGAGCATTCTAACACTTCCTAAGTGTACATGCAACCCTAATAACCTTGGATCTATGTTTTTCTAATTATCATGCAAAGTTGAATTCCAAGGTTATATTCCCATCTAGCATACATGGGGAACAAATTTTAACTTGCATGAAAGATAGAATAACTTACCTTGTTGTTGCTTATGATCCTTGAAACCTTGTGAGGCTAGCACCCCAAGTGTGATGCCTCAAATGCTTCACACAACACCAAATGCTTTTGGAATGACTTTAGAGAGAATACACACTTCTAAAATCGGCCTAGCCCTCTTGTTTCTTATGTGTAGCCGATTTTAGTGGAGAATGGGTTTCTTATATAGTGTTGACACATCTAGGGTTACACCATGTAAACCCTAATGTGTCATGACTCTTCATTTCCATGACCCATGGGTTTGTAACTCCCATGGAGCATCCATGGAGCATCCTATGGGTGGAACCCAACTTGATAATCCATGGAGCCTCTCAGCCCACTATATAAGATATGGAAGATTTACATAATCTACCCATATATTTAATTAGTTATCTTTTGATCACTTAATTCATTCTAAATTAATTCTTGATCAAACTAATTAAATAATATTATTAATATATTAGAACTTATAATATATTAATAAACCATAAGTGTTATTTCTCTCATTTTAGTTTATCCAATTGCATGGTGCCATGCTACCCAAATGGACCATGTCGGGTCGGGTCAAGTACATACCAGAAATAGTTATGGACTTATACACCTTATCCAACAATATCTATATAAGAAATGTAGCGCATTCTTAGCCCACATTGTACATAAGAAGAGAAAGACAAAAGAAATCAAGGACATACCTCACGTATGTGATTTCCCTGACGTGTTTCCTGAAGATCTACCTAGAATACCTCCCGTCCGACAAGTCGAGTTTTGAATCGACTTAATTCCAGGAGCAGCACAAGTAGCGAAATCTCCTTATCGGTTGGCTCCAACCGAAATGCAAGAATTGTCTAGCCAACTGCAAGAACTTCTTGACAAAGGCTTTATCCGACCAAGTTTGTCACCTTGGGGGCACCAATCTTGTTTGTCAAGAAGAAGAACGGATCCTTTCGAATGTGTATTGATTATCGGAAGCTGAACAAGCTAACGATCAATAATCGTTATCCGCGTCCAAGAATTGATGATCTATTCGATCAACTGCAAGGATCCAAATACTACTCAAAGATAGATCTCAGATCAGGATACCATCAACTCAGAGTACAAGAAGACGACATTCCAAAAACAGCGTTTAGAACTCGTTATGGTCATTATGAGTTCTTAGTTGTGTCTTTTGCATTGACCAATGCCCCAGCAATGTTTATGGATCTCATTAATCGTGTTTGCAAACCATACTTGGATAAATTCGTGATCGTATTTATCGATGATATATTGATATATTCACGAACCAAGGAAGAACATGGTCAACACCTGCAAATAATCTTGGAGCTACTAAGAAAAGAAAAGTTGTACTCCAAATTCTACAAATGTGAGTTTTGGATTAGAAAAGTAAAATTTTTAGGTCATGTAGTTAGCAACTAAGGAATTCATATTGACCCATCCAAAGTTGAAGCGATTAGGAATTGGGAAGCACCAAAGACGCCAACAGAAGTGCGTCAATTCCTAGGACTTGTTGGCTATTAACGCAGATTCATAGAGAATTTCTCCAAAATAGCCAAGCCGCTTACAACACTAACCCAGAAAGATACGAAGTTCAACTAGGAAGACAAACAAGAAGCTGCTTTTCAGAAACTGAAACAAATGTTGTGTAGTGCACCAATCATATCCCTTAAAGATGGGACAGACGATTTCGTCGTATACTGCGACGCATCAAATCAAGGATTGGGATGTGTGTTGATGCAAAGAGGAAAATTTATCGCCTATGCATCACGACAACTTAAGGTGCATGAGAATAATTACACTACCCATGATCTTGAATTGGGAGCTGTAGTTTTTGCATTAAAAATCTGGAGACATTACTTATACGGTACTAAGTGTACTATTTTTACCGACCACAAGAGTCTCCGGCACATCTTCAATCAAAAATATCTTAATATGAGACAACGAAGATGGGTCGAATTGTTGAATGATTACGAATGTGAGATTTGTTATCATCCCAGAAAGGTAAACGTGGTAGCAGATGCCTTCAGCCGGAAAGAATATATTAAACCCGGACAGGTACGAGCATTAACCATAACTATCCATTCTAACTTTACCGCACAAATTAGAGAAGCTCAACTTGAGGCTCTAAAAGAAGATAACATCAAGAACGAAGCTTTGCGAGGAATGGAAAAGCAACTTATACAAAAAGATGACGGAACGCGAAACTTTATGAATCGAATTTGGATGCCTAAGTTCGGTGGAGTCAGGGACTTGGTCTTAGAAGAAGCCCACAAGTCCAGATATTCCGTGCATCCAGGCTCTGACAAAATGTACTTATATTTAAAAGTACATTATTGGTGGCCAAACATGAAGGCAGAAATTGCTACTTATGTGAGCAAATGGTTGACTTGTTCTAGAGTAAAGGCAGAACATCAAAATCCTTCAGGTTTACTTCAACAACCGGAAATAACTGAATGGAAATGGGAGTAGATATTAATGGACTTCATCACTAAGTTACCTAAAACTCATAGTGGGTTCGACACTATTTGGGTAATAGTCGATAGATTGACTAAGTCCGCCTATTTCTTACCAATTAAGGAGAACGACAAAATGGAGAAGCTAACTATAATTTATCTCAAGGAAATTATCAGATTGCATGGAGTTCCAAATTCTATTATTTCTGACCAGGATAGTAGATTCACTTCATGATTTTGGCAATCTCTACAAAAATCCTTAGGAACACGTCTAGATATGAGTACAGCTTTCCATCCACAGACTGATGGTCAGAGTGAGAGAACCATTCAGACTTTAGAAGATATGCTCCGAGCCTGTGTAATAGACTTTGGAAATGCTTGGGATACTTATTTACCGTTAATTGAGTTTTCCTACAACAATAGTCATCACACTAGCATCAAGGTTGCACCATTTGAGGCTCTTTATGGATGAAAATGTCGTTCCCCAATATGTTGGTCAAAAGTTGGAGATACGCAGATGGCCAGAGGACGTACAGGCGATACCTTACATACTGGACCAGAAATAATCCATGAGACAACTGAAAAGATCGTACAAATTATGGATCGAGTAGAGGTTGCACGTGATCGTCAAAAGAGTTATGCTGACGTAAGACGTAAGCCTTTAGAATTCCAAGTTGGAGATAAATTAATTTTGAAGGTCTCTCCTTGGAAAGACGTAATTAAATTCGGGAAACGAGCTAGTAGATGCATGGCAGAAACCCTAATCTGACTGAACTCGCGAGGTGAGCATTGATGTTCACGAGGTGAGGAGTCATAAGGCCAGATTTCGGAGCTAGTAGATGCATGGCAAGTCTATGAAGTGATAAGCCAAAGGTTCACGACGTGAGCAAGGATTGATTCACGTCGTGAGGAGTCAACGGGACACCATCCGAAGCTAGGGACCAAATGGCGGGTCTACGAAGTGAGCAGGATCGAGCTCACGACATGAGCATGCTTGGTTCACGTCGTGAATGGCCAAAAAACATCCTATAAATAGCAAAATTTGACCTTAACACTTCTCACACCTAAACTCTTCTCTCTATCTCGTTTTTGGAGGCCATTTTGCATCCCGAGCCCCGACGACCTCGTACGCTGACCGTTTCTGCTTAGATTACATAAAATCAGGCTACTAGGGTGAGTTTCACGGCCCTACTTTCTAATATTTTGGGGGAAAACGCATGCTAAATATTGTATATACATTACTATTATGTCTATATGATAGTATATTAGTATCAACGTAGATAGTTATAATAACCGAGGTATAGTTGCTCTAAATATAGTATTTTGAACTTATATAACTATTATCAACTTGTCAGCATGTTATTATACTAATGTAGATCCTGAGTTATACTTAGGATTCTATATATATGTTGTGTGCGATATCGTTCCGAAGTTATATTCAGAAGTTCTATATGTTAATTTATAAAGTATGTTGCTATTATTGGTTTTATGTCAAGATAAAACCTGGATTTACTTCAAGTTATAGTTGTTATACTGCCTAGATGATATGAAGTTAGGAGTAATGTTTAAAAGCATAGTATAGTAACTTAGGGTTTTAGACATGAAAATGCTTTTGTTGTTAGAGCTATAAGAAGCCGTCGAAGTCTACATGACTAATTGTATTCATCAACTAAGATTGGGGATCTTAGCGGAAATCCTCTGAACTGTAACCGTTAATCCCGTGTGAGCGACGAAGTTGTGTATAATTAGTATACGGGTTGACCACCCCACTTGTGATTGTTAGCTACAGTCAACCATAAGCGAGTGACAAACTATCCTCTTACTTGTTATTGTTCCGGCGTCGATGAAGTGTACGGTGTTGTCCTCATGGAAATCATGAGTGGGTTTTATCAGAGGTATTATGTCATAGCAACGGTTACAGGGTCATGGTAACAAATTGTTAGAAACATTATACTTTGTCGTCTACAAGTATTAATGTTAAGTATAAGTTTCTCCCTACTAATACCCTATGTTTAAGGAATGTTTAGGTATAATACTTAATTGATAAGTAACTATTATACCTAATATACATACTAAATGTTGGAGAGTCAAAATGATACTTTCAAAACTATACTTTTGAACGTGGAAAATGTATTATTTTTATATGGAGTCAAAACATATGGACTCACCAACTTTATGTTGACGTATTTTAAAATGCATGTGTTTTCAGGAACCTGAAAAGCTGGTCTGTATTCGAACAGGAGAGGTTTTACTATGACCTTTCTGTTCATTAAGAAGTATGCCATAGTCGGATATTATGTAATAGGTTCTAGAAAAACAGTTATGTAACTTTCAATTATCAATAAAGGTATATATTTTCTTTAGTAATGTTCAATGTATGTTATATAACTGTGATACGAAGAATGACGTTACACCACCCGGTGTTTCTGCCGATGGCTGGGGGTGTGACAATAAGTGAAGTAAATGACAATAGTGCTAAAGAGTTTGAACAATCCATCACTTGAACTTGTATTGAAAGCTCCTATAAATAGGAGTAAAGGTTACATCGAACAGACCAAAAAACTAACATAGGACCGGACAATAGAATTACTCCTGACATTCTGATTGTCGAATATTACAAAAAGATTAAGTCCTATGAAATGTCTAATCAATACAAAGTGACAAAAGTAATTAATGCTGGAAAGGATTGAATTCAGACATACACCCATTCCGGAACCAACAATCATTCTGGAATGTCTTCAGCTAAACTGCTCCGGACTGATCTTCTATTCCGGAGCACTATTCGATCCTCACTAGCACCACTTCGGAATGAGATTGCTAAGGTTTACTTTCAGGTTCCAACAATCTCCCCTAAGTGAACTTAGCAACCCATGCAGATTCAGGTGGATTCTTCCTTGATGAAAGTGTAAGCACGGAACAACCAATCTCTTACTTCAATATACCATTGTAGTTGACTCACAAAGTTTTCTTTGACTTGTTCCGGAGCATCACATTTGGATGCTCGACTGATGAATTTTTTTAGTGCCTTGGTTGGAACTAGGTGTTTGTCAAGGACTCGGAAAAAGTCATTGTTTGTCTTCTTAGGCTTGTAGACAAAACCTAGAACGGGATCATCGATTGGTCCTTCAGCAAGTAGATCTGCTTATGGCAGGATGAAGTCAATCTTGGCAAGGAAGTTTTCTGTTCCGAAGAGATGTGCCAACTCATAATCACATCTACAAAATTTAGCAACATAATCCTTGAGAAAGTTCAAGGCAGCATTGTAGGCACCCATGCCGAGGTTGTCACGTTGACGAGTTCGGAGATGTGCTGCGATTGTTAGGATGTCGTTTGGATTCATTGCAGGAAAGTCAGCGTCGGTAATGGTGTATGGATCAGGTTTATTCCGGATGATGTAGTACTTGAACAAGATGTAGTTAAGCTCAAACTTTGTCAAGATTTTCCTTCCAAACCCAGAGATTTTTGTAATTCTTTTCCTCGACCACACTTCTTTTTGAGGACATGCGTTCTTGGTGTAGAATGTTTTGAGTCTCTCACGCTCAGTCCGGATGATCAAATCCTGACTATCTTTGGGATGAAGAGGAGTCCACTTTATGCAAAATTTGCTGTATGGAGAGAGAGGGAGATCAAGTTGTTTTGCATCGTTTGTTTGAATATCATAATACATAAAAGGTATTATATCAAGATCATGTATGATTCCTTCATGGAATAGAGGATAAATGCCAAGCATTGGATTAGGGTTGTCTTTAAGTGCTTGAATCTGAATGCTTTCCTCTAACGCTTTACTTATCTCTTCCTGCGACTATCCCGATCTGGGCTTTGTTGGAGGTCCGGAGTAGTGAACTTCGTGACTTTCTGTGATGGTCTTCTTGCCCTTATCTTTGTTGAGTGCGGCAAACACTTGCTTCATGTTTTCATCAATGACGAATTCCGGAGTGGAAGTCACAAGTGGTTCTTCCGGAATATCGCTTGGGGTCCGGAGAGGAGAGCCTTTGTCGATTGGAGCTATTTTTGGAGCATGAACTATTGGTGGTAGCATTGAAGGAGTGGCTCGGAAGGCTTGAACAGTAAGGAAGGTTTTGGCTTTGGCCATTTTGATGCTCCTTTGAAGAACATCAGGCAAGGAAGATGGCCAGGAGATTACGGACCATATCCTTTGTTCTTCAGCAGTCATTGTTTTGGTGGGAAGTTTGTTGGGGGATTCAAGCCCTAGGACTGCATTTGTAATTTCTTTTTCTTCTTCATTGTCTTCTTCTGCGACATTCACTTGAACAGGAGAGCCGAACAATACTTGAAAATCATCATCTTCATCTTCTTCATCTCGGAGCATGAATTCCGAGGTGGGTTTCCATCTTTGACTGGGGCCTTCTCCCCCTCTTGCATTGGAATATCTTGAGACCGGTGCAAGAATAAGAGAATCCTTTAAGTCTGAGAACTTATAAAACACCTTTTGGAGTCCAGTGATGAGTTGGAGGGTCAGTGCATCATACGCTTCGGAAGTGGGAGCTTGAGAGGCAAGATGATCAAATAAGTGTCCAAGGATGGCTAGCATCTAATCAAACTTGTGATTCGGAACATCCACAATGTTCCAGGTGGATCGCAAAAGTTTGATAAGGACTTGCTGTAGGATCATGTTCATTTCATCCTTCTTCTTTATCTCCTTCTCTAATCTTTGAATTTGCTTCTCATGACGAATGTGTGTCTTCTTGATGAGTTCGTTCGAAGCATTCAACATGTCGTTATGAACACCGAGCATCTTGGTAATGGTGTCAAGGTAGTGATCAACAATTTCATTTGACTTCTGTTCCACTTCTTCAATAGTGTGCTTGAGCCTAAGAGAGATGAGTTGATCCAACTGAGCTTCTCGTTCCGCAAGGGAAGGTCCAGACTGATTGTTAATGGACTGGAGGATGGCATCAAGTTTGGAATCCAGTCTGAAAACCTTTTCGTCTATTTTTTTGTTGAGTCTGGACACAGAGGCTTCAATGGAGTCTACCTTCTTCATCATATCGAACACATTTGCCTGAATCTCCAAGAGGGAAAATGGATCGATATGCTTTCCTGCTGAAGATCCGGTTGAGTCGCTTGAGAGATCATGTTGCGTATTGGTTTGGTGATCAGTAGGACCAGGTTTGGTTGCGGCATCATCCTGCAATTTAGGAGTCGACTCGGTTTCTGGAGTCGATGAGGAGGATCCGAAGTTAAATGTTGACTTGGATGTAGAATTCTTTGATTGAAATTTTTGAGAGGTGCGGAAAGGAGTGATGACAACATTAGCTCCTTCGTCATCAAAGAACATCTCTTCAAAATATCTTGATCGGATAATGAGAAGTGAGTAGCTTGATTGGTGGTTTCTCCAGTGGTGAACTCCTGAGAAACTTCTTCATCAGTGGGAATAACCAAGGGCATGTTGCTTTGAGATGCCCTTTTTCTCATGGCAGTGATTGTGGATTCCACTTGAGCACGTGTGAGGTTCGGATACCTCAGATGAGCCCTGTTAATAAGATCATCCCATGAATTGTTAGCAGAACCTGGTTGTCCTTTATCCGTGGTGGATATCAAACCAGTTGTGGCTTCCAAAGTTGGAGGGACAACTCCTTCTTCGGAAACCTTAGGGTCCAGAACAGGGGTTCCGGACTGTGCTTGTGTAGAAATGAGTGGGATATCAAATTGGACTCGTGAGTGTGTTCCAGGGGGTGCAAGGAACTTTGTTCAACACCTACAACACCTTTTTGAGAAGGTGAGGGTGGTTTATGTGGACACTCCCCGTGGGTGTGTGCATGTGATATTGAATCATCGTGGGGTACCTCGGATGAGTAGGCAAGTGGGGTAAGCTAGTGGCCAGAGTCAGCCTGGATGTCATGGGTTCCTTCCTTTTGAGAGGAAGAACTGACTTTGGTTCTCCTTTTAGACTTGGACTTAACAGGAGAGGATTTACGTTTAGCTGATTTTTTGGTCTTCATGGGTCCGGAGGTTGTTAGCTTAGCCACTTCCGAAGTGGGCTCAATGGAGACTTGGGTAGACTGTGTTGGGATGTACACAGTCGACGTCTCCAAATGTTTTTTGTGGTGAATGGATCCGGAAGGGATACGGTCCAACATATGTTGAGGAAGTCTTCGGACAGGACCAAATGAAGACTCGTCCGGAATTCTATAAGTCTTAATAGCTTTGAAAGAGAGAAGTACCTCAGGAGGAATAGTTTCAACCGGAATTGGTTCGGAATGTTCCCTGTAGAGTTTTTGGATTGTCAATGCCCAGAATCTAGGGCTTGAGATTTCATTTGGTTTCCTCTTGACAGCAAACTTCCTAAAATCTTGCCATAACACCTCCGGAAGATCAACAGCATTGTCACGTCCGGAATAGATGTAATACACGACGTGAAGCCAATCCTTGCTGAGCGTGTCGGTTTCACTGTTCTTACCAGACAGTCTGTGGATGATGAAGTGCATCAGCACCGTCCATAGCCCAGACACAGCTGGCTTCTTGAAATCCTTTGCCGTATAATCCTGATTGTACCCTATGTGATTCAGAAATTATTGGAATTCTTCGACAGTTGGCTCTCGCACTTTGAAACCTTTAGGGTTTTCTTTAACACCAATCGTCTTGAGAAAAGTTGATTTTTTAATTGGTAAAATTCTTTCAACGGTAATCATGGTTTCAAGCACTTCATTGTCGATCCTGACATGATCAAAGGCGGTGTAAAGGAGATTAAGTGGTAGTGGTGGTTCAGGTACTTTAGTGAGAGGTATGGAGATGGGGTGGTTAGCCATAAACTCGATCATAACCCTGATGGATTCATCGTAGTCCATTGGGTTTAGTGAAAAAACCGGGCGGTATCCCTGAGAAATGGTTCAGGCGATGTCGAAGACGACGATCCTTTTGATGGTTTTTTTCTTGGCGATCGACTTCTTGGGAGATGCGGCGGAGGAAATGGGTTTTTGGGATGTTGATTGGGAAGCCATTGTTGCAGTGAAATGAGAGCTTGAAGAACACGATGAATACTGAGAGATTTTGGTAATTTTGAGAGTAGAATGAGCGCGTAAAGGATCAAATAAGGATTTGGGAGGTTTATATAGGTGAGAGAAATGGATCGGGTCAAGATGTGATGATGAGGATCCGAAATCAAAACAGGTCGCATTAAATAAGTAGCCTTTTATGGAGTGACATGGGCTACAAAACATGAAAGGTTGGATTGATTTATGCTAAAAAAGGAAAATGGAAACGGCGATGGGATATGTGGGTTGGTAATCGTGTAATCGTGGTGTGATATTCAAGGAAGATGGGATAAGGATCCTCAAAAGTAACCGTTGTAAATCGTTTCACCTTAAAAACCTTTGGGCTTCTGACTTTTCAATTATGGAACAAGGACGTTTCGGAAAAAAGAAAAACGAATTTAATTAAGAAAGAAGTCCATAAAGAAATTTTTGATTTGCTTTGCTCCGGAATGAAGCTTGAGAGCATAAGGTAATATGGAGTAAAACTTTGAAAATTCCAAAGTAGAAGATAAAACACTTTTTGGAGCCAAATATTTATGAAGAAAATTAAGAAAATGTAATCAGTTCAGGAGTGAAAATTCTTGATTTGTTCCGGAAGGAAGCATTTGGTGGTTTTGAAAATTTTAAGAGATGAGAACGTCATTCCGGAATACGGATTTGAAATGTTCCGGAGTCAAAACTGATTTTGAAAATCCAGAGAAGAGATCAAGAATTTTCAAAACCACCAAATGCTTCCTTCCGGAACAAATCAAGAATTTTCACTCCTGAACTGATTACATTTTCTTAATTTTCTTCATAAATATTTGGCTCCAAAAAGTGTTTTATCTTCTACTTTGGAATTTTCAAAGTCGTCCGGATGACTTGCTGTAAGATAAAGTAAGGATCCAATCATTCCTCTGTACTTCTTTTCATCAAGAGCAACACCAGATGGGTCCAAAAAAAAATTTTGTGACCAAAGCCCATAGGTACTTTGGCTAAGGCACAGGTGTCTAATGAGTACTTTTTGAGAAGTTCTGAAATATACTTCTCTTGATAAATAAGGATTCCTCGATTGGTCTGTTTGATTTGAAGACCAAGAAAGAAACTTAATTCCCGATTCATGCTCATTTGGAATCGATTGATCATCAGTTTAGCGAAGTCGTTTACCATGGATGAATCCGTTGATCCAAAAATGATATCATCAACGTAAATTTGGACAAGCATGAGATGTTTTCCATTTGACCTTCGGAACAGAGTGAGGTCGAGAACACCTCGTTGAAAACCGGAACGTTTGAGAAAATCAGTAAGAGTCTCGTAGCAGGTGCGAGGAGCTTGTTTAAGGCCATACACAACTTTCCGGAGCTTGTAACAATAATTTGGAAATGAGAGATTAACAAAACCAGGAGGCTGCTGAAGATATACTTCAGTATCAAGTTCACCATTGAGAAAGGCACTCTTAACATCCATTTGGTAAAACTTAAAGCCTTTGTGAGCAGAATAAGCAAGAAAGATTCTGATCGCTTCAAGACGTGCAACATGAGAAAAAGTTTCATCGTAGTCAAGACCTTCGATCTGAGTGAATCCTTTGGCAACTAATCTTGCTTTGTTTCGAATAATAACTCCAGGGTCGTCAAGTTTCTTTCTGAATACCCATCTTGTACCGAAAATAGGGTGGTTCTAAGGAGGAGGGACGAGAGTCCATACTTCATTTCTATCGAATTCAGCCAATTCTTCTTGCATGGCTGTAATCCAATCAGCATGTTCTAATGCTTCCTTGATGGATTTGGGTTCAACCATAGAAATAAATGCTGAAAAATGACATTCGTTTTGAATACTTGTGGCGGAGCGAGTTTGAACACCAGCATCAGGATTTCCAATAACTTGATTTTTAGGGTGGTATCGAGTCCAGATGTGAAGTCTTGGTAGTTCTTGAGCAGCAGAGGATTCGATATCAACGATCGAATTGTGTTGCTCCCCCTAAATGGTTTGAATTTGTGGGTGATGCTCCCCCTCAACTTCGGAGCCGGACAGGTTGACATCATCATCAGGTGGGAAGTCAAAGAAATTAATGTTATCATCAATGTTATCATCGTTGATAGGATTGGAGTCAAATTGAGTAGGTGCATCAAGAAATCCATCTACATTTGATTCAAGGGAAGGTTGACCACTCTCCCCCTCAACCTGAGAAGGTTGAAACGGGTCGGAATCAAATGGAGAAAAAGAGGGTAGAGGACCAGAAACAGGTTGTGAGGTAGAACGAGATAAGGAAGGTTGACTTGATCAAGATTCTGAGTCAAGTTCTATTTCTGAAGGTCCAAAGAGAGTTTGAAAATCGACTTCATGAATGACTTGAATGTTCGGACACTCAGGAGGTGGAGCATCAAACTCCATAATATGAGTAGTAACATGAGTGGGACCAGAATTACGAACAAAATTGTCATCAAAGGTGACATCAAAACTTTCTTCAATCACTCGAGTACGTCGATTAAGTACTCGATACGCCTTTGACGATGCTGAGTACCCAAGAAAGATTGCTTCATCAACTTTAGGTTGAAACTTAGTAAGCTGATCACGATTGTTTTTGATGAAGCACCGACATCCAAAAACGTGCAGAAAATAGATACTTGGCTTCCGACCATTCATTTCTTCATATGGTGTCATGTTGAGACGTCGGTTAATGATGTTGCGGTTTTGAGTGAAGCAGGTAGTTGACACAGCTTCAGCCCAAAGATAGAGTAGTAGATTTGCGAAATTAAGCATGGATCGAGCAGCTTCAACAAGCGTTCTATTGCGTCTTTCTACTACACCGTTTTGTTGAGGAGTGTAAGGAGCAGAGAACTTATGGTCAATTCCTTTCTCGGTGAGGAATTTTTCAATGGTTCCATTGGTGAATTCAGAACCATTATCGCTTCGGTTTCTTCTAAGAGGAAGTTTGATGAGGACTTCAATGCTTTTAATGAAGTTGATGAGTTCTGAGGCGCTTTCCGACTTCAGTCTAATAAATAAGACCCAAGTGAACCTTGTAAAGTCATCAACAATCACAAGAATGTATTTCTTATGATGAAGACTCTCTACAGTAGTTGGTCCACAAAGATAAATGTGTAGAAATTCCAACGGTTCCGAGATTGATTTTTCGAGGATAACAGGATGACCCTTCTTCGATTGTTTTCTACACTCACAAGGAGCACATCGATGCTCATTTCCAAATTTGAGAAGAGGTAAACCTCTCACCATTTCACCAGTGACGAGATCATCCATGTACCGAAAGTTCAGATGAGCAAGCCTTCGGTGCCATAACCAACTATATCAGGAACGGCTTTGGAAAGAAGGAAGAGTTGCAGTTTCCAATTATCATGTTGATGTGGAGTGGGTACATGTTCTTGTTGCGATTTGACTTGATCAAGCACTCTTTTCGGTCTTCGGTCATTACATAGCTGTGTTTTTTGCAAAATTCAACACGTCGATTTGAATCAGTGAGCTGGGCTACACTTATTAAATTGTGTTTCAGATCAGCCACGTAAGCCACATTTGAGATTGAGAAATTTCCATTGGTGAGAATTCCATAACCACGAATTTGAGAATTGGAGTTGTTGCCATACGTCACGTAACCAGCATTTGGAGTAAGTTTTAGATCTCCTAGAAAATCTTTCTGGCCCGTCATGTGCATGGAGCAAGCACTATCAATATACCATATTGTTTCTTGCTCTGAAGCACAAAGTGCCTGCAAAATTAGTGAGTGATGGAGTTTTTAGGCTCCGAGTTAGGTTTTGGGACATAGGCATGGACTTTTGACTTAGATTGTGACTTCAGGACAACTTTTTGTTTCTTAGAATTACATTTTGAGTCTTTTGGAAACAAACAAAAGGTTAAGTTTTTCTCATCTATCCAATAATCATACTCAATGACTTGGGGTTTCGGAATGACTTTCTTCATACATGATACTTCCGGAGCAGCAGTAGCTACTACCCCATCTATAGTCGAAGAATTTTTTACTCTCCAAATACATTTTTGTTATGAAGTTTGTCTTTTTGAAAGATGTTCTTTTCTTGATGATACATTTGATTTTGAAAATGATTGTGATTTCAAAATTGTACCATCAGATTTGGCTATGAAAACTGAAGAATTGGTCCGAGGAGAGTCATTTTGGACTGAACAGTTTCTACACACAGGTAGATTAGTAGTGGGTTTAACCACTTTCTTTGGTTCTGACTCAACAGCAAGATTTGATTGTCTTTTGAGAATCTTAATGGGAACAGACACATTTGGATTCTGATAGGAAGCATTGCTAATGTTCCTGAATGTATTTCTTTTGGAGTTCTCAAGAAATCTAGAGTCTTGTCTAGACCTAACTTCCTTTTTAAGAGAAATTTTTGCTTCCTGCTTAGGACTGACAATGTCCTTCCTATTCAGTGAGGGTTTCTTTTTCTGGTCAGATGTTGACTTTGAAGATTGACCATTCAAAGATTTTCCAAAAATGGGCTTGATAGGCACCAAAGTGGTTTTGGATGTAACTAACGAATTTGATTCACATGAATCTAATGAGACATTGCTTGTTGTTTCAACATTATCATCCAAGGATGCCCATTCAAACTAGGAAGTAACGTGTTTGAACTCAGGAATTAAAGATGCAAATTGGTCATTTGTCTCCGGAAGAGGCGACAAGGGAGAGACAGATGTGTCCGAGTGTTGGCGATTCGGAACATCTCCCATAAAGATCAGATTTTGCAAATCCTTCAGGGGACTAGCTATTGGTTTCGGAAATTCACTTCCAAGACCAGCAGCCTTAGACCATGGATGACGAAAATTATGATTCATCCTTTTATTTGCTTCAATTATATCAAGAGAATTATTCAAAGCATCTATTTTGGCATTGAGACGTTTATTATCAGAAATTAAAACATTTCTTTCAGAATAAGTGATTTCACATTTGTCTTTAAGAATGATACATTCATCTTTTGACATTACAAGCTCTCGTTCTAAAGACTCTATTTTTAACTTCTTATCCTCGAAATGTAACCTAAGACGAGTTAATTCACATTCCTTCTTCTCACTGGCTTCTATATCAGACTCATAGGCTCTATAGATGGTGATCATATCTGTTTGGATTTGTGTTAGATAGGGTTCACAAAGAGTCATATCAAAATTATTATCAGAGATCATAGATTTTACCTGCTGAACAATGCTTCGACCAGGTGGATCATTGGTGGCCATGTAGCAGTAGTGTGGTTCAGCAAAATCATCTTCATCATCAGATCCAGAAGACCAATAACCTTCATCACATTCAACACTTTGTCTCGCCATCAAGAATATGTTCCTTCCAGTCACCACCTCATCATCATCTCCAGATGACCAATAACCTTCAATGTCTCTTGATACAGTAGTAACAAAATCTTTTTCACTTTCCGCCATTTCTTGTGCTCTTCGGGCATAATAAGCTGAGTCTTTGACTTTTGGTTTCTGAGGAGTTTCAGCCAAACAATCTTTTGCAAAATGATTTGCATGTCCACACTTATGACACACAATATTTGGCTTGTCAGGTTTCGGAATTGGTTGAGATTTAGGTGCAGGATTAGACTTGGTGATGTTAGGTTAGTACACTGAGGGGTTTTCCGGAGTAGATTGTGATTCCGGAGTGGAGTAGGGTTAAGTATTGCTTTGGTGAGGAGTATAAAAACGATTTTGGAATGATTTGTAAGAAGGATTGTAAGGAAGTTTTTATTTCATAGAGAGAAGAGCAAACTCCTGTTGGAAATGGAGTTCGGAGTCCATGGCTTCAGAATCGTCAATAGGATGGTTTTGAGTGTGTAGGACAGGTAAGGAAGGCTGAATAGATAGAACGATAGATTTGAAAGGGTCTGAAATGGAAGAGTTCGAAAAAGTTGGTTCCACGGAGCTGACAAGAGCAAGAGGAGCTCCGGAGAGTTCCTTTAAAGTTTGAGCTACATTGGATTCATGTCCTTGAAGTTCATCAAAGAGTTGATAAAGCTTCAACTTTTTCAGAGAACCATTACTTTGGAGACAAGATTTCACATTTCCCCATCCTTTACCAAGGCTGTTTATGAACTTGAGATTGTACTCCAAGGTAGTTCGAACAATCCCATGAGCAGTCATGTTATTAACTACTATTCAGAAACGGTTAGAGGCTGAGGCCACGTATTCACCAGGAATGGTTGAGAAGGTGTCAAACTCATTGACAACTTAGGTAAGACGTTTGTCTTTCATGTTTTCGGAATCTTCAATCAAGTCTTCAAGAGTATCCCAAATCTCTTTGGCAGATTTGCACAATTTGATGTGCTCAAAAAGAGAGGGTGGGACACCAAACACCATTTGGAGAATGCAATTTGGTCAGCATGCATTTTTTCGAGATCATCTGAGGTAAGAAGGGCTTGAGGATCTTCTCCTTGACCCAAGAGTTGAGCAGCAGCGTCTCTTATGGTTGTTCTAACTGGAACATGAGGACCTTCTTTGACGGATTTCCAAATAGCTTCACCTTTCTCTTTTGCTAATAAAAATCGTTCCATTCTAACTTTCCAGTGATCATATTCTTCCACAACTAGCAGTGGGCACGTGTAGGGCAGCCCACGCTATTTGCGATACGCATTGAGTACATTTGTTGAGTGGTATATAGAAGAACTTTTATTCTTGACACAGAAATGGTTGAGATACCAAGGTAACTTCAAACCAACTATAATCTGGTCATGTGGATTCAAAGGACAACCACTCATGCTCTGATACCAATTGTGAGAACAAGGACGATCTAATGCGCAGGGACAAGGTGTGAAAAACTCAAACCTTGAGTTAATTCTTAAGATCAATGTCTGCTTCCAGTAAATAGATATTCCAGTCAAGTCTGATAGACCAGTCAAGTCTGAGATCAAATATTCAACAAGTATTCAAGCCATAAATGATGAATAGGATATTGATCAAAGTAAGGTTAATAAATGAGGAACAAGAAGAATGTTGCAGAGAATAAGTGAAGTAAATGAAAATAGTGCTAAAGAGTTTGAACAATCCGTCACTTGAACTTGTATTGAAAGCTCCTATAAATAGGAGTAAAGGTTACATCGAACAGACCAAAAAAATAACATAGGACCGGATAATAGAATTACTCCTGACATTCTGATTGTCTAATATTACAAAAGGACTAAGTCCTATGAAATGTCTAATCAATACAAAGTGATAAAAGTAATTAATGATGGAAAGGATTGACTTCAGACATACACCCATTCCGGAACCAACAATCATTCCGGAATGTCTTCAGCTAAACTGCTCCGGACTGATCTTCTATTCCAGAGCACCATTCGATCTTCACTAACACCACTTCAGAATGTGATTTCTAAGGTTCACTTTCAGGTTCTAACAGCTTTGACGAGTATTTAACCCCAAAAAGTTATTTATTTTTCCCATCATACTCATTTCAAACTGACTTTTCATCAAATTTTCGAATTCTCTAGAAAAAGCAGGGTCAGTAGAGCCAAAAACAATATCATCGACATAAATTTGAACAAGCATTAGATGATTCCCAACTTTCTTTCAAAATAACGTGGGGTCAACTGATCCTTGTTTAAATTTCGATTGTTTTAAGAAATTGGTAAGAGTTGCATACCATGCTCTTGGTGCTTGTTTTAACCCATAAAAAGCTTTATCTAATATATAAACATGATAAGGAAATGCTTCATTTACAAAACCTGGAGGTTGTTCAATGTAAACTGTTTCTTCAAGTTCACTGTTGAGAAAAGCACATTTCACATCCATTTGATAGACACCAAGATCTTTATGAGCTGCATAAGCCAAAAATATTCGAAAAGCCTCGAGTCTTGCGACATGGGAAAAGGTTTCTTCATAATCAATACCTTCTTGTTGCGAATATCCTTTTACAACCAGTCTAGCTTTATTTCGAACAATATTTCCATCTTTGTCGGTTTTATTTTTAAAAATCCATTTTAATCCGACAATTGAAACATTTTCAGGTTTAGGAATTAACCTCCAAGCTTTGTTTCTTTCGAATTCAGGTAGTTCAGATTGCATTGCTACAGCTCAATCTGAGTGTTCCATTGCAACCTTAACTGTTTTAGGCTCAATTTTCGAAATGAAAACATTAAACATGCAAAGCTCTTGATGAGCATTAAGTACCTCATTCTTTGCACGAATTTGAGCTCTTGTCAATACTCCATCTTGTGGATTTCCAATGACTTGTTCTTTTGGATGATTTCTTGTCTAATTCTCCAGTGGTGGATATGTTGGATCAAAATCCAATGGTGCATCTTCAAATACTTCATCATTCTCTGATCCTACAACAGAAATATTATCATTCAGATCATGAAAATTATCATTTTGATCTAGATTCGTCATGTTTAAATCATTATTCTTCCCCTCGATCATGATTATCATTCTGATGCTCCCCCTCGAAAACATCATCCATACTGCTTTTCTCCCCCTCGAAAGGATGCTCCCCCTCAACATGAGAAGTCGAATTCAAGTGCTCCCCCTCCACTTGAGCATCTAGCATTCTTTCGTTATTAGCAGTTGAATCAGATGAGATTGTCGAATCATCAGAATGTTTCAAAGATTCAAGTATGTGATTATCTACTGCATGAACTTCAGCATCAACAGCCCTATCTGGAACACCAAAAATTAAGTCATAATAAAAATCAGATGAATTACTACTTTCATACTCATCATTTGATTCATTAAGAATAGGCTTTTGATCAAAATGTTTTTCAACTTGTTTAACATAATAATCAACAAAAGTGAGATTAAATGTTTCTTCAACTTTTCTCGTTCGTTTGTTCAACACTCTGTATGCAACCAAATTATGTGAGTATCCCAAAAATATCCCTTCATTAGACTTAGCTTGAAATTTCGAAAGATTATCTTTCAGATTCATAATAAAACACCTGCAACCAAAAACATGAAAGAATTTGTCATTAGGTTTTCAGTTATTGATTATTTCATAAGGAGTTATGTTGAAACGATGATGAATGAAAGATCGATTTTGAGTAAAACATGCTATCGAAACTGCTTCAGCCCAAAGATATTGCGGAAGATTCGCATATGTCAACATAGTTCTTGCTGCTTCACAAAGAGAATGATTTCGTCTTTCAACCACACCATTTTGTTGAGGTGTATATGGAGAAGAGAAATTATGCAAAATTCCTTTATCCATTAAGAATGAATCAAGGGTGTTGTTCTTAAATTCAGAACCATTATCACTTTTGATTTTTCGAACTTTCTTCGTTAAGCTTGTTTCAATTTTCTTAATAAATTCAATCATTGTTTAAGCGACTTCAGATTTTAACCAGAGAAAATACACCCAAGTGAATCGTGAAAAATCATCAACAATAACCAAAATGTACCGTTTCTTGTTAAGTGTTTTAACAGTTGATAATCCACAAAGGTCAATATGAAGAAGTTCCAATGGTTCAACAATTTTCGAATCTATGACAATTGGATGACCTTTACGATGTTGTTTTCCTTGTTCGAAAGATCATCTACCACTAATTTATTCAGATTTCGAAAGTTCAAATGAGAAAGTCTTCGATGCCATAACCAGCTAACATCTGTTGGAGCTTTTGAAAGTAAGCACACTGAAGGTTTCCTAACAATTGGTTTGATGTCGAGAGTAAACATGTCTCCATGACGTTTGTATTTGAGCAATACTTTGTTTGTGTCAACATTCGAAATAATGCTTCCTTATTCATTAAACACCACTTGATTGCCAGTGCCCACAACAAGTTGCGAAAGACTTATCAAGTTATGTTGAAGACCTTCGACATAAGCTACACGGTTGAATGTAAATTGACCATTCGTAACTTTACCATATCCTTTGACTTGGCATTTTTGATTGTTTCCAAATTTCACTACTCCAGCATTTTCTAAACTTCGAAAATCTCGCAAGTTTTCCTTCTTACCAGTCATGTGACGTGAGCAACCACTATTAATATACCACTTATTGTCATATTGCTCGTCGCACATTACCTAAAATTAATTAAAGAATTTAGGTACCCAAGGCTGTTTGGGTCCTTGGTGATTAGCTTGAAAAACTGAATGAAATTTAGAACCTAATACCTAATTGCGAACTTTGGATTTGAGACTATCAACTAAATCAACATCATCAGTTAAAGGCATCAAAACAAAATTTTTGGAAAGTTTTGGATTATTGCTAACTTTCGCCTGTTTCTTCTCGGTTTGATTGATTTTCGATATTGGTTGCCACTTTTGAACATGATTATTTGATTCATTTGAAGATGAACTTCCCGATGAAGATTCATTCAAATACTGTTCATATGCCTTCTAGATTTGATGTTGAGAGAACTTTACTGATTGATACATTTTCCCTTTACCTTCAAGCCAATGATCAATAGTGTGTACGTATGAAGAACCCTTTGTGTATGAAACTTTCGAAGGTTGTTTTACTGATGGATTCGGAAAGTTTGGTTTTTGTGGACTAAATTTAACATTTGATTTTGGATGATCAATCTCAAATTTTCGAACATACTCAAAATGTCGAACATTCTCAAATTTCCGAACATTTTCAAATTTTTGATTTGTTACATTTGAATGAAAATTCATTTTTGAGAAAAATTGATTTTGAGGATTCGATGATTGCTGTGTGAAAGAAATTTGTTTTGAAAAATGATCTTGTGAAAACCTTTGTTGATTATTTCCTCTTAAATTCCTTGATGATTGAGATAATTGAAACTTCTTTGTGTGAACATTTGAGTTAAAATTTTGAGATGAAGATGTGGTTGTTTGAACTTTAGATTTCGAAGAATGGTTTGGTGATAATGAATGAGATAAAGACTTTTGATTTTGAGCAAGATTTTTCATAATATCTGAATGTGTTAAAGACTGTGGCTTAACAGATTTAGACATTATCTTTTCAGTCTTTTTCTTTGTCAAATCTTTTGGTTTCTTAAGATTCTCCACAACTTGCCAAAAAAATTTCTTTCGTGCCTGGCGTTTCGAAATTCCATTTTCTTTTGAAAGATTTTCAACTTGATCTTTAAAATCTTGCGAATTGATTTTAACAGTTTGATTAGTTTCAACAACATTTTGTTTTAAAAATTCTTTTGAAATTTCTTGTTTTCAATCCATTTTCGTTGTGGTTTTTGTCTTTGAAGGACATAGGAATTCTTGGTTAGATTATTTTCGATAGTGCTTTGGTTTGAAAAGAATCCTTCATCATATGTTTTCTTGTTATCTTCTTCAACCATCTTATTAAATTCCGGTTTAATGTTATCAACATTCCCAGCTGTAAGAAACACTTGATTGGGAAAGATAACATCATTTGTGCACTTGAAATTTGGATACAGAACCGAATTTATCTCAAGATAATGAGCACCTTTCTTAGTCATCACATTGTCGAAATCTTATGTATCGTCATACACCTGATCGACAACAACTCGTGGTATATTTGTTTCATTTAAAACACTTGCAACATTCGACTCCTTTGCAAATTCATTTGAGATGGTTGTTTGATATGACTCATCATCATCACTACTATCAGTTTGACTATCCCTAACACTCACATGATCGAAATCACAAACTTTCAAAGTTGAGGGTTTGTCAGTTTTATCCTTAACCAATGAATCATTACATATTTCATTGCCTTTGGACTTAGATGTGACATTAATGACAGACAATTGAGAACAATCAACACATTCCTCTTCCTCGATTTCACTGATTTCGCAAAAACAATCAGAATTATCTTCGATATCAGCAAAATTAGATTGAGAGTCAGATTTCGAATTCTCATTTCTTTTCAAAAATTTTATTTGTTCACTTTTGGTCAATCTGTCATTCACAATTTCAACAAGTTCATCAGCATCAAGATATTCTTCTATATTAACTATACCATAAGCAAATAGATTATCAGGAACTTTGTCAAATTCTGCTATGGTTTTCTCACAGTCATAGGACAAGATATCAACCTTCTCTCTTTCGAAAGCAATAAAAGGAAATAACTTCCTATGTTTTTCTTTGCTAATATCACTAGAGTGATGTAATGCAGTTAATTTCGCATATAGTTGTTTAGCAGAATTACAATAGATGTTTCTTTGTGCTAACAACATTTTCCAAATTTTCCCTATCACAACTAAGGTTTTTCAATTGAAGTTCTAGATACTCTACCCTGCCTATGTTCGAATGCAAAAGCTTTTGAGTCTCTAGAAACTGTGAACTAAGTTTTATAGCCTCATTATTAGCAGACACAACAAGAGTATCGAAATAAGCAACAATATCATCAAAAGCAGTTATCTCAGAATCATAAGCTTGTAAAGGAATATTAAAATATTGAAGAATAGAACGTAGCTTGGTATTCATTTGTGATTTATCTCCATTTTTCGTCACGAAACTTCTACCAGTTATCACCTCTTCATTACTCTCCATGAACTCTGCATACATGGCACCATGCGTCGGATTACGCATTTCCTCATCATCTGATCCAGATGACCAGATTTGATAGGTACTATCATCTTCACATTCACCCCTAGGAACAAAAGACATTCCTTTTGCTTTTGCACGAACTCCCTCAAGACGTTCAACGTAGTAGGCTTCGTCTTTCACCTTGTACTTCTTTTCCTCCTTCTTACGAAGCTGACAATCACTTTCCATATGATTTGCTCCATGGCAATAATGACAATCAATTCCCGAGTCACCTTTAAGCTTCTTTTCAACTTTGATCTCATCAGCCTTTGCATCATTTTTCTCAATCTTCTTCTTCTCATCACTCACACCTTTATTTACGAAACTTCCTTTTCCATCACTTGACTTTGACTTTGGATTAAATGGTTTCTTGAAAAATTTATTAACTCTGTTATTAGAGTAAAAAGCAACAGCCTCATCATCCGAATTCATTAAAAAACCTTCTTCATCAGAATTCTCTTTCTCAAGTGTATCCTTCTCAGCAACTTTCGAAACCAAAGCTAATGGACCTCTAAGATTCATCTTTGTTTCCTCAGCAATCTCATTCGCTTCGCCTTCATGAGTCTTCAACAAGTTCTATAGATCATTCAAGGTTGAATTGTCAAAACTCTGGTGACCTTTGACCATCATGCTAACATTTCGCCATTCCTTGCGAACTCCCATAACAAAAGTGAGGTTGAAATCCATGGTTGACCTTGTAATGTCATAACGATTGCATCTGTAAATGAGTTCATTCAATCGATCATAGTAACCTTCAATAGATTCACCATCTTTTTTTTTCTGAATTCCTTTAACTCAACCAAACACTGCTTCACTGAATTAATCTTCGTCTTCTCACTTCCTTAAAACTTTTCTTTGAGAGTGTTCCAGATTTCTTTTGTAGACTTACAACCAAGAACATAATTCTAAAATACTTGAGGTAATGCTCCACGCAGTTTTCTCATGCACCGCTTCTCAATTTTCTTCATCCTTGTAGATAGTTCATCAACAACTTGAGTTGAAGTAGAAGAACCAATGTTTTGAACATTTGACGATGGAAGAAAATTTCCAGAAATGCAATTCCAGAGTTATTCATCTAAACCGTTCAAATAATCCTCCATACGATCCGCCCATTAATCGTAGTATTCTGGAATGAGCATAAGAATTTACTTGAAGATCCTAGCAGATGAGAGAAAGAGATCATCGTATTCATGTTGAAGTTCGCCATGAAAGTACGGATGTGATTTTCAGAAAGCTTGACGACTTTCACAAATGAATGAATGAATCGATCAGAAATTCAAAGTCGATCACTCGACTAACCAATTCGATTGCAGAATCGAATCACAACTGAAGATCAGAAATGATTTTCAAAACAAAACAGTAAGAAAACTTTTTGAATCAAAATCGTGACTCAAAAACTGATGATTCATAGGAAAAACAAATCATTGCAGTATGATTCCTGCTTTGATACCAATTATAGAAGTGATTAATCGAGTGTAAGAACAAAATCAGAGTAAAACAAGTAATCAGAACACAATAAGTAAATAGAAACTGGTTTCATCTCATATTACTTTCAAAGTACAAAGAGTGTTACAGACAGATGAAATTGAAAAAACTCTTATCTAACTCTGAGCACTACTCCTATTTATAGGAGAACTGAAAGTACAAAAAATACTAAGGACTTGACACTTCGACTTCGACACAAATGTGCCTTAGTAATAGCTTATAAAAAAAAACTAACGAAACAGACTCAACATAGACTTCGACATATTACAACATATTCGACTCTACATAGGTTTTAAGCACCATAAAACTCCTATGGTGCACATGCAACCCTAGATGCTTTGGAACTATGTTTTCTCTAATTGTACATGCATTTTCAAATTTCCAAACCATATAACTTAAGTAGCATACAATTTAAAGTACCAACTGGTTAGATAACTTACCTCTTGTGTTGTTCTTGACCTTTGGAAGCTTAGCACCCCAAGTGTTATGCCTCTAATATGTTACAAACACCAATATGCAAAGGAGGCTTAAGAGAATAAGACTTGTAGTTTCAAAATTGGTTCTATCTCTTGTGTATATGTGTGTAACCGGTTTTGACACAAGGGGGTATATTGTTTGCAAACTCTAGGGTTTCATCCATGTAACCCTAATGTGCCATGTCTTTCCATCTCCCTTAGGCTCCATAGGTTAAAGCTCCATGGACTATCCATGAACCATTTAGCCACCCTAATGGATCTTTAGCCCACACTATAATAATGGATGATTTACATAATCAACCCCTTAGATTTAATTAGTCACTTTTGATCACAAAATTAATTCCAAATTAATTCTTGACCAACACTAATTAAATAATATGATTTCTCAATTAATATATTATACTTATAATATATTAATAAATCACCAATAATCTTATTCTGAAAAGTCCATCCTATAAAATTGCACTGGTGAAGGCAACCCAAAAGGACCATGATACTATCAGATCAAGTACATACCATATATAGTTATGGGCTTAGACACCAAATCCAACAACAGTGCCCAATAACCTTGTATTAACTAGACACGTAGAGAATACTAATGTTCTTTTGTACTTGAAAATGTATGAATTTCCCTGTACTAGTAGTGTACAATAATTATAATGTAAATAACAATTTTAGTATGATATACATGACTTAGTAAAATAGTATTAGTGTTCCCTAAACCATACCTATTATAGTTTACTTGTATGTTCTCTATGCAATGAAAATCTTAGTAATTTAACAATTTATATAATACAATGAAATAATTTGAAATAAATACCCTTTTCTCGACATGTTTATAAAAGGGGTTAGAGCTTTATTTAAATACGTTTCATGTTCAATATATATAAAACATATATAATTGAGATCAATCAGGCAGTCGGACAAGTGATTCAAACCCTAGTCCACAACCAGACAAGGAACAGCAGATAAGGTGGAAACACCAATCCTAAGCCTGTTGGATCTTAATTATATATTTATATACATATAAACATGTATTCTGGAAAAATAAAAGTATAAAACAGTTAAAGTAGTTTGAAAACACTTTTTAAAATAGTTTAAATCAATTGAAATAGCTTGATACGTTTTTAAAATTGTTTCGAAATTATTTGAATGTTAACACAAGATTTCCTTGTGTTTTTACTTGAATTCCCCCCCCCCTTACAACATTGGAAAATAGTAAAAATTTAGGGGTATGAACTCACCTCTAGTGCGTGTGGTTGATCGGACTCGAAGTGATTGTGGATGATCCTCGGGTTAGAATACGTGACAGTAGTCATATCCTAATAATAATTATACACGATATTGCACTTAAATTAATAAGATATTAATTTAAAGTGTTAGACAACACTAAAGTATTTAAGAAATACTTATAATAGCCCTAGAAATTAATTGGAATAGGTTCTAGGCGTTTTTGGTGAGCAAATAAGGGTTTTCGGTCAAGGCTTGAAAACTTGAAGGTTGTTTTTGGTGTTCTTGGTGTTCTTGGAATGTTCTTGGTGTGTTCTTGGTGTTTTGTATAAATCTTCAAAGGATCCTGGGTAAAGTGGATGATAGTTGAGAGAAAGTGAGGTGTTCTCGGATGATACTTGAGAGAAAAATGGGTGAGTATTCGGTGAGAAATGTGAGAAATGAGCTTTGAATTCAGTTATATCCTTATATATAAGGGTGTGTTCGGCCTTAATGGGCCTCCACATGGTGTGAATTCGGTCCTAAAGTGTGCTACAAACACTATAATTTGGTTTCTAGTCTAAGCAGTACATGAATTCGGTTTCAATTCGAAAGGAAATGAGAATTCGATTTTAGCATGCCTTAATGAGGTGATTTCGGTTTCTAGCGATGGAAGAAAGGAAATTCGGTTTGGTTTTGGGATTAGATTCCCAAAACCGAACACTACATAAAATGGTGTTTAATTAAGTTTTAAACCTTATCCTTTTGTTATAAGTTGCATTATACTACCCTAAATTAACTTAGGTTTCAATCCAAGCTTGGTTATTAGCTTATAAACAAGCCCTAAGGGCTATAGAGGACACAAGGCAACAAGGGGTGTAATGTGGTCTCACATGTACTAGCTTAGGGTTTAGGCTTTGCTAGGTCTAAAATTTCGAGTTGTGACATAAGTTGTAGGCTCGGGATCAATCCAGTATTATGTTGTAGGCCCGAGGGCATTTCAGTCATAAGTTATGGGCACAATAGCAATCCAGTCTTATGATGTGGGCTCGAGGGCATTCAAGTCATAAGTTGTAGGCTCGAGGGCATTCCAATCATACGTTGTAGGCTCGGGGTTAATCCAGTCATATATTGTGGGCCTGAGGGCATTCTAGTCATAAGTTATAGGCTCGGTAGCAATCCAGTGTTATGCTTTGGGCCTGAGGGCATTCCAGTCATAAGTTATGGGCTCGAGGTGTAATGCCCCAAAAATTCTTAGGTAAAAATTTCATTTTTAATTCAACTAGAAACACCAATTATATTTTCTTCCAATCGTTGAAAAGTATTTCAAAATAAAACATTTATCAACGTACATGTCACACCCCCGAACCAGCCGGCGGAAACGTCCGGGGGCTTGTGTGACTTTGAATTGAAATATCATCACAATGAATATAAATGAAACATAACATCGTCATCATCATGCATACAATAATACAACTGTCATTGTTCACATCAAGTATTGTATTTGGATATTACATGCCAACATAGTCTAAATAAGATGTAGCAAAATATATCAAAAGGTCCATTAAATCGTTCCGCCGAACCTGCTTCAACAGTTTCCTGAGAATACAAGTTATTTTGAAAGCAGTCAACATAAAAATGATGGTGAGTTCATAAGCATATTTAAATGAAAGGTTTTTGTATTATTTGTAAACCACCAGAAAATCTTATATTTTCTGTAAAAGATGATTTGTAACTGATGTATCAATTCGAGTATTAATGCATGTGTGTTCTTTGTTTTTGGAAATGTATATGAAATGCAGCCCAGACAATCCTGTAATTTTTGTTGTAAGTAGAAAGTAATGTATAAATGTATTCATCCTAGAAAATCTGATATTTTCTGCTTATAAAAGTATTGTAATCATAAAATCCCAAGATTGAGTATCGATGTATGTATGTTTTTAGTTTCGTCAAGATTTGTATAGGTATACCGAAATCTTTGATGGAGTTAGTCTCTAAGTGAGCCGTTACAACCATGCTTGATGATGACTAATTCGCCAGTCTTGGCGTTTTCAGGCGCCGGTTTGATTTAGAAAAGGTTTGTCGCCCTAGACTGGCCTAGTCTAGCTGTAGCGTGCAGCTAAGGCGTGGGGGTGTCACCATCGTATAGATCTATACACAAACTCCCGCTCTCCCTCTAGGAGACTCTGGTTATAACTACAGGCTACGATCATACACTCAAAGGTGTCAACCGACAAGTCTCACTAGATCCCTAACTTTCTTACGAGTACTGTATCGCACCATGTATAAGGTTTAAGTATATGTTTTAAGTTTTCAAATCCAAAACATGTAAGTGGTTGTATGAAGTTCAACAGATATGTCAGGCACATTTAAAGTCTACTAAGCATATGATTTTTAGTCCAAGCCCAATTAGCATTAGCATGTGGATGGACCACCAAGGCTCAATAAACATGAAAAAAGATAATTTAGGCCCAATAGGCATGTAAATGAACCACTAAGGCCCAATAAACATGTGATCCATAACTCAGGCCCAAATTAACATGTAAATGGACCACAAAGGCACAATTAACATGACGTGGAAATGTTGGGTCTAATATACACTTAAATGGACCCCTAAGCCCCATTAACCATGTAACAAGAGTATTAGGCCCAATAACATGTAAAAAGGGATTATTAGGCCCAATACACATGTAAATGGACCACTAAGGCCCATTAACCATGTAACGAGAATATTAGGCCCAATAACATGTTATCGATGTATTTCGTTCATTTGTTATTATTTCGTTGTTTGATTTTGCTCGAGGTTTACCAAAAAAATATATAATTTTTGTAATAGATACATTTTTGTAGGATTGACACTTTGAGTCCCTTAGGACATAAAAGTTTACATTTGTGGGCTTAACTCGAATAAAATGACGTTTTTGGCCCAAATATAAATAAATTGGCATTTTCGGCCCAAACATAAATAAATTGGCATTTTTTTTGGCCCAAATATAAATATATTGATTTTTTTTGGCCCATTATTATAAGAATTTACATTTTCAGGCCATTTTTGTATAAAATGAAAATTTGATCCATAAAAATCAAGGTTTTTACATTTTGGGCCCAAGAAATTCGTAAGGCCCAATAATATGGCCCATTATGTGAAAATTTCACTTTTGGCCCCATTAAAATTGTGAATATCATTAAGACCCATTTCTAAAATAAAATGTCTCTTTTAGTCCTTATAAAACCGTAAATGACTTAAAAGTCTCAACCTTTTGTTTATTTGTCAAAAATGGCCCTTTTTCAAGATTTTATTTAGTTTCTTATGAATCTTCACAAGTTTAACACTTTTATGTTCATAGTAAGTTGTATTGGGTATTTTAGTTTGCAAATATCATGATTTTTGGTTATAGTTTTCGAGATCCATAGTGTTTTAACACATAATCACAACTTAAATCAAATAATACACACATAACATGCATAAATACATAGATCCACCACTTAGCAACTTGTATTCTCCCCCAAAACATATAAAAACTGAAAACAAGGGTGTATGAACTCACCTTGCTTTGACGTTTCGGTTTTTTGTGAAGAATGAAGAGATTTCTACCTTACGCAATCTTCTTGAGGGAACTTTCGAACTTAGATGAGTTCTAAGAAGCATGATCCATGATTTAAAGAGTAAATGACTAATAAGTTTTTAACAAAAACATGATGTTAGACTTCTTGATTTAAGAGTAACTTACCAATATGGATGAATTCTTGATGAAGTTCTCTTGAACACACACACAAACTCACAAAATTTTGTGGAGAAAAGGGGAGTTCTTGAGAAGATATTTGAGAGTGTTTGAATGAGAAATGAAGGTGATGAGGGGTGGGTTCGGCCGAAAATTAAGAAGAAGAGAGGAAGAGGTTAGCTAGGTTATTACATGTAGGATTAACACATGCTTCGATACATGATGGATAACATGCCTAGGTAACCTTTAGTCCATAGTGAGGTGTCATGCAAATTGTTAGCTAATGTTTCTCTTTTTTTTAATAAATGGGCCGAGAATAAGGGAAAAGAGAAGAAAAGAGAAGTAGATTGGCCTTACATGCTTGACTTCAATACTATGAGGCCCAATTGTATGGTTTACGGCCCATTGAGCCCTTATGAAGGGTTCACGGCCCAATAAAGTCCACTTTAAAAGGGTTTAAGGCCCATTAGGGTAAATGGAATCATTTTATGGCCCATTAGGGCTATTGGAATTGTTATGGCCCAACTTGGCCCATTAGGAATAAAATGAACCATTTTAGGCCCACATGGCCCAAAAAGTTAAAGTTTTATGAATGTGGGTCCAATTATGTCACACCCCCAAACCAAGGATGGCGGAAACGTCCGGGGTTGGAGGACTTCATGTATAGTATCATAACAACAATTGTAATAGTAATTGAAGCAAACACAACCAACATATATATAATTGAAAAAGTGACATCATTGTATGAATTACATGTTTACGAATCAATTACAATATGTTGACAAAATATGAAATAGTAGACGCCTTAGCGCCCCATCCTCAAAAGCACTTGGTTACCTGTTTAATGATTTCCTGAGAATACAAGTTGTTTGAAAAAGTGTCAACACAAAGGTTGGTGAGTTCATAAGCTTTTGTTTGGTATTATTAAAAGCCTTTCGTTTGTAAAAGTAGTATTTGTGTAAGAAAATCCAATATTTTCCTTAGTGTGTAAATGTAGTCTTAAAACCCAAAGACCGAAATGTACAAGTAATTTGTCATATTTATAGTAAAACAATGCAAGTTTAAATCGACATAAACTCGTTAAATTTTAATGAAGTTCCCGTAAATTCCAATGTTTATTAATACTTTATGTGAGTTTATTATAACCATACTATGACCAAGGTTGCCTAAAACGACGTTCTTCAGGCGTCGGAAATGTTATGACATTTGTCACCCCAGACCTATCGGTCTAACTGTTGCATGCAGTTTAGGTGTGGGTTTGTCAAACCCAATATAGATCTATACACAACTATCACGCTCTCCCTCAAGGAGACTCTGGTTACAATACAGGACTTAATGGTAATTTGAAGTAAATGTCTCACAAAGTCATTAACGGAATTACGTATTATGAAAACTTGGTACCGTATGGCCGTACCTTGCTTAATGAAAATATCCTTTGTATAAATGTACCCTTTTTAAATGTATGTGTTATGTAATGTATCATAAACTATACCTATTATAGTTTATCAACCAAGGGTAGTACGTAGTAATGTATGCAAACTATATTCAAAATAGTTTATTAAATGTTTGAATGTATCGGTTGTACTTTGATTATAATTACTTGTTATTCTTTATATTTTATATGTCCAAATCCATTTGTAAACTTATGTGTGTCAAAATATTAAGATAAAATGTCATATATTGCAATAACATATAATCACATAAAGATATACACCTTGCTCAACATGTTACATGGTGAAATGAAATTGACAGCAACTTTTCGTTGAATACAGTTTCTGTTACTGTTCTTAGAAAATTTATAGAAAAATCATCAAAGCTCCAAATCCAAATCCACAAATTATAAGAGTTTGGAATATGAGTCTAGTTTGTTCATAAATTTTATCATGATTTTCAGTGATCTCTAACAGAGGTCAAAATGTCCATAATCACAGGCTGGTCCAGGTTTGCCTCTGAAATGATCGGCAGTTTTGTAAAAATCACCATAAATTGTAGAAACATCATATGGAGATGTTCAAGTAGCCATTTTAAAGCTAAGAGTTTGAACTACTTGCACCTGGAACAGTTTTGAAAACTAAAATATTTAAGTTGACCAAAACATTCCGTGATTAAAGTCCATCTTTTCTGATGTAATCTGATAGAAAAAGCTTAATTGTGTTCTTGATGATTTTACTTGTATTCCCCCCTTAAAACTTAAGAAAAACATGTAAATGTAGGGGTATGAGCTCACCTTATGTGATTTCCGTAGATGAAAGTGAGATAGAGGAAGTGTTCAACCCAAGAACACTAAGAAGATGTCTTGATGATTCGAGAATCTAACACCGAATAAGATGGAATTTGTGTAAGATATCAATGATTTGAGTAGAGTGGAGTTTAATAATTATGTGAATGATGAAGATACTTACTAATTGAAGGAAGAAATCCCTGGAGAAAGCCTTGAAGTTCTTGAAGTTGAGAGAAAAGATGAGAGAATTTTGGAGAGTGTCCTTTGGTTGCTAAGTGTAGAATGAAAGAACTTTATGGAGAATGAGGAGAGAGGATCAATCCTCTAGCTCTTAGAACGTGGGAAGAGCTGGAGATTGGGTGTAAAGGTCCACTAAGGTGACAAGGAGTAGTGGGAAAGAGTGGATGATCATAGAGTGAGGTGGTGGTGGCTTGCTTTTGTCATAAAATAAGGAAAAGCAAATATTCCCTCAATAATTAGTCCAACCACCAATTCTTTTAATACATTTTTATAAAAACCCTGGAAATTTATATATTTTGGGGCCTTAGTTTATAAAATAAAGTTTTGGGTGAAAATCCCACGTTAAAATAATGAAAAACGGAGTTAAAACGAAGTCGTAGTCGGAAAACCGGTAAAAAGGGGCCGTCTTTGGGAGAGATTTGGGAGAGATTTCAAATAGAAAGAGATAGAGTGAAAACGATTTAGAGAGGTTTCGTTTGTGATTAATTTGAGTGTCCGGCTTCACAACGCAAGGTTCGTAAACCCCGTTAAACCGTGTTTTAGTGTCGTACACAATCCCAATGATTGTGCAATAGTATTTTATCGCTTTGGTTCGTTGTTTAGCACTGTTAAGGCTAAGGAAAATCAAACACATGAACTTTCCAAATGATGATTTCTCATTAAAATAGCGAATTGTATAGTGATTACATAACGTAAATGTTAGGAATCGGACCAGGTACACGCAGCGGAAACACACTATCACACACACACAAACTCACGAAAATAAAGCAAGAAGAACACAAGGATTTTACGTGGTTCGGATTCGGTGCAAATCCTACGTCCACGGGCTGCAACTAGAGAATTTTATTAAAACTCACAAGATTACAATTGGCTTGACACTCTACACTTGATGTTCTCTCAAGTTTTTGCACACAAAATATGCAAAACATACATGCATATATATAGGTGAGAGAGCCGCAATTTGCACATGAAATTGAGTCGTCGTAACAATAGTACTCAAATGTGAAAGCCGCAAATGTTGAGTCGTCGTAACAATAGTACTCAAATGTGAAAGCCGCAAATGTTGACGTTGAATTTCCTTCCATTCACATTAGCCGTCCAACAATTGAATTTGATTCTTTTATTTCACATGCATAGCCACATGTTTTCAACCTTTCATATTTTACCTAACAATCTCCCACTTGAAAGTTTGAACAACATGGTCCGTCTCTGTCATCCAACTCCAATAATCTTAAAACAACCAAGTCCTTCAAGCTTCCAGTTCCAAAGAACAAGCTAAAACTTAGTCTGATTTCTCTAATTGTAGCCGCCCCTCATCTTCAAGTACTAGAAGGGCTAGTTGAAGCTCCCACTAGCTCCAACTCAGTCGTGGCTAATCCCACCACCGACTCATCCTCTGTCTCAACCGGTTTGGACACTCCACCAGATCCAGAGATACACCAAGGACCACTAACACTCTCCAAACTTTGCAAACTTCCAACAAGAGAGAATTTTCCAGTCTTAGTCTTCAAAACCCAACGGCTCTTTGTAACTGTACCCGAAACACACCCCGTGCTCCCACTGTCACAGAATCCCCTGAATGGTTTAGAATTTCTGACTCGTTCAGCTAACATCCCCTTGGCTCCAGAATTCATGTTTGCAAAATGAACTCTCTTAGCCGTAGATTTAGCGAACCAGATTTTGTCTTGCTTAACAGGGACGGTCATACTTCCCTCAGCAGATACCTCAACCATATACAATGACCCACACTTCATACCATGAGCAATCACTAGATTATCATTGATCACCCTCCATTTATCACCACCAAACCTTACTTCCAGTCCTTGTTTATCCACCTGACCAACAGAAATCAATTTCTTCTTCAGCTCCGGAATCACCCTGACATCCTTCAGGCTCCATGTAGTTCCCAATGAAGTAACCAAATCAATATCTCCCATGCCCGTTACCTGAAGCATCTCGTCATTTGCCAAACGTACCTTTCCAAAATCTCCTTCTTTTAGATTCACCATCGTTTCCCCGTTGTCCATGGCGTGAAACGAAGCCCCTGAATCCATGACCCAAGAGTCCACAGAACTTTCCATACTGAGTATCAATGCATCATCCTCAGACACACTCTCAGCACCGGCAATGTTCAATTCTTTCTTTGGACATTGACTCTTAACATGTCCCACCTCCTGGCAGTTCCAGCACTTCACATTCTTCTTAGTTCTAGATGAACTTCTTCCCCGACTCCCACTGCTTCCACTATTCCTGCTATTCCCTCTACCTCTTCCGACATTTAATAAATCAGAAGAGGAAGATCCACCTTGATTCTTGCGTCTGATATCCTCGCCTAGAACCAAATCTCTAACCCCTTCAAAAGTCATACCACTGGTCCCCACGGAACTCGTAACAGCAGTAACTGTTCCGGACCAGCTATCAGGTAGAGAAGCTAGTAGCAGTGATGCTTGAGTCTCGTTATCAAATTTAATTCCCACAGATGATAATCTGGACAGAATTGAATTTAGATTGTTAATGTGAACCGTAACTGAGCCTTCCTCATTCATCCTTGTAGTGAACAACTCCTTCATCAAGAACACCTTGTTAGCCGCTGATGGTTTCTCATACATATTTGACAGAGCCTCCATCATACCACGCGTCGTGGTTTCATTCATGATGTTGAAAGCAACGCTCTTCGTCAATGACAATGTAATAACCGCCTTGGCTTTCTTGTCCTTTGAGTTCCACGCATCTTCAAAAGCTTTTTCCATTTTCTCCGGTTTGTCTCCGAGTACCATGTCCAAGTCTTTCTGACATAGCAATGCTTCTAATTGCATTTTCCACCAGCTAAAATCAGAACCGTTGAACTTTTCGATTATAATCTTGTCTTCAGCCATTACGACAAACAAGATACAAATCAGGTACACTCGTGCGTGATAAAAAAAAATGATTGTACCCTCCAAACCTTGCTAATCTGGCTCTGATACCAGTTGTTAGGAATCGGACCGGGTACACGCAGCGGAAACACACTATCACACACACACAAACTCACGAAAATAAAGCAAGAAGAACACAAGGATTTTACGTGGTTCGGATTCGGTGCAAATCCTACGTCCACGGGCTGCAACTAGAGAATTTTATTAAAACTCACAAGATTACAATTGGCTTGACACTCTACACTTGATGTTCTCTCAAGTTTTTGCACACAAAATATGCAAAACATACATGCATATATATAGGTGAGAGAGCCGCAATTTGCACATGAAATTGAGTCGTCGTAACAATAGTACTCAAATGTGAAAGCCGCAAATGTTGAGTCGTCGTAACAATAGTACTCAAATGTGAAAGCCGCAAATGTTGACGTTGAATTTCCTTCCATTCACATTAGCCGTCCAACAATTGAATTTGATTCTTTTATTTCACATGCATAGCCACATGTTTTCAACCTTTCATATTTTACCTAACAGTAAACCCTAACATACAAGGGTTATTGGAGTTGACCGGTTTGACTTGTTGACTTTGTTTGACTTTGACTTGACCGAAATTTGACGGTTGTCACATCACCCCCCCCCCCCCCATTAGAAGGAATTTCGTCCCGAAATTTTCATTTTGACTGGGATTTCAAGAGTTTGGGAAGAGATGTGGATACTTTTGTTTCATCTGATCCTCGCGTTCCCAGGTGAATTCGGGTCCTCGTTTAGCGTTCCAACGGACCTTCACGATGGGAATACGACTTTGTTTCGTTCGTTTGATTTCCCGATCCATGATTTCGACTGGTTCCTCCACGAAGTGGAGATTTTCGTTAACTTCGATTTCGTCGAGTGGTATTACGAGTGTCTCATCAGACAAACACTTCTTTAGGTTCGACACGTGAAATGTGGGATGTACTTTGTCGAGTTCCTGAGGTAATCGAAGTTTGTATGCTACTGGCCCAATCCTAGCAAGGATTTCGAATGGCCCGATGTACCTTGGATTTAGTTTCCCGCGTTTGCCGAATCGTATCATTCCTTTCCAAGGGGAAACTTTTAGTAGTACACGATCACCCACCTGGAATTCCAAGGGTTTGCGTCATTTGTCTGCGTAACTCTTTTGCCGATCGCGAGTCGCTTTCAGTCTTTCTCGAATTTGAACGATCTTTTCTGTGGTTTCCCTTATGATTTCAGGGCCAGTGAGGGTACTATTAGAGACTTGCCCTCTAGCTAGCTGTGTATCCCCCACCTCAGCCCAACACAGGGGTGATCTGCATTTGCGACCGTAAAGAGCTTCGAATGGAGCGACTTTGATGCTAGTATGATAGCTGTTATTGTAGGAGAATTCGATAAGCGGTAGATGGGTATCCCATGCTTTGCCGAAGTCTATCACACAAGCTCTTAACATGTCTTCCAACGTTTGAATGGTTCGTTCGCTCTGTCCGTCGGTTTGTGGGTGGTAGGCCGTACTCATGTCAAGCCTAGTTCCCAATGATTTTTGTAGAGACTGCCAAAACCGTGAGGTAAATCTACTATCTCTATCGGAGATAATGGATATCGGCACACCATGGAGTCGTACAATCTCTTTGATGTACGTTCTAGTCAGCTTCTCCATCTTGTCGGTTTCTTTTATCGGTAGGAAGTGTGCTGATTTGGTCAATCTGTCTACGATTACCCATATGGTGTCAAGCGCGCCCGATGTCTTAGGAAGCTTGGTTATGAAGTCCATGGTTATTCGTTCCCACTTCCACTCAGGTATATCCGGCTGTTGTAATAGCCCGGATGGTTTCTGGTATTCGATTTTGACCTTGGCGCAAGTCAGACACTTGCTCACATAGGTAGCAATCTCAGCTTTCATGTTCGGCCACCAGTATAATTTCTTGAGGTCCAGATACATCTTATCCGACCTGGGATGGATGGAGTATCGAGTCTTGTGTGCTTCATTCATGACGACGTCTCGGAGTCCACCGAACTTCGGTGTCCAAATCTGGTTCATGATATAACGTGCTCCATCATCCTTGACTTCTAAGTTTTTATCCATTCCCCTTAATGTCTCTCCTGCCACCTTTTCTGGTTTCAAAGCTTCCAGTTGAGCTTCCTTGATTTGTATGGTCAGGTGGGAATGGATTGTCATTGTTAAGGATTTTACTCGGCGGCCCGAGTACTCCTTCCTGCTTAGAGCATCGGCCACTACATTGGCCTTGCCTGGATGATAACGAATTTCGCACTCGTAGTCATTCAGCAACTCTACCCATCTCCTCTGTCGCATGTTGAGCTCTTTCTGATTGAGGATATGCTGAAGACTTTTGTGATCAGTGAAGATAGTGCATTTCGTGCCGTAGAGGTAGTGTCTCCAGATCTTCAAAGCGAATACTACTGCTCCTAATTCCAGGTCGTTCGTAGTATAATTAACCTCGTGCGTCTTAAGCTGTCTTGATGCATACGCGATAACCTTCCCTCTCTGCATGAGCACACAACCGAGGCCTTGATTCGAAGCATCACAGTACACTACGAAGTCTTCGGTTCCCTCTGGGAGAGACAAGATCGGTGCGCTGCATAGGGCTTGTATTAACGTTTGGAAAGCAGTTTCTTGTTTATTTTCCCACTTGAATATCACACCTTTCTGCGTCAAGGTGGTGAGTGGTTTCGCAATCTTGGAGAAGTTTTGTATAAATCTTCGGTAGTAGCCAGCAAGCCCAAGGAATTGTCGAATTTCGGTTGGCGTCTTGGGTGCTGACCAATTCTCGATTGCCTTGATCTTGGAGGGATCCACATGTATGCCTTTCTCACTTACCACATGGCCAAGGAAATCCACTTCTCTAATCCAGAATTCACACTTAGAGAACTTAGCATAAAGCTTCTCCGCTCTTAGTGTCTCTAGCACTTGGCGTAGATGTAGGCGATGCTCTTCTTCGCTTCGCGAGTAGATCAAGATATCGTCGATGAATACGATTACAAACTTGTCTAGGTAGGGTCGACACACTCTATTCATTAGGTCCATGAATACCGCAGGTGCGTTTGTTAAACCGAAGGACATCACCACAAACTCGTAGTGCCCATAGCGAGTTCTGAATGCAGTTTTGGGAATATCTTCTTATTGAACTCGTAGCTGATGGTAACCTGACCTTAGGTCGATCTTTGAGAAGAAATTTGCTCCTTGGAGTTGGTCGAAAAGGTCGTCGATTCGGGGTAGAGGATATCGGTTCTTGATGGTGAGTTTGTTTAGTTCCCGATAGTCGATGCACATGCGAAAGGATCCGTCCTTCTTCTTTACAAAAAGGACTGGTGCTCCCCAAGGTGAGAAGCTTGGTCTGATGAACCCTTTGCTCAAAAGCTCGTTCAACTGACTGGACAACTCTTGCATTTCTGTTGGTGCGAGGCGGTATGGAGCTCTGGCTACGGGGGTAGCTCCGGGTATTAAGTCAATTCTGAAATCGACTTGTCGTGCGAGTGGTACACCAGGAAGATCTTCTGGGAACACATCCGGGAAGTTACACACTTCGGGGATGTCTTTGATGTCTTTCACGTCTTGTTTCTTGTCTACTACGTGGGCCAAGAAGGCGTGGTACTCCTTCCGGAGATACTTTTGGGCTTTGATGCATGAGATGATTTGTAAATTCGCACTAGGTTTGTCACCATAGATGAGAAGGGTTTCGTCATTTGGTAGATTGAGGCGAACGGCCCTTTCGTAACATAGAATGTCGGCACGGTGAGGAACTAACCAATCCATCCCGATGATTACGTCGAAGCTTTTTATGGTGACCGGCATCAGGTTAATTTTAAATGTATGGTTGTCTAGAGTGAGAGTACACTCTGAGTATATATCGCTAGTGCGTTCTACTTTCCCATTTGCCATTTCTACTACATAAGTATCCTTTAGTGATTGGGGATTTTGTTCAAGTAATTGTTTATATTGGTAGCTCACGAAACTCCTCTCCGCTCCACTATCGAATAGTACGCATGCATAAGAGTTATTGAGGAGAAACGTACCGGTAACCACCGTGGGATCCTCGACTGCTTCCCCATGTCCTATTGCCAGGACTCTTCCTACTCCACCAGCATTAGGGGTTTGTGCTTTGGGGCAGTTTCTTTTGAAGTGACCTGGGTCTCCACAGTTGTAGCAGGTTCGGGTTGCCCCCGTACTGGCGACTTGGTTGATTGGTCGAGCCGGCGCTTTACAGAAACGAGCTGTGTGCCCCTTCCTGTCGCAGTTGTTACAGTGCATCTCCCTACAAGCACCATTGTGGTGAAAGTTGCACTTGTTGCACTTAGGTAGGGTTCCAGCATATGGCTTCGGTGGTGCTGGAGTGGTAGCAGTAGTGGCAGCATGGACAGCAACAGTTTGTTGCTTTTTAGCGGGGTCCTGTGCTGGTTGGCTCTTCTTTTGGTTCCAGAACTTCCTTTTGTTGTTTCCCCCTTTTGATTGATCAGTGGTGGTGGTTGTAGTATTATGACCGGCTCGGTGGTCAACAAGTTGTTGTGCCAGCTCCCTAACACTGTCAAAAGTAGTTGGCCTTGAAGCCAGGACACTACTTTGCACTTGGGGAGACAGTCCCCAAAGGTATCGCTCCACCTTTTTCTCCTCCGGAGTAACCATTGTTGGGCAGAGGAGAGCCAATTCATTGAATCGGGTGGTGTAGGTTTCAAGGTCGGAGCCCGTCATCCTGAGGTTCCAAAGTTCTTGTTCCAGCTTTTGAATTTCACCTCTCGGGCAGTACTCCTTCATCATCAAGGTTTTTAGTTCTGCCCAGGATATGGAGCTAGCCACTTCGAGAGTAAGTGAATTAATCCGACAGTTCCACCAAGTAAGGGCCCGGCCGGTGAAAGTGAAGGCTGCGAACTTAACTTTGCTCGCTTCGGGGCAAGAGCACACTTGAAAGACTACTTCAGTCTTTTCAAACCATTGCATTAAAGTGATGACTCCCCCGCTCCCATTGAAGTTGTCGGGTTTACCATTGGTGAAGTCTTTGTAGGAACACTCTCTTGTACGTCACGTACTGTCTCCGTGGTTAGAGTTTGTAGCACCCGATCCAGAACCACCAGCTCCGTTTGTCCCTATCTGCGATATTGCGGCCGCTACGGCTGCTGTTACTGCAGCCTGGAACATCGCAGGATTAAACTATGGAGGCAGCGGCGGAGGAGGTGTTGCTGTGTTGCCGGAAGGTCTTGGTCTTCTCCTTGGCGGCATGGTTCTGTCATAAGTCGTAAACCAATGTACTTTTAGTAAAAGTATATTTATAGGAAGAGAAATCTTTTATACATAAAGTATATTATTACGTTGTTTTCCGGTATGTTTACGATACATACGATTTTATACTTTTAATTCACCCAATACATTGGGTTATGAGGTAAAATGAAAGTATAAAATATTTTATTTGAGTTTCCTTGTTTCCAAGTATATGATTGTTTGTAAAAGTTTTACATATACTAATTTAGTCGGGACATAATTAATATATTATATTTTAAAATGATCTTTATCGGTTACTTAATTAGTTGCAAAGTGCATACCAGTCATATGTGATTAAGATATAATAGTCCTTCGAATAGATGACCCTAACTCCAAGACCACAACCAAACAAGGACAGGAAGTGAAACAAAGATACATAAATTCTAAGTCTATAGCATCTTAGTTACATATGACCTTAGCGCATCCACTTAGCAGCTATTGATCTATAAATAAAGACCTATTTAATTCTCAGATAATTTATTATAGTAACACAAAATACTCCTATAGTATTTGTAAATGTTTAGTTTTGAGTTCTTAAAGTATCCTTTTGTAGCGTGTTATTAGGTTTGTTAGATTTGTTGTCCATCCTGACCATCCCCCGGTATATGCAAGTCAATTCCCGGACAGATATAGTTGATCAGGCTATATCCTTCCCAGATTTAATCCACATATACTAAGGCATACTCAAAATGTTCAACTCTTCTTCTTTTGCTTTATGTTTTCGCTAGTTATGATACCATGCGAGCATGTAATGTATGTATGTATACTTTAATCAAGAAAATCATTTATTTTCTAAGAGTATATTTATTTGAAAAATGCACAAATCAGAGACTATTAGTCCCAATTGTGTTTATAGTTTGTATATCTTATGTGGTTTGATATACTTAATTTACTATAAACTGTGCTCTGATACCAATCTGTCACACCCCCAAACCAAGGATGGCGGAAACGTTCGGGGGTGGAGGACTTCATGTATAGTATCATAACAACAATTGTAATAGTAATTGAAGCAAACACAACCAACATATATATAATTGAAGACATCATTGTATGAATTACATGTTTACGAATCAATTACAATATGTTGACAAAATATGAAATAGTAGACGTCTTAGCGCCCTATCCTCAAAAGCACTTGGTTACCTGTTTAATGATTTCCTGAGAATACAAGTTGTTTGAAAAAGTGTCAACACAAAGGTTGGTGAGTTCATAAGCTTTTGTTTGGTATTATTAAAAGCCTTTCGTTTGTAAAAGTAGTATTTGTGTTAGAAAATCCAATATTTTCCTTAGTGTGTAAATGTAGTCTTAAAACCCAAAGACCGAAATGTACAAGTAATTTGTCATAATTATAGTAAAACAATGCAAGTTTAAATCGACATAAACTCGTTAAATTTTAATGAAGTTCCCGTAAATTCCAATGTTTATTAATACTTTATGTGAGTTTATTATAACCATACTATGACCAAGGTAACCTAAAACGACGTTCTTCAGGCGTCGGAAATGTTATGACATTTGTCACCCCAGACCTATCGGTCTAACTGTTGCATGCAGTTTAGGTGTGGGTTTGTCAAACCCAATATAGATCTATACACAACTATCACGCTCTCCCTCAAGGAGACTCTGGTTACAATACAGGACTTAATGGTAATTTGAAGTAAATGTCTCACAAAGTCATTAACGGAATTACGTGTTATGAAAACTTGGTACCGTATGGCCGTACCTTGCTTAATGAAAATATCCTTTGTATAAATGTACCCTTTTTAAATGTATGTGTTATGTAATGTATCATAAACTATACCTATTATAGTTTATCAACCAAGGGTAGTACGTAGTAATGTATGCAAACTATATTCAAAATAGTTTATTAAATGTTTGAATGTATCGGTTGTACTTTGATTATAATTACTTGTTATTCTTTATATTTTATATGTCCAAATCCATTTGTAAACTGATGTGTGTCAAAATATTAAGATAAAATGTCATATATTGCAATAACATATAATCACATAAAGATATACACCTTGCTCAACATGTTACATGGTGAAATGAAATTGACAGCAACTTTTCGTTGAATACAGTTTCTGTTACTGTTCTTAGAAAATTTATAGAAAAATCATCAAAGCTCCAAATCCAAATCCACAAATTATTAGAGTTTGGAATATGAGTCTAGTTTGTTCATAAATTTTATCATGATTTTTAGTGATCTCTAACAGAGGTCAAAATGTCCATAATCACAGGCTGGTCCAGGTTTGCCTCTGAAATGATAGGCAGTTTTGTAAAAATCACCATAAATTGTAGAAACATCATATGGAGATGTGCAAGTAGCCATTTTAAAGCTAAGAGTTTGAAATACTTGCACCTGGAACAGTTTTGAAAACTAAAATATTTAAGTTGACCAAAACATTCCGTGATTAAAGTCCATCTTTTCTGATGTAATCTGATAGAAAAAGCTTAATTGTGTTCTTGATGATTTTACTTGTATTCCCCCCTTTAAACTTAAGAAAAACATGTAAATGTAGGGGTATGAGCTCACCTTATGTGATTTTAGTAGATGAAAGTGAGATAGAGGAAGTGTTCAACCTAAGAACACTAAGAAGATGTCTTGATGATTCGAGAATCTAACACCGAATAAGATGGAATTTGTGTAAGATATCAATGATTTGAGTAGAATGGAGTTTAATAATTATGTGAATGATGAAGATACTTACTAATTGAAGGAAGAAATCCCTGGAGAAAGCCTTGAAGTTCTTGAAGTTGAGAGAAAAGATGAGAGAATTTTGGAGAGTGTCCTTTGGTTGCTAAGTGTAGAATGAAAGAACTTTATGGAGAATGAGGAGAGAGGATCAATCCTCCAGCTCTTAGAACGTGGGAAGAGCTGGAGATTGGGTGTAAAGGTCCACTAAGGTGACAAGGAGGAGTGGGAAAGAGTGGATGATCATAGAGTGAGGTGGTGGTGGCTTGCTTTTGTCATAAAATAAGGAAAAGCAAATATTCCCTCAATAATTAGTCCAACCACCAATTCTTTTAATACATTTTTATAAAAACCCTGGAGATTTATATATTTTGGGGCCTTAGTTTATAAAATAAAGTTTTGGGTGAAAATCCCACGTTAAAATAATGAAAAACGGAGTTAAAACGAAGTCGTAGTCGAAAAACCGGTAAAAAGGGGCCGTCTTTGGGAGAGATTTCAAATAGAAAGAGATAGAGTGAAAACGATTTAGAGAGGTTTCGTTTGTGATTAATTTGAGTGTCCGGCTTCACAACGCAAGGTTCGTAAACCCCGTTAAACCATGTTTTAGTGTCGTACACAATCCCGATGATTGTGCAATAGTGTTTTATCGCTTTGGTTCGTTGTTTAGAACTGTTAAGGCTAAGGAAAATCAAACACATGAACTTTCCAAATGATGATTTCTCATTAAAATAGCGAATTGTATAGTGATTACATAACGTAAACCCTAACATACAAGGGTTATTGGAGTTGACCGGTTTGACTTGTTGACTTTGTTTGACTTTGACTTGACCGAAATTTGACGGTTGTCACAAATTAGAACCCAATTACGGTTTCTAGGCCCAAAATAGTCGAATTGAATGCTTATTGGTCCATTAGGCCCAATAGGAAAATCCTAGTCCATAAAAAAACTTGAACCGGGAGTTTTAGGGTTTTCAACTCATAATTGACTATTTGAAATGCTTTGTATAGAGTTTTGAACTTCACTTGTGAACCTTGATTATATTTGTTGTCATTGAATGAGCATCATGCATATTATCAAATTAAAGTTACAAATATCACAACAGATTTTGTTTACATGAGCACAAAATTTCCTAGCTAGATGCTAGTTGCGACATCAGCCCCCCGTTAGAGTGAATTTCTTCCCGAAATTCTTTTGAAAGCTAGAATTATGAACGAGAGAATAGGTGAGGGTACTTCTGCTTCATTAGGTCTTCGCGTTCCCATGTGAATTCCGGTCCACGCTTAGCGTTCCATCGAACCTTCTGCTTCGTACGCTTCATTTCTCTATCCATAATCTCGACCGGTTCCTCAATGAACAGGAGATTCTCGTTTATTTCGATTTCTTCTAGAGGAATAACAAGAGTTTCATCCGATGAACACTTTTTCAAATTCGAAACGTGGAATAGCGGGTGGACATTGCTGAGCTCTATAGGCAGCTGCAGCCTGTAAGCCACTGGACTAATTGGGGCAAGAATCTCAAATGGTCCAATGTATCGCGGGTTTAATTTCCCCCGTTTTTCCAAAACGGATCATCCCTTTCCAGGGAGAGACCTTCAATAGCACCCGATCTCCAACCTGGAATTCCTGAGGCTTCCGTTGTTTATCAGCATAGCTCTTCTGTCGGTCTCGCAATGCTTGAATTCGAGCTCTGATTTGGATTATCTTCTCTGTCGTTCCGCTAATGATTTCTGGCCCTGTGAGAGTGTTGCCTGATGTTTGCCCTTTTTCTAGTTGGGTGTCTCCCATCTTATCCCAGCATAGAGGCGATCTGCATTTCCGACCATATAATGCCTCAAAAGGAGCAACCTTGATGCTCGTGTGATAACTATTGTTGTATGAGAATTCAACCAAAGGCAAGTGAGTATCCCACGACTTTCCGAAGTCGATCACACAGACTCGGAGCATGTCTTCAAGTGTCTGAATGGTTCGCTCGCTTTGACCATCAGTTTAAGGGTGGTAAGCAGTGCTCATATCTAGATTCGGTTCAATCTTTCCATCTTGTAAGATTCCTTTATTAGTAGGAAATGAGAGGATTTAGTTAACCTATCGACAATTACCCATATAGCATCCAACCCGTCAGTTGTCTTGGGTAATTTGGTTACGAATTCCATAGTAATCCTTTCCCATTTCCACTTGGGTATTACTGGTTGTTGTAATAATCCTGAGGGCTTTTGATATTCCACTTTCACCTTGGCGCAAGTGAGACATTTGCTCACGTAAGTGGCGATCTCTTCCTTCATATTTGGCCACCAATAATGTTGCTTGATGTTCAGATACATCTTATCCGAACCCAGATGTATGGTGTATCGTGTCTTTCGGGCTTCATTCATGACTACTTCTCTGAATCCCGCAAGTTTAGGGACCCAGATTCTATTCATGAAATAGTACGCTCTGTCCTCTTTGGCTTCAAGACTTTTATCTATTTCTCGCAGTGATTCATTCGCAGAGTTTTCTGGTTTCAATGCATCCAACTGGGCTTCTTTGATTTGTGAGTTTAGGCGGGATTGAATGGTTATGGATAGGGTTTTCACACGGCGACCAGAGTATTCTTTTCGACTTAGGGCATTGGCTACCACGTTGGCCTTGCCCAGGTGGTACTTGATCTCGCACTCATAATCATTCAGCAGCTCAACCCATCTTCGCTGACTCATATTTAATTCTTTTTTATTCAGAATGTGTTGGATGCTTTTGTGATCAGTGAAAATGGTGCACTTTGTACCGTAAAGGTAGTGCCTCCAAATTTTTAAGGAGAAGACCACTGCTCCCAACTCGATATCATGAGTTGTGTAATTTACTTCATGCGTCTTTAGTTGCCTGTATGCATAAGCTATTACCCTTCCACGCTGCATAAGCACACAGCCTAGACCCTAATTTGAAGCATCACAGTAGACTACAAAGTATTCGGTTCCCTCCGGTAAGGATAGCACCGGTGCACTATAGAGGGCTCGCTTCAAGGTTTGGAAGGCAATCTCTTGCTCTTCAGTCCAGTTGAAATCCACACCTTTTTGCGTCAGTGTGGTGAGGGGTTTGGCTATCCTGGAAAAATTTTGGATGAACCTACGGTAGTAGCCTGCAAGACCCAAGAATTGTCGAATTTTTGTTGGTGTTGTCGGGGTTGCCCAGGCTTCAACGGCTTTGATCTTGGAAGGATCTACTTGAATCCTTTACTTGCTGACAACATGACCCAAAAATTTTACACTGCGAAGCCAAAACTTACACTTGGAGAGTTTCGCAAACTACCTTTCAGCTCGCAGGGTTTCCAAGATTTGACGGAGATGTTGACCATGCTCTTCTTTACTTCGAGAGTATACTAGAATATCATCGATGAAAACGATTACGAAATTGTCAAGGAATGGGCGACAGATTCGATTCATGAGGTCCATAAATGCGGCGGCGGAATTTCATAGACCGAAGGGCACCACGACAAATTCGTAATGACCGTATCGAGTTCGGAATGCATTTTTTGGGATGCCCTCCTCTCGGAATCTGAGTTGATAATAACCGCATCTCAGATATATCTTTGAAAAATAACTAGCCCCTTGAAGATGGTCAAATAGATCATCGATTCGTGGAAGTGGGTATCGATTTTTGATGTGGAGCTTATTCAGTTCCATATAGTCTATGCACATCCTGAAGGATCCATCTTTCTTTTTAACGAAAAGAACTGGAGCTCCCCACGGCGAGAAGCTTGGCCTGATGAATCCTTTATCCAGGAGTTCGCTCAGTTGGCTTGATGGTTCCTGCATCTCAGCCGGAGCCAACCTATAGGGCGATTTGGCAATTGGAGTGGCTCCTGGTACAAGGTCGATTCGAAATTCGACTTGTCTTTATGGGGGTATTCCTGGAAGGTCTTCAGGAAATACATCCGGGAAGTCGCGTGCCACTGGGATATCTTGAATGTCTACTTATTTTCTGGACTTATCAACAATATGAGCAAGGAATGCGTAGTTCTTCTTGTATAGGCACTTTTGTGCCTTGATGCACGAAATAAGATGAAGATTGGCGCCGGGTTTCTCTCCATAGATTATTAGAGTTTCATGATTGGGGAGGTGAAGGCGAACGGCCTTCTCGTAACACATAATATCGGCATGATGGGGGCTTAACCAATCCATGCCGATAATCACATCAAAACTCTTAATATTAACCGACATCAAATCTATTTGAAAAGAGTAATTGTTTAGTGTTAGTGTGTACCCTACATAGACATCTTTGGTTGTTTCAGTTTTCCCATTAACCATTTCCACCGTGAAGGCTTCGTTGAGCTTCTGGGGTTGTTGATTTAGTAAGTTTTTTAATTTATGACTAACGAAACTTCGCTCTGCCCCACTATCTAACAAGATGCATGCATATGTGTTATTGAGTAGGAACGTACCGGTGACAACGGTCGGGTCTTGAACTGCTTCACCTTGACCCAGGGTTAGAACCCTTCCTGATCCTCCAGTTCCGTGGTTGTTAGAATTGGGGCAGTTGCGTCTGAAATGACCACTTCTCCCACACCCATAACAGGTGTGATTAGCCCCAACATTGTTGCTGTTGTTGTTGTTGTTGTTGTTGTTGTTGTTTGGCTGCTGGTTTTACTGAGGCTGAGTTCTACAGAATCTTGTGGTATGACCCTTTCGATTGCAACTTGTGCAATGCATCTCCCTGAATTCTCCATGATGATGGAAATTGCATTTGTTACACTTGGGAATGTTCCCTGAGTACTACTTAGGAGCATTTGGTGTGGATGAGGCTGGAGCATGTGGTGTTGAGGGGACTTGAGCAGTAGCAGCATGAACTGCCACTGTTTGCTGTTTCTTTGACGCCTCCGAGTTTTGTCGTCCTTCTCGCTTGTTGTTCCTACCCTTCTTGTTGTCACTCTCCCTTTTGGCTTCAGTTTCTCCTGTCTTGACACCCTTTTTGTTTCCATGGCCGTATAGTTTCTTGGCTAGTCTTTTTGCACTGTCAAACGTTTCCGGGTTCGCTGCTATCACATTACCTTGGATTGGGGTAGTCAATCCGTAAATGAATCTTTCAATCTTTTTCCCCTCCGATGTAATCATTCCTGGACACAAGAAAGAGATTTCACTAAACTTGGAGATGTAGGCATCAATGTCTGAGCTTTGGACTGTGAGGTTCTACAGTTCTTGCTCCATTTTCTGAATTTCTCCCCTTCGACAGTACTCATCCATCAACATTTTTTTAAGCTCTTCCCATGGCATAGCGTTTGCCACCGGGAGTGTCATGGCCTCTACGTGACCATTCCACCAGGAGAGAGCTTGGTCGACGAACGTGCAAGCTGCAAACTTTACTTTGCTCTCCTTAGGACATCCGCATATCTCAAACACTGATTCCACCTTTTCTATCCATCTCTTCAGGGTTATTACGCCTCCCGTCCCATTAAAGGTTCGAGGTTTGGCGTTGGCGAAGTCTTTGTAGGTACAGGCATACAATAATACAACTGCCATTGTTCACATCAAGTATTGTATTTGGATATTACATGCCAACATAGTATAAATAAGATGTAACAAAATATATCAAAAGGTCCATTAAATCGTTCCGCCGAACCTGCTTCAACGGTTTCCTGAGAATACAAGTTATTTTGAAAACGATCAACATAAAAATGTTCGTGAGTTCATAAGCATATTTAAATGAAAGGTTTTTGTATTATTTGTAAACCACCAGAAAATCCGATATTTTCTGTAAAAAAAAAAAAGATTTGTAAGTGATGTATCAATTCGAGTATTAATGCATGTGTGTTTTCTGTTTTTGGAAATGTATATGAAATGCAGCCCAGAAAATCCTGTAATTTCTACTGTAAGTAGAAAGTAATGTATAAATATATTCATCCCAGAAAATCTGATATTTTCTGCTTATAAAATTATTGTAATCATAAAATCCCAAAATTGAGTATTGATGTATGTATGTTTTTAGTTTCGTCAAGATTTGTATAGGTATACCGAAATCTTTGATGGAGTTAGTCTCTAAGTGAGCCGTTACAACAATGCTTGATAATGACTAATTCGTCTGTCTTGGCGTTTTCAGGCGTCGTTTTGATTTAGAAAAGGTTTGTCGCCCTAGACTGGCCTAGTCTAGGTGTAGCGAGAAGCTAAGGCGTGGGGGTGTCACCCCCGTATATATCTATACACAAACTCCCGCTCTCTCTCCAGGAGACTCGGGTTATAACTACAGGCTACGATCATACACTCCAAGGTGTCAACCGACAAGTCTCACTAGATCCCTAACTTGCTTACGAGTACTGTATCACACCATGTATAAGGTTTACGTATATATTTTAAGTTTTCAAATCCAAAACATGTAAGTGATTGTATAAGTTCAATAGATATGTCAGGCACATTTAAAGTCCACTAAGCATATGATTTTTAGTCCAAGCCCAATTAGCATTAGCATGTGGATGGACCACCAAGGCTCAATAAACATGAAGAAGGGTAATTCAGGCCCAATAGGCATGTAAATGAATCACTAAGGCCCAATAAACATGTGATCCATAGCTCATGCCGAAATTAACATGTAAATGGACCACAAACGCCCAATTAACATGACATGGAAATGTTGGGTCCAATATACACTTAAATGGACCCCTATGGCCCATTAACCATGTAACGAGAGTATTAGGCCCAATAACATGTAAAAAGGGATTATTAGGCCCAATATATATGTAAATGGACCACTAAGCCCATTAACCATGTAACGAGAGTATTAGGCCCAATAACATGTTATCGATGTATTTCATTCATTTGTTATTATTTCGTTGTTTGATTTTGCTCCAGGTTTACCAAAAAAAATATCTAATTTTTGTAATAGAGACATTTTTGTAGGATTGACACTTTAAGTCCCTTAGGACTTAAAAGTTTACATTTGTGGGCTTAACTGAAATAAAATGACATTTTTGGCCCAAATATAAATAAATTGGCATTTTCGGCCGAAATATAAATAAATTGGTATTTTTTTGGCCCAGATATAAATGTATTGATATTTTTTTTGGCCCATTATTATAAGAATTTACATTTTTAGCCCATTTTTTATAAATATGACAATTTCGGCCCAATCTTTGTAAAAATAACATTTTTAGCCCATTTTTATAAAGAATGGCATTTTCGGCCCAAATTTTGTAGAAATAACATTTTAGGCCCAAATTCAAAGAAAGTGGCATTTTCAGCCCATAAATTCATAAATTTACATTTTCAGCCCATTTTTGCATAAAATGACAATTTGATCCATAAAAATCAACATTTTTACATTTTGGGCCCAAGAAATTCGTAAGGCCCAAAAATATGGCCCATTATGTGAAAATTTCACTTTTGGCCCCTTTGAAATCATGAATATCATTAAGACCCGTTTCTAAAATAAAATGACTCTTTTAGTCCTTATAAAACTGTAAATGACTTAAAAGTCTCAACCTTTTGTTTATTTGTCAAAAATTGCCCTTTTTCAAGATTTTGTTTAGTTTCTTATGAATCTTCACAAGTTTAACACTTTTATGTTCAAAGTAAGTTGTATAGGGTGTTTTAGTTTGCAAATATCACGATTGTTGTTAGAGTTTTCGAGATCCATAGTGTTTTAACACATAATCACAACTTAAATCAAATAATACACACATAGCATGCATAAATACATAGATCTACCACTTAGCAACTTGTGTTCTCCCCCAAAACATATAAAAACCGAAAACAAGGGGGTATGAACTCACCTTGCTTTGATGTTTCGTTTTTTGGTGAAGAATGAAGAGATTTCGACCTTAAGCAAGCTTCTTAAGGGAATTTTCGAACTTAGATGAGTTCTAAGAAGCATGATCCATGATTTAAAGAGTAATTGAGTAATAAGTTTTTAACAAAAACATGATGTTATACTTCTTGATTTAAGAGTAACTTACCAATATAGATGAATTCTTGATGAAGTTCTCTTGACCACACACACAAACTCACGAAATTTTGTGGAGAAAAGGGAGTTCTTGAGAAGATATTTGAGAGTGTTTGAATGAGAAATGAAGGTGATGAGGGGTGGGCTCGGCCGAAAATTAAGAAGAGGAGAGGAAGAGGTTAGCTATGTTATTACATGTAGGATTAATACATGCTTAGATACATGATGGATAACATGCCTAGGTAACCTTTAGTCCATAGTGAGGTGTCATGCAAATTGTTAGCTAATGTTTCTATTTTTTTAATAAATGGGCCGAGAATAAGGGAGAAGAGAATAAAAGAGAAGTAGATTGGGCCTTACATGCTTGACTTCGATATTATGAGGCCTAATTCTATGGTTCTCAGCCCATTGGGCCCTTATGAAGGGTTCACGGCCCAATGAAGTCCACTTTAAAAGGGTTTAAGGCCTATTAGGGTAAATGGAATCATTTTATCGCCCATTAGGGCTATTGGAATTGTTATGGCCCAACTTGGCCCATTAGGAATAAAATTAACTATTTTAGGCCCACATGGCCCAAAATGTTAAAGTTTTATGAATGTGGGTCCAATTAGAACCCAATTAGGGTTTCTAGGCCAAAAATAGTCGAATTGAATGCTTATTGGTCCATTAGGCCAATAAGAAAATCCTAGTCCATAAAAAAACTTGAACCGGGATTTTTAGGGTTTTCAACTCATAATTGACTATTTGAAATGCATTGTATAGAGTTTTGAACTTCACTTGTGAACCTTTATTATATTTGTTGTCATTGAATGAGCATCATGCATATTATCAAATTAAGGTTACAAATATCACAACAGATTTTGTTTACATGAGCACAGAATTTCCTAGCTAGATGCTAGTTGTGACAGTACAATTCCAAAATCATATAGCTGCGGAAGCATGGGTGGATGCGCTACGATCAAGTTGGGCCCTTCCCTTTCGAACATGAAGTACCTGAAACCATAACCATAAAATTGTAAGCATAAGGCTTAGTGAGTTCCCCAAAATACCACATACCAAACGTACAAATATGGGCATTACCCTAGGGTATATTCCAACCCAACAATATGATACTTGTAATGTCGAGTGTCAAATCTCGGTCTTACATACAAATGCCATGGGCCACCCCACGGTCTTTCCTTGTAATGTCAAGGGTTAAATCCCAGTCTTACTTACAAGGTCCATGGACCACCCCCAATAATCTTTCATGTAAGTATCACATGGACAACTAGCATTCTACAATACAAATCCTAGTGAGTCGGCATTGGTGCCTTCAACCCACGGGTATAGTGAGGAGGCTCACCTGAATCATAAATCTGACCACAACTAACTGCTCTCCAGCTAAAAGATGGGAGCTTGTCACCTCCTATCAATCCACACAAGGGTAAACCCTAAGTCTACCTTTTAAAACTAGAATATAACCAATAGTCAACCCAAACCAAAAGTCAACGATAAAAATCAAAGTCAACAACCTATAATGTCAACAATCCCCCTCACGTCGTAACCAACCCTTGTTCACGTCGTGAGATATTACTCGGTCCGATTCCAACTCATCCTGACTCACCCTGGCCAACTCATTCAAGGAAAGTCAACTCAGCTGTCCACACGACATGAGTAACATTATCTCACGTCGTGAGCTCCAAGAACTTACCAGAAAAGGATCATCTACTCCTCACGTCGTGAGACCCCCATGTCTCACGTCGTAAGAATCAATCTGAAGCAAAATTCCAACTTTTAAGTCCTTAATCCATTAAGCCTTGCACTCAAACTTTCTATAAGGTCTTATAGCTTCTTAATACACTAGAAAGTCAATGCTTTTAGTACATATATGTCTGATATATGTCTAGATCACATTTGGTTCAAAAGTTGAAGAAAAGACATCCAACATTCATGCAAGGTTCCAAAACCCAACCATTCTCTAGATCTGAACTCCACAACATTCTTAAGACTCTTATAACCCATAAAGTTGCCAACTTTATGGTTTCCATTCTTTCAACTTGCTCAACCAAGGATAAAAGTGGGACAAAACTTAAATTCTAGCCTCATATAACAATAAAGGTGGAATCTTTGACACTTACAATGGTCTAGAAACAATGTAAGATGATGAAGATGATGATTACTTGCAAGCCTCCACAAAATATCACCTTCTTCCTCTTCTTCTTCTTTTCTCCTTCTTCCAAACCAAGAAAGGCTCCAAAATAACTAAAGATCAAGCAAGGATGAAGACTTGAGGTGAAAGAGGGTTTGGAGGTTGATAAGAACCCTAAAATGAGCTTGGATGTACTTAAATACGAATGAAACCGTAAAAGATCATGGGCTTGGGTTGCATCAGGTCTCACGCCGTGAGCCTCTATGTCTCACCTCGTGAGACCAGTCCTGATCACAAGTTTCATTTAAACCCATCTCACGTTGTGACCACTCAAAGGTCACAGCGTGAGGCTCCAATTCTTCTAAAGTTCCACCTTTTGACTCCTTGAAACCCTAATTAGATTCATCTAGGAAAATGGGTGTTAGAACTCTCCCCAACTTAAATTAGTTTTTGTTCTCAAAATCACTCCTTACTACATTCTAGATACTCCATACAATCTGGATAATACTCCCACAATCTCGATACTGACTGTGAAGTCGAATTAAATATACAATAGCCTTTCTAAAATCATAATGACCATAATGAGTCCTGAGTGTTGTCTTCTGTACATCATCATCCTTGACCCTCATCTGATAGTACCCTGATCGCAAATCAGTCTTCGAAAACCAAGATACACCCTGAAGTTGATGAAACAAGTTGTCAATCCTCGGGATTGGGTAACGGTTCTTCTCTGTTTTCTTATTCAACTCCCGGTAGTCAATGCACATCATGTGTGAACCGTCCTTCTTCTTCACTAAAAGAATTGACGCTCCTCATGGAGAGCTTCTCAGACGAAGAAAACCCTTGTCTAGCAGTTCCTGAAGTTGCGTAGACAACTCCTGCATCTCAGGTGGCGCCGGGCGATACGGAATCATCCACTCAATACAAAACTCAACCTACTCTTGGGAGGCACTCCCGAAAAATCCTTGGGAAATAAATCTTGGAAGTCCTAAAAAATGGGCACTCCACACAACTCTGACGTTCCCTCAACTCGTGTGTCTGCAACATAAGCTAGGAACCTAGAACAACCCTATTGTAGATATCTCTTGTCCCTCGCAGTTGAATAGAGGGCTGGCCCATATGAAGCTCTCCCGCCAAGAATAACCAGTTCTCCCCCAATTGGGGTTCTAACTCTCACCATCTGCCGCTCGCAATCAATCATGGCCGCATTGGGGCCCAACCAATCCATCCCAATGATAACCTTCAATCCTATCAAGAGAATCGGCATCATATCAATCAAGAATCTCTTACTAAACAGATTCAGGACACACCCACAATGAATCCTTGAAGCACTCACAGTACGTTCATCCGCAATCTCAACCTCTAGTGTGGAATCCAAAGTCCTGGTACCATCACAAAACTTCTTGCTAAGTGTAAGAGATACAAAGGATCGAGTAGCACCCGAATGAAACACAACATGAGCGGTCAAACCATTGACCAAAAAGGTCCCTATACAAGATCAAAATAATCATAAGCATAAACAAAGAAAGCAATAAAAGATAAAGATAAATCACATGCCAGTAACCACGTCCAGCGCTGCTCGGGCCTCATCGGTGGTCAGCTGAAATGCCCTGCTCTTCACCACATGAGCCTCTGCCTTACCCTGGCGGCCATTAGTAATCCTCCATATGGCTGGCGCAGGCGCCGCCATGGATCCCTCTGGCGATCTCAGAAAATTGGCCTGTTATGGCCGTTCTGATTGCAATGAAAGCAAATCAGAGCACTCTTGGGGCAGTCCGTACTCATGTGGCCCGACTGACCACAACAGAGACATACAGAACCCGACATACGACATACCCCACGTAACATCGTGATTTTTCACCGATTTTTTTTAAACGTTCATTTAACGGAATACGTTGCGGAATACTTTTATGATTATTTCAAAAACATCATAAATGTTACTTTCATGTCAAAACAAACCCATCAAATTTAAAGTTCACAAAACATAATGATGAAACCCAACATGTCCAGATGGTATAATAACTATAGATAGTAAATAAAACTACCTAATGGTTCCCATCCTCACCAAGTCATCATGTCAAGCTACCTATTCCAATGCACAAAAATCAACAAGCAAAGAACAAGTGTTAGCATAAGCTAAGTGAGTCAATATAGTACAGTGTTAAGAGAACACACATATCATAGATAGATTCACACAAACATCCACACATAGTCAAAGACTCACTAGCAAGACATACAACATCACACCACATAACAAACACAGGTTTACCTCAATTTATTTTAATTCTCCAGGTAGAGCTTGTTTTATTAGTTACTCTCCTCAACGCCGCTGTAACTAATTAAATCTTATCGATTCACCGCTTGAATATTATTATATAATATTTTGTTTCTCCGCTTTACATTAATAATTACTCACTACTCACCGCTATAATTATTAAATTATTACCTCTTAGCTAGGGTCTATTCATTCACTGCAAAAACCCCAAAGCAAGACCCCATTCTCTACTAACATGACCGGCACGACCCAATGCACTAAGTGAGGCGCGACTCTCACTCGTAATCATTGCTCTCGGCGCGTTGCGTTCACTACTCTGACTGTTCACATACATGTACTTGTGTTGTCGTTAAGGATTGGTACGAGCGGTGCCAATTCCCACAGATACACCTCCCAAATCCCACGTGATGTTTGTGTTGGTCCCACCGCTTGACCAACATCACTCAAGTCCCGGTATACCAAGGTGTAACAAGACCATGTCCCAAGTGGTTGTCTAGGAAAACCAGTCGGCATCAAAGTTGGATTAAGCTCTTTATCTCATAGGTATCTTTCAACCCACTATGCCTTTATAATATCCAGATTGGGTATATAACTATAACTAGGTTACTACCCTTCGCCCTACTAGTGTGTTCCCCTTTTTAATTTAATAATAATTAATTAAATAAAGAGTTACACTTTTACCCTCTCAAGTAATCATGTAATATTAGTGAATTTTCCTTTATTAACATGTTACCTCTTTAAGGGTTATTTTCATGCAAACATGTAATTTTATGAAGTTATTACATTTTACACCTTACACCACTTTAATAAACAACACATCTACTAATTTGATACAACAATAGCATTCTTGTCCTAAAACATTTTAAACAAATATTTTCAAACAATAATTAACATGCTCACATCACATAATGTTCATACACTTCACTCGATCTAGCATGACCCTAACTCACATCTCACACCAAAAAAAGAAGAGTCTAGCATTCAACACCCTAGATATCATTACACATAAAACATTTCAACAATAACGGCATAAAAATCAATCATCAAAAGGTGCACAAGTTGACTCACCTTTGCTAAAGATGAGACCAACTCACACTTCAAGTCTTGTATTGGTTGAAGTGTCACCTTTGTCCATATTACATTTCAAATAACAAAGTTATTGGAGTTCTACTAATACCAAATATGACAAAATTATAACCCAAACACAAAAATCAACTAGTAAGTAAAATTCTCAGTTTTGGACCCAAAACAGCCACCTGTTTAGAGCTGTTGTAGCACACTTGAAACCTATATAACTTCCGTTTTTATTTCATATCCCGGAAGTTAAGACTTTTATCTTTTCAGAATATACTTTTGAAGGTCCAAACCAGTTTTCTACAATTTTATATGATTTTTACAAAACTGCCTATCAATGCAGCTAAATTCTGACTAGCTGGTGTAAAAGGCGATTTTCACCTAAGTTAGAAGCAAAAAAAGGTCCTGAAAAATTCATGGATAAACTATATTCAAATATAAAACTTTGAGAGTTTACAGATCATTAATCCAACTTCTGGTGATTTTTCTATAGTTTTTCCAATACAGGGACAGATTGGTAATTTTGATGAATTTTCCAGATTTGGATTTCAAGGGCTTTTTGACCACTTAACACATTAAGCCATCACTAAGAACACCCATAATGGTAAAAATTAACTTATTAACAAAAGTAACATGTCAAAAAATAAAAATATCAATCCCACTCACAACCCACTCATCATGGTACATAACATTTGGTGGAAAGCAAAGTAGGTTGCACAAATAGGGACATGGATTTCTTCCACCACCAATTCTCATGGGAAGGCTTTGAAAGATTGTTTTAAGGCTTATGGGGTGACTCAAAACATGATTTAATCACAAAAAAATATCCATTTGATTCATGGTGGAAGTTAACATAAGTTTTAGAAATCAACAACAAAGATTGAGACTTCAAAACATTGATCAAAATATAAACTTTGAACAATAAAATTATTAAAGGTGTTCATAAGAGATTTTGACAGAAATTGAGCCATCATAAACACCCAATAAACATGAAATTGAACCATATGGACCTTCAAGGTTTCTAGGAAGAAGAAGATGAGATTGAAATCACCAATTAGAAAAATAATTGACCACAACAATCATCAGTTAACAAAGAATTGATAAATTAACATCACAAAGAGACTAGAATATGATTTTTACCAATTCTTGGCCAAACACACAGCCCTCTTCCTCCCCTCTAGGATCAATCAAACAAGACCTCTCTTCCTCCCTCCTTCCCCTTTGCTCTCCGATCCTTCCTTCCTCCACAAGTCGTTCGGTTTGTTTTCTTTTTCTTCTTCTTGTTGTCGATGTCACACAAACACACAAGGGAGGTTCGGTTTTTTTAATGCGTTCGTATAAGGAGAAGGGAAAACAACGCACGATTAGTTTTTCCTAACGTTACCCTAATTAATGAACGTAAAGGCTTAACCAAATAATGGGCTAAACATTTACATGGCATTGAAATTGTTTTAATTCTCAAGTTACAACATCAACCCTCTATGTATGCTCCTTTGTTCATAATCAACCTTCTATTTTTGTTTGAATTAGTTTTAACCTTGAATAATATTAAACATTGGGCTTATATAAAATAATTTAATTATATGATTTTTTTTAAATATTAACTAATTCTATTAGACATTAATTAACATTATTTTTACTCACTTTATTTTAACTTATTATCATAAAAACTAAAAATCATTTACAGTAATCATTATTCGAGTAACGGAAGCTAACCTTGATGACCGATGAAATATTTGTGTCGTTACACCCCACCATACGACTTGTCGCACTTGCTGCAACAGCCCCAGCCCTGTTGGACTCTAGTGCGAGCATTAGAAGTTTTGAGCCTCTTCTCCTGGCCCACAGCGGTCTGTACCTACACCGACTTCTGCTTCGTCCATAGCTACATCTCAATCTTCTACTCACGGTCCTTCATGATCATATCATTCATGGTTTTGAACCCTGAAAAGCTCACAAACTCCTTTATATCCCCCCTCAACATGGCATGGTATCTCGCCTTCCTCATCTCCTCGTCTGCAGCGTACTGCGGGACCAGCAAAGCCCTCTCCTTGAATTTGGTGGTAATCTCTTCCACGGTCTTGGTATTCTGGCAAAGGTCCTGGAACTCCATCGCCAGCTGCTGCACCTTGATATCTGGTGAAAACTCCCTCTGAAATCGCTGAACAAAATCCTCCTAGGTCATCACTGCCACTACCATTGTCCCTACGAATCGGGTAACCTCCTCCCACCAGTCTCATGCTCTGTCCCTCAGCAAACAGGATGCAAATCCCACTTTTTCCCCTTTAGGGAAAAAGCTCGTTCGTTGAGCATTCTCCATGTCAACGATCCAACAACGGCTACCGATGGGGTCCTTAGCCCCAAAGAACTCAGGATCACCACAAGCCTTGAACTCCCAAAATAAGGGAGTTCGAGCTCTAATATGACCCGTAACAATCTCAACTCGAAAGGTCTTGAGACTCTCATCCATCAGCTCCAAAATCCCCTCCTTGATGGTACCGAACATCACCAGAGTAGCATCCAAGATATTGTGAGTAACCTCAGCCGAAATGAACCCGTGCAGACGTTCGTTAATTGGTTCTGAGCCGGAGCCAAAACCTGAACCAGAACCATAGCCAAAGCCTCCTCGAGTATTCATCACCATCCTCCAAACTGAAACACAACATATAAATAATCAGCACATGACTCGAGGGAAATTCACCACATGGACCTCCTTAGAGTTGCCAGGTCTGCTCTTATCTTAGGTACAAATCATGTGCTTCTAGTAGTATGGGCCCAATACTACCTTTCACACCTACATGTACCTTCCTCATAGTCAATCCTGATTCCTCCAAGTCACCACAATAAAACCATATACCAATCTTATGCTATACAGCACACGCATCAAAGGATTCCCTAGGAAATCTCAACTCTCACTACTCGCAATACCAAGAAACTCAATCAACACTGTTGGTTTCCTTATGCATGCAATTTATACACAAAATAGGATCACATAGACTATCAAATGATGATTCTACCCTAAGTCCACAACCAAACAAGGAACAAGAAATGAGGTTAAATCGATCATTCTAGGGCTATACAATCCAAATCGTATACAACTTTGAAAGTATACACTTAGCAATTAATTGAGTCGATATCAATTCCAAGTAATACATAACATCAAGTTCCACTAGACTATAAGGTATCACGAAAATCAGGAAATTCTATCATATGATTCCTGAAGGTATCCTTAGTCCTAATCTAGCATGCAATTCTCATATCCAGGATACTTCTCATAATACGTAGGTATGGTTAATTTGGGAACCGCTTACTTCAGCTTGGCTGATCGCACACATCGCACCCCTTCTTCTTAATAAAACCTTTTTAGGAATCTAACTTCATTTTGTTATGAAAAATTATCATTTCCTCAGTTTGAGTTCTAACACACCCGAAAGTGTGCCCGAATCCCTTCAAACCAAGGTTCTGATACCAACTTGTAACGTCCCGAAAACAATAAATAAAAAATTTATTTTAAAGGCTTATCAAATCATTCATTAATTGTTAAAAATCAACACCAAGTGATAATATTCAATACATCATAGTACAAATATAGAAAATGCGGAAATCATAAGGGGAGGATGTTGAGTCATCACGTCGGGCCCTTCCCTTTTGAACCGGAAGTACCTGAAACTATAAACATAAACTGTAAGCATAAAGCTTAGTATGTTCCCCAAAGTACCACATACCAAACATATAATTAGGCTTAACCTTGGGGTATAATCCAATCCGATATTCACATATGGGCCCCGCCCTGGGGTGTATTTTAACCAGAAACAACACATATAGGCCCTGCCCTTAGGCCTCGCCCTGGGGTCTATTTCAACCTGATCATATTGTAGTGGGTCCCGCCTTGGGGTATATTTCAACCTAAATCTACTATAATGGATCCCTCCCTATGGTATATTTCAACCCAACATATAATCACATACAAACCATATAGTATTATCATTCCGAGTAATCACAATAATGGGTCGACAGTGGTGCCTTCGACCCATGGATACAACGAGAAAAATCACCTCACAAACAGATAAGCAAACTGAATAGCACGCCGCTCCGAGATCAACTCTACCAATCACCTTAATAAATTCAGCCTATAGGTCAAAATACCTAAAATACCCCTAAGTCAAACCTTAGCAAAATCCAGGTCAAAGTCAATTGAGTTAACCGAGTCGACTCGGTGAGTATGTTGGGCGTACTCCTTAAGTATGTGGGGTGTACTGCATGGTTGACCAGAGTCGAGAAGTTGACCACATATGCGCAGCGTACCCCTTGGTACGCCTAGTGTACACCGATGCTCACCACCTAAGCTAGTAAGTGTTAAATCCTTAAGCACTTACATCCAAAATCTAGATCTAGGCTCAAAAAGATGTACTTAACCATAAAGTTTCCAACTTTATGGTCTAGCATGGCTATTAAGGCCTTAGCTTCAAAAACCCAAACTTCTTTACCCATTAAGACAAACTAGCTATTGCATGGGAAGAAACTAATAACCAAAACCACATATTTGTGACTTAACACACCCTAAAACCTCAAAAGGGACAACTCAAAACGTATTGGAGTATCTTTTACTCACAAAGACCAAGTTTGGGTAAAAAAGGTGACAACTTGGAGCTAAAACTAGATCCATAAGCAACATACACCAAGGTTGAAGCTCTTTACCTCCTTAAGATGCACAATGAAGAGAAAATGTTAGATCCAAGGTCTTGAGAGCAAAGCCACAACCTCAAGGTTCTACCTTCTACTCCAAAGGCTCCAAAATGACACCAAAAGGGCTCTTCAAGCTTCATAATGCATTCACACACTTTAGGGTTTCGAAATGAAGGAGGGCGCTGAAGATAATAGGGTGCATGAGGCTATAAAGATGCTTAAATAGGGTCCAAACCCTACAAATTAGGGTTTGCACCTTGGCTAAGTACGCCCTACGTACTAGCGTACGCTCAACGTTCTAGCACGGAACTACGTACGCCATGCGTACCAAGGTGTATTGCCAGCTTACCACGCTGCTTCGGAAAATTACGAAAATACCATCGGGGACCATTCTTGCAAATAAATCTTAACTCAAGGGTCAAAAAGAATACCTGGAAATTAGATGTTACAAAATACCAATGAGCTCAATAATCCTAAGTACTTGCCATTGATTTCACTATAATTCCTCGGTGACTTATCGGATGATGAAGAACAACATCTCAGCTAAACAGGTACCCAACCGATTCCACGACCTAGATGCACTTAGAGCAATTTCCATGCGAACCTACAATTGACCACGATATGAAGGTATGAAATTGAAAACTACCGATCTTACACCCACGATCAAACCAACTCCTCATTACCTTGAAAAGACTGGGAAACACTACATATACTGCATTCAAATCCGACATGCGCACCCTGCGGGTTCCTTGAAATTTTGTTGATACCACCAGAGATCGGATCGACTACTGATCTCCCCTCACCTTAATCTTGTTCCGAGGATGGTCGATGCCTCCCACATCAGAATCCAAAACTAGCTCACCCAAATATCCCCCTAAACAAGGCTCTCAGTATGCGAATTGGCATATAACAACCATTGATAATATTAACCAGACAATTACAAAGAACTAAACCAAAGACAATTCCTTACACATACAATCACATGATTCAAAAGCATATATATACAGATAACAAGGCACGAAGGAACTAAGAGCTAACCTACCCGTGATTGCATTTGATGAAACTCTGGCCTCCCTTGATTGAAGCTCCAATGCTCGACTCCTTGCTGTTGGGGCTTCAGCCCTGCCCTCACGACCGTTAGTGATCGTCAAACTAACCGGGGCAGGTGCGCTCACTGCTCCACCTCTCAACATCGTACTCTCGACCTTCTTGTGACCCACCTGGTTGTAGTGAAAACACATTGGACCTGATCCGTGGGGGAAATCCCTCAGAAATGACTCATCTGACCACAACTGAAACATCCTCTTCCCGTCTCCCAAAAGCCACCCTCATGGTTCCTCCCACACTTGGTACAACGGCCCCGGCCCTGATGGCCTCCCAAACGTGAATTCTGAGTCTTAGGCCTCTTCGTTCGGCCCACTATGACCTTAATCTGCTCTGGCTTCCTCTTCCCGAGGTGCTCCAAATCAATATCATGCTCCCTATCTCTTACACCGTGACAAGCCCACAAACTCCTTGATGTCAACCCTCAGCATATCATGATACCTCACCTTCTTTATTTCCTCGTCCGTTGTATACTGCGGAACCAATAAAGCCCTCTCTCAAAACTTGGCAGTGATCTCTACCACAATCTTAGTAGTCTGATGAAGGTCCTGAAACTCCCTTGCCAACTGTTGCACCTTAATTGTAGGTGCAAAATCCTCCTGGAATCTCATGACAAACTCCTCCCAAGACATGGCCACCAGGGTCGCAAATCCCAACGCACTACCGATCTCTTCCTACCAATCTCGGGTTTGTCCCTTAAGAGACAAGAAGAAAATCCCACTTTCGCCCCCTTAGGGAAGAAGCTCATCTGCTGAGCATTCTCCATGTTAGAGATCCATTAGCAGCTAGTAACGGGGTCCTTATCCCCAAAGCACGCTGGAGCTCCACAAACCTTGAACTCCTAAAATGAGGGAGTTTGTGCTCCCAAATGTCCTGCCGCGATCTCAGCCCAAAAAGCCTCAAGCCACTCATCCAACAACTCCGTAATCTCAGCACAGTACATTTCATGATGCTCCTACATAATCTTCATGATCCCCTCCTTGATCATACCAAAGATCACAGGAGTCTGCTCCAAAATACCGTCGATGATATCCGATGAGATGAACTCCCGCATCCGCTCATCTATCGGCTCATTACCAGCGCCCAAGCCTGAACCAGATCCTCCTCCATGAGTTCTCATCATTATACTACAAGCAACCATATAGTAATCAGTACATACTCAAAAAAATCCTCATCTACGGGCTTCCGAGATTCTCCGTGACTCCCATCGATTAGAGTATGGATCCTATGCTTTCAGGAGTATGGGCCTAATACTACCTTCCACACATGTCCATAATTTTCTCAAGGTTCATCCCAAATCCTCCAAGTCACCTTATCAAATCGGTACTCCAAGTACCGACTAAATAGCGCAACCAAACCTACTAAAGCACTTCCTAGGCTCTCCTAGGTTAAGACCTCACCCTACCATCAGATGTTGAAGAACTACCACTATGTCAGCTAGCTACTTCAAGAACACAATTGTTGGATTAGGTGTCTAAGCCCATAACTATAGCTGGAATGTACTTGACCCGATAGTAGCATGGTCCTTTTGGGTTGCCTTCACCAGTGCAATTTGATAGGATGGACTTTTTAGAATAAGGTTATTTGTGATTTATTAATATATTATAAGTATAATATATTAATTGAGGAATCATATTATTTAATTAGTATTGATCAAGAATTAATTTGGAATTAATTTAGTGATCAAAAGAGACTAGTTAAATATATGGGGTTGATTATATAAATCAATGATTCTTATAGTGTGGACCAATGATCCATTACGATGGGCTAAATGGTTCATGGATAGTCTATGGAGGTTTAACCCATGGAGCCTAAGGGATATGGAAGGTCATGTTGCATTAGTGTTTACATGAATGAAACCCTAGGCTTTGCAACATTATATAAAGAACCCCCTAGAGCTATTTTTGGTTGCTAGATCATTCTAAGAGAGTGAAAAATCCGAAATTATGCATCCTAAAGCCTATTCTCTCAAGCCTCCTTTGCATTTGGTGTTTGTAACACACTAGAGGCATCACACTTGAGGTGCTCAAGCTTTCTAAGGCCAAGAACTACACAACAGGTAATTCGTCTAACTAGTTGTATTGTTCAATTATATGCTAGTTAGGATGTATGCTTAGGAAATTTGAAAAATGCATGTACAATTAGAGAAAACATAGTTCCAAAGCATCTACGGTTGCATGTGCACCATAGGGGGAGGGTTATAGTGCTCAAAACCCAACAGTGGTATCAGAGCCTAGGATTGCTTTCTATTATATTTGATGCTCACTTAGTTTTCAAAGCTAGAAAATTGAATTTATGCATTCTGACAGATGAACTCGCCGAGTCCATGGACTGACTCGACGAATCCACTCAGAAAAAGAGCAACTCGACGAGTCCAGCTTATGCACTCGCCGAGTTGGTGCTCCTATGTGCAGAATTTTGAGTTTTTGGCCAGAAATGGATAGGATCATTACCACAAACTGTTTTTTAATCATAAAAATTGTATTTTATGAATTAGTAATGATACTCCTCATCCATTTAAAGGACAATTGTCAAATGTTAAGATATTAAAGTGATTATTTGTAGTATTTGATATGAATTGCCATGCTATGAGTTAGATTAGATCAATGGAAAGTTATATGATAATTGTTGTTAATTAAAGAATTGATTTAACTTGTTCTTGATATGAGTTTTATAACTTGTCCTCAAGTTATATGAATGGTCTCAGTCATGAACTTTAAAACTCATAAATATCCATAGGTTATGGAAATGAAAAGTTTTGACAAGTTTCAAAACTTGCCCTCAAGTTTTGGAATTTGTAAAGTCTCACTAATGAAACATTTAATTCTAAACCCTAGAGTTTTAAAAGTTAAATTCTACCCCCTTATAGACCGGCTTCATGAATGAGGCCTACTAATGGTAAGACAGACTTGTCTTATATATATATATATATATATATATATATATATATATATATATATATATATATATATATATATATATATATATATATATAAAAGACAAGTCTGTCTTACCATTAGTAGGCCTCATTCACGAAGCCGGTCTATAAGGGGGTATAAGGTTACTGCCTATAAAATGGCAGTTTAATGGGTGTCCATTCTCATCCACCACTTCCTTGACTGGTGGAGGGTCGTTAGCCGAACGGGTAAGATAGGACATTAATCTTCATTACAAGAATAATGAAAATTATAAAGTAACTAAATGTTTTATTAAATTCTCAATCTTAGTTACTTTAGGAAAATGTGAAAATGGTGCTATTCCATGAAATGACACTTTGCACTTTATTAAGTCGTTAGTGGAGCATGTGTGGTCAACCGACACACTAATTTGGGACTAATAAGAGTGGCAAAGGGTAGCTTAATGTTATTCACACTTTGCTTGTGATCCTCGGCATCCCAGTCACAAACCTGAAGGGCACAATCGATATTTAAACATGCCATTGAAAGTTCAATGAATCTCAAAAGAATCTAGGAATTTCAAATCCAATTAAAACTTAATGTCAATTTTTGTTTTTCATGGTGGAAATTGGTAAATCGTTATTTACCTACCTTCAAATATTTTGCAATTGGATTACGACATCCCTCTTCCGAATTGTAAAATATTGTGTTGGGTCCTAACCTTAATATTTCATTTTGGGTGTTGTATTAAGGATTCTCATCTAATCTAAACATTTTTCTTCTTTCTTTTTAGATGTCCATCCCAAACAATGCTTCAGGCTCCAACCCTTCAGGCTCATTCTCCCTTATGAACTTGGTTGGGAGAACTATCTTCAATAGGTCAAACTTTAATGATTGGATCAGGAACATTCGTATGGCCCTTCGATATGAGGACAAAGAATATGTCCTAGATAAAGAGCTAAAGGAAATTGATGAACATACTACTACTCTCGAGCAAATTGAGGAGTACAAGGTTCATGAGAGGGACGCGACAAAGGTGTCATGTATTATGATCGCAACCATGGCTGTTGAGTTGCAGAAGTCATATGAGGACTTCTGGCCATTCGAAATGCACCAAGATTTGATGGAAAGGTACCATCAAAGTGCTCGGCAGGAGAGGTATGAGATCATTGCCTCCCTGATTACCACTAAAATGAAGGATGGAGATTCCATCACGGCCCACTTGCAGAAGATGCAGAGATATGTGGACCGCTTGCTAAAGTTGAATGTCAACTTTGATGAAGAGCTGGCTATTGATATTATTCTTCATTCTTTACCTCCTTGTTATGATCAGTTTTGTATGACCTATCATATGAACAAGGAGGAGGTCACTCTTAGCAAGCTTCAAGGTCTCCTTAGAACTGCTGAAAGCAACTTGAAAGGTAAATCTATTGTAACCACTCCTACTACTATTGCCCCTGTTCTGGAAGTTGGACATGGAAAGGGTAAATAGAGGAAGGCTCCTTCCAAGGGAAAGTCCCAGGATGGATCCTCTTCTAGTGGGACCAAAGTTGGTTCTGTTGTACCCTCCACTAATCCAAAGGAAGCAGAGTGCTTCCATTGTCATGAAAATGGGCATTGGAAGCGAAGCTGCCCCTAGTACCTGCAGGACATTAAGGATGGGAAGATAAAGCCCACCTTCACATGTATTTACACTGTTCTTTCTAATAACTCATTGCATGCTAATTCTTGGGTCCTTAATACAGGTTGTGGGTTTCACATTTGTTCTGATTTGCAGGGACTAAAAGAAAATAGGGATGTGGAGCACGGAAAGATAAACTTAATCATGGGAAATAGAAAAATGCCGGTTGTCACCAAGATTGGAGTTTATTCTTTATTGCTTAGTAGTGGGTTAAATTTAGAATTAAATAATTGTTGTTACTCGTCAGATATGGCGAGAAATATTATTTCCTTTCATTGTTTATATAAACAAGGATTTAGATTTTCATTTGATAATGAAACTGGTTCTATTGATGCTTTCTTTAATAGTGTATTTTATTTTAATGGATTGCCTTGTAATTGTATATATGAAACTGTGATCGTTGTAGATAACTTAGGAAATAATGTGTTACATATTGATTCGTCTAAAGGTTTGGATAAGGCATGCTTGTGGCATTGTCGTCTTGGACATATCAACAAGAAGCGTATAGGCCAACTCCAAAAGGTTGGAGTCTTGGAGTCATTTGACTTGAAATCGGATGACAATTGCGAATCTTGTTTACTTGGAAAGATGACCAAGTCACCCTTTACTGGTACTTATGAAAGGGGTGAGGGTTTGTTGGATCTCATACACACTAATGTGTGTGGACCCTTCAGATCCGCCACAAGGGATGCTAACCGCTTCTATGTGACTTTTACTGATGATTATAATAGATATAGGTATATCTACTTAATCAAGCATAAGTCAGAAACCTTTGAAAAGTTCAAAGAGTTTAAACAAGAAGTGGAGAAGTAAATAGGCAGGAAGATAAAGGTGTTGCGATCCGATCGTGGAGGAGAGTATCTTAGTATCGAGTTCCACGACTATCTTAAGGAATGTGGAATTGTTTCACAGTTGGCACCACCTAGGACACCACAGCTGAATGGTGTGGATGAGAGGCGCAATCGGACCTTTTTGGACATGGTTCGTTCCATGATGAGTCGAGCTTCGTTACCTATCTCATTCTGGGGGTATACCTTAGAGACTGCCGCCCATATCCTTAATCTAGTCCCTATTAAGAAGGTTACCAAAATACCTCACGAGATGTGGACAGGGAAGGTTCCCTCATTGGATCACATCAAAGTTTGGGGTTGCGAGGTATTCATGAGACGCGAGACTCACGAAAAGCTCGAACCTCGTAGTGAGCGATGTATTTTCATCGACTACCCACAAAAATCATTTGGATATATCTTCTATAGACCGAGTGACAATGTTGTCTTCGTTGTAAGGAGAGGAGTCTTTCACGAGAGAGAACTCATAAGCCAAGGGGACAATGGGAGGCAAATTGACCTTGAAGAGATTCAAGATTCAAGCGGTGAAGGAACCTCAAACACTGGCTCTCAACCTGAGGAGGAAACTCATGTTGAACCAATTGACGAGTCTGCACCTCTAGGACGTTCCTGTAGAGTTAGTGTTCCACTTGTGTTACATGGTTTTCATATAACAGCAGAAGGTGATACATTTATTAGTGATAGTACACTGATAAATCTGGATGAACCTAACAACTACAAGGAATCCATGGCAGGCCCCGAGTCTGAAAAATGGAAGAGGCTATGGACAGCGAGATACAGTCTATGTATGACAATAAAGTTTGGAACTTAGTTGACAATGTACCGGGCCGAAAGACAGTCAGATGCAAATGGATCTTCAAGAAGAAGACCGGCATGGATGGGAAAGCACACACATATAAGGCGCGACTGGTTGCGAAGGGCTTTACTCAAACTCAACGAGTTGACTATGATGAGACCTTCTCACCAGTAGCGAAGATTAAATCAATAAGGGTTATGTTAGCCATAGTTGCATTTCATGATTATGAAATATGGCAAATGGATGTCAAAACCGCTTTCCTTAATGGAAAGTTGGCTGAAGATGTTTACATGAGTCATCCAGAGGGTTTTGTCAATACAAAGTACCCTAATAGAGTGTGTAAGCTTGAAAGATCCATTTATGGATTGAAATAAGCATCTCGCAGTTGGAAAATTTATTTCGATGAGAAAGTCAAAGAGTTTGGATTTTCGAGAAGCGAAGATGAGTCCTGTGTATATGTCAAAGCTTGTAAGAGCATACTTAGCTTTCTCGTGTTATATGTGGATGACGTACTACTCATAGGAAATGACATCCCAACCTTGCAGGAGGTTAAGTCCTGGCTTGGGAAGTGTTTCACTATGAAGGACCTTGGAGAAGTTGCCTATATCCTAGGGATAAGGATATTGAGAGACATGAGTAAACGACCATAGGACTTAGTCAAAGTACCTACTTGGACAAGGTGTTGAAGCGTTTCAGCATGGAGAACTCCAAGATAGGTGACTTACCTATCCAAAGAAATACCAAATTGAGTAAGACTCAGAGTCCGAGTATAGAGGCTGAGATAGCGGAGAAGAGTCGAGTACCATATGCTTCTGTGGTTGGCTCGATCATGTATGCTATGACTTGTACTCGCCCTGATGTGGTCTTTGCTTTGAGCATGGTCATTAGATATCAAGGGAATCCTGGTAAAGCTCACTGGACTGTAGTTAAAAACATTCTTAAGTACCTGCGGAGGATTAAGGATTGGGTTCTTACCCTCGGTGGGAGTGATGACTTAAGAGTGACTGGGTATTGTGACACCGGTTTTCAGATCGACATAGATAATATGCACTCTCAGTTGGGTTGGGTGTTTACCCTAAATACAGGAGCAGTTACATGGAAAAGTTCCAAGTAGGAGACGATGGCTGATTCAACGTGTGAATCAGAGTACATAGTAGCGAGTGAAGCATTGAAAGAGGCGATATGGTTGAAGAACTTCATCGAAGACCTTGGAGTTATGCCATCCATAAAGAAGCTTGTGGAAGTTTTCTGCGATAATGAAGGGGCGGTTGCCTTAACCAAGGAACCAAGAGATCATGGTAGATCCAGGCATATCAACATAACGTACCATTTCATAAGACATCAAGTAGAAGAAGAACACCTCGTTGTGAAGAGGATATCATCACAGGATAACCCAGTAGATCCCCTTACAAAGGGACTAAGTAGGGTTAAGCACTTGTTGCATGCAAGATGCATTGGGCTAAAGGACGATATTAGTTTTAGTGATTAGATAAATTAGAAACATGTAATAGCTAAATTGTAATTGACATTTGATGATTGAATAAAAGGATTTTTATTTATAAGTAAAGTTACTGTCTTGTGTCAATTATTTACTATTGTTTCACTTTTGCATGTTTTGACTTCCAGAATAATAAGATTATTCAAACTATCCACAGCCAGTCATACTTTGGAAGTAGGTATGAGGCTAGACTGTCATGAGTTGGCTTGTAGATTGCCTAAGGTGTTAGACATGGAAAAAGACTGTTGCACCATTCATGAGTGCTTGTGAAATAAGATTTTAGCATTGGATCAACCCGCATTCACCTGAATCACTTCATTGAATTTATCATGAGTGATTGTGAGATGATAATATTATATAATCTTCAAACCAAGATATATGAGTTGTTGACTACGAATTGGTTGTGCATTGATGATACGAAAACGCATTAGTAACTTGATGTTATAAAACGTATCGTTGTGCATGATTTAACAAGTAGTTAGTACAAGCATATAATGTTGAAGTTTATCTGTTCCTTTTATCCTAAGAGGATTAAAAACGATATCTGGTCCCCTCAATGATTTGTTTTGACTTATGTGTCGGGCCCGGTTAAAACTAAATTGATGTGTTTAAATATGTTTTATGTCAAACATATCGGAAATCGAGAAACAAACTGCAGGACAATAAGTATGAATATGTTCCATGTATTTGACCGCTGATATCTTGAAGAACAGAGGAATATATGATCTCTTATCTAAAGGACGACACTGACGGAGTCAGAGTTCGACAGTGGCTTTAGAAAGCTACGATTGCTAAACGGATCTTGAAGTTACATTGGCAGATATAGTTATTAGACTTATCCAAGCGGGAGTCTGTTGGATTAGGTGTCTAAGCCCATAACTATATCTGGAATGTACTTGACGCGATAGTAGCATGGTCCTTTTGGGTTGCCTTCACCAGTGCAATTTGATAGGATGGACTTTTGAGAATAAGGTTATTTGTGATTTATTAATATATTATAAGTATAATATATTAATTGAGGAATCATATTATTTAATTAGTATTGATCAAGAATTAATTTGGAATTAATTTAGTGATCAAAAGAGGCTAGTTAAATATACAGGGTTGATTATGTAAATCAATGATTCTTATTGTGTGAGCCAATGATCCATTAGGATGGGCTAAATGGTTCATGGATAGTCCATGGAGATTTAACCCATGGAGCCTAAGGGATATGGAAGGTCATGGTGCATTACGGTTTACATGAATGAAACCCTAGGCTTTGCAACAATATATAAAGAACCCCTGGAGCTATTTTCGGTTGCTAGATCATTCTAAGAGAGTGAAAATCTGAAATCGTGCATCCTAAAGCCTGTTCTCTCAAGCCTCCTTTGCATTTGGTGTTTGTAACACATTAGAGGCTTCACACTTGAGGTGCTCAAGCTTTCTAAGGCCAAGAACTACACAAGAGGTAAGTCATCTAACTAGTTGTATTGTTCAATTGTATGCTAGTTAGGATGTATGCTTTGGAAATTTGAAAAATGCATGTATAATTAGAGAAAACATAGTTCCAATGCATCTAGGGTTGCATGTGCACCATAGGGGTCTGATAGTCCTCAAAACCCAACAACAATTACATGTCATACAACTTAGATGATCCTTCAAGTAACAGACTGAACCCTACAATGGTTAGACTCAGACGAGAGCTGCGCAATAGAGTCAAATCCGTCACACTCACATTATTTAACCTTTGCAACATGTGACTTAACATATTTACTTAATAGTTAACACACATCACTAAGAGTCCCACAAAGCACAAAGCAGGCAACATTCAATCACACTCCAAGCTACCGAACAACAAAAGACATCCCAAGTTCACTTACCACAACCCATGCTAGGAACTTCCACTCTCACTATCGGTTGCCTTATGCATGCAAATTATACACAATACTGGATCAAATTGACTGTCAAATGAAAGACTCAACCCTAGGACCACAACAAGACAAGGAACAAGAATAAGGCCAAATCATTCATTCTAGGGCCATATGATCCTAACCATTTATAATTTTTAAAGCATACACTTAACAATTGTTGCTACTAATATATATATTCTTAATCTAACAGCGCATCTAATGCTTCATAGGCTACAAGGCATCATATATCAGGCCAATCTATCGTGGAATTCCTAAGAGTATACCTAGCCTTATCCTAGCATGCAAACATTCATATCATATAACATATCAACATGTATGGGTATTCTGGGAATCACTTACTTGAGCTTGGCTGATTGCATGTACCGCACCCTTTTTTTTTACAAAAGTTCTTTTATAAATTTATTTTCTTTTAAAAGATTCCAACTCCTCAATTTTAGTTCAGTCTCACCCGAGAGTTTGCTCGAATCCCTCAAACCAAGGCTCTTATACCAACTTATAATGACACAAAAATTATAATGTAAAATTTTTATTTTTAATTCAACTAGAAACACCAATTATCTTTTCTTCCAATCATTCAAAAGTATTTCAGAATAAAACAATTATTAGAGTATAATTCCAAAATCATATAGTTGTGGAAACATGGCTGGATGCGCTGCGATCAAGTCGGGTCTTTCCCTTTCGAACCGGATGTACCTGGAACCATAACCATAAAATTGTAAGTACAAAGCTCAATGAGTTCCCTAAAATACCACATACCAAACATACAAATGTGGGCCCCGCCCTCAGGTATATTCCAACCCAACAATATGATACTTGTAATGTCGAGGGCCATATCTCGGTCTTAAATACAAATGCCATGGGCCACCCCCATGGTCTTTCCTTGTAATGCCAAGGGCGAAATCCCAGTCTTACTTACAAAAGTTTCATTTAAACCCATCCCACGTTGTGAGGCTCTAATTCTTCTAAAATTCCACCTTCTGACTCCTTGAAACCCTAATTCGATTCATCCAGGAATATGGGTGTTACACGAGGGCATTCCAGTCATAAACAGTGGGCTCGGGGGCAATCTGGTCTTATGCTATGGGCCCAATTTGCATGCATTGTATATGTATTATGGTGTGTGATAATTTGGGAGAACTCACTAAGATTTTGATTATAGTTGTGGATTAAATGTTTTTCAGGTACTGTTGGCGATCATCAGAAGGCAAAGGTGAGATTTTACAGACACATCACTAGATATTTAATATTATTTACTCTGATTTATAAACAGTTGTAATTTGGAACAAATTAGTTTTCTTAACTTGGAATCTATAATGGGAAGTTTTACCTTAATTAAATTGAAAAAATTTTGTTTGTGAAAATAGGACGTTATAGGAAATCAGGCTATAAAATGGGTAAGCAAAACATTTTGGTTTCAAAATTTGAATTGATCGAAAGAAAATGACAAGATTATTGGATGTGTCTAAAGTTAGATTGCTAAAAATCTTGAACCGGAAGAGTTAGATGGGAGAAGAAGCAAACAGCAGAAAGGCATTTTTATGTAATTCAAGTAGGAAACTAAGAGGGAAAAAAATAATGAGGGGAGCTGAGTAAAGGACATGTGGCCTATAGGTACTCTTTTATTATAGTAGAGTGTGTGTGTGTGTATGTGTATATATATATATATATATATATATATATATATATATATATATATATATATATATATATATATATATGGCCGTCCCAAGCCCAAGGCGAGTTGGACCATGACCTAGGGCATCAAAATAGGAGGCGACAGGAGATTTGGTCAATTACTTATGGGTAGGGACATAGGGTATTTTGTTTGGGTCTAAATGTGACCTGGTCTAGTATTTTGGTTGACATAGGAAAGGTGGAAAAGGGCATCGGCTGAAATAGTTGAACGATATCGCAATCAGCCAATCACGAATCAAAAATAGAAATCGATTTTATGCAAATTGGAAAACACAACCACTCGATTGACAATTAAATAGTATAGTTGCTTTCGATATGGATTAGTTGATTATATGTATGTTTCTCTATAACAATATCTTTCACTTTCTCTTTATCTGTTTCTCACTTACTCGTTGTCGTCAATTTTTTCTCACCCATTCTGGATTCATAGAAAGATTGCTAACTTTATTTGGTGCATAGTTAGAATTTGGAATGGTTAATAATACTCAGTCTCTATTAAATTACTTACATAGATTTCTAATTGCTTTAGATGATTTAAATGCATGTTTTATTTACTAGATTTTTTTTTGGATTACTTAATCACCACAAATATCCTATACTTTGGTATTCTTTTCGGTGAGAAGTCAGTGTTTAACGTCTTCGTTGGTTATACAGCTTGTGTGAATCTCAAATCCTTGAAAACATCGATCAAAATTACAATTTTAGAATTTTGATTACATGTTTGGTTTGCCTCTTTCTCATTTTAACACAGTATGGGCATGGTTGGAAAATGAAGATTCTCTTGGTGCTACTTTGATGGAATTAAGGAGTAATTTTAGCAACTTACATCAATCTTAGTGGATGATAATTGTTAAAACTTGCATTTCTTAGTGTTCCACCTTGCTTCTGCTTTTTGGAGTTAGTTTTTTGTATTTTAACCATCTAGCCTAGACTTTGTGTAGTGTTGTATGCTTTCTTTGTGTTATTGACTTATTGTTTTTCTATTCAAAATCACCACTATAAATACATTCCTCAAGCATCGAATTAAATAGTGCGTAAATGCTGATGTTTTGAGTTGTTCCATACTTCTATTAGTTATTAGTTTACTTATTAAAATCATTATAGTATTCCACAACGTCAATTTACTTTTTTACACCTTCAACATGTGAATTATTGTTAGTATGCTAGGTTCAGTTGTATAGTTGTATTTTTTATTGCACAAATGGTGTGCTAATACAGTTAGTTAAAAAATTTAGAATTTTTTCTTTAGTTGGATGTAAATTAATATTTTGACTAAATTTAGGATACTTGCTTTTGATTTTCAAATTTGTATCCAAAAATTTAGATATTCAAATTTCAAATATGGATTCAGATACCAAAATATGGTATTCTAGATTTTGGATATTGACCACTCCAAATTGTACTGTAAATATAGGGCATTACTAAGATTTTTTGCCCATGGCATAAAAAACTATTGAACGACCCTATATTCACACACTAGTGGTGTACCCGCACGATACGACGACAAAATTGGTTTCTTCTAAATATATTTTCCGACAACGATTTTTTTTCTTTCGGCAGGTTGTTTCGAGTTAATAGTTTCTTTCAACACACAGACATCGAGTAGTTTCCTTTCAATGATTCTTTTCCTTTTTAGAAATGTTTCATCGATCTTTTAGGTTCCTTTGGAAATTAAACCTACAAATTCGCTCTAGAAACCTAAATTAAAAATCTTCATAAAATGTAAGTATTTAAGTGGGGATCTTTATTCATGTTGGATCTTAAGCTTTGTTAGTTAGTGATTATGGAGAGATTTTTATGAAATTTGATTATTTTATCAGTTTAGTATACATAGAAAATCACGAACTGTGAATATGATTTTTTTAAAAATATAAAATATACACATAAGTTAACTATTATTCAATGATAATTTCTTTTAAAATACAAGGTTTAAATATTAATTATCTAAATTAATCGTATATTTAATTAATCAATTTAAAGATATCATGGATTTATAATTATCTATTAATTAATCTTGTAATTACATTTATTATTAAATCTGTAAGGATTTAATCAATGTTAGATCTATCATCACACATCGTCTATCACGTCGTGACAGACAATTTTTTCAAATATTTTATCACGTTTAGTTCATCTCTTGTACAATCAGTGTTAGACAAACCAAGGCTTTATACCGCTGATAGGTTTTATAGGTCACAAAACAATGTGCTTGCGAAATTTCATTTAACACTTAAGGCCACATGCAACCTAAAGGATCTATCTCATTACACTTTGAAAGAAACATACTATGAACAACAAAACTAAATGAACCCTAATATAGTCAAAATCATGGAATTGGGTTACATACCTTAGATTTGTTGTAGCAAACAAATCACTTCAGTCCCTTTGTAATTGTTGGTCTTTGAAAGCTTAGCACCAAAAGGATGATGCATCTAATGGGTCATACCCAAACCCTAGAACTAGAAGACAAAAGAGAAGAGAGGAGGAGCAAGAGAATTTCATGTATAACCCTCTTGGAAGTGAGAACCACAAAATTTGATGCCAAGGAAGGTATTTATAGCTAGGGGATCTCCAGGATAAACATGTTTTGAATCATAAAATATTAAGATTTAATCTATTCAAGAAGTTATCCTCCAGGAGGCTTCCAGAAACCCTAAAAGCTTTATAAAAACCATTTACCCTTTGGAACCATCTAGATTTACCTTTCCTTACTCAAATATAAACAATTACAAGTCAATCATTGCACCTTTAGTTAATTCCAATTAATCCCGAATTAATTCCAAATTTATTCTGATTAATAATTAATCAATTCTAATTGATTTCACATTAATTTATTAATCATATAAATTAACAAATCAATTATTTAACAATTGATCTCATACTTTATTAATCATATAATAAATTAACAAATCAATTTTCTATTTCCAATTAATATATTAATCATATAATATATTAACAAATCATTTATTACAATTTATTAATCATATAATAAACTAATAAATTTAACCTCTCCCTACAAATGTCATTCTAACCATGTTCTAGATATAAGGGCAACCCAAAAAGGACATTGTTTCTCATTACAAGTATATAGTTATGAACTTACACACTTTAATCCAACAGTCTCACACTTGGATAAGTCTATAACTACAACTGCAAGTGCAACCTTGAACCAAACAACAAAGTGTGCCTTCCAAATCCACTGTCGAACTTTGATTCAAACCAAATGTTGGCCCTAAGATATGTGATCATCTATTCTTTCGTTGTACAAGATATCATATGAACAAAGTCATGGATTAAATGATCAACCTCATGTTCATTTTTTTTGTTTCCCAATTTCCCAAATTTGTGATCAAATTTAGACTACAAAATCGAACACATCAATTTAGTCCGGACTAGACACCTAGTTTTTCATAGATCAACACGAATCACCGAGGGGCCAAAAGATATCGCTTAAGGAATGAATAAACTTTGACTACATAATTGTAACCTTTACTTATCTGATCATACGTGATATTACGTTTTATAACATCATGTTACTGATGCTATGCAACACCAATGCACAATCGACTTGCAAATTACAACTTATGTATCTCCGTTTGAAGAATAATAGATATTATCGTCTTAGAATTACTTGTGATTGAATCTATGAAGTAATCTCTAAGCGTGAGTTTATCTAATACTTAAAATCCCTATTTCAAACTAGTCATGAATATTGCAACAATCTGTATGCAATGTCCAATCCTTATGCACAATCTACTAACAATTCATGATAGTCTTAATTCACTACTTACTTCCAGAAGTATGAACGATTGTGGAATTTGAATAATTAAAATTATTCAGGAAGTAAAACATGTAAAGTGAAACACATTAATAAACTAGTTAACTGTGATATCATACCCTTTGAATATAAATTGTTAGGAAATGAAGCTTGATTTGACATTACAGAATGTAGAAGTGCATCATCGAAAGAAACAAATTAACGTTTAAGCACAATTATATATATAGAATGGAGTAGAACAAAATTTGCAGTAGCATGTGCTTGCTCCTACAATACTCTCTCTCAAACTAATCTACTGATCTATACAAAATGGGAGCTCTCTCAACTTACAATTAATACTAAACTAATATATACAGGGAAGCTCAACCTATAAGTCACAAGGCTTGAATTTCCACTAAAAATATGAATATCCAAAAATTTATTTCAAATACCCATACCGAATTCTCCCACTTTTTATAATCGAGATATGATTATAAAACCTCCAAATGAGACTGAGAATTTGCTCAAATTTGAGATTTTGATTTTCGGATTGCCTTGGACTTGAACCGGAACAATTTGTTCATACTTCTCGAAAACTTTTTGCAAAAATAACAACTTTGAAATCCTGAGAAATTTCTCCAAAAGTTGCAAAATATTCTATTTATGGGTGAAAAATGATAAAATGTTGAAACAATAGGGACTAATAATCTAACTTCATGTGTTCTTCCACAATTTTTCATCTGATGAACGAATGCAGACAGCAAACACATCACCCAAAAAAATTGAGTTTTGGACTTTCAATTCTTTGACTCGAAAATCCTCCAACCATTCGACTCGCTATCGAAGTCCGATCAAAGCTTCAACTGATAGCACCAAGACTTCGATGTCATTTGACAACAAAATAATTTCTCGATGCCCCCAAAAATACAACATCTAAAAATCAAATCTTTCTTCGACTGGAATCACTTTGATGCTTATTTGACACTGTAACCAACATCAGTATGGATTCACCGGTCATTAATAACATATGAGAAATCACCCAATTTTGACTTTTAATTATAATAACACTTCGATTTAAATTTCAATTTTTCCTCTGAACATCGAAACCACCTTCAAAGGCTTCCTTGAATTAATAATTGCAAATTAAAACACCAATTTTGACCATCAATTTTATTCAATTTTGACCGTTGACATCTAATGTGCATGTATCACTTCGATAATCATGTGCATTTCTCATGTGAATATCATCAATTAAAGAAATCCAAAGCAAGCTTCCAAAATGTTTTCACCCATTCGATAATCAATTCAAGTAACGATTCTCGAAATAATCATCGATATCCATATAATCATCTTCAACTTCTCAAACCAATTAAATCAACGATAAAAATCGATATTGGAATAGGATTGATTAGATTGACTCAATTCAAACGCATAAACTCCAATCGATCCATAGATTTGACAGTGAGATTCAAGAATGTAGAATTAGATGTGGTTTCCAACCAAAATAAAACAATCAATTGAAGTTGTTCAAAACATGAGATTAGGATTTGAAGTAGAATCGATCGAAACAAAGATTAATACAGTTTGTTTTGAAACACACAGACGTCGTAACAAATCAATTTTGAGATACGATGATTTGCGTTATTCAAGGAAAACGGAATGATAAGTAAACGATTTGAGAATTGTTTAGCGATTTGGGAATTTTGGGTTTCCAATGAATTATATGAACAGTAAATGGATTAAATGTTTAGGAATGGGCTTTGATGAATAGTACACATCGAGTATTTGGGCACAAATTGTATGGATTAGTGAACAGTAAAAAATCAAAATGATTTTGGACTATTTTATGAATAGTATATGAATCAAGAGATTAGGCTAAAAAATATAAATCAACTAAAGAAAATTGATTGGATCAACAAAATCGGCTTGAAACAAAATACATTCAACTGGAAAATCATGATAAGCAATAAATTTAAAAAAAAATATACAAAATTTAGAGAATTTGGAGAGACTCACCAAAAATTTCAATTCTTAATCAATTACGCAAAAATGTAGTCAAATCGGGAACTGTTAGATGAACTGATCGCTTGAGTCTTCCTGATTTGGCTCTGATAGCACTTGTTAGGACATGCAGCTTGATTTGACATTACGGAATGTAGAAGTTCATAATAGAAAGAAACAAATTAAAGTTTAAGCACAATTGTATAGATAAAATGGAATAGAACAAAATTTGTACATGTGCTTGCTCATACAGTACTTTCTCTCAATATAATCTACTCATCTACACAAAATGAAAGCTCTCTCAACCTACAAAGAATATATATATATATATATATATATATATATATATATATATATATATATATATATATATATATATATATATATATATGAAAGCTTAACCCATCACTCATAAGGCTTGCGTTTCCACATATATCATAAAAGGGGTGAAGTCTTCAAGTCATCACGAAATAGAGAGCTTTGCACCCCAACATAAATAAATCGTTATTATTTAATCACCCTAACAATTACAAATTTATTCATTGTATAATGGGGATGGTTTAAATGAGAACACTAAATAAAGTGAGAACGTCAGAACGATTCTTAGCCATTCATTTAAGATAATTAAGGTAAGTTACAAATTTTTGGTAATTCAGTAAATAAATATTATTAAAAATTAGATTAATAAAATAAAAGGGTAAAATAGTAATTGAAATATTTGATAATCATGGAAATAAGAGAAAATGTAGGGATTTTTAAATTTCAAAATTTAAAAAAACATAAATTAAAATTTTCGATATTGAAAAAATATACCACTTTTATATTTCGAGTTATAGCCTAACTTCAAGTTATCATTCATTATAGAATATGTATTATATACTAACTAAATCTAATTAACAATAGAGATTCATAACAAAATATCTACAGATATAAAAATTGATACGAATTAATAACATAAAAGATTCTTTATTGAATAACTATATATGTTGCCCATGCTCCGCATGGGCCGTGTGCGTCTGATTTGAGTATCGTTTTTGTTTATAGTATGGGTGAGCATAATAACCGAAAAACCGAACCAAAACCAAATTAACCGATATAATCGAACCATAATAACCGAACCATTTTAAAAACCGTTGGTTCGGTTTCTAATTTTTGTTAACCGATAACTAACGGTTCGGTTATGGTTTTATAGGTTAACTGAACCATTATTAACCGAACCGCTAACTTTATATTTTAATATTAAAAATTATAGATTATATAAAATAATATAGTGAAACTTATTTAAGACCCATTAAGTTTTCAAAATATTGATTAATGTTGTAATTCGTAATCGGTTAATTCTACAATTTGTAAACATTATTCACAATTAGTTTAATCTTCACACTCATAATCCTAATCGGAGGCTTCTCACACCGTTAATCCTAATCGAAGATTATTTTGACTTTATAGTCATGTTCGAAGGATTTTTTGACTTTATAATCAAGACTTCTAGGTAAGTTAAGTTTATGGTTCTTCTTGACTATGCGATATATTAAGAATGTATTTTTTTTGGATTTTTTTATTTACTGTTTTTGACCTAATCACGTTGAATATATATGAGTGATTGGATTTTTTTATCCAGATAACACATAATATGAATGTTTGCCTATTTTATTTTATAGTCTTTTGATTTAATCACATTGAACGTGTATGAATGTTTGACTTTATTTTAATTTTAATATCAATTATCAATATATGAAATTATTAATGTCAATTTGTTTAATGTTTTATTTTATTGAATGTTTTTGATTTTGAATGTGGATACGTGTTATCTTACCCTGAGTATCGAAGGTACACATTTTATTCTATTACTATAAGCTAGGTTACAAACATTGACGCGGTGACTTTTTTATATTCTCTTTTCAGTTTTTATTCCAATATACTTTCACCATCTATATTATTTTGACCATTATGGTTAACCAATGTTAATCATTAACCAAAATCGTTAACCGAAAAAAACCATTAACCATAACCAATATTAACCATACCCAATGGCTACCAAAATGCATTAACCAATCATAATGGTTATGGTTCGGTTTTGACCAATAACCAAACCAAACCGCCCCATACACACCCCTAGTTTATAGATTAATAGGCATCGTTTTTTACTGTTTTAGTTGACATTAGATTATTTTTATACCGATAAACAGTCAGAGACGGATAGATAGAGGGCAGAAAAAAAACAAAAAAGTTAAATATGAGCACCAATATAGAAAAAAAATATACCAAAAGAAGAAAATGACAGACACGAAAAGTACAATGATGAAAACAGTAAAAAAAACATGAGTTTCACTATTCCTAACTCGTTGTTGACTATTTTAGGGGAAAAACCCGGGCTTTGCCCCAGGCCATTTTTTGTGTTTTTTATGAAAAAATGTAAAAGTTTTGACTGTAAGGACCAAAAGTGTCAAAACGGCTCAAGAATTAAAGGAGTTGGAATTAGCAAGTTTTTAGAAAAGGGACCAAAGTTGTCAATTCCATAAAATTTTGTGGCCAAACTTTAAATATTAAAAGGTTCCTAAAAAATATAAAACTTTTGATTGTAAGGACCAAAAGTGTCAAAATAACTAAACAATAAGGGGCAAAATTAACAAAAACCACACAAAATTACTATTCCTAACTTTGAACTTTTTTAATATATATAAAGAAATTTTTATATATAAAGATGTTAACAAAATAGTTACATAAAAAGATTAATGTATAAAGAAAGTATACATATAACTTCAAGACAAAAAATTACACAGGTTCTATGTATTCAACTAAATTTCTTTTGTTTTTTACTTTTTGGTCTTGACTAATTTTGTTTCATTGAGTTCTTTTAAGTTGTAAGCATACCAAAAAAAACATGAAGAGTAAGTTGTATGTACAAATTCATAACATAATATATATACATAAACATGTATGTAGAAATTCATAATAGAATAACAACATAAACAATAAGATGTGTCTAGATTCATAATAGAATAAATTGGTATTCATGTTAGAATATCAACATAAGCAATAAAGTAAATAAAAGATAATCAAGTGTTATTTAAATATTCTCCATAGAATGTAACAAATTCATTACAGAATAAATTTCATAAGTTCATTAGTCAAGAAACTATAAATCAATATAACAGACGTGGAATTTTTTAACATTTAAATCAATATCTATTTTCATTTATAATATTTAGTTGTGAAAGCACAAGTGATGTGACTGTGAACAAGTAGACGAAAATCAATTTTATTAAAAACATTATTATTTTTAATATATGTTTTGTAATCATCCATGTCATTTGTATTCTGTCACGTAAAGGAGGAAAACGAAACAATCCAAAAAATTAGTACAATAATATTGCTCTAAATTCAAAAACTATCACTGAAATCACAAAAATGATACAAATATCACCCAAAAAGAAGGATAAAAAACTAAAATTTCCCAAAGGAAAAGGATTAATAATATGAAACATCTTTTCTCCTATACCTTTCTTCTTCACAATTTACTGAAATGTGTTCCATAACTGTTTCTTGACTATTAACTAAAAAATCTCAAATGTTTCCTAAATATACCCTCCTTTCAACCCAGAAAGAATCCATGTTTAGAGTGGACATTCTCATTTGTTGGGTCCTTACGAACTTTTTGTAGATAATAAGCTTTACAACAATGTGAAAAGTAGTTGGACAAATCCAAACCAAACCAAAGAATCATAACGAGAATCAAGAATCTCTCTCTCATGTTTTTGATGATGATGATGAGGATAATGATGTGTAGTTTGAGAAAAGATCTATCATGGTTTCTAGTCTCTGGTGAGAATTTTCTTTCAAATAAGTAACATGGATTAATATACAATGAGGATGATATGAACAAAAACGAAAAATAGGATCATACAAATGAAATAATAAATTATAGGGAAGTAGAAATGCAAAAATAAGGATTGAAACACAAACTTGAAGAATCGAGTTGTATATTTAAATGGAGAATTTTTTTTTGTGATGGGCAGCAAGTAGACAGTTCGTCAAAGATGAGAGCGCATAATCGAGGAAGAAGAGATCGTCATTTTTTGAGGAAGAAGAATCAGGCGACAATCTTTCTTGCTCCTCCTAGAACCCTAGCCGATGGAAATTAAGAAAGAGGGAAAGCGGATAACAAAATAATATACGAGATTTTCCTAAAAAGTAGGGAATATAATTTAGGTAGTTATTAATAGTTGAAGCAAAGACCCTAAAATACCCTTAATTCATTTGTTAGATGCCCAATAATGCCCTTATAAATGATTGGCTCACAAGCGTTCTCACAATAATCCTTGTTTTTATTTGAAGTTATATATATATATATATATATATATATATATATATATATATATATATATATATATATATATATATATATATATATATACACACGAAAGCTCAACCCATCAGTCGTAAGGCTTGAGTTTCCACATATATCATAAAAGGGGTGAAGCCTTCAAGTCATCACGAAATTGAGAGCTTTGCACCCCAACATAAATAAATTGCTATTATTTAATCACCACAACAATTAAAAATTTATTTAGTGTATAATGTTTCGAGTAATCAATAACCACTTGAATTAAATAACATCAGTTATGTCATGTTATGAACATATATACTATGCCTCTCAATGAACATTCCTTTGTGAACAGATCGACTGGACATTACTCCAATGATGCTCATTTCACAATTCCAAATTCTTATCACTATCCAAGATGTAGGGAATTCCAACTTTACATGCATTGACCTCATGTGATGTCTAGGTTGTAAAGTCACATAGACTGAGCCTTCGATATTATAGAATGTTCGAATGGAACTTGTAACTAGAAACAATTCCATGATATGAAGTCTCGAATTCAAGATACATTCGTTGAACACTTATTTTGCATTAAAGTTTCTAACTCACATGTAAATTCTATAAACATCTCCCATTTTGGAAACATTTCCATATTCCCATATAACCATCAATTCTAAACAAGAATAATCTCAATCCAAAATGTGTCACTATGTTCCTTCCCAAATAATATCATGCTTCTAATTGTCACCAAACAACCAATCTTCGGTAAAACCTTATAATGTTCTAGATAGTTGCTCTACAACTTTATTCACACAAAATTCTAATCCTATATCCGAAGCATATGGGAGTCGACTCATTATGTCCTCCATAAGGATTTGATATCGGTTCAATTCCTTGCTATAATATTTCTATATATCAAATCTCATATGTTTAAACATTTCAACATGCTATTCATATATGTTTTAGACTAAGTTCCATTAAACTATACAATCCAAATTTTTTAGATTCGAGTTGAAGTATGAGTTGCCTCTCCCTTTAGTCCATTGTAGCAGTGTAGCGAAACAATTCCGAACTTTGCAATTTGCAAACAGGAAACATTGTTCCTTATGAACAATATTGTCAACATGGAATACCAAGCATAACAATTATGCTCCCACTAGCTTTGACATGTACCCATAAATCAATCAGACTTCTAAAAATCAATACCCTTTGTCTTTCATATAAAAGTGAAGATTTATGTTACACAATGCTTCGATAAGTCTCCAACTTGACTTCTTAAGCTTATACACCTTATTTGGATAATGTATATGAATGTGTGTTTAAACCTTTTTCAAGATTGCTATATATATATATATATATATATATATATATATATATATATATATATATATATATATATATATATATATATATATATATATATATATATATATATATATATATATATATATATATATATATATATATATTGAAAGTTCAAACAATTCTTTGACATTCCTCACATTTCGAAATATGAAGAGGGATGTCGTAGTCATATTGTGAATTTGAGAATGCAGTTAACACAATCAATATCCATATTGATCTTTATCAGATCTTTAAAATCTATGAGTGAAAGTATTTCCTCGTAATCATTTTCGTGAATTAGAGCGAAACTTTTTCCACCTAGATTTGATGGTGCATATGTGCCCATCCCTGTGAATCTATCATTTCCAACCTACAGTCGTAAGACAAGGCTTAGGACAAACCAAATTCAAACTTAGTTCTCCTTCATGGACTGAACTTCGGTATTTTTAATTTCTTTCCTTCTAGCAACTCAAGGCCTACCAGTAACTAGGGTTTTCGCGTTTTTATCAAACATATGTTGGGTTACTTAAATTCACCTTCTTTTTATGTATAAGCTCGATTTAGTGTATCCTAATACCTTTCCATAGGTCGATAGAAATTTTACTTCCATTTCTTCATATAAATTATTTCTCGGGTAGTGTCTACTCTACAAGACACACTATACCAAAATTTACTCTAGCAGTATGGAGACAAACGGTCTTCAACTTCTTGCATCTACTTCTAACTCATGCAAACCATCATGCACATTAGTTGGTTTCATTATCCTTTCATGACATCGTTATTCCTGTATCTGAGTAAGTCTTCTTCTCATGGTTGTATCTTTTAAGTCTACTTCATAGGAGTCTATCCTAGGAAGTCTGCATTATAGCTGCATCTCAGCAAGCTCTACTAGTTTCAACTTGGTTCTCTACCATTCCTAACTACAACTTCTCTTCTCATATAATAATATGAGTATATATCTTCTTCAACTAAGTACTCTACCTTGCTCTAACAAGTAAGCCACTCAGCCTTTTCACAACCAAATAATATATTTCACTATCCCAATTTTGTATGTTAAAGTCGGCTAATCACACAATGGAACTTCCATAAGGATGTGATAGAAATCAATCATCACTCAGTATTATTAAATACTAAGTCTGAGCATCCTGTATAGGGTTACTACTCGAACTACATACTACATCACAAGTCCTTGGCCTATTGAGTCTGAAAACTTCATTAGCCTTTTCCTTGATCTTCATTTAATTCTTCTAAATCTTGGACTACATTAATTTCAATACTGTTGAAGTATTTATCACCATCTTGGTTCTTCCGACTCTATAAACAATCACTGCTTTAATCTGGACAGCGGTGGAACAACTTCATCGGTTATGCCAAAACATTTATCTTATCCAATTGTATTTCAAACGCACATCTTTCTTCCAAAGATGTTATTATATTATCTTACATATTTTAAATGTATAATACCACTGTATAGGTATTAATACACTATTTATGATAATGCTTCATATTTATTATTTTACGACATCGTTCGATCGTTTATCAATAAACTTATCAATGTCAACTCTCATAAGTATCTTTATTACTTCGAAAAGTTTCATGTAAATTCTAATACAGAAATTCTTAGAATTCTGAACATATAATCTTCTCATCTAAACCAAGGTTGGTAACAGACCTTAAACTTTATCAAGTAATGGCAATATAGCTAAGCAACTTAAGACATGCTATATTTATTTATCATTTAGCACATCTTAGAATATAAGGCATATCCCCTCTTAATATTCTACTGCTTGTGTACATTAGGTATCCAACGTAAAGTATACCAGATACATATTGTATCATCACTTAACAATCCATGTTTAAATCTAGAAATTCTCAAAATTCCTAGTTTACATAAACTAATTCTCTAAAATTTTTGGAGTAACTTAATGTCTTAGAATACTAGGGTTTATCACTACCCAATACCCCACTTAAGTGTTTCCTATGGTTTGTATCCATATATTTACAATGATTCAGTTCATATATTGAACTTCTAACAGTTTAAGTCTAAATACCAATCTGTGGTATTTAGTTCACTTAAACCACTGCTCTGATACCATGATTGAAAGAACCCCTTTCTATACTTTCATATTTCTGAAAGACCCAAACTTTCATACTTGACAATATAGTTACTCCAAAACATGCTACATGCATATTTATAAAATAATATTTTTACATTGATAAAGTGATTACAAAAGATTGGATACAAACCAACTATGTTTTAATATTTTACATAACCACCCAGGATATTGTAAATCTATACAAACCTAAACCAAAATACAAAAAAATAATATTACAACTATTCTAAGTCTTCCAACTATACTGGGTGCTTATTGCCTGCATTATGTTAAAACATTGGGAGGGGTAAGCGATAACGCTTAGTGAGTTCAATAATAGATACAATATAGCGTTATGCCATATATATACCAATATGGCAGAAGCAAATAGGAGCAAGGAACAACAAAGGCATAATGTGATAAGCTTTCCCTAACAATTATTGATTTGATTCAAAGATATACAATCATTGAGACATAACAATTTCCATACTTGATATACATCAATAACGCTTTGGCCCAAATGGCACAGAAGACATACAACTTCGGATTAACCATTTGGTAGATTTCAGGTTTTCACGCCCTGTCTAACCCTTTTTGCCAATACCATAGAATAGAAATCATTCTCTTACGGAGATATGTTCTACATGGCCAGAGGCTACATACCAGTACCAATATGAATCTTAGTCCTTTCACTGATCACATGGTCAAAGGTATTACTTTGCTATTAAACGTAGCGAATAAAAATTAACACGGTAAAATACTCAGGAATATCATTCTACCGAAGCCAAAGTGATGCCTATGTCATACACTTCATGGTCAACGGTTCATACCAATACCCAAGTGATGCCTATGTCATACACTTCAAGTCAGAGGTACAACCTTGCTATAAAAATAGCGGAAACAACAACTCGAGATGATAACATGGAAAAACACATAGCACATATAACACATAACATACAATTGTTCCTACGTATTAAACTCACCTTGAAATAATCGGGGGTCAAAATAATAATTTGGGCAGCACTTCGGCTCTAAATATGAGTTTCTTCGTTGAAAACCGGCCTCTGCGAAGGTAGAGCTTCGAAACCGAAAAGATAAATTTTTCGGGCTTCTCGGGAATCTCGGGGCGTGTTTCGGGCATTGGAATTAATCCCGGGACTTCAAGGGATGTCAAAATAGTAAAAATATTGAAAAAGGGTGAAAAAGTGCCAAAATTCTAAAAATACCCAGGAGGGTTCGCATGGCTGCTATTTCACTATTTGGCTTTTAATTGGAATCTCATAAGACTACCAATAATTTGTGAGTGATTCTAAACATAGTTTTACTTCATTTCTCGTAAAAACTATCTGTTAGAACTCAACACTCAATTTCACATAATATTTCATAATATTTTTAACTTTTTGAATTACATAACACGATTTCAAAACGTGTATGTTACAAATACCTCCTCCTTTTGAGGATTTCGTCCCCGAAATCACAACGATTTGGACAAATGAGGATATTTGACTCTTATCTCATTCTTATTTTCCCTAAGTATAAGTTTATTATCCCGTTTCACCTTGGATAATGGAACCGTTTCATCATATATGCTCAAGCATTTACGTAGATATCTTACATGAAATACATTATGAATACGTGCCAATTCTTTAGGCAATTCCAAGCGGTATGCTTGTTAGATAATTTTGAAAAGTCCAATAAATCTAGGACTCAATCTCCTTTTCTTCTCAAATTTCATATTACCTATCCACGGGGTTACCTTCAGTATCACCCACTTGGAATTTTATGGATCGTCTCCTCCATTTCTACACAGGTCTTTTGTCGATCCTGGGCTACTTTCATTCATTCTCATATGATTTGAATCTTATTAGTGGTGTCTTGAATCATTTCAGGACCACCAAGGATTTTCTATCCTACATTATGCCAACATAATGGTGTTCACATTTACTACCGAACTCTAAGACACATGTACGAAGCATATCTTCTACTGTTTGGATTGTTCTCTCCGTCCAACCATCTGTCTGGGGATAATAAGCTATGTTGGGAGCAACTCGAGATCCCAATTCACTTGTCATACTCGCCTAAAAGTGAGAAGTGAAGCGAGTATCACTATTGGAAATAATCTTTAGTGGCACACCATGTCTTGCCACAATTTCGTCTAAGTAAACTTGTGCATATTTCTCCATTAGAACCGTTGTACGTATAGCGAGAAAATATGCACTTTTAACCAGTCGGTCGATAATTATCCAAAGGCTATCATTCACAGTTTTCTTCTCCTCTTTCAAGGTATTAACTGTATAAGTCGGATAAGTAGAATATCCCTTCGATATAAATTTACGAGTTTTTAAGAAAGAAATTTATTATTTTCACCGTAGACATAAAAGAATCCTTCCTTTCGATAGGGTTTCATATCATCTCTTTGTAGCACAAGAGATCTGCGTAGTTCTTTAACAACCAATCCATGTCGAGAATAATATCAAAGTTAGGAATTAGGTTAGCAGGAAGATTATAACTTTCAATTCCTTTAACATCAGATTATGATCTTTCTAGTTGTGACTGGGATGCCGAGGATCACAATTAAGATGTGAATAACCATGCAAACTCACTCAAACATCCCGATTGATTTATAATTTTCCATTGATGTGTCGGTTAACCACTCACTCTCCATCAACAATTATATACACGAGTTGTTTCATCATTTCATATTTATAGTCTCACATTAGTGTGTCAGTTAACCACACACTCTCCACTAACGACTCATAAAGAAATGATGTGCATTTTCATGGATTAGCATACAAATTCACATTTTTTCAAAAGTAACTAGAGTTGGGATTTTAGAAGGATATAGTACTTTATAAGTTATACTTTTAGTTTTTTATGTCCTATCAAACCCACTCGGCTAACGACCCTCAACCACGCAAAGGAGCGGTGGGTGAAGAGGACACCCATTTAAAGATCATTTTATAGACCGTTTCCTTATACCCCTCTTAAAGCTGGCTTCGTGAATAAGATATACTATTGATTTCACCGACTTTTCTTATACATATAGTATTAAACACACAAACACACACACACACACACATATATATATATATATATATATATATATATATATACATACATACACACACACGCATATACATCTAAAGTGTATTTTAAAACATTTTAAAACACAATGTCTAAATATTAATTATCTAATTTAATCGTACAATTAATTAATCAATTAAAAGATATCATGGATTTATAATTATCTTTTAATTAATATTATAATTAAATTTATTATTAAATCTATAAGGATAATTAAATTTAATTAATCTTAGAATTAAAAATTATATATTCAAGATTATCTCCTAATATTTAGGTTTTTTTAATTATCTAAGGCATTCAAAATTTGGATTTTGGAAGAACTAAAACCTTACAATTACCAATAATAATCACATAAATAAGATTAGGTAGAAAATCCAAGAATTTGGATTTGTATTGGATTCACATCATGACAAGCAATTTTTTCTAAAATTTTAGTTTTTTCGATTCATCTCATTTATAATCAATGTTAGACACACCAAGGCTCTGATACCACTGATGGGTTTTATAGGTTACAAAACAATGTGCTTGGGGAATTTCACTTAATATTTAAGGGCACATGCAACTTTAAGGATCTATGTTATAACACTCTGAAGGAAACATACTATTAATAACAAAACTAGATGAACCCTGTTAGGTGCATTTTGTGCACCTTTTTGCACACATTTTAGTCCCTTTTTATGCATGTATTTAGCTTAGTTATTCTTCATTCTTCTTGCATTATTATCATATTCATGTTAGTCTCTAGAATGACCTTATTTGCACACTTTCATGTCCTTTTTAGGTAATCCGGAGGTTGGAGCACGCTTGTGGAGGTGCCAGGAAGCATTGGTGAAGATTTCGGGATGATCGGGCGAAGAACGGAAGAATTGAAAAAATCAAGTTTGGATCTATACACAGAGCGCAACACCGGTCGTGTTGGATTTACACTGCAAAGCCAATACAGGTCGTGTTCGACCAGAATGGGAGCTGTTGACTTCACTGAACACGACCCGTGTCATTTTAGCCTATTTTGACACGGGCCGTGTTGGCCCAGCTGAGCAGATTTGAGCATCAAACTTTGGAGTTGGAATCGAGGATTAAAGGCCATCTTTTCACTCAACACGACCCGTGTCGATTTGCTCTATTTTGACACGGGCCGTGTTCGACCCTAAAACGAAATTTTGGTAGTTTTTCCTATTTTTCATATGTCGGGAATTGGGTCATTTTTTACACCACACATCATATCAAAGCACATTTTGAGAGGGCATTTCGAAGGTTTTTGCAAGGATTTGATCGTTTAGCATTTGGAAACATTATTTCTCGTATTTGTATGTTGTAATTGCACGATATTTCCATCTTTTGACTTGTGATTTTGTTTTAGCCATGTGTGGCTAGAACCCTAGTTTCTCCAATTTTATGTTCTGACTTCTAAGTAGTGGCTTCAATCATATGACATGATGTTTGTTTTTAATTTCTATCTAGTGAATTTGATTTTGCATTAATTGAATGTTTGATTCTAATTGTGATTCTTATTGGCCACTTGAATTAGGGTTAGGTCATTCAAGTTATCTCTTTTACAAAATCCGTAATTGTTTTGTGAAATTGAACAAGTAACAAACATTAAATTGATCTCTATTGAGTGAATTTAGTATAAATCTGATTCATACACTCTTACACTCCTAAGCTTGTGAGGAGTATTGGGTGTTGTTGGGAACATTCACATAAAGCTTAATGCAATGTTTTAATCTAATTCTAAGAGCTTGTTTAGATTAGGTTAGTAAGGTTAGGGTTAATCAAAGAGTTTGTTTTGGTTAATTAATGTGGTGAATGGGAAGTGTTAGAACTTCTTAACACTTTCAAGTACCAACTTGGATAGAACTGACCAAATATTGTGTCGTCCTTGAATCACATTGCTAAGTTGTCATACATGAAGTTGGAGTCCTTACAAAATCAGAATTTAATTCATTCATTTAGCTGATTACTTGTGTTTTTAATTTGTTTGTTTAATCATTGCATTCAATACCCCCTCTTTAATCTTTTGTGAACAAGTGCCTTGCACAAAGAGGTATTAGACCGATTGTCCCGTGTCTCTATGGATTGACCCTACTTGCCTTGTACTATCTTTTAGTGCAATATAACAGTGTTCTTAGAAGTATATCGTACCCCTATTATTTGTTGGGTTTGACACGCCTAAAAAATTGGCGTCGTTGCGGGGGACACGGTGTTACTAATTGTTTATGTCTAGATCTTTCCGTACAGGTTGTGACAACCGTCAAAATTCGAGTCGATTCTTGATTTGACTAAACATAGTTGCACTTATAGGCACGACACATACTAGACTTAGTAACTAGAAACTAAGTTATAACCTACTAGAAACTTGGAAACAATTAGAATCAATGGATAGTATACTTAGATTTCACATTGATATGTGAATTCTACAACTACTTAACTTTAGTGAATATCCATATTCGGGTCACTCTTTGACTCGAACACCTTTTCATGAATCATATACACACATCATGCATTTGACCTAGTAGTAGAAATTAGGTCCGAGTCTCGTTGGAACTTAAGTCAAAGTTGAAAGACTAGGACTAGTATACTTGATTCCTCAATTTCGCTTAAATCTCGGAATCACTACATAGAATGCCAATAAATCAATAAAATTAAATTACAAACATTATTTCTAACTTGAATAAGAGTTAGGAAACACAAAAATAATTTGAAGTCTCAAAGATTCAATTTATTTTGATATTCAAAGATGTATTAAACTCCAAAACCATAAATGCCATAAAAACACATATTTATAAACTTTAACCTTAAAATTTCTATAAAAATAATTATGAAAATTATAATATTATCTTATAATAATTAAAATTATGAAAATATGATCAAGAAAATAAAAGTTTGGGTCATTAACATTTAAGCTTATTTTAAGAAATAAAAATTAAGAGTTTGTAAACAAATGTTGATTTAATGTGCATGTTTTATAAAAAATTGAAACTTTATAAAATTTTTGAAAGGATTTAATAAAAAAAATAAACGAAAGAGAGATGGGGGTCTTTTTCCTCTTAAAATTTCGTCCTCTCTCTCCCATTATATCTCTTCCCCAAAAATTAAATCATTTCCCTTATCCTACACTCCTACACTCAACCATCTTCTTCACTTCTCTCTTTCTCTCACTCTTCAAATCCCCAACACCATTTTCTCTCTCCCTCACCCTAAACCATGAATTTTGGCTGCAAATTTCATCCATTTCTACTAAAAAACATCAACATTTGAAGTTGTTCTTGATTTAAAAATGAAAATCCTTCATTCCCTCTTCAATCTTCCTTCAAAATCTCAAGTTTTCTTGTATATCTTCTTCTTCTACACCATTCTATGGATGTATTATTCACATGCATGTTCATAACCACGATTTTTATGATTATGGTGATATTATTTCACCCAAAAACCAACATGCATGTGATGATCTTCAAGCTTAGAGGCTTGATCATCAAAGTTTGTTGTTAAAAAGCATTCAAATAGGTTCATAAAGGATTTATTCCCAAATAAATATCTAAAACTTATTTTCTGATCAAATCCTATTTTTCCCAAAATTCCATCAACAAAATGAGATGTTCCACAAATTTTCAGAAAATAATTCATTTTTTCGAATTATTATAATTATTGCAAAAAAATAGGGCAATAATTCATATAAAATACTTTATCAGGTCTATAAATCCTAGGTAAATTCGTGGATGACCCCTAAAGTGAATCATGACAGCTTAGTGAGTTTCATCGATTTTTGTTACTGTTTGCTATGGTTTTGAATTTTCTTTTTGTTTAATTCAAATAAATCATAAAACCACTATAATAATGTGAAAAGGGTATCTAATACTTTTCTCAGCTCCTCCCCAACGTGTAAGACTCAAAAAAATATTTTCAGAATTTTTCATAATGCATTCCTATTATCCCCGATTTTTGTATTTATAATGGACTAATAATGGGAAAAATAGTTTTACTCATCCAAAATTCATGACAATTTACCAGAAACTCTTATAATATTTTAGGATGCTACATAAAATTTGTTATTGTTTTTATCTTCTGTATGCTATTTTTCTTATAATTTCCCAAGATTTAATACACTTAAATCCACAAAAATGATACAATTGGGTTAAACAGTTTCGAAATCCGTTTTTATATTTTTTCCAGCTTAATAATGTTTAATAACAGTACTGCAAAAAGTTTGAGTAATTTTGGAAACTGTTTTATATTTATCCCAATTTTTATTCAAATAAATGCACAAAAATCATAAAATTGGGTTAAACAGTTTAAAAATCTATTTTTATATTTTTTCCAGCTTAAGTGTGTGTAATGGCAGTATTATAAAAAGTTTGGGGAATTTTCTTAACAGATTGCTATTTTTCATGAATTTTTATCTATTTTGAGAATTAAATATAAGAAAAATGGTTATACATATCTATAATCCATGAAAATTTATTTGGAAGTCTTTTAATGCAGTTAAAACCAAAATGTGAAGTTTGGTAATTTTTATTAACTGTTTAGTATTTTTCATAATTTTATGGTTATTCAAGAAATTAAAATGGTGAAAAAAATAGCTAGACATATAAAAAATGCAAGAAAAATTATCTTAGCATCCTTGACTTCAGTTGAAACTAAAACACAAAGTTTGGGAAATTTTAGAACTAAACTGATTTAGTTTTTCAATATTTAATCATTGGAGCACCTCTAAAAATGTGAAATATTAGCATTTCAATAATGAGAATTTTTCCACTTAAATTGTTATATAATAATTGATTCATTGAAATTTAATTTTCACAGAAAAATGTTTGTAACTTATAAATATTAAATTTTGACACAATATTTGCATAATTCTATTTTAGTAGTAAGTATACTAGTGTTAGATTTCGATTAGAGATTCGCTAGTGAATACCATTATTGTAGGAAAACGATAGTGGTACGAGTGAAGCGTAGTTCAAGGCACCATTTGCATCATCACGATGTATTGTGAGTATTCACAACTCCCCTATTTTCGGTTTTTATGTTTTGGGGTGGAAAAGCATGTCCGAAAAACTGTTTATTGTTCGTTGTATTTAAATTGATTTGTATCAAAGTTGATTCTTATATTTTGCTATATTTCTCTATGTATGTCTATGCAACACGAAACATGAGGCCTTATTGTCTTAAGTCCTTTCCCTTACACTTTACTCCAACCATTAACTCTTTGAGCCAATGGTCATTATGGATAGCGCTATTAGGTAGACAACTCCTCACTCACACAATTCGCTTGAGTGCATTTTACCATTTTATACACTATGTTTGCGATACACATAGTAGTCAATAGGGCACGATTCGGTCATTAGGCTTGGGTTGTGAACTCATGAATGGAAACTTGATGCACATACGAATCTTTATGCACATATCAAACTTGTATTCTCATGTTAGCAACGACACTTGTATACTTATTTTAGCAATGAAACTTGTATACTTATTTTAGCAACAAAACTTTTATGCTTATTATAGCAACGAACTTTGTTTCTCATTATAGCAACGAACTTTTATTACTGAAAACTTATATACTTGTTTTAGCAATGAAATTGTTTGCTCCTTGTAACAACGAATATTATTTCGATTCTTGAAAACTCATTTTAGCAATATACTTTTATTTATGGAAACTTTTATCAAAACTTTTATTTCGATTCTTGAAACCAATATTATTTTTAATCTATGAGTACTCACCAACTATTTTTATAGTTGACGCTCGTTTTACATGCTTTTCCAGGAATGATCGAGTAAGTGGCACTTAGGGACACATCACTGTTACGAGCATTCACATGTGTTGTATTTCAATTTACATAGTAGTTTATTTTAAAATTTGTTCAAACCCATTGTAAATTTGTAATGATTTTTAATACTATGGTTGGTGTTGTCTTTTAACTTTTGCTATGAAACCCTTTATACTGCCACGACTCATGTTTCCACTTTAGCGGGGTGTGACACATGTACACCATTGCCAATTGACTCGGATATAGAGAAGACTGCAACGAGAATACGGAAGCAAGCCAAGCTTCGTAAGAGGCAACCGGTTTCTGGGACTTCTTCATCATCTACTCCCCCGGTCATCAACATTTGGGAGGACATACCCCTCTCAAGTGTATCCGCATCCGAAACAGAAAGCCTCTCACTCCTACCACAACCATCCTCACCCAAAAATACCACTACACCATCTTCACCTACTTATAATATCCTAAACACTACAGCCATAGAAACCTCAACTCCTACTCATACCATGGGCGATAACCATGGAGGGAATCCACCTCCAAACCCACCACTCGAACAAGCCCTTCGCCAATGGGCGAGGCAGGAGGTTACACAATAACCTCTTTGCATCACATATCCGACTACCACAAACTTGGAATTAAAATCCGGGCTCATCCACTTACTCCCAACATTTAGAGTCCTGAAAATGAAGATCCTCACAAGTTTCTCACAGAATTTCACTTTTTGTGTGTTGGGATGAAACCACACAATGTCACGGAGGATGAAATCAAGCTTAGGGCATTCCCCTTCGCGGTGCAAGATGCAGCTAAAGACTGGCTCTATGACCTCCCACCGGGGACGGTAACTACTTGGGTAGATCTTGCGAGGTTGTTTTTGGATAAATACTTTCCCGAGATGAAAGCTTCAGCCCTACGGAGGGAAATCATTGGAATCAAGCAACATAAAAGAGAAGCTTTCCACACATATTGGGAGAGATTCAAGAAACTTTGTACCCGTTGTCCCAAGCATGGAATTACCGAGTACCAACTCCTCCAATACTTCATTGAAGGCATGAATCCAGTGGAAAGAAGGCTTCTTAATGCTTCAAGTGGTGGATCTTTACTCGACAAGACTCCAACCGAAATCCGCAACCTAATCAAGAACATGACTGAAGATTCTAAACATTTAAGCCATGATGAAGAATGGTACACGGATGCACCCCGAGGTGTAAAAGAGGTCCAAACTTCTCAAATTGAAGCTCAATTGTCCGAGCTTACGAAAGTGGTTATGATGCTAGCCAAAGACAAAGGTGTGTAGCCCACACCCCACCTGTGCGGTATTTGCACTCAAGTGGGGCATCCAACCGATATGTGCCCACAACTTCAAGATGAGGATTATGCGGAAGCAAATGCTTTAGGAGGGTATTCCGGATCAAACCAAAGGGGATTTGAGCAGCCACGGGCTGACCAAAGATGGAACAACAATCAAGGTTGGGGAGGAAATCAACATGGAAATTATCAACCAAATCAATCACATCAATACTAGCAAAGCCACCATTTCCTCAAAATCAACAAAGACCACCCTTTCAAAATTTCCAGCCAAGGCATCCACAACAACCACCTCCACAAGCGGGTTCATCAAGCATGTCACTAAAAGATATTGTCAAAAGCCTTGCCACTAGCACTCAAAGCTTCCAACAAGAAACCAAGGCAAGTATAAAAATCTTGGAGCAACAAGTGTCACAACTTTCTCAATCCGTGAGTAAGATGGAATCACAAGGCAAGCTACCATCTCAAACCGAGAAGAACCCGAAACATAATGCATGTGCCATTACTTTAAGAGGTGGGAAAAGCTATGAAGGTCCAAGGATGCCAGATGAAGAAGAGGAAGAGAAAGAGATTGATGTAGAAGAAGCTATCAAAGAAGAGGAAAGGAAAAATACTTCAAAGTCAAAGAAGCCAATAGAGGCCGAAATGAAAGTCACAACAACTCCATTTCCTTCAAGGCTAACAAGCACAAAGAGAGAACGGGAAGATGACGAAATCATGGCAATGTTCCGAAAGGTGAAATCAATATCCCGATTTTAGATGCCATTACACAAATTCCTAGATATGCTAAGTTTCTTAAGGAACTTTGCACATCTAAGAAAAAGCTTAAAGGAAATCAAACTGTGAATGTTGGGGGAAATGTTTCAGTCGTGTTACAAAAAGCGGCTACCAAAAAAATGCAAGGACCCGGGTGTCTTCACGGTTCCTTGTAAAATGGATAGCCTTTTTGTACCACGTGCCATGCTAGACCTTGGGGCATCAATTAATGTCTTACCCTATTCAAACTATAAAACAATGGGAATTGGAGCTTTATCAAAAATTGGAGTCATCATTCAACTTGCCGACCGGCCTTTGGTACACCCAAAAGGTGTATTGGAGGACGTGTTAGTGCAAGTCAATGAACTTGTATTTCCCGCTGAATTTTATTTTTTGGATATGGGTGATGAAAACACCCCACAATCGAGCTCCATCCTTTTGGGGAGACCTTTTATGAGTTCCGCAAAAACAAAAATAGATGTAGCAAATGGTACTTTGTCTATGGAGTTCGATGGTGAGGTGATCAACTTTAATATCTTTGAAGCTATGCGTTATCCTAGTGATATTCATTCTTTAAACTTCATAGATGTTATTGATTCATGTACTAATGATTGTTTTCAGTTGTCAAGCAAGGATGTGCTAACCACCATCTTGAGCAAGCATTTTGATGAGACAGGGATCAAGAATCTGGCTGATAAGTACATTTTGGAGGATGAGTTGATTGAAGCAATCAACTCCTTGGAAAAAGCACAACCTATGAGAGTTGAACCACCCCACATGAAGCTCAAAAATTCCGACTCGAAACTCCTTCCATCCATAGTACAACCACCGAGTCTTGACTTGAAGACTCTTCCCGACCATCTCAAGTATGCCTATCTTGGAGAGGAAGAGACATTGCCGGTGATAATTTCAACCAAGCTAGCACAAGAGGAAGAAAAAGAGTTGGTTGGAACTTTGAAAAAGTACAAGGAGGATATTGGTTGGACCATTGCGGACATAAAGGGGTTGAGTCCATCATTATGCACGCATAAAATATTAATGGAAGAGGACTTTAAGCCAACCCGTGAAGCCCAAAGGAGATTGAATCCACCAATCATGGAGGTGGTGAAAAAGGAGATCATGAAGCTCTTGAATGCAGGTGTAATCTATCCCAATTCTGATAGTAAGTGGGTAAGTCCCGTGCAAGTTGTCACCGTTGTCAAAAACTCCGAAGGGGATTTGGTACCCACCCGTGTGCAAAACAGGTGGAGGGTTTGTATCGATTATAGGAAGTTGAATGCTTCCACCCGCAAAGACCACTTCCCTTTGCCATTCATTGATCAAATTCTAGAAAGATTGGCCGGGAAATCTCACTATTACTGCCTTGATGGTTTTTCTGGTTTTCACCAAATTCTGGTTGCCCCGGAAGACCAAGAGAAAATCACATTCAAATGTCCTTTTGGCACCTTTGCGTATAGACGCATGCCCTTCGGCTTGTGCAATGCACCCGCGACTTTCCAAAGATGTATGGTGAGCATATTTTCAGAATATGTCGAAAATATCATAGAGTTTTTCATGGACGATTTTACTGTTTACGGAAATTCTTTTGAGGAATGTTTGCAAAACCTCACCAAAATCTTACAAAGGTGCATTAACACGAACTTAGTCCTAAATTTTGAAAAAGGTCATTTTTTGGTTGATAAGGGCTTGATACTTGGACATGTGGTGTTACAAAAAGGTTTAGAAGTTGACAAGGCTAAAATTGATGTTATTAAGAGCTTACCATACCCGACAAATGTTCGGGAAGTGCATTCTTTTCTTGGTCATGCAGGTTTCTATCGACGATTTATTAAGGATTTTTCCAAAATCACAGTGCCGATGTGTCGACTTCTACAAAAGGAGGCCATTTTGAATTTGGTGATGCATGTAAAAGTGCATTTGATTGTTGGAAGGACTTGTTGACATCCGCCCCCATCATTCAACCGCCAAATTGGGATCTTCCATTCGAGATCATGTGCGATGCTAGCAATACCGTGGATGGGGCGGTTTTGGGAGGATCGAGCTCATCATGTCATCTACTATGCATCCAAGACCCTTGATGGTGCACAAAGAAACTACACCACAACGGGGAAAGAGTTGCTTACTATTGTCTTTGCATTAGAGAAGTTCCAACAGTAACTCCTTGGAACCAAAATTAATCATATATTCGGACCATGTAGCTATAAAGCATTTACTTACCAAGAAAGACTCGAAGCCGAGGTTAATACGGTGGATGTTGCTTTTGTAAGAGTTCGATATTGAGATCAAGGACAAAAGTGGGAAGGAGAATTTAGTTGCGGATCATCTAAGCCGCATTGTATCACCCGAAGATGGCATACCAATCTATAACACATTTCCAAACGAGCACTTATTTGTAGCCAAAGAAGCACCATGGTATGCAGATATCGTCAATTACTTGGTCACAAATCAATTTTGCCTGGATTCCACCCGTTGGCAAAAGGATAAAATCAAGAAGGAGGCCAAGCGGTACGTATGGGATGAGCCTTACCTTTGGAAGTATTGTGCAGATCAAATGATCCGAAGGTGTGTTGAGTAAAAAGAGGTACAATCTATCCTTAACTTTTGTCATTCCTATGCTTGTGGAGGTCATTTTGGACCCCAAAGGACAACTAGGAAAGTCTTAGATAGCAGATTCTTTTGGCCTATCATTTTTCACGATTCTTATGTGTTATGTGCACATTGTGATATGTGCCAAAGATCGGGGTCTGTAAGCTCTAGGAATCAAATGTCCCTTACCTCCATTTTAGTATGTGAGATCTTTGATGTATGGGGTATTGACGTTATGGGACCATTTCCGCCCTCTTTTGGTTGTTCATATATCTTGTTGGCAATGGAGTATGTGTCCAAATTGGTGGAGGTCAAGCCACCCATACTAATGATTCCAAAGTTGTGGTGGATTTTCTTAAGGCACAGATTTTCTCCCGGTTTGGCACTCCAAAGGTTCTCATAAGTGATCGTGGTACTAATTTTTGCAACCAGATGCTTGAAGCCGTTCTGAAAAAGTATGGGGTGACTCATAAAGTCTCAATAACCTATCACCCCCAAACCAATGGGCAAGCAGAGGTCTCAAACAGGCAAATCAAAAGCATTCTGGAGAAAACAGTCAATCCAAACCGCAAAGACTGGAGCATAAGGCTGGATGATGCATTATGGGCATACCGTACTGCTTTCAAAACCCCCATTGGTATGTCCCCATATAGGCTAGTGTTTGGAAAATCGTGTCACCTCCCGGTAGAGCTCGAGCACAAAGGTTTTTGGGCCATAAAGAAATTCAACTTGAATGAAGATGACGCGAGAAACAAAAGGAAGCTAGACATTCAAGAGTTAGAGGAGATCCGAAATGATGCGTATGAAAGTGACATGATTTACAAAGAGAAGAGAAAGGCATACCATGACAAAATGATCTCCCGAAAGTCTTTTGCACAAGGACAAAAAGTGCTTCTTTACCACTCGAGGTTCAAGTTGATTTCAGGGAAATTAAGATCAAGTTGGGTTGGTCCTTTCGTGGTCACAAAGGTATTCGACCATGGTGCGGTGGAAATCACAAGCCAACAAACTGGAAAAACATTCAAAGTCAATGGTCATAGATTGAAGCCGTTTTACGAAGGATTCGAGGTGAAGAATGATGAGATAGAAGTTGTTGGGAACCCCACGTACCAAGACTGAAGCATACTCAGGGGCAAAGTCGAGCCAACGACTTAAAACAATGGCAGCTAACCGGGAGGCAACCCGGGGGTATTTTTGTCTTTTTCTTTAAGAACATTTCCATTTCTTTGAAGTTTTTGGTTTTTAATGTTCCAAATGCATTTAAACATGATTTAAAATCACCAAACGGACCTCGGGATGCAAAAACATTTCATTTGAATGAGAGGGGAATTTTTGGGTTCAAAAAGTGGGGAATGGCATCCAGAGCCGAATACGAGTCGTGTTCGTTTTGCTTTATACTGAACACGGGTCATGTTCAAGAAAGCCAAACCTTTTCGCATCCAGAGGGGAACACGGGTCATGTTCATTTTTGCCTTATATTGAACACGGGTCGTGTTCAACATTTCTCAACAATTTTAAACCCAACACGGGGCGTGTTAATTTGGCCTGTGGGAACACGGGTCGTGTTCGCGCATCAGACCTGATGGTTTTTAATGCTTAAAATCAGGTTTTTGCCAAATTTGCCCACAAACTATTTCCAAAACATTCTCCCTCTCCCAAGAAAACCCAAGGTCGGATTTTCACTAAAATCCCCTCAATTTCTACAAGATTTTGGTTTGAATCTTCAAAGAGGTTTGATTGTCATCTTCTACTCTTCATCTCCTACACCTAATACACCATTTTCTTGCACTTTCATGGTGGATTTGGGGGTTTTGACAAACCCTAGGTCTAAATTTTTTTAAAGATTTTGGTGTTTTTGTGCTTAATTCTTCATGTAGGCAAGCTTGGGGAGGTTGAAGAAGGTCTTTCTCACCAACAACAACGCATTTCCACTAACGATTCGGTACAATCCTTCCAATTCATCACTTGTGGATTTTGTGTTCTTTAGGTCAAACTGCATGCAATTATGGTCATATTGGACTTGATAATCACTTGGAAATCATTCAAAACCAAGTTTCCCGCGAAATTTTGGTGGCCAAACTTGTGTTGACTGGACGCGTCAACAGTTGACTTTTTGACTCGTTGACTGGTTGACTTTTTGTCTTAGCCCCAAATTTTGACTATGAAAGGCGAGCATTCTAAACGGCCTAGACATAATAAGTCATTCGCCCGTCGTCGTAGGCCCCCATCCCCGTCCCCATCACCACCACCTAGGTCCTCGTCACCCCCGCCTTCATTGCCACCTAATCCGGCTCATGGTGGTGTAGTATGTCTCGATCCAATTCAAGTTGCCAAACTTGAGGCATTACTTTAGCGCAGTCACACTATACAAAAATTCACGCATGTGCCATCTCTCCGTGAGCTGCACATTTATAAGCAAGTCCACACCTTGTTCCGCAAAATCGGATGGCACAGGTTGTTGCAGGTCCACGAACTCAGCTACAAAGTTCCAACAGCTGAGTTTTTGTCCTTGGTCTATTTGGACCACGGGGTCCTCAATTTACGACTCATGAACCACAATTACGCCATTTCCTTGGACCAAATCAATGCCATTGTTGGGGCCCTAACCGAAAACACATTTGGCCCCAATGACTTAATTGAAGGCTACAACGATCTGTTGTGGTGGACCCAACTCACCTATCTGCATCCATATGTCTCCAGCGCGGCTAAAGCCTCATCACTCATCCATCCCGTGATGAAGGTGGCCCACCGGATCATTGCTTCACTCGTCATCCCTAGAGAGGAGCGAAGCACCATTAGCGCACTGGAGCTACAAATCCTCTATGCAATGGCCATCCCAGAAAATAAACATCGTACCTCACTACGGGAAATTTCTGTGCAACAAACTCCTCCGTCTCAGCACATCCCGGTCGGGAAAAATCTATTGTGGTGGTATAGTCAGCATGCTCGCGAAGAGCGCCCCGGTCCGAGCCCCATATCCCGGCGACCACCAGCCACTGCCGGGTGAGCCTTATTTCACCACGACCGTTCTTGAGTCCATGCGACTATTCCGTTCGGCAGCGGATGGCACCCATTACTGGACCGTTGGCCAAAATCATGACCCAAAGCTCCTCATCACTCCCGAAAATAAAAACATTCTTGATCTCCGACGCCCCAACAGTATAACTGATTGGCAAATCACTCCATACCTCTTCCCCCGATCCTATTCCACTGAGGGAGACGAGCAAAATGAAGAAAGTGAGGAGGGTGATGCTGATGATGATGATGAAGAGGAGGAGCCCCAAAATATTCCTCCCACGGGTGGTGCCAGCTCATCCCATCATGCTGGGCCCCCATCATATCAACAACAATATATGGATCAATTCCAGTCAATCCACACCTGCCTCGACACTTACCATCAAGATCTCACGAGCCTCACCCAAAGTTTTTCTTGCTTCACCACTCAATACGCTCGGGATCAAGAGTGCCAGCGCAAGCACGAGGAGGACTTCTGGGCTTGGACTCGAAACTCCGAGTATTATCCTCCTCCTCCTCCTCCTCCACAATAGGTTGTTCCGCCCTCTCCAAGCATCGGGGACGATGCTTATCTTTAAGCTTGGGGAAGGGTAGAGTTGTACATTAGGTGCATTTTCATGTTCATTTTCATGCATTTTCATATTCATGCATGCATTTTTTTTTTTAAAAAAGGACGAGATGATGACACTCTTTACATACAATAGCTCCATTCTTGATCTCCGACGCCCCAACAATATAACTGATTGGCAAATCACTCCATACCTCTTCCCCCGATCCTATTCCACTGAGGGAGACGAGCAAAATGAAGAAAGTGAGGAGGGTGATGTTGATGATGATGATGAAGAGGAGGAGCCCCAAAATATTCCTCCCACGGGTGGTGCCAACTCATCCCATCATGCTGGGCCCCCCTCATATCACCAACAATATATGGATCAATTCCAGTCGATCCACACCCGCCTCGACACTTACCATCAAGATCTCACGAGCCTCACCCAAAGTTTTTCTTCCTTCACCACTCAATACGCTCGGGATCAAGAGCTCCGGCGTAAGCATGAGGAGGACTTTGGGGCTTCGACCCGAAACTCCGAGTATTATCCTCCTCCTCCTCCGCAATAGGTTGTTCCGCCCTCTCCAAGCATCGGGGACGATGCTTATCTTTAAGCTTGGGGAAGGGTAGAGTTGTACATTAGGTGCATTCATGTTCATTTTCATGCATTTTCATATTCATGCATGCATTTTTTTTTCAAAAAAAAAAGTACGAGATGATGACACTCTTTACATACAATAGCTCCATGATGTGGGAAAACGAAAATTCAAATGAAAAATTCCACGGCGACCGGATAGTTACTAGAAGTGTAGAATCAGGTGTCATAACTAGGGGGCCCAAAAACCATAATTCGAGACCCTAGACTTAGATAATAATAAAAAAATTTGTATACTAAAACGTTTTGTGGGCGGTAATAACAGCTTTAGGATGATTTGCTTCTAAATGTTTAAAAAGAATCTTTGTCGACAACTCTAGACCCACAGAACACGGACCTATTTGTTAACATGTGTTACCCTCGCGGTAATAGAGATCTTAAGTATCAGATCCACACAGTTAAGAAAGAAGAAAGGGTACAACTGTCATATCCAATACCCAAATCAGAATTTCAAGCACTCAAACGAAGAAGTTATCAGAAATTCAAAAGTTGATTGAAGAAATCAAGCTCAAAATGAAGATACAAATCCAAGTTCAATCAAAATCAAAAGCCATCTCAAAGTCAAATCTGGAAAATGAAGAACTGTGTGATATGATACTTGTGGCTCTCGAAAAAGTGAAAGCATAGGAGCTGGCCCCCTTCGGGTGGGCTCACTGTTTCAGCGAGAGCTGATTCGTCGTGACGCGTTCTTAAGGATGCGTCGATTCTGATTCTTGGCCATCTAGTCTTAAGGACATAAGATCCCGGCCTGTGTTATTTTCGCCCATAAAGCTAATTAAGGTATGAAGTTTAAATGAAACTATGGTTGGATTATTGGGTTACACCGTTCCGGGTCTTCCTCACTTTGGGAGTCTGTGATATGTGAAAGGAAGCAGGATGGTCGCCTAGGTATTAATGATTGGAGCCCCATTGATGTAATGTCTGATCGTATTTTTATTTATTTAAAAAAGTACATATTTTGCTTTTGTTCTTAAAATTTTCTTTTGGTTCATTTTGTTTCTCAAGTGTTTTTGTACATATTCTTCTTTTTCATGGTTTTCATTGCATGCATTCATTCCTAGCCCTTGGGATCTTTCTGTCCCTTTTTGCTCTATGTTTCTTTTTGCCATCTAGAAATCGTCCTGTTTCGTCTGATTCTTGTTCTTTCTTGAGGACAAGAAAGGTCTAAGCTTGGGGAGATTTGTTAGGTGCATTTTGTGCACCTTTTTGCACACCTTTTAGTCCCTTTTTATGCATGTATTTAGCTTAGTTATTCTTCATTCTTCTTGAATTATTATCATATTCATGTTTGTCTCTAGAATGACCTTATTTTCACACTTTCATGTCCTTTTCAGGTAATCCGGAGGTTAGAGTACGCTTTTGGAGGTGCCGGGAAGCATTGGTGAAGATTTCTGTATGATCGGGCGAAGAATGAAAGAGTTGAAAAAATCAAGTTTGGATCTGCACACACAGCGCAACATGGGTCGTGTTGGATTTACACTGCAAAGCCAACAAGGGTCGTGTTTGACCAGAATGGGAGCTGTTGACTTCACTGAACACGACCAGTGTCATTTTAGCCTATTTTGACAAGGGCTGTTTTGGCCCAGCTGAGCAGATTTGACCATCGAACTTTAGAGTTGGAATCGAGGATTGAAGGCCATCTTTTCACTCAACACGACCCGTGTTGATTTCCTCTATTTTGACACGGGCCGTGTTCGACCCGAAAACCAACTTTTGGCAGTTTTTCCTATTTTTCATATGTCGGGAATTGGGACATTTTTTTTACACCACACTGTTAGGGTACAAAGTTATCCATGAATGACTTTGTAAATGTTTGACTTTTGTAGACCCACTTGCATGTGGTGCTTTAGCCTTGTGACATGAGAGATAGAGAGTGAGAGAGAGACATGTAAACACCTCTATATAAGGTGGGTTTATTCCACATGTAGAGGTGTGCTTGAGAGATGTAAAATTGAGTGTGTAAATGTGTGTTATTTATGTAGATTTAGATCTAGATCCCTTTTTGTAACACCGTACATAATCGAATGCATCTCTTAAACACCCAAATCACCATGTTCATTGTGTGTTCTTTAATTCTGCATGCCAAACCAAAGCTCATAAGTCACATCAATTGGTATCAGAGCGGGTCTTTGAAGATCAACATGATTTTTTGATGAAACAATTCTCGGTATGGCTAAATTTGTCACAATTAGAGCATTTATGGTGAGTCTCTCTCTATGATCTCTCTTAATCTTGATGATTCATGCGTTGCTTTCTTGATTTTTGATCATTTTGATTCGTTGGATCAATTTTTTTTTGAAAAACCCATTTGATATGATCCAATAAAATTTTCTTTGATCAAGCCCGATCCAATCTCATATTAGTTTGGTTGATTTGATTTTAAATTTGCAATAGTCCAATTTAGATCCATATCTTGTTCAAAAATTGAATCCAATTTTGATAAACATGTTACTGTTCGATGTCCATGAGCCCAATTGATCCAAATTTCGTTATCTGTTACTGTTCACATATCTTGAGCCCAAACTCAATATTACTATTCATATGATTGATCCATTTTTGTGAGTCCATTGGTTTGTACAATACCTTGATTTCCAGTTGATACTTATTCTTTGTTAGAAATCATTCACCATACGTATTTCAAACAGTACAAGATGTTCGCATAAATTTTTTTTCTTGTATTTCATCTCATCGATTCAAACAAGCGATTCTTATTGATTAATACTTTGAAACTGAGAATCGATTCATATGATTCGTATATGATGAAATCGGTTTTATTCGTATCTAGACTTTGAAATCGGAAATTGATTTTGACATCTTATGAATATGATCAAGAACAACATGGATTTGATGAAGAACAACTAATGGAACACTTTTTGATTAGAAAATGGCCATTAGAATCGTCAATTTCGTGTTTATGGTTCTTTGACTTTGAAAAGTCAAACTGTGAAATATTCAAATTCGATATTCTGGAGTTGATTCAGTGAATTGGAGATTGAAATTGTTCAATATAAGTTGTTTTGGGGCTATAGATCTCGAAATCAAGTTCAATTTGGGAGTTAATTTCGAAAATTGTTTGAGTTTTACTTCTTGATGTCAAACGCAGTTCATGTTCGCATCTTGAATACTTTTTGAAAATCAATTTGGATAAACTGAGTTGTGAGTTCGATGTTAAGCATCGAGGATTGGTTGTGTGAGTTCGCAAGTTTTCTAGTTGGTTTATGATGAATAAAGCTGAAGAACGAACTTTGGGAAGGAGATGGTTTGAAAAACGAACTGAGACTCACGAACTCAGAAATGTTCGTTTGTTGATGTTGAAATTGATATAGTGGGTTGATCGATTTAATATTCGAAAGGTTGAAATCGAGTTTGGTTTAATATTGGTGAACTGGAAAACGAAATGGGTTTATTGGAGTAGCGAGGATCAATAGCTGGTTACGACCTGAGACTAACGAATCGATGGTTTGAGATCGAGTCGTTGTTGATGAAAAGCGAATAGAGTCGATGATTTGTAGATGAGCAAATATCGTCTGGGGTTCAATTTCGAAGGTTTGGAGTAGATTGGAGTCGATTATAGTGGATGATTGGTTTTTGGTTTCAATGATAAAGTGAAGCCATGAGTCCCTATGATGTCGATGTTTCGTCAAGATGGTTGTAGGATGAAGATTTCATTTTGGGTTAAACTGTGATTTCGAAAGATGTTGATTTTCAATTGTTTTTTTACAAGTCGATGAACTAAAAACTTGAACTAACGAAATTTTGGAATCCATGACTTGTATTAACGAAACGAAGCCTTTATTGTCTGGGTTGGTGAAATAAGGAATCGAAAGATTTGGTGATGACTAACGAAAGTTTGTAATTTTCGACATTTCAAGCAAAAATTTCGTTAAAATGGTGCTGTGGATTTCGTGATTGTAATTAACGAAGGGAAGGAAGAAAGTTTCGTTGCCAGATTAATGAAATTGGAGAAGAAAGCATAGAAGTTTCGAAAATGGTCACTGCACTTTCGAAAGTTTGACACCTTTTGCCCACTTTCGAATTTGGACCAAATTTTCGACAGATTGAAGAAAAGTGCATAATTGTCGAAAGTCGTCCCTAATATTTCAAAAAATTGGCTGTTCATAACCACTTTCGAAAATGGACTGATTTTGCTGAGAAATTGAAGAATATGCATTTCAGGCCCCTGCAGTTTATGCGAATTGACGCTTTCTACCTAGCTTTGGAAAATGGGGAGAGTTTCGCATTTTTGGCTGTTTTGGGCGCACCGGACCACTACAGAAATTTGAAATTGACAATTTCTACCCATTTTTGAGAAATTCTGTGAAAGACGGTCCGTGAACGAAGCTAAAAATTGAAGATTTTTTGGATTTTCCGGATTGAAGCAAAAAGTTTATGCCACATGTTAAGGGCGAGTTTTGACACGAAAAATTCTGAATAGAGCACGTTCTCTTTCCTTGATGGTTTTATAATCAAATTTGGATTATAAAAAGGGGGAGAAATTTATATGGATATTCGAAGTTGAATTTTTCATATTACGCGGACTTGAAGACCGAAGTGACCTTGAACTTTTGAAGTTTATGAAATGATGCGATTGGAGATTCGGAAGTGATTTCGGTTCATGATGGGTTTGGAATTATTGAAGATTTTTGGGGTGTATTTTTATGCTCAAATTTAGGGTGATTATTTGGAGTTTGAGATGCTCTTAATCATTCGTTGATGCTCGGTTCGTATGGTATCACATCCTAGAACCCAAATTGAAGAATCATGGAAGAATTGAAGATTTGAAATTCATCTCTACATGTGTTACGCTTGAGGATCGTTTGCATAGTTGCATGATTTTGGAAGATTTGAAGCGGGTCATCCATTCTTAACTTTGAGGGGGAGAATGTTGGGGTACAAAGTTATCCATGAATTACTTTGTAAATGTTTGACTTTTGTAGACCCACTTGCATGTGGTGCTTTAGCCTTATGACATGAGAGATAGAGAGTGAGAGAGAGACATGTAAACACCTCTATATAAGGTGCGTTTATTCCACATGTAGAGGTGTGCTTGAGAGATGTATAATTGAGTGTGTAAGTGTGTGTTATTTATGTAGATTTAGATCTAGATCCCTTTTTGTAACACCATACATAATCGAATTCATCTCTTAAACACCCAAATCACCGTGTTCATTGTGTGTTCTTTAATTCCGCATGCCAAAACAAAGCTCATAAGTCACATCACACACATCATATCAAAGCACATTTTGAGAGGGGATTTCGAAGGTTTTTGCAAGGAATTGATCGTTTAGCATTTGGAAACATTATTTCTCGTATTTGTAAGTTGTAATTGCACCATATTTCCATCTTTTGACTTGTAATTTTGTTTTAGCCATGTGTGGCTAGAACCCTAGTTTCTCCAATTTTATGTTCTGACTTCTAAGTAGTGACTTCAATCATATGACATGATGTTCGTTCTTAATTTCTATCAAGTGAATTTGATTTTGCTTTAATCGAATGTTTGATTCTAATTGTGATTCTTGTTGGCCACTTGAATTAGGGTTAGGTCATTCAAGTTATCTCTTTTACAAAATCCGTAATTGTTTTGTGAAATTGAACAAGTAACAAACATTAAATTGATATTTATTGAATGAATTTAGTGTAAATCTTATTCATACACTCTTACACTCCCGAGCTTGTGAGGAGTATTGGGTGTTGTGGGGAACATTCACATAAAGCTTAATGCAATATTTTAATCTAATTCTAAGAGCTTGTTTAGATTAGGTTAGTAAGGTTAGGGTTAATCAAAGAGCTTGTTTTGGTTAATTAATGTGGTGAATGGGAAGTGTTAGAGCTTCTTAACACTTTCAAGTACCAACTTGGATAGAACTGAACAAATATTGTGTCGTCCTTGAATCACATTGCTAAGTTGTCATACATGAAGTTGGAGTCCTTACAAAATCAGAATTTAATTCACTCATTTAGCTGATTACGTGTGTTTTTAATTTGTTTGTTTAATCATTGCATTCAATACCCCCTCTTTAATCTTTTGTGAACAAGTGCCTTGCGCAAAGAGGTATTAGACTGATTGTCCCGTGTCTCTGTGGATCGACCCTACTTGCCTTGTACCATCTTTTAGTGCAATATAGTAGTGTTTTTAGGAGTATATCGTACCCCTATTATTTGTTGGGTTTGACATGCCTAACAAACCCTAATATAATTGAAATCATGGAATTATGGTTACATACCTTAGATTTGTTGTAGCAAACAAATCACTTCAATCCCTTGTACTTGTTGGTCTTGGAAAGCTTAGATCCAAAAGGATGATGTCTCTAATGATAGTTCTACCATATGAACATGATGAACCCTAAGGTTACCCTACAATAGGGAGTCCATGGAGCCCTATTTATAGTTGATGGGAAAACCCTAGATAACCATAATGTGAAATAAAATAATATTATTTCAAATATGACTTTATCGAGTTTCCTTATTATCCACATGGAGAATTCTAGAAACCCTAGAAGACTCCTAAATTCGGCCACCACAGAATATTCTAAAATCTCTCTCTTTTTCAACTTTAAAAAAATTACAGCCTACGACCTTACACTATTTATTAATCCAACTATTCCCTGAATTAATCCCAATTAAATTCTGATTAATTATTAATTAAATAATACTATTTCTAATTAATATATTAATCTCATAATATATTCACAAATTATTTATTTCTATTTATTAATCATATAATAAATCAATAAATCAACATCTCTCTCCAAAAGTCATTCCAGTCAATTACTAGTTTTGAGGGAAACCCAAAAAGGATTTTTCTTTTAATTCAAGTAGATACCAATATAGTTATTGGCTTAGACACTTAATCCAACAGTCTCCCACTTGGATAAGTCTGTAACTACAATTGCAAGCATAACTTCTAAATTAAACAGAAAAGTGTGCTTCTAAAGCAATTGCCGAACTCTGATCTGATCAAACGTTGGCCCTAAGATAAGTGGTCAAATATTCCTTCATTCTTCAAGATATCACATGGACATGAGACATGGATTAGAATCAATCTCTTGTTCAAAATTATGTTTCCCAAATTCTTGATTTATGATGGCATCATTAGACTATTAATTAAACACATCAATTCATTACTGGCCGGGCCCAACACTATAATGTCAACAACAAATCACCGAGGGGGCCAAAGATATCGTTTTTACCATTAGAGCAAAAGGAATGTATAAACTTTGACTTATATACTTGTATCTTTTACTCACCAAATCATACATGACACTATGTTTTATAACACTATGTTACTGATTCGTTTTCATAATACCAATGTATAACCGACTTGTAAATTACAACATATATATCTTTGTTTGAAGAGTTAAAGATAACACCGTCTCAAAATTAGTCATGATATAATATGTAATTCTTTGAGCGTGGATTTATTTAATACTCAAAATCCTCATTTTCTAAGTACTCATTAACAATGTAGCAATCTTATTGCATTGTCTAATCCCCATTGACAATCTACAATTCAATTCACGATAGTCTTAATTCACTACTTACTTCTAAAAGTATGATTGATTGTGGAATATGAATAATCAAATTATTCAGGAAGTAAAACATGCAAAGGTAGAGACCATACACATAAATAATCTCTATTATTTTATCACTAAAATCAATTACATGTATTTTGTTACAAGTTTCAAACTATCAACTAACTACTAAAACTAATATCATCTCTCAAGCCTATGCTCCTAGCATGATGGTTAGGCTTAACCATACTCAGAGCCTTTATGAAAGGATCTACAAGATTATCTTGCGAAGATACGCTCTTCACGAGAAGATGGCCTTATTCAACCCTATGTATGACGTAATGTTACTTTCTGTCGATATGCTTGGATCTTCCATGATCCTTGGGTTCTTTGGTCAAATCAATTTTGCCTTTATTATTAAAAAAAAGTTTCATTGGCTCTTGAATGGTCGGGACTACTCCGATATCACTGATAAAGTTCTTCAACCAAGCTACTCCCTTTGACACCTCACTCGGTGCGATTCCATTTGATTCACAAGTAGAATCAGCCACCGTTTCTAGTTTGGAACTCTTCCAAGTAACTACTCCCCCATTTAACAAAGATAACCAGCCTAATTGAGAACAAAAGCTATCTTGATATGTCTGAAAGCTAGCCTAACTATATTTACTCACTCTCAACGTATCACTACCACCAAGGACTAGAAAGATTTTAGTAACATCCATAAAAAAATCATAAAAATTTAAAAATTTTCAAACAATCCAAAACCCATATTTATTACAAAATGTTTTCAAAATAGTTTCATATCAGAGTATCCCATAAATCAAAATCATAAAATGTGAGGAAGTGTACGGTCACGCCTTCGCCTTCCTGCGATCATCAGAAGTACCTTAAACAATAATCGATAAATGTAAGCTCAAAGGCTTAGTGAGTTACCCCCAAAATACCAACACCATACAACGAGAACAATATCATATTAAACAGTACACATATAGAGTCTACAACATGACTAGTTCGCCTCACCGGCCTGCAGCCTATCTGGCCCACTCTTAGAACCTTCAGCATGTCTGGTCCGCCCTACTGGGCCTTCAGCATGTCTGGACCGTTCTCTAGGCCTTCGGCCTGACTGGACCGCCTGCACTGGGCCTTCAGTCTATCCGGGCTGCCCTGGGTATGTTAGCCTTCAACATACAGCAGGACCGCCTCAACCCACCTACAATCACACAATCACATACAAATATCAAATGCTAGCTAGCATGAACAGAGATTCATACAGATCTAACAGATCACTAATCATACCATCATCATATATGCTAGGATACATATCTAATAGGTCAATAAGCATAGTACCATCCAATCTTCCAGAATGCGGATCTAACAGATCAAATAACATATCATCATGCAATAAACCAGGATACAACTCCGTAAAGGGGCCGACCTTGGTGCCTTAGACCATGTTGATATAGTAAGGAGAACTCACCTCATAGTAGCACTGAATGATAATGTCAACTCCCAAAACACAGCTCCAACTCAACATCTACAGTTCCCATGTGACCAACTCCATCAAGACCCAAATTACCAAAATATCCTCAGAAGTCAAAATGGGTCAACCCTTGGTCAAATTCAAGGGCAACGGTCAAGTTCAACAGTCCATGTTGACCCAACTCATCGATTGCAACTACTGACTCGTCGAGTTCCTCTAGAACTCGGTAAACCGTGAAAATCCAAGTCAACTTGCCGAGTTGCCAATCAAGTCGTCGAGTCCATGCAATGTCTAAAATATCGGAGATACCCTAACCACTCGTCGATTCACCTCATAACTAGTCGAGTTCATGTAGAATCAAGAAAGCGGGAAAACCCATCTCAACGCGTCGAGTTGGCTATCCAACTCGTCGTATTCCTTCAGTCTATTTCTCATTCAGACGTTTTTAAGCTACCCCAAAGCTCCAAATTGTAGATCTAGCCTCCTAGGGCATAGTTACCACGTAAAGTTGCAAACTTTAAGTGCATGCAAGGCCTTAAATGCCAAAACCAAGCTAAGGAAGAGGTTTAGGGTATGGATAAGGGACATAGCTTGCTAAAGTCGAGAACTTTATGCTGAAGGGGGTCTAGAGGAGTCCAGATCTGAACTCCTCACTTCGCAACATGTCCAATACCAAAAAGGATCCAAGAATAAACTAGAAATGGTCCTAGACTCTTGAAGGAAGAGATCTAATAAAGAAATGAGCAAGGTAAAGACTTTTTACCTTCAAATGGAAGCCAAGACGGAGTAGGCATTGGATCTACAAGCTTCTCCTTGATCCAAGCTCTTGAGTCTTCAAGTTTCTTTCACTAAACCACCTTCCAAGCTTTTACACACACAAAATGAGGAGTAATACATGATTAGGGTTTTCTGAGGTCAATGGGTATGATAAGAGAGGCAGAGGGTAGCTAATGAGCCTTTGAATAGGGTGTAAAACCCTAGAAATTAGGGTTTCATATTCTAGCTCCAACTCGTCGAGTATTCCAAACAACTTGTCGAGTAGAGATATTCCTACACGTCGAGTTTAGGCCATCAATTCGACGAGTTCCAACTCAAATTATCCTTTTTAGATAAAATTCTTATACCTGGGAGTCGGGATGTTACAACTCTCCCCCACTTAAACTAGAGTTCGTCCTCGAAGTCCGCTACGATAAACAAATCCGGGTAATGCTCCCGCATCTCAGCCTCCGGCTCCCAACTCCACTCGGATTCCTTCCGATCCTCCTACTGTAACTTTACCAAAGGTACCTCCTTGTTCCGTAGAACCTTCAGTTTCCTCTCTAGGATAGCCACTGGCCTCTCCATGTAATTCAGGCGCTCATCGACCTAAATATCATCTAATGACACCACTGCCTCCTCATCTAGTATGCACTTCAGCAACTGCGAAACGTGAAACGTGCTGTGAATCTGATTGAGCTCCTCCGCAAGATCCAACCTATATGCTACCTTGCCAACCCTGGCAATAATTTTGAGTGGCCCAATGTATCGGGGACCCAACTTTCCCCTCTTATTGAAGTGAATCACACCCTTCCAGTGTGAGACCTTCAGGAGCACCATATCACCAACCTGAAACTCCAAATCAGATCGGCGCCGGTCGGCGTAACTCTTCTGCCGACTCTGAGCAGTCAGTAACCTCTGTCTGATCTGCTGGATCATCTCGGTAGTCTGCAGAATTACCTCGGTCCGACCCATCACTCGGTGACCCACCTAACCCCAACAGATTGGGGTACGACACCTCTGCCCATACAACAGCTCAAATGGCGGAGCACTAATGTTGGAATGACAGTTGTTGTTGTAATAAAACTCAACAAGAGGTAGGCCGGAGTCCCAGCTCCCACCGAAATCGATGACTGTCACACCCCCAAACCAGGATGGCGGAAACGTCCGGGGACGGATGACGTCATTGTGTAGTATCATAAAAGTTGAATATAAATGAAGCATATAAACCAAGCATCATACATTATAAGATACCAACGTACATGGTTTACAAATTGTACCTGTTTATCGATTACACAAAAATCACATAAAGTATGGTTTCTCAAAAGGTAGCAAAATAATCCAGTTCCAAGGCTCAAGTACCTGTTTACTGAGTCCCTGAGAATACAAGTCGTTTTGAAAAGCGTCAACATAGAATGTTGGTGAGTTCATAAGTAGATTTGTAGGAAAACTTTGTACTATCGTTGCTAATAATGAGTTGTAAAACTTCCAGAAAATCAAATATTTTCTATAAAAAGTAGTTTGTGAGTCTCGTTCCAAAACCGTGTATTGTTGCATGCGTGTTCTTTATTTTCCTTTGTTTGTATTAGAAAGAGTGTGTTCCCAGAAAATCCTATATTTTCTGTATATAAAAGAGTTGTGGTCTTAAAACCCTAAGACCAGAATGGTGAAATTAGTTTACAAAGTAAATGAAACATAAGTTTGTGTTTTATAAGACTAGTAGAGTGTATATTCGTCGTAAACCCAAATTAATATAGTCTTTCTCTATGTGAGTCGTTACAACCATACTAATATGAGTAAACCACATGTTTTGACGTTCTTCAGGCATTGGTTTCTAATAAGATAATTGTCCCCTAGACTGGCCCTGTCTAGCTGTAGCGAACACCCAGGTGTGGGGGTGTCAACCCCGTATAGATCTATACACAATATCCTACTCTCCCTCCAGGAGACTCTGGTTATAACTACAGGACTTACGGTGTACACTAGGTAGGTACGGTGAAGGAAAGTTTCACACGAGCCTTAACAAGTTTACGCCCTTTTTCTTGCGAAACAAGATAATCATACCTTTTATTAGTTATGCGTGGTTTTGAAAGGTGTGCTTTGTGATTTCCAAACTATACCAATTATAGTTTATTTCTCAGTAAAAGATCCCAAAACCATGTAGTTTTATAGCTCTATGACATACAGCTTATCATCCATGCTATAACAGCATTTATGATAGGCAGTTCATGACACACAAATTTTTCTGTCATGAATACGGTTTTGTTCACCATTTCGGAATTAAATTATTTATAATGCTTTTTATAAATCTTTATTGGACATATATAATTGTACTATAAGTTGTGAAACTAGCATGGAATCTCCGGTTTTAAGCCATAAAAATAACGAATACAAGCTTACGATTATTTTTCTAGCAATAATTTTTCTTATTAAAATCAATAAAGTTTTGTAGTTTGTGTATTTCTTCAAAAATTAGTTTGAGAGCTTTGTAACACCAAATATTTAATTTAGTTTTCTCCTAATTAGTCATAATTTTTATAATAGCACATAAAATTAAATCTAAACTCAAATATAAAACATTTAGTATGATGAGGAAAATATCTAGTTTTTGAGTTTTCTGTCCCTGTTTTTAGAAAAATCATCGTAAGTTGAAATTTGGATCCGTTAACTATGAGAGTTTGGAAAATGAGTCTACTTTGTTCATGATTTTTATTATAATTTTTAGTGGTCTCAAACCAATGTGAAAATGTTCTTCTTCACAGACTGGTCCGAACCCATTCCTGAAATGATAGGCAGTTCTGTAAAAATCGCCACAAATTATAGAAAAATCGTATGAACGCGTGCGAGTAGTATTTGGAAAGGTATAAACCTGATCTATATGAATTTTGAACAGTTTTGAAGAATATTGAGTTTTGGATGGTCAAAACAGTCTGCGAGTAGACCTTAACTTTTCTATTGAAAGATGATGGTTAAGTTTAGTTTATGTTTTTGAGTTGTAACTTGTATTTCTCTCCTAAAACTTCTAGAAAACATGATAAAAACCTTATATGCAAGTTCTAGTTCTATTTTCAACACACAACCAAGATGTATGCTATTATCCAAAATTTAAACACATAACAAATAGGTACATGCAAATATCCAAAGGTTAAATGAGCTTTGACTTGTATCCTCCTCCTCCTCCTCCCCCCCCCCCCCCCCGAAAACATGAAAAATACCAAAGATATGGGGGTATGAAGCTCACTTTGGGGATTTTTGAAATGCAGATGAAGAAGAAGAAGGATTTTCGAGCCTAGCTTGCTTTCTTGAGGGGATTCGCGAAGTGGTGGGTATTCTAAGACCATATACTCGAAAATAAGGTTGTAAGAAGGATGATCTTAGTACAAACTTGAACTAAAGCATCTTAAGTTTCATATGGACTTACCAAGGAGCTTAAAAGTCGATCTTGATAGGAATGAACTCGAAAAATGCTTGAGAGAACAATGGAGACTTGAGAGAAAATGAGATGAAAGTGCAAGTTGAAAGTGAATGTGGAGAGGAAAATGAGCTTGGAAGTGAAGTTTGAATGAGGGTGGAGAGGGAGAGAGTGGCCGAGAGGTAGAGAAGAGGGGAAAAGAGGGTAGGAGTTGACCTAGGGTGGCGATGGGAAGTATATTGATACATGGGGGGTAAAGGGTTTGGGGATATGGTGGTTAATTAGGTGGTGGCAATTCTATTATCCACTTAATCCCTTATTTTTAATAATCCAAACCCTAACCGGCCCAAGAGGGGTCTCGGGCCAAGGTTGGCCCAAAAAAAATTTTATGGGCTTTGATTTGGCTTGGCTCAATGAAGATTTTTAGCCCAATGGTGCTTAATAGGGGTTTTCGGCTTAATGGGCCCAAAATGTGTGTTCTCAGCCCAACTAAAGCCCAAGTATAGGTTTTCAGCCCATATAAAGGCTAACTAGAAGCTTTCGGCCCAAAAAGATCCATTAGAGGAGTTTTCGGCCCAATATAATGTCTAATGGAAGTTTTCAGCCCATTAGGGACCAAAGAAGGGTTTTCGGCCCAACAAGACCAAAATGAGAAGTTATCGGCCCAATAGGACCCAATAAAGAAGTCTTGGTCCAATAAAGGTTTTAGGTCGAGGATCCTTGGGCTAAGGCCCAAAATTAATTGGACTTGGCTTAATGGATCGAGCTTTGGGCTTCTACGAGGTTGTTTTGACTTGAATCACAATGTGTGAACGTATGAACTTGAAAGGCATCGTAGTTTGAATTTCACTAAATGGGGTGTTGCAAGTTTACATGGAGGAATTTGTCTCGTACAAGGATCAAAATCTTAACCCTAATTTGCTAGTTGTGACAATGACACAGGTCCTCAACATATCCTCGAGGGTCTGTATGGTCCGCTCGCTCTGGCCGTCTGTCTGCGGATGATAAGCTGTACTGAAATGTAGTTGCGTGCCCAGTTCCTCGTGGAACTTCTGCCAGAAGAGGGAGGTGAACCGAACATCACGGTCTGAGATGATAGAGACCGGAACCCCATGGCGAGCAACGATCTCGTGAATATACACATCGTCCAGCTTCTCAGCCGATGAGCTCTCCCGAATGGGTAGAAAATGGGCACTCTTGGTCACTCGATCTACGATAAACCATATAGCATCGAAACCCCTTGTTGTTCTCGGCAACTTTGTGATGAAGTCCATCGTGATCTGCTCCCATTTCCACATGGGAATCTCTAGAGCCTGCAGCTTGCCATGTGGCCTCTGCAGGTCAAGCACCTCTCAACGTACCAAGCGATCTCTCGTTTTATGCACGAACACCAATTGCTCAATCTCAGATCCCGTTACATCTTGGTGGCCCCGGGGTGAATATAGAAGCGATACTTATGAGCCTCCTCCAGCACAATCTGTCTGACCCCTCCATACATCGGAACCCAGACCCGACAGCAAAGGGTGATTAACCCACGACTATCCTACACGAAATGGGTGACCTCACCCCTGATCCTCTCAAGCTTCTAGTTCTAATGTCGTACACCCTCGGCCTGAGCTTCATTGATCAAGCTCATGAGTAGATAATCCACAGATATCCTCATACATGTCGCTTGAACAGAAGATTCAGCCGACTTGCGGCACAAGGAGTCCGCCACCATGTTCGCTTTACCCGGATGGTAAAGGATCTCGCAGTCATAATCCTTGACTATGTCCAGCCACCTACGCTGCCTCATGTTCAGGTTTGACTGATCCATGGCATGCCTCAAGCTCTTGTGGTTTGTGTATAGGGTACAACGGACCCCATATAGGTAATGCCTCCAAATATTGACAGCGAATACCACCGCTCCCAACTCCAGATCATGTGTGGGGTATCGCGTCTCATGCAGCTTCAGCTTCCGCGAAGCATACGCTATCACCCGCCCTCTACATGAGGACTGCTCCGAGCCTGGTTATTGATGCATCACAAAATACCACAAAATCCTCGACTCCCTCAGGGATTGTCAACACTGGCGCCTCGCACAGTCGCTGCCGCGAAGTCTCAAATGCAGACTACTGCTCAGGGCCCCACTGGAAATCCACCCCCTTCCTTGTCAGACGAGTGAGGGGTATTGCAATCTTGGAGAAATCCTGTATGAATCTCCGGTAGTACCTTACCAATCCGAAAATTCTCCTGACATCCGAGGGAGATTTTGGAACCTACCACTGCATAACCGCCTTGACCTTGGTCGGATCGATTAAAATCCCATCCTGGTTAACGAGATGTCCAAGGAACTGAACCTCTTGTAACTAAAACTCGCACTTCGAGAACTTGGCAGAAAGTCGTTCTCTCCTCAGAACTCCCAGTAGCTCGCGCAGGTGCTCCTCATGCTCCTCTCTGGTCTTGGAATACACCAAGATGTCATCTATAAAGACAATGACTGAGCGATTGAGCATCAGTCTGCATACCCAATTCATCAGGTCCATGAATACCGCCGGTGCATTCGTGAGCCCAAAATGCATCACCACGAACTCGTAGTGTCCTTAACGAGTTCGGAACGCAACCTTCTCCACGTCCTCCTCCCTCACCCTGACCTGATGGTAACCGGACCTTAGGTATATCTTGGAGAACCAAGATGCTTCCTGCAGCTGAATGAATAGATCATCGATTCGTGGAAGTGGGTAACGGTTCTTCACCGACAATTTGTTCATCTCCCTATAATCAATGCACATCCGGTGTGAACCATCGTTCTTCCTGATGAAGAAAATCGGCGCTCCCCACACGGAACTGTTCGGACGGATGAACTGCTTGCCCAGTAGTTCTTGCAGCTGAGATGACAGCTCCTGTATCTCAGACAGTGCCAAACGGTATGATGCCTTGGCTATAGGGGCTGCACCTAGCACAAAGTCGATCCTGAACTCGACCTGCCTCTCCGAAGGCACTCCGGGTAATTCCTCCGGAAATACATCTGCGAAATCCCGAACAATTGATACATCTGAAACTGAGATCTGATATTGAACCCACGTATCTACCACATACACCAAGTAACCCACACATCCGTTCTAAATAGACTGTTGCGCCCTGGCAGTTGAGCAAAACCTTGAACCCAATCTGGTGCCCTCGACATAAACCACCAGTTCTCCCCCACTTGGGGTTCGAACTACTACTCGCCGACCCTCGCATTCGATCATGGCACCGAAGCGACTCAGCCAATCCATGCCTACTATCATGAAGACATCCCCCATGGGAATAGGGATTAAATCAATCGGAAAAGACACCCCAAATATCTCCAACACACAACCCCGGTAGACTGAAGAAGCAGAAATCTTGTGTTCGTTGGCGATAGAAACCCGCAACGGACACTCTAGGTCTCCTACATGCAAACTGAACTCCTTACTAAACGATTGGGACACAAACTATCGACTCGCCCCCGAGTCAAATAATACAAGAGAAGGTAGAGAGTTCACTAAAAATGTACCTAACACAGGTACAAACATATAAGAATAAAACAAATATAATCAACAAGATAAGAGACAGAAACATACCGGCCACCACATCAGGTGTTGTCTTGGCCTCCTCGGCCGTGAGCTGGAAGGCGCGTCCCCGAGCCCTCGGGGGCTTTGCTCCACCCTGTCTCCCGTCAGTAATCCTCAGTGTAGCCGGTACTGGAACCTGCGCCGACGTTGTAGCGAGCAATAGACAGTTGGTCTTCACTTGACCAATCTGATGACAGTGATTACAAATCCTCATATCCTAAATCAGGGCTAACCGGCGGCAATCCCTCGCAAAGTGCCCCTCCTTGCCGCATTTGCGGGACCCACTACCGGGATCGACAAGCTCCGATATGACCCTTCCCGCACTTCCCACAAGTACGGCCATGCTGCCCTCCCATCCTCGAATCGGCGGCCTTGAACCGCTTCTGCGCCAACTACACTTGTGTCAGGGCCTGCCTCTGCTCCCGTAACTATAGCTCAATCTCCAGCTCACGCCATCTGGCAGCCTCCTGCAGCTCCAAAAAAGTGTCGTACTTCTGAGTGGACACAAACTGTCTGATGTCGGTCTTGAGCATGATCAGATAACGAGTCATCTGAGCCTGCTTAGAAGCAAACTCTGGACAAAACATCGCCTGCTCAATGAACAATCGGGTGATCTCTATCACCGTCTCCGAATCCTGTTGCAGATCCAAGAACTCATATGCCAGTCTCTCCCGCTCAACTGTAACATACACATTATTAACCTTTTTTAATTATCGTATTTTGTAAGCTTATTAGCCTAAAAATGAATAATATTATTAAATATTATATGATTTTGAGCATTGAGTTCTAACAAGATAGTTTTTACGAGATTTGAAGTAAAACTATGTTTAGAGTCATTCGGAAAATATTGGAAGTCTTATGAGATTCCGATCAAAAGTAAACTATCGAAATTAACGAAAATATAAAGTTGGAAATAAGTAAAAATAATGTTATTGAAAGTTGTAAATAATATAGTTAGAAACATTTAGGTGAAAACCTCACCGAAATCCGAGTTATAACAAAGTAGTTATGACTCCTTAAAGTTTTGCGACAGAACCGGCACGTCGCCGTATGACGTAAAAAGTGAGTTTTCAATAAACTACTTTTTAGCTTTTGTAATCTAAATGAAAGTCATCGTATTCGTTAAACTGAGAACTTTCATAAAAAGAATGTCCAAATTTGACTTCGTATGAGGAAGTTATGATTTTTCTAAGATTCGGTATAGCAGTATACAGCAAAAAACTCGAAATAAAGATTGAGTGATTTTTAGCCGACACAATCTAAACGAGAATCGAAGGTCTCGTCAATAGTAGTACAACGGTAAAAAGACAGACGTACACAGACGTCAGATGAAGAAGTTATAAATTTTTAATGGATTTTCCTGTCCCGGTCTGTTAACAATAATAATATTAAAAATAAATACAAAAGTAGCTGACGGAGTCTAAACGAAAGTTGTAGAGTATAATCTCACCCACGCGTGGATATAAAGAACGTCGAAAACGGAGCTCGTATGTGAAAGTATGCATTTTTGAAGATTTGGGCACAAAATCCGAGAATCTTCGCATACTAGGCTCGGAATCGGCCACGTACAACCCTCGCATGCATGTTGCGTGTCCGACTCGTGGTGCGTCCGAAGAAGTGGTCCAACCGAAATCAGCCGCGTGTCGCACCGGTGGCATGTCCGAAGCGAGCTACCTTGCCTGCGAGATCCGACACGTGCCTTCCCTGCGAGGCCGACGTGTGTCCTCTCTTCCCTCCGGATCCAAAGACATCGCCCTATATAAAGGGAGGTGTGAATCCTCCCGGTTTTGGTTGGAATTTTTCATACTTTTTCACATTAAACTTTCTTTCACGCTACTTTTAACCCCACAAAGCCTCGGGAACATACCTATCACCCAAAGAACGTCCCGAACCGCCCGAAGAGCCTGAGAAAATTATCTTTTCGGTTTGAAACTCAACCCTCGCAAGGCCCGGTTTTCATTAAAGCTCCCGATTTTCATCAAAGAAAGTTATTTATAGAAACGAAGTGCTGCCCAAATTACCGTTTTATCATTCGGTTATTTCACTGTGATTTCAATATATAAGAACAATTGTATGTTATGTGTTATATATGCAATATGCTTTCATGTGTTATTTTGATAATGGATTTATACCTTTGGCCATGTAGAGCATGTCTCGTATAACTTTTGGTATTGGCTTTGAGCCTTTGACCATGTTGAGCATGTCTCGTATCACTTCTGGTATTGGTATTATGCCTCTGGCCATGTAGAACATGTGTCGTATAACTTCTGGCATCGGCTTTGAGCCTTTGGCCATGTAGAGCATGACTTGTATCACTTTGGTATTGGTATAGGGCTATGTAGGGTTGAAAGCCTGTATATTCTAGCAAAATGATAATCAGAAATCGTATATTTTCTGTGCCACTTGGGCTGAAGCTTTATTGATGTATATTAAGTTGAAATTGTTATGTCTCATTGATTGTAAATCTTTGAATCAAATCATTGCTTGATATGGAAAGCCTGTCTTATGATTCACATATGCGTTTGTTGATCTTTGTTCCTCTTTGCTTCTGTCATATTGATATATATATATATATATATATATATATATATATATATATATATATATGGCATAACGTTATATTGTATCTATTTTTGAACTCACTAAGCGTCATCGCTTATCCCTCTTAGTGTTTAACAATTGAAGGTAATAAGCAGCCAGTATAGTCATGTATTGTTGGAAGATGTAGAACAGTTAATACTATTACTTTTGTACTTAGTGTTCCTATATGTATATGAATTATAAATTCCTGGGTAGTTATGTAATATATAAAACTTTAATAGTCAGTTTGTATCCAGTCTTTTGTAATTAGACTATCAATGTAAAATATTGTTTATAAGTATGCATGTAGCATGTTTTGGAGTAATATGGTAAAGGTTTTAGAGAGGGGTTCTCTCAAACCCACAGGACGTAATGGGTACTGAACATGTCCCTGAACCGATCCCAAGTAACCGTAGCCCACTGCTCATTCGAATATGATCTAGTAACCAACCTCCACCAATCCTTCGCTCCGGATCTCAGCAGGTTCAAAGTGCACCTCACCCTCTGATCAGCAGGGCATGAAGATGTGAAGAAACATCCCTCCATATCAGACAGCCACCTTATGTCTACAATCAGGTCCTGAACCCTATCAAATGTTAGGGGCTTCATGTTATCGAAGTCCCTGCATTGGAAAGCCCGACCAGCCCCTCTACCTGTAGCTGCTACGGCTGCGGAGGCTGCAGCGGCAACCATCTCAGCAAGGGCTGCATATCTATCATTAAATTACTCCATCATCATGGTCTTGATAAACCCAAACATCTCCGAAATCTGACCCCAGACAATCTCAATCACCTCCTCCCGGATGATCTCCCTGACACGATCCTCTGTCAATGCTGGCCTATCCTGGCTGCCAGCTCCCGATCCTGACATGGATCTGGTCTCAAGTCGCCTCGTAGTCACCATTCTAAAAAATACACCAGAAAGGTATAAGATAATCCATATAATAATAGGGAACCAACTCCCAACCAAATCCTAGGTGTTTGTGACTTCCTTGCTACGCATATGGGTCTTGTGCTTTCAGTAGTACGAGCCTATACTACTTTCCACACCTACCCATATTTGTCTCAAGGATCATCACAACGCCCTAACAATACTCATAAACATAGGCGAGCTCTAAATCCTCACTCCTAGAGGAAGGAAACATATCTCATAGCTGGCCAACTGACCCCACACAACTCACCCATGAAACTTCCACCAACCCTACAACACTCGTGTTTGCCAGTGATACATAACGCTGGACCCTGTAGACATTCGAATACTCGCTCCTACTCTAAGCCCACAACCAGACAAGGAAGAGGAAATAAAGCCAAACCAAATATTCTCAGGCTATAGAATGTTAGTTATGTACAACTATGATGCATACACTAAGCAACTACAGTAATGATGTCAATTCCATAAAAAAAGTTCCTAGGCTATCAGGCATCATGTAATCATGCAATATATCATGCAATTCCTGAAGATCCCTAGCCTACCACTAGCATACTATTCTATCAAATCACAACATCAAATAATTGTATGGTATTTTGGGGTCTACTTACTGGCTCCGACTGATCCTACACTTCGCATCCTCCTTTAGTATTTTGAAAACCATTTGAAAATCATTTTGAAGATCTTTTCTTAGTTTGAGAATGGATTCACACGAGTGTTCCTCCAAATCACCCAAACCAAGGCTCTGATACCAACTTGTAACATCCATAAAAAAATCATAAAAATTTAAAACTTTTCAAACAATCCAAAACCCATATATATTACAAAATGTTTTCAAAATAGTTACATATCAGAGTATCCCAGAAATCCAAATCATAAAATGTGAGGAAGTGCACGGTCACGCCTTCGCCTTTTCGCGATCATCAAAAGTACCTGAAACAATAATCGATAAATGTAAGCTCGAAGGCTTAGTGAGTTACCCCCAAAACACCAACACCATACAACCAAAAGAATATCATATCAAACAGTATGCATGTAGAGTCTATAGCATGACTGGTCTGCCTCACCGGCCTGCAGCCTATATGGCCTACTCTCAGAACCTTCAGCATGTCTAGTCCGCCCTATCGGGCCTTCAGCCTGTCTGGACCATTATCCGGGCCTTCGACCTGACTGGTCTGCTCGGACCGGGCCTTCAGTCTATCCGAGCCGTCTTGGGTCTGTTAGCCTTCAGCACACAGCAGGACCGCCTCAACCCACCCGCAATCACACAATCACATATAAATATCAAATGCTAGCTAGCATGCACATAGATTCATACAGATCTAACATATCACTAATCATACCATCATCCTATATGCCAGGATAAATATCTAACAGGTCAATAAGCATAGTACCATCCAATCTACCAGGATGCGGATCTAATAGATCAAATAACATATTATCATGCAATAAACAAGGATACAAATCCCTAAAGGTTCGACCTTGGTGCCTTAGACCCTATTGATATAGTGAGGAGAACTCACCTCACAGTAGAACTAGATGATAATGTCGACTCCCAAAACACAACTCCAACTCAACACCTACAGTTCCCATGTGACCAACTCCATCAAGACCCAAATTACCAAAATACCCTTAGAAGTCAAAATGGGTCAACCCTTGGTCAAAGTCAAGGTCAAAGGTCAAGGTCAACAGTCCATGTTGACCCAACTCGTCGAGTGCAACTACTAACTCATCGAGTTCCTCCAGAACTCGGTAAACCGTAAAAATCCGAGTCAACTCGCCGAGTTACCAATCAACTCGTCGAGTCCATGTAGTGTCCAGAACATCGGGGAAAACCCTAACCACTCTTCGAGTCACCTCATAACTCGTCGAGTTCATGCAGAATCCAGAAAGCGGGAAAACCCATCTCAACTTGTCGAGTTGGCTATCCAACTCGTTGAGTTCCTTCTGTCCATTTCTCATTCAGACGTTTTTAAGCTACCCTAAAGCTCCAAATCATAGATCTAGCCTCCTAGGGCATATATACCACGTAAAGTTGCAACCTTTACGTGCATACAAGGCCTTAAATGCCAAAACCAAGCTAAGGAAGAGGCTTAGGGTATGAAGAAGGGCCATAGCTTGCTAAAGTCGAGAACTTTATGCTTAAGGGGGTCTAGATGAGTCCAGATCTGAACTCCTCACTTCACAATATGTCCAATACCAAAAACAATCCAAGAATAAGCTAGATATGGTCCTAGAATCTTGGAGGAGGAGATCTAACAAAGAAATGAGCAAGGTAAAGACTTTTTACCTTCAAATGGAAGCCAAGACGGAGTAGGCACTGGATCTACGAGCTTCTCCTTGATCCAAGCTCTTGAGTCTTCAAGTTTCTTTCACTAAACCACCTTCCAAGCTTTTAGACACACAAAATGAGAAGTAATACACGATTAGGTTTTTATGCGGTCAAGGGGGACGATAAGAGAGGCAGAGGGTGGTTAATGAGACTTTAAATAGGGTGCAAAACCATGGAAATTAGGGTTTCATATTCCAGCTCCAACTCGACGAGTTTTTCCAAACAACTCGTCGAGTAGAGACATTCCTACATGTCGAGTTGAGGCCATCAACTTGACGAGTTCCAAGTCAAATTGTCCTTTTTAGATGAAACTCTTATACATGGGAGTCGGGATGTAACAATTTCCTTTGTGCTTCACAGGTACTTAAGAATGTTCTTTACCGTTGTCCAATGAGCTCTGCCAGGATTGCCCTGAAATCTACTAACCATGCTCAAAGCATAAGACACATCAGGGCGAGTACATGTCATATCATACATGACCGAGCCTACAGCTGAAGCATATGGGACTCATATCATGTCATTCATCTCCGTCTGTATTGGGGCTTTGAGTCTTACTCACCTGAACAATAATATGAATAGGCAGTTCCCCTTTCTTGGAATTTTCCATACTAAATCGTTTTAGTACCTTGTCCAAGTATGTACTCTTAAGTGTTTTATTTATAAATCATTTTATTTCTATTCCTTAGAATGCTTATCCCAAGAATATAGGTTGCTTCCCTTAGATTCTTCATAGCGAAACACTTTCCAAGCCAAGATTTCACTACTTGCAAGGTTGGAATGTCATTTCCTATAAGGAGGATGTCATCAAAATATGATACTAGGAAGGTCATTATTTTCCCACTAGCTTTGACATATACACATGACTCATTCTCACTCCTAGAGAAACCAAAATCTTTGACTTTCTCATGGAAGCAAAGATTCCAGTTGCGAGACGCTTGCTTGAATCCATAAATGGATTTCTAAAGCTTACACACTCTATTAGGAAACTTGCATGTACAAAGCCTTCTGGCTGGCTCATGTAAACATCCTCAGCCAACTTCCCATTTAGGAAAGTAGTTTTGATATTCATCTGCCATATTTCATAATCATGAAAGGTAGCTATGGCAAGCATTATCTGCATACACTTTATCTTGGCCACTAGTGAGAAGGTCTCATCATAGTCAATCCCTTCGGTTTGAGTAAAGCCCTTCGGAAAAATCTGTGCCTGGAATGTGTGCACCTTTCCATCCATGTCGGTCTTCTTCTTGAAGATCCATTTGCACCCAACTATATTTCAACCTAGTACATGATCAACCAAATTCCAAACTTGGTTATTATACATAAACTAGATCTCGCTATTCATTGCCTCTTTCTACTTAGCATCCCAAGGGCTCACCATCGCTTCCTTGTAGTTAGTTGGCTCATCCAAATTTACCAGTGTACCATCACTGATAAACATGTCAACATCTGACGTTATATGGAAACCATATAACGAAGGTGGCATGGTAGCCCTACCAGATAGACAAAGATGTTAGGAATTGTAAATGGGCTCAACAAGAGTCTCATCCTATGGTTGAAAGCTAGTTTCTTCTAAGGTTCCTTCATTGGTTGGCTCCTGAAACTCTTCAAGGTCAATTGCACTCCCACTGTCCTTTTCGAATATGGGCTCTCTCTCGCAAAAGACTCCCCTTCGAGCTACAAAGACCATGTTCTCACTAGGTTTGTAGAACTAGTATCTAAAAGACTTCAGTGGCTAACCAATGAAAATACACCTTTCAGTTCTAGGCTCTAGCTCATCATGAATCTCTCGTCTAACGAAATATTCACAAACTCATACCTTGGTATGGGAAAGCAAGGGAACTTTCTTTGTTCACATCTCGTGAGGTGTTTTGGTAACCTTCTTGGTAGGGATAAGATTAAGGATATGGGCGGCTGTCTCTAAGGCATACCTCTATAAAGAAATAGGAAGAGAAGCTCGACTCATCATGGAATGAACCATGTCTAACAAGGTCTGATTACGCCTATCAGCCACACGTTAAGTTGTGGTGTCCTAGGAGGAGTTAATTGTGAAACTATTCCATATTCCCTAAGATATTCGTGGAACTCGATACTAAGTGTCACAACTCGAAATGCTAAACCTAGCGAAGCCTAAACCCTAACCTAGCACAAGTGAATCTACATTTCACTCCTTGTTGCTTTGTGTCCTCTATAGCCTTTAGGGCTTGTTTATAAGGTAATAACTAAGCTTGAATTGAAACCTAAGTTAGTTTACGTTAGTATAATTCAAGTTTTAGAAAAAGGTTAAAGTTTAAAACATAAGTTAACACCTTAAATAGGTGATTTCGGTCATGGAAATCACATAATGATGAAATCGGTTTTTGGAATATTTCATAAGGATGTTTTCGGCCACTAAATAAAACCAAGAAGTGAATTCAGTCTAGGCATGACCGAATTCCCTTAGAAAAGGCTCATTGGGACCGAACACACACAATCCCAAGCCTATTAAGACCGAATTCCCTCTGCTATATATATGTTTTCAACCGAATTTAACCTCATTTCCCCACTTTTCACACCAAATCCTTGCCAATATTTCTCTCAAAACTCATAAGTTTTTGCCCAGAAGATCTTCAAATCCTCATAATTTCACCAATGTTAGGACATGTTTTGTTGGTTTGAGCTAGGCATTTATGTTTTGTAGTCTTTGTTACACTTTGTAAGGGTTTTTATGTGTTTTCGGTTGGGTGGACCGAAAACGTTCCGTTTTCGGTCCCTGTGGTGTTTTCGGTCGCAAACACGTTTGCTGCTACTGTTCCCTATAAATAGTGTTCTAGTCTGTCAGATGTCAGAAGTTGTTTTTGGTCTACAGTGTGTATATTGTGTCCATTGTACCTGAGGATTGTCTTAATACAAATCGTGTGCAATTTGGAACTAATCTTGCCTCTACTCCTTCTTGTTTTATCATTTTAGCTTGTTCATTTATTGATCACTAGTTGGTTCTTCATTTTGGGGGACTTACAGTTGGTATCAGAGCTTGGATTGTATCAATCTAATTGGCAAGATCTTGAATGTTTTTGGACTTTTTCTTGAAGGATTTGGCATTTTTGATTAGTTTTGGACAAAATATTGGGAGTTTGTTCTCCGTGTTCATAAAAATGAGTTTTTGATAGAGTTTTGCTTCAAAAAGTGTAAAAATCATGTTTTTTGGTCGGAATTTGCGAGGGCGAAGTATCTGATCCGAGGAGTTTACGGCCGAAAGCAAGATTTCGGCGGAGGGTCTCGGGGTTTGTGGTCTGCGGTTCTCAGTGGAGCGTCTGAAGAGTTTACAGTGGAGCTTGGTGCGAGAGTTTTCGGCCTCAGACAGTTTTCGGCCTCGGAAGGTTTTCGGTCATCGCGTATTTGGTCCTCGCACGTGTTCGGTCAGTGGTTCGTTCTCGGTCAGCAGCCATTCTCGGTCGAAGGAGTTATCGGTTAGAGGTTGTTCTCGGTCAGCTGTCCATCTCGACCAAGAAGCCTCGCGATTTTGGTTCCATTTTCGAATTTTTGAAAATTTTGGTCCAAAAATCAATTTTTCGATTTTTTAAGTTTCGTTTTCGACCCTAAGCTTTGAATTTTTATTTTTGACTTCCTAAATTGACTTTTTACCCTAAAAATTGACTTTGAATTTCACGGTTGACCTTTGAATTTATACTTTGACTTTCTCGTTTAACCTTTCAAGTTTTCACGTTTAGCTTTTCGGTTTAACTTTTCAAGTTTGACTTTTAAGTTTTACTTTACAAACTTAACTTTTAAGTTTCAAGTCAAAGGGCATTTTTGGTACACAATGCGTTCCTCAAACACTAAAGTCAATGAAGTTTCATGTTCTCAATCTTGTGAAACTACGATTAAGTTTCTTCGTGAACAAATTGATTTATTAAAAAGGGAAAATGAGGACCGTAAATATGAAGGATATACACTTAGTAAGGCCCAAAAACCGTTGAAAGCACAATTAGAGGCGAAGACAAAGGACTTTGGAAAACTTTAAGAGGAATATAGCAAGAAATGTGTGAATTATACCTATGTTAAGGAACAGCTTACCAAAGTAACTGCTGAACTTGATGCATTGAAAGCTAAATGTAATGATGCTGAATTCAACTTTAAGAAATTTGATGCGTCAAGTGAGGTAGTTGCATCTATGATAGAAAAACAATTAAAATTTAAAGATAATCAGACTAAGGGTCTAGGGTATAATAGTGTTCCATCTCCCTTTAATGACAACTATACCTCACCCCTTGAGACCAATGAGAATATTAATGTGTACGTTTTTGATGATTCTACTTCATGTGAAGGTAATGTAGTGGAAGATGAGAACAAGGAGAACACTATTGAACAAACCAATGACTCCTTGAACTTTGAATCTGTTGCTTCTAACTCAGTTGCTTCCAACAAACCTTTTGTTGGCAAATACATGCCACCAAAACAAGTGAAACAGACAGCTTGCTGCAAGTGTGCTTGTGGGAACAATCAGAGACAAGGCAAGGACACGCCACCAGGGGCAAGCAGAAACAACTTCCAAGTGAAGAAACAGACTTGCTTTCACTGTGGAACACCTGGACACATTGCCATAAATTGTCCAAATCGCGCACACGTTCCCTACTACGCACAAGGATGATAGAATGCGCCATGAGGGAGATTCTCCAAAAGAAACCCTTCGAAGTCACAAACGCGTAATGATGACTGGAACACGACAAAGGCCAAGAATCAAAATCCCAAGGAAAAGAAGGGAATGTTAGCCAAGAAGCCAAGCTCAAGAGATGCTCTAGTGAAACCAAGACCGGTTAGGTCAAAATCATCTCGACGGCCGACTTCAAGGTCAAAAGCAAGTGACAAGGCACCCATCCGTTCGAATAAGAAATGGGTTAAACCCAACTACAAATCGGTTTTGAAGGTTCACTCTCCCAAATCTTCTAATGACTCTAACCTTCCTTTGCTTTCTGTATGTGATAAGCAGGATATGTCATGGGAGAGAGTACCTTGCGTTGATGACAAAGGTCAACCCAGTTTCAAAGTGGACTAGGTTCCAAAGACCAACTAATCTCGCAATGTGTTGGAGCAGCTATAGAGGAATATCATCAAACTCCAGTTTGTTGATAGTGGCTGTTCCAAGCACATGATAGGATGCATCTCTCAACTATACAACACTCAGAACTTTAAGTGAGAGTATGTGTCCTTTGCAGGAAAGGAAGAAAGGAGAGGATCACAAATGGAGATTGTGCTTAATGATGTGAAGAATTTTTGGATCTGTTCCGAGATTGAAGCACAACTAAGGCTAAACTCGTTGTTGCTTGCGTCTTCAATTGCTGAATTTCGGTTTGAATTCTTTCGATACTCCTGAGTTTTTCTTAAAATGATTCATTTCAAACACAAATTTCTTTTAATTTTGCGCAATTATTTTATTTCTTCCCCGTGCTCAATTTAAGGGGGAGAAATCAAAATACAAAAAATTAAAAAAATTAAAAAAATCAAAAATTAAAAAAAAATGTGTCTTTCTTTGTTAGGTATTATTTAGGAAATGATATGAGATTTTGTGATAAAGGGCAAATTTATTTTCCTGACAACTTTGATCCCAAAAGTTTTTGTATTTTACTTTCGTTTTTGTTAAATTTGTTCATATTTTCTTATATGCACAAATTTAGGGGGAGAAATAAAAAATCAAAACAAAAAATTATAAAATTTCAAAAATACAAAATATGTTTCTTTATGTTTTTATTTCTTTTCATAAAAATCAAAAATCCAAAAAAAATTGTTTTTGAGCGTATTTTACTTTTATTTTTATTTTCTTAGTGTGCTAAGTTTACTTTTGTTTTGTTTTTATCTCAAAATTTCATTTGTCTTGAAAAGTGAATTAAGAAGAAGATGAGACTCAAGGAGAGTGTATCGAAATATTCTAATCAAGGAGAAGAAACCTGAAAGTGAAAAGGAATTGACGGTCATTACACTTCACACCACTTTCACAACGAATTAACGGATGATTCATATGCGAGTGATAGACTCTTCCATATTGAGAATTATACCAATCTTAATAGGAGTCTTCACATCAAATGTTAATGATCAAAGGTCATTTTCACCATGACCAATGTGAAACACCCAATCATTCTTCACCTATATCTAAAATTTCTCCATCAAATCATTTCCACATACCAGTACCCCTTGAGGTTCGAGTATAAAACAACTCGGCTGACGGTTGCCAAAAAGTATGTGTTTATGATCTTAGACGTAGTTGTCACCATGACTCTAAGTGAAACCCAAAATCCAAATCCCTTTAATTCTGAATTGACGGTGAACATTATTTTTGATGTTCTAGATTTCACCCATGAATTGACGGATAATGGTGTTGGATTAGGTGTCTAAGCCCATAACTATAATTGGTATGTACTTGACCCGATTTAGCATTGTCCATTTGGGTTGCATGGCATCAGAACAATTTTGATAGACTTTTTGTGAGAAGAGGATATTTATGATTTATTAATATATTATAAGCTCTAATATATTAATATGAAATCATCTTATTTAATTAGTATTGGTCAAGAATTAATTTGTAATTAATTTTGTGATCAAAAGAGACTAATTAAATATATGGGGATTGATTGTGTAAATCATTCATTCTTGTATAGTGGGCTTATGATCCATGATTCTTTATGTTGGGATAAACCCATGTGGTTACCCATGGATACTCCATGGAGGTTAAAACTCATGGAGCATGAAGAATATGGAAAGTCATGCACATTAGGGTTGGCATGGTGTAACCCTAATTAAGCCACACTATATAAAGACCCCTCTAGCTCAAGGAATCGGCCTAAGTAATACACATAGGAGGGATAGCCGATTTTTGAGTGGAAGTATCATTCTCTCAAGAAATCGGCCTTTAATGTACTCCATAACTTGTCCTCAAATTATGGAAAATGAAAAGTTTTTCTTTTAAAGAATTGATTAAACTCATAGGTTATGGTGTTGAAGAGTCTTTTTCTATAAATGTTTTAACATGTCCTCAAGTTATGGATTTTCAAGAGTCTTTTCATTAAAGCTTATATTAAACTCATATGTTATGGAAACCAAAAGTTTTTTGAATAGTTCAAAACTTGCCCTAAAGTTTTGGAATTTGTAAATGTAGAGTCTTCTTTTGACACATTTAGTTCCAAACCCTAGAATTTTAATAGTTTAAAATTCAACCCTTATAATATTATAATATTATAGGTTTAATATTTATATATATGTATAAGAGTAAAGTCAATCTTACCGTTAGTAGACCTCATTCACGAAGCTAGTCTATAAGGGGGTATAAGGTTATTGCCTATAAAATGGCAGTTTAATGGGTGTCCACTCTCACTGACCGCTTCCTTGACTGGTGGAGGGTCGTTAGCCAAACGGTTAGGATAGGACTATAATTCTCCCTTAATTAAAAGTATAATGATAAACATAAATAATTAAACTTTTATTAAATTCCCAATCTTAGTTACTTTAGGAAAATGTGAATTTGGTGCTAACCCATGAAATTGAACTTTGCACCTTGTTAAGTCGTTAGTGGAGCGTGTGTAGTTAACCAACACACTAATCTGGGACTGAAAATGGGTGGAAAAAGGTAGCTTGATGTTAATCATAGATCAATGGAGTGTGTGTGGTTAGCCGGCACATTGATTAGGTGGTTGTAACATTAAGTATACCAAGTTAATTTGCATGGTTATTCACTCCTTGTTTGTGATCCTCGACATCCCAGTCACAAACTTGAAGGGCACAATCAAGATTTAAACATGCCATTGAATAGTTCAATGAATCTCAAAGGATCTACGAGTTTCAATCCAATTAAATGAACAATTTCGTTTTTCATGGTGGAAATTGGTAAATCGTCATTTATCTACCTTCAAATATTTTGTTGCTTGGATTACGACATCCCTCTTCCAAGTTATAAAATATTGTGTTGGGTCCTAGCCTTAATATTTCATATTGGGTGTTATATTAAGGACTTAAATCAACTAACTTGAATTTCTCCTTTGTAGATGTCTAGTTCAGACAACCATGGTCTTCCCAAATCTGTTGGAACAAACTTTCCTCTTGAAGATGATGTTCCATAGTTGGATCGTGGAAGTGGAAATCATACTTTACTTCCTGCACCTCCTCCAATTATTCTCCCTGACCCACAAGCTCTAAGACTTGAAAAGTTCAAGATCACTCAAGCCCTACTTGCAATGAAACAATAAGAAGGAAGTCCTGTGTGTACTCATGTCTTGGAGATGAAGTCACATATTGACAGGTTGAGGATGTTGGGTGTCGTTTTCTCAAGGAAGTTGGCTGTTGACTAGGTTCTTCAGTCACTTCCCGAGTCATATAGTGAGTTCATTAAGGACTACTATGTGACAGATCACGACATGACCCTTAATGATCTTACCTATTTGCTTGTTGCTGTTGAATCAGCAATGATTTGGCGCACTGGAAAAGCAAATTTTATTGGAAGATAGACTTTTCAAACTTCCATGGACATTGACAATTGTAACAATAGAAGTCCAGAAAGGCTTTCTCTTCCCAAAGAAAAAGGATTGGCCATAGTCAACTCGGTTGACCAAATGGTAAAGAGAAAGGCTAAGTCTGTGATAGTCCCTTCTACCATTCCCAAAGAGTCTATATGTTTTTATTGTCAAGAGAAAGGACATTGGAAGCGAAGCTGCCTTGACTACCTAAAAGATCTGAAAGAAGTTAAAGACAAAATGTGTTACTCTGCTTCAGGTATGTTCACTATCTAACCCCATTAAGATCCTATTTGGAGATTCTTAATACATGATGTAATTGTTGGGGTACAAAGTTATCCGTGTATGACTTTATAAATGGTTTTGACTTTTGTAGACCCACTTGCATGTGGTGCTTTAGCCTTGTGACATGAGAGATAGAGAGTGAGAGAGAGACATGTAAACACCTCTATATAAGGTGTGTTCATACCACTTCTAGAGGTGTGCTTGAGAGATGTAAAATTGAGTGTGTAAGTGTGTGTTATTTATGTAGATTTAGATCTAGATCCCTTTTTGTAACACCATACATAATCGAATGCATCTCTTAAACACCCAAATCACCATGTTCATTGTGTGGTCTTTAATTCCGCATGCCAAACCAATGTTCTTAATTCACATCAATTGGTATCAGAGCGTGTCTTCGAAGATCAACAAGATTTTTCGAGGAAACGATTCTCGGTTTGGCTAAATTTGTCACAATTGGAGCATTTATGGTGAGTCTCTCTCTATGATCTCTCTTAATCTCGTTGATTCGTGCGTTACATTCTTGATTTTTGATCGTTTTGACTCGTTGGATCAATTTTTTTTTGAAAAACCTATTTGTTGTGATGCAATAAACTTTTTGTTGATCAAAGCCCGACCCAATCTCATATTTGTTGTTCGATATGATTCTCAAATTGCAATTGTTCATTTGAATCGATTTTAAGTCCAAAAATTCATTGTGATTCAATCATTTTCTTGATTTAGACCAAAAGTTATTTTCTATCCAAATGTCGAAATCTACTGTTTACGAAAATTTTGAGCCCAATCATCATATCAGTTAATGTTCGTCAGCCCAAATTTATGATCCAATCTTTTAAACCTTTTACTGTTCATCATGGATTCAACCTGTCTACTGATTCAATTAAATCAGTACAAGTCATATTATTCGTTGCTCATCAGTTTTCGTCATATGCTTAAATGAGTTGTACATTTCAAATCCTCTTGTCTCTTGTATAGATCTGCAAGTCCTTGTGTTCCAGTTTTGTTTCAAGGTTTCTTACTAATCGATTAGAAGTGTCGATTAATATCAACTTATGAATCGATTTTATATAACTTCTTCAATCACAAAATCGATAATGATTAAGTTACTGTTAAGAAATCGAAAATTAGATCTTTGATTTGAATTTGGTGATGAAATCTCAAAGCGAAAATCAAGAACATGATGAAGAACAGTTGCACAATGTTACAATTTATGTTGAAAATGGGTATTTGATCCAAAAATAGATTAAAGATCAATAGATTTGGTGTTCGTCGTGGTCAACCAAAATGTCAATATCGATTGTTTTTTTTTTGGAATCGAAATGCAGATTTGATAGAGAAGTAAAATAGAAGACATGATGTCAATTGATTTCGATTGTTTGCAATAATAATCGATTTCGAAGGTTTTGGATTCCTAATTGATAGTCGAAGTCTTTCGCAAAGAAGAGTTGATTGTTATGTTTCGAAGCCTTGAATGTTTAGTAACGAAATTTTTGATGTTGATTTTGGAAGTCAAAGTATTGATGTCGAAGTCGATGGCTCTGTAATACGAAGGATTGATGTCGAACACTTTTGAAGATTTAGTTATAGAGTATCGACTGTGTTGTAATCGACTGATTGGAGAATCAAATTCGAAATTGGTTTTTGATTTCAAAAGTTTGGATTTTGTGTTCAATGGTCGTTCTATGGTTTGGGGATGAACAGATCTTGGAGTTGGAACGAATCATGAATGGTTGACAAAATGGGTTTGACTTGGAATAAGGCAGACTATGATGGGTCGATGTTTGGGTTTGACGATAACAAAGTCTTTGATGATATTCTGGAAATCGACAGTTAGGGATTCAAAGTCAATTTGAAATCAAAGGGATGATAACGAAAAGGAGATGAATTGCAATTTCGAAAATTTGGAGTTGGGTTCCTAAGTCGATGGTCATCTGTTGATTTTGGGAAGTCGATATTTGGAGTTAGGATGTCGATAACTGATTGTGAAAAATGAAGAACGAATTTTGGAGTTGAGACTAAGAGGCAGATAACGAAGATTTTGAATACTAAATTTCGAAAGTTTGTTAATGAGTTGGAAATCTTCATCATCTGGTGTCACTGAGCAACAAGCGAATTGAAGAAGATGAAAATTTTTTCATTAAAAATGATACTGGAAACATTCGTTATCTGGGAAACGAATGGGGAAGAAATAGAAAATGTTTCGAAAATAGCCCTTGAAATTTCGAATAATTGTCACTTTGTAATACATTTCGAAATAAGGGGTAATTTCGAAAGTTTGTGTATTGGGACAAAGTTTCGCAAGTTGAGGAATATTTTTTTTCTTTCGATATTTTGGGAGAAAAGGAAGAAGTTTCGAAATTGGACCCTGTAGTTTCAAAATTTTGGCAATATGTGGTCATTTTCAAAAATTTGAAGCAAGTGGCAGCAATTTCGAAAGTTGCACATACATTTTTGAATGTTTGGCAGTTTTTACCCAAATTCGACATTTGGGGTGATTTTCGAAAGTTTGGAGGATAAAAAGGCTGAAATTTCAAAATCAGTCCCTGCAGTTTCTAAAATTTGGTTGTCCATACCCAAATTCAAAAATGGGCTGTTTTTTTTGAGAAATTGAAGATTGTGCATTTCAGGCGCCTGCAGTTAATGCGAATTGACGCTTTCTACCCAGTTTCGAAAAAGAGGGAGAGTTTCGCATTTTTGGCTATTTTGGGCGCACCGGGTCACTGAAGAATTTTGAAATTGACAATTTCTACCCATTTTTGAGAAATTTTGTCAAAGGCGGTCCGTGAACGAAGTTAAAAATTGAAGATTTTTTCGGTTTTCCGGATTGAAGCAAAAAGTTTATGCCAAATGTTAAGGGTGAGTTTTGACATGAAAAATTCCGAATAGAGCACGTTCTCTTTCCTTAATGGTTTTATAATCAAATTTCGATTATAAAAAGGGGGAGAAATTTATATGGAAATTCGAAGTTGAATTTTTCATATTACGCGAACTTGAAGAGAGAAGTGACCTTGAATTTTTGAAGTTTATGAAATGATGCGATTGCAGATTCGGAAGTGATTTCGGTTCGAGATGGGTTTGGACTTATTGAAGATTTTGGGGTGCGTTTTTATGCTCAAATTTAGGGTGATTATTTGGAGTTTGAGAAGCTCTTTATCATTCGTTGATGCTCGGTTCGTATGGTCTCACATCCTAGAACCTAAATTGAAGAATCATGGAAGAATTGAAGATTTGAAGTTCATCTCTACATGTGTCACGCTTGAGGCTCGGATCGCGTAGTTGCTCGATTTTGGAAGATTTGAAGTGGGTCATCCATTCATAACTTTGAGGGGGAGAATGTTGGGGTACAAAGTTATCCATGTATGACTTTGTAAATGGTTTTGACTTTTCTAGACCCACTTGCATGTGGTGCTTTAGCCTTGTGACATGAGAGATAGAGAGTGAGAGAGAGACATGTAAACACCTCTATATAAGGTGGGTTCATACCATTTGTAGAGGTGTTCTTGAGAGATGTAAAATTAAGTGTGTAAGTGTGTGTTATTTATGTAGATTTAGATCTAGATCCCTTTTTGTAACACCATACATAATCGAATGCATCTCTTAAACACCCAAATCACCATGTTCATTGTGTGTTCTTTAATTCCGCATGCCAAACTAATGTTCTTAATTCACATTAGTAATGTAATTGCATCTTGATGTTTTTGTAGGATCAAAGAAAGGAAAGAAAGCTTAAAAGAAGAGTATGCTGAATCTGATCATGAAGATGGATTTCAATCGCATGGTTCGAAGATCGGATTTTTGAGCGGCTGCTTAGGAGTTATGATAGGTTGCTAGGAAATGTTTAATAACATAGTTTCATTTGTAATTTCATTGTAAGGAAAAGTTTTCCGCATTTTATAAATAAATAAAATTTTGTTTTTGTTTTTATATTATATCTCCTTGCAATGGCATTTGTGAAAATTGATGTTTGTATATTTCTATTGTCAGCAATATGGATGTGATTCTTTCATTTGTGGTAGTGTAATAATTTACCAAATCAGGAAAGGTTCTCATCACCCAAGTTTCAGTTGGATAAAAACTTGGAATCATGCAACTTGTATTGTATGATGAATGAGAATTTTCATCTTCGGAAAATTACGACTAGTTCCTTGTTCACATGTATATGTGAGTCAAGTGAAGGACTAGGGTACACTAGGTTGTGCGTTGGTCAGGTCCACCACAAAGGTCGATAAGATTATTCACTACGATTTACTAAAGTTTAGTAAATATGGTTATGCTTACAAGTTTAAGTGTAATTATAAAACATTGGAAAAGTTTCAATGTATGACAAAACGAATGAGAACAATCAAATTAGGCAAAAAGATAAAAGTTTCTCCAATCTGAAAAGATTGAAGAGTAGTTTAGTATCGTGTTTTATGATTATCTTAGTGATTATGGAACCATGTCACAATTGATCTTCTAAGGACATCTTAGTGCATTTGTTTGGCTAAGCAGAGGAATCATGAATTGTTAAAATGGTTAAATCAAAAAGATAAATCACACTTCGTTCCAAAAACAAGTCTTAGAGTTGTACTCCAAGATCAAGCCTTGAGTGGCATAATCTTAAGAAAGGTTTATAACACTTGTCAAATGTAGAGTAGAATGCTTTCTTACTCTTGTACATTTGAAATTGGTAAGTTGTGATGTTTTGGATAAAACAAAGACCAACTAAGGCCAATTGTGTGAAGTGTTTGTCTTGATAAGAATCCGCACTAACTCTTGAATATTTGTTTGGTTAAGTAATGGTTCTTGACAAGAGAATCTTATATTTCAAGAGGAAAGTGGGAGTCTTAAAGATCTTGGAAAATTTTCAAGAACTAATCAAGAATAAAACCTGTTGTTAATCACTAGCACACGACTTGAGGTTTGGAACCTATCATGTTGACAAATTCTTGTTACGATGCCCATTCCAGTTGAAGTTGACTATGCATGTGAGTTCTATGAGTTCTGAATTGTTTGCATAACAACTTGGAATCCATGGTAGGCCCTGTGCTTCCAGGTGGCAAGAAATTAAGATTGAACAAGTTCATTCCATATGGGTTTGGATTTGTCACTAGCCTTGTCTTATGATTATGATTTTGACAAATTCGCATGGATAGGAACACATACATCATAACAATCTAAGTGTCATAAGGTTTCTCTCCGATTCATGAAAATGATGTTGAGGAAACGCTTTCACTAAGTAGATTTTATATAGTTATCAATTGTGATATTTCCATTTCTCAAATTCGATTATGATTACGGCATCCCTCTTCATAGTTCGAAATGTGGGAAATGGCAAAGGTCTAAACAATTGAGACTATGATTACGACATCCCTCTTCATAGTTCTAAAATTGATTAGACACACATGTGAGCTATCTAAAGAAAGGTGTATGACTTTGAAAGGCCTAGATAAAGTCTTATCGAAGCATCTCGTATCAGAAATCTGAACTTTGGTAAGAACGTCAATAAGTATTGATTTCTAGAAGTCCAGCTGATTTCTGGATACATGTCAAAGCTAGTGGGAGCATAAGTGTTATGCTAATAATAATTATCATGTTAGTGGGAGCATGATTATTATGTTAAGTGTTGCAAGTTAGCAATGTTAATTATAGAAAACAACAGTTTTAAATCGCAAAGTTGCAGGGTTTGCAAAGTTGTTTTGCTATATTTAAGGGAGAGAAAATTATACTTCATTTCAATTCTAAATTCTTAGATTGAGTTTTTAATCCAATTTAGTCAGATATATATATATATATATATATATATATATATATATATATATATATATATATATATGAATGTTATGTTGGAATGGTTCAACATAGGGAAATTCTATATATGGAAGTGTTTATTGCGTTCTCAAATTCGATTATTATTACGACATCCCTTTTCATAGTTCAAATTGTGAGAACATGGAAAATAAAAAATATTTTAGCAAAAGACTTGTCAAGTATCATGTCTTTATGTGAGACATCATGAGTCGTGTCCCATATGCTTTGGGTATAGGATCGATTTCATGTGCTATAATATTCATCCATTCAAAATTTTCCAAATGCCTGGGGCATTAAGAGGAAAAAAGGACTAGAACTGGATATGACTAAAATAATTAAGCAATTGTCGAGGACAATCTGAGGGTTACCAAAGATTGGTTGTTCATGGACAGCTGGAAGTATAGTGTAAATTCTTTGAAGGACCATATTGACATATTCTGAAAAGAGGAAACTCTTGTTCGGAAGTGATAGTCATAATGGGAATATGGAAATGTTTCCATAAGTGGAAGTTATTCTTTATAACTGTGTAAGATTAGAAAACTTAATGCAAGAAGGATGTTCAAAGGAATATACTTTGAATGTGAGACTTTGTTTCCATGGAATTGTTTTCCGTTGGAATACTTTGTAATGTCTGTTGCCGAGTCTATGCGACTTTTATGCATAGTCATTACAAGAGGATCATTGCATATAAGTTTAGAATCTAACATATTACATTAAATGGAAAGAATTTGATATTCTTACATTTACGGTAAGGATTTGGAATTGTGAAATGAGCATCATTGAGATGTTGTCAGTTGATCTATTTCACAAAGAGAGGACCATAGGTAAGCATAGTATGCATGCTTAGAGCATGGCATAACTATTGTTTTAATTCAAGTATTAAATTGATTATTTGAAACATTATACAATGAATAATGAGTAATCAATATGGCGATCAAACGTTTTGGGGCCATATAGGATTAGTATTATTATTGTGTTTCACTTTGCATGTTTTGACTTTCTGAATAACTAGGTTATTCAAACCATCCACAGTCGATCATACTTTGGAAGTAGGTATTGAGGCAAGACTGTCATGAATGGGTCTGAAGTTTTTCTAGGTGTTTTAGATATAGTTGCAGTATTCAAGAGTGCTCCTGTAATAAGATTCGAGTATTCAATTCAACCCACGCTCATTTGCATCACTTCATGGATTTTATCACGAGTGATCATGAGATGATAATATATTATATTCTTCAAACAGAGACATGTGAGTTGTAGTTGCGAGTCGGTTGCACATTGAAATATGTAAACACACCAGTAACTTGGTTGTTATAAAACATATTGTTGTGTGTAATTTGATAAGTAAGTACAAGCAAGCATTTGGGTCGAATTTTATCCTTCCTTTTACCCCATGTGGATAAAAGCGATATCTGTGGGCCCCTTGATGATTTAGTGATGACACCCCTAAGTGCTTGGCCAAGCCTGGACTTATTTTATTTGTTTAATTAGTCGGTCGTCATAAATTGGAAATCGGGAAACAACAGATGGACAGAGAGAATGATTATAATCCATGTCTCAGTCCATATGATGTCTAGAATGGAGGTATATATGATCCCTTATCTAATGCACACATCATTGACTAGGTTAGAGTTCGACAACGGTTCTTTAAGAGCTACGATTGATACTCGGTTCCTGAAGTCGTACTTGAAACTATAGTTATTAGACTTATCCAAGTAGGAGACTGTTGTATTAGGTGTCTAAGCCCATAACTATAATTGGTGTGTACTTGACCCGATTTAGCTTGATCTATTTGGGTTGCATGGCATCAGAACAATTTGGATAGACTTTTTGTGAGAAGAGGATATTTATGATTTATTAATATATTATAAGTTCTAATATATTAATATGAAATCATATTATTTAATTAGTATTGGTCAAGAATTAATTTGGAATTAATTATGTGATCAAAAGAGACTAATTAAATATATGGGGATTGATTGTGTTAATCATTCATTCTTGTATAGTGGGCTTATGATCCATGATTCTTTATGTTAGGCTAAACCCATGTGGTGACCCATGGATACTCCATGGAGGTTAAAACCCATGGAGCATGAAGAATATGGAAAGTCATGCACATTAGGGTTTGCATGGTGTAACCCTAATTAAGCCACACTATATACAGACCCCTCTAGCTCAAGAAATCGGCCTAAGTAATACACATAAGAGGGATAGCCAATTTTTTAGTGGAAGTATCATTCTCTGAAGTTATTCCAATTGTTGGTGGTGTTGTGTGATTCCGTTTGAGGTGCAACACTTTGGCCACTAAGCTCTTAAAGGTTCAAGGAATCAAGTTACAACAAAAGGTATGTCATTCAACTAGATTCTTGTATTATATACACTTCATAATATTCTAGTTAGGATGATACCTTGGAAATATTGATATTTTCATGTATAATAGAGAAAACATAGATCCAAGGTATATAGGGTTTTATGCACACCATAGGAGTGTTAGAATGCTCAAAACCCAACAAATGGCTCATACCTGGTGTGACATTGTACAAAATGCCAGTCAGGCAGTTTCTTTTTAAGAACTGTCGTATTTAAGGAATTGAAAGTCTGAAACGGTACAAATTGTCAGATTGGTATTGTCAGCTTTCTTTACCTAAGAACTGTCACGGCACCAGGGCGATTCACCCAACAGGGAAACAGGTATCGTTGAACGTCTCTCCAAGGGCCAAGTTAACTCGTTAACTTGATAACTCTATTGAGATATATGATCAAGGATATACAGGGGCTAACATCAAAACTAGCCGCGAGTAGTTCTTCGATACTTAACAAATCGTAGTGCGTTCCTCCGAGTTCACACAGATACTACAAGAAGTCTCTTTTTGAGCCAAGGTTACATCCTTGAACAACTGTGGTGAGAAGGGTCTTTATCATTCTGTGATCCACATGGACTTTTTAGTCATTTGGTTACTTTTAAAGGTACAACGGTGATCATTCAAGAACATGCATTCGAAGGAACTAGAAGTGAAGATTAGTTTTTCAACATACAGTCTTTCAACCCCTGAAGCAAGGTGAAGCTGACTTGAAGATTATGTGACAAGTTGCATTGAAGCCTCCTCAATCAATTTGATGCTATCTATGTACGTACTGAAGTGATCAAGAAGTTTTGCTCTCTATTCTCTCTGAAGATTTTCAAGCTGAAAGTGGAAATTTTCAAGAATCTCTACATGATGCCTCTACACCCAACGTGCGTTCAATGTCAAATTTTGAAGAAATGCCCAACAGTTCAAGATTACGTAATTCACATAGAAGATTCATTTGTTCATCTTAAAGTTGTGAAGAATTTGAAGATTAACGTTGAAGCCAAGCTCAAAGTGAAGAATGACAAAAAAAGCAAGCTACATTCCTAGGGGGAGTTTGTTGGATCAAAAGAAAAGAAAGCTATAGACCAAGGAGGAGATTGTTGGGTCAAAAATATGGTTTATACTTTGCTTTTCTAAGCTTTTATTGTTTTTGGTCTTGGGCCGAAAATAATATTGGGTTTAATTGTAACTTGGACCGAAAACTCATGTTTTTTCGGTTTGGGCCTTGGGTTTTAGTCCGTAGGTATAAATAGGGTGCAAGGGGCGTGTTTTAGAAGGGTTAGAGAAGGAGGGGCGTTTTCAGTTCAAAGTGTGGGAGGAGGGAAGCCATTGTTGAGTGAAGGGAGTTCTAGAGAGAGAAACTACAGAGAACATATGTATGTGTTTGTGTGAATCTTGTGTTGGAGCATCATTCTAATCATCAATACACTGAAGATTCATCAAGTTCTTCTTCTTCTTCTACTCCATTCTATCTTGAATCACCCACTTGATTGGGATTCCGCACCATCAAGTGGATCAGATTGATACATCGAAGCAATTTTGGGTCTTTCAATTCTCTTTAATTCATTTACTCAAACATTCTCTTTGTTCTTCATTTATTGTCTTTACATTGATCATTATCCTCACTCTTCATTTATGTCTTGAATATTTTGTTAAATGCATTAACTCAGACTTGACTGGTCTATCCAGACTTGACTGGAACATTCCTTAGCAAGCAGACATTGATCTTAACCATTAACTCAAGGTTTGAGTTTTCAAACCTTGTCCCTGCACATCAGATCTTTAGAACTCACAATCGGTATAAGAGATTAAGTGGTTGACCTTTGAATCCATAAGATCAGATTATAGTTGGTTTGAAATTACTATGGTATTTCAACCATTTCTATGTTCATGATTAAAGTTCTTCTATATACCACTTTTGCTTGAAGATATCTTAACTTCAATGGCTGCTTCTAACACTCAACAAATGTATTCAATGCAAATTGCAAATAGCGTGAGTCACCCTACATGTGCCCCACTGCTAGTTGTTGAAGAATATGATCATTGGAAAGTTAGAATTGGAAAGAATTTTACTGGCTAAAGAGAAAGGTGAATCTATCTAGACATCCGTCAAAGAAGGTCCTCATGTTCTAGTTAGAACAATCGTTAGAGATGTTGCTGCTCTACTCATGGGTCAAGATGAAAATCGTCAAGCATCTCTTACCGCAGATCACATTGAAAAATTGCATGCTGAACAAGTTTATTTTTCCGAAATGGTGTTTGGTGTTCCACCCTCTCTCTTTGAACACATTAAGTTGTGTAAATCTGCCAAAGAGATTTAGGACACTCTTCAAGATCTGATCGAAGGTTTGGAAAACAGGAAAGACAAGCGTCTAACATCTGTTGTCAATGAGTTTGAGACCTTCAATACAACTCCTGGTGAATCGGTTGCCTCAGCCTCTAACCGGTACCAAATCGTAGTCAACAACATGACTGCTCATGGGATTATCCGAACTCATTTGGAGTACAATCTCAAGTTCATAAATAGTCTCGGTAAAGGATGGGGAAATGTGAAATCTTTTCTTCAAAGCAATGCATCTCTGAAAAAGTTGAAGCTTTATCAACTTATTGATGAACTTCAAGGACATGAATCAAATGTTGCTCATACCTTAAGGGAACTCTCCGGAGGTCCTCTTGCTCTTGTCAGTTCTTTTGAACTAATTTTTCAAAACCCGTCCACCTCGGACCCCTTCAAATCTATTGTTCCACCTGTTCAATCCTCCTTACCTGTCTTACCCACTCAGAATTATCTTTTTGATGATAATCTTGATTCCGAAGCTATGGACTCTTAACTCCGTTTCCAACAGGATTTTGCACTACTCTCCATGAAATACAAACCTCCTTTTAACCCCTCTCACAAACCATATCAAAATCGTTTTCATGCTCCTCACCAAAACAATCCTTAACCATACTCTGCTCCGGAACCACAATCCACTCCGGAAAATCCACCAGCCTACAAACCCAACATCACTAAACCCAACTCCACTCTGAAACCTCAGCAGATTCCGAAATATGATAAACCAAAAGTTGTATGTCACAAATGTGGTCATGCTAATCACTATGCAAAGCACTATTTGGCTGAAGTTCCAAAAAAACCAAAAATCAAGGACTCTGCTTACTATGCCCGAAGAGCTTAGGAGATGGCAGAAAGTGAAAAGGCATTTGTTACAACTGTATCAAGAGATGTGGAAGGATATTGGTCCTTAGGAGATGATGACGACATGGTGACTGAAAGAAACATGTGCTTAATGGCAAGGCAAACCATTGAATGTGATGAAGGCTATTGGTCCTCTGGGTCAGAAGATGAAGATGATGTTGCTGAACCAAACTACTGCTACATGGCCACTAACAATCCGCCTGGTCGAAGCATCGTTCAGCAGGTTAAAATCTATGATTAATTATAATAACTTTGATTTGTCTCTTTGTGAACCTTATCTAACCCAGATCCAAACATACATGAGCACCATCTATAAAGCCTATGAGTCGGCCATAGAAGCCAGTGAGAAGGACTGTGAATTAAATCGTCTTAGGTTACGTTTTGAGGATAAGAAGTTAAAAATAGATTCTTTAGAATGTGATCTTGTAATGTCAAAAGATGAACGTATCATTCTTAAAGACAAATGTGAAGTCACTTATTTTGAAAGAAATAATTTCATTTCCGATAGTAAACGTTTCAATGCCAAAATAGATGCTTTGTATAATTCCATTGACATGATTGAAGCAAATCAACGGATGACTCATAATTTTCGTCATCCTTGGTCAAAAGCTCCTGGTCTCGGAAGCGAGTTTCCGAAACCTATAGCTAGTCCCTTGAAGGAGTTACAAAATCTGACTTTTATGGGAGATGTTCTGAAGCTTCAACATTCGGATACCCCTGTTTCTCCTTTGTCACCCCTTCCTGAGAATAATGACAAATTTGCATCTTTGATTCCTGAGTTTCAACCCATTGTTATCAAATGTCCTGATTCCACGCCTCTTCCGCCTTTGACAAACCTGGACCTGTATCAAACCATGGAATTCCATTATAGTGTCTCAAATCGTGTAGATCATGTTCCGAAACACAATCCTCCTAACAATTGTGTTGTTGAGGAAATAATTTCGGTCAAAACTGAAGCTATTACTTCTGAGTTTGCATGGGCATCCTTAGGTGATGACGTTGAAATCATAAGCAATGTCTCATCAGATTCATGTGAATCAAATTCTTTAGTAACCTCCAAAACAACCTTGGTGCCCATCAAGCCCAGGTTTGGTAATCCTTCAAATGGTCAAATATCAAAGTCAACATCTGAACAGAAAAAGAAACCATCATTGAACCAAAAGTATGTCGTTAGTGCTAAACAAGAACCAAAAATGCTATCAAGAAGGAAGTTAGGTCAAGACAAAACACTAGGTTCCTTGATAATTCCAAAAGGAATTCTTCCCAAAGTTGTAGCAATTTGTCATCTCGAAATCTTAACACTTCTGCTCTAGTTAAGATTCTCAAAAGACAACCAAATCTTCTTAGTCAGTCTGAACCTAAGAATGTTGTAAATCTTCCTCCCAAAGTGAAAGTCTCAAGTACTCAATCCATTTAAAACGACTCTTCTCGGACTAACTCATCAGTTTTTATAGCTAAAGCAGATGGTACAATTTTCAAACCACAGTCTATTTCAAAATCAAATGTACCATCAAATAAAGAAAGATTTTCAAAGAAACCAATTTCACAAAAATCTTCAAATCAAAAACTTGTTTGGAAAGTAAAAAATTCTCTGACTTCGGACGAGACAGTGATTCCCACTGCTCCAGAGACATCAAATCCGAAGAAAGCCATTTCGAACCATCAAGTTATTGAGTATGATTACTGGATAGATGAGAAGACCATGACTTTTTGTCTGTTTCCAAAGGACTCTAGAAAGAACTCTAAGAAACACAATGTTAGAAATTATAATATAAGATCTAATCACCACGAATAACGGCTCGGATACAGTTACTGTGTGACAGATATTTATATTAATTAGATATAAAATGCGGAATATAAACAATAATAGTTGCGGAAATAAATATGGGATTATTAGTCACCACTAGAAAGCAGTAAATGACTGAAAGCTATAAATAAAGTAAATAACTGTATTTAAATAACGTTAAGCTGTAAATAATATAAATGACTGTATATAAATGTTAGAAGTTAAATAATATGTATAAATATATATAACGGGTTTAGAACTGGACGGATGAAGCGACTGGTCTTTCAAGTAAGTTCGCCAATAAATTGACTGAACAGGCTTAGGGTTGGACTGGTAACCTAAAAGACTTTGTCACTATTTGTTCAATAGTTCAATCCGGAATATGATAAGTAACACAAAATTCTTTTTGTTTCAAATTTTATGTAAAACAATTTGTTTACATAAGGGTTTGAAGGTTTTCTTAATTTTTGGATATATTTCTCTGGATACCCGATTTTCTCTGGCGTCTCTCTGGAGTTTCCCTTGGTCAAAATCGACCACGAAATTTCCTAGATGTAGGTAAGGTTCTGAATAATTTGTGGTAAAAATCTCTCCAGGGTTTGTTGGATGTATTGTACCCAGTTAGCTTTGTTTCTGACTTGAAGATTCTGATCTGGTGAACCGAAATCTATATGGATACCCAATTTTGTATATTGTCTCTCTGGGGTTTCCCTTGGTCAAAATCGTCCAGAAAACTTCCTAGATGTAGGTAAGGTTCTGAATAATTTGTGGTAAAAATCTCTCCCTTATTATCTTGTTGAGTTGTGCTCGGTGATTTTTTTCTTAACTTCGAAATTCTGATGTCGAAAAAACAGCAAGGTGGAGATTTTGTGGTGGTTTAAAGGATGTTTGGAGGAGGTTTAAGGAGGGTATTTGGAGGATGTTTGGAGGGTATTTGTAGGATGTTTGGAGGGTATTTGTAGGTTGTTTGGAGTTGTTCTTGGTGTTCTTGGTGTTCTTGGTGTTCTTGATGTTCTTGGTGTTCTTGGTGTTCTTGGTGTTCTTGGTGTTCTTGCTTCAAGGATAAAGATGAAGATGATGTTGAAGAACTTCTTGAAGATGCAGGAGATGTTCTTGGTTGAGAGGTTTTGGTGTATGGAGAGGTTTTTCAAAGTTTATAAGAGGTTATGAATGAAAGAGCACACAACTCTCTTATATACTAACTTACATATACATACACTTTCCATACATACATACAAGTATACATACACATACATAAATATCTAATATGTATGGATTATTGGCTGTCAAATAAAGAGGTGGAGTAGTAGAAGTCAATTTAGCTTTTGCTTCTTTGATTTGCAAGAGAAGTATTTGGTATAAATACTAGGTATTTGGTATAAATACTTGTATTTTTGAGATGTATCTTTTCTTCACTAGGTATTTGAAAATGAAATACAAATAAATTAATATACATAAATTCAATTAAGATTAATTGAATTTACATAATTAATCCAAATTGTTTTGAAGTTTGACACTTTTAGCCCTTGATTGGTTTTTGTCTTCAAACGTGGTTGACTTTCCGTCTTTGCGTATTTCGCCTTTGCGTATTTTTGTTTAATTACGAATCCATGAAACCTGAAATAACTGATAATATTTGTCAGATTAAATAAATACAGTTCATCTTATTTCAGTGATGGTCACATACAAAAACATTTTTCAACAATTTCCCCCTATGTGATCATTGCTGGAATAAGGACATGTATGTTTTTAAAAGACCGATTATCAATTAACAATTTATCTTTAAGATTTTGGATAAAAGTTTTGTCAATCGATAAGATATATATAAAACCATAGTGATCGATTTGAAAGTTTATGACTTGGTTTGACATATCTTATGTAAAAGATTTTTAGAAATTTGATTCCGAATCAAAGTCTCGGGTTCGGTTATCAAAGAGTAGCCATATATGTATCTAAAGAAATTTCCTTAGATTTTATAGCATTATTAACGACGAAAAGTGGTCTAACAGGTCGATTCAGATGAACGCTCATAGGTATAGCTCACACTTCACTTGGGTGTTTGGTTGTTCTGACAGCAGAACAAGTTAATGATCACTAAAAATGAGTGATATCTCTCTCTGACGACTCACACTCATATTGGAGGTGTTCAGCTATGCTTTTCCTGAAAGGTCACTTAGTCTCATTATTAGATAATCAATCACGTAAGACTGGTTTCGGCATTACTCAGCGGGTTTCTTCATTCATGCCATTAAAGTTCACTCTCTCTCCGTCGGGAAATACATGTAGAGGGGTTTAGCAATTTTCATAGTGCAGTTTGCAACTAAGATTCTTCAGTGATGAAGGCTACAGTATCCCGGGAAATCCATTGTTGTTGCAGCTTCTTCTTTGATAGTATCCTGTTTGTTGATCAATATCGATTTATTGTAAAAAGATATTTTGTTTTAGCATTGAGAATTTGCTACATTTGAGACCTTTTTAAGAGTATTTGACTTGAGTGATTGAGATATCTTCTTTTGTGAAAAATGGTTAAAACAAATCGCGGGATTTTATGATTTTTGTTTTGAAATAACCATTTGGTTGAAAGTTTGTTTGAAAATACCAAATATAGAATAATTTTTTGTTTTGTTTGGTATATCTTTATTGAATCCATTTGTTTTCTTGTTGATTTGTCTTTGAGGATTAGATGTTGATAGATATTTTTTTCTCCTTTGGTTTTCTTGTAAAGATATGTCGTTGTTTCCTTGATGGATCATGGGATCGCAAGTCTTCATTTTTGGTTGGCTTTTATCTAGGTAGGGATAGGTGGCATAAAAGACAGTTTGTCTAGTATGTAAGAAATGAATGTATTGTCCCTGGTCATTTTGATATCTAAGCAAAAATGAGACCGTGACAAGGTATAATTGGGTATACCTTATAAGCAATAGTGACACACCTAAGCTCACAAGAAATGATTTCCACAATGATTTAAATCGACGAGGCACAAATTCTCACATGGGTTTTTGTTTTCATCTGAACCTCCTAACCTTATGTCCCTTGATTGTTTAAAATCGTCAATAATGAAATAAAATCGAAGGAAATAAAGTTATATACATTATGAAAAGTAGGATATTTGAACCTTCACTCCAATTGAGAATCAATATGACTTAAAATCTTCATCGAGCATAAGCATCTGAAAATTAAGTCAAGAGAAGATTAATCACAAGGTTCTATAAAAGCTTATTATGGCAAGTCTTTTATTAATTTTTTTGAAGATTTGTTTTTCTGAATGTTTTTGGAAATATTGGTTATTTGAATGTTTTTGGTAATTTTTAAAAGGAAAGCAATTTTCAATTGTTTTTTAATTTTCCTTTTGAATGAAAGTAAACACACTTTTGTACAAACAAAAAGTAAAAGTTTAAGGATAGATGTTATCTGGATTTAACATTCCTAGACGGACTAGGAAGTATTGAAACTTTGTTTCATCGAGAGCCTTAGTGAATACATCGGCAATTTGATCTTCGGTGTTGATGAAGTGCAATTCGATATGACCCTTTTGAATGTTGTCTTTGATGAAATGATATCGAATATCGATGTGCTTTGTCATGGAATGGTGAACGAGATTGTGAGAAATGGCAATTTCACTGGTTGAGTCACAAAATATGGGAATTTGTGAAATTTTGAAGCCATAGTCTCGCAGTTGAGTTTGCATCCATATGACTTGCGAACAACAGCTGGCGGCAGCGACGTATTCAGCTTCTGCTGTTGATGTGGATACACAAGTCTGTTTCTTTGAAGTCCAACTCACTAGTCTACCTCCTAGGAATTGACAGCTACCAGATGTACTCTTTCTATCTAACTTGCATCCTCCATAGTCTGAGTTGGTGAAAGCGTTCAGCTGAAAATCGGATTTAGCTGGATACCAAAGGCCAAGTTTGGGAGTGCCTTTTAGGTATTTGAAGATGCGTTTCACAGCAACTACATGGGATTGCATAGGATTTGCTCGGTATTTGGCACAGACACATGTAGAAAACATGATGTCAGGTCTGCTGGCAGTGAGGTATAAGAGTGATCCGATCATTCCACGATATCTTTTCTGATCAATAGGTTTGCCATTTAAGTCTGCATCAATTTTGTATCCAAAAGCCATTGGGGTTTTTGCGGTATTGGATTTGTCCATTGAAAAGCGAGTGAGTAGGTTTTTGACATAATTCTCTTGGTTGATGAAAATGCCATCAGTTGACTGTTTGATTTGAAGTCCGAGAAAAGTAGTCATCTCCCCAATCATGCTCATTTCAAATTTGCTCTTCATTAGATCTGCAAACTTAATACTCAAAGATTCATCAGTAGAACCGAAAATAATGTCATCAACATATATTTGTACGATTAAAAGATGTTTATTATAGATTTTACGAAAGAGGGTTTGATCGATTGAACCTCTTTTAAAACCTGATTCTTCAAGAAAGGTTGTCAATGTGGCATACCAGGCTCGGGGTGCTTGTTTCAAGCCATAGACAACTTTCTGCAATTTGAAGCTGTGATCAGGAAATTTGGGATCTTTGAAACCTGGTGGTTGTTGGATGTATACATCGCGATCTAACTCTCCATGTAGGAATGCACATTTAACATCCATTTGGAATACTTTGAAGTTCTTATGTGCAACATATGCAAGAAAGATGTGAAATGCTTCAATTCTGGCAACTGGAGCATATGTTTCATCGTAGTCGATTCCTTCTTGTTGTGAATATCCTTTGACTACGAGACGTGCCTTGTTTCGACAAACGATTCCTTGATCGTCAGTTTTGTTTCTGAACACCCATCTTGAACCTATAACAGAAACATCGGGTGGGGTAGGGACAAGATTCCATACGTCATTTCTTTCAAATTCTTCTAGCTCTTCTTGCATAGCTTTTACCCAGTCTGGATCTTTGAGAGCAGAATGTATGGTTTTGGGTTCAGTCATGGATAAGAAGGCTCCAAATAAACAATCATTAGAAGTTGCGGCTCTAGTTTGGATGCCTGAGTTTGGATCTCCGATGATTTGGTCAGTTGGGTGGTTTCTGGTCCATTTTATTAAGCGATTCTCTTCCGCTATAATAATTGGAATTTCAGTATCCCATTGTTCTTCTCCGGGAGTTTCATCTTGGAATAGGTTTGAAGGTTCCCCCATAAATGATGCATTTGGATTGTTTTGGATATTTGGGGATGGGGTATTTAAAGGAGGATTTGGTGTTTGTTCCAATGAAGAAGTATGTGTAGGTGGTTCCCCCTCGAATTGATCTGCATCATTTCGGTTTGTTTGTGGAGTTCCTTCAGTGGTTGTTCCTGTAGAATCAATAGAAGTAGTTAGAAGTTCAGAATTGTAAGCGGTTTTGGGTTGTTCAAAAAGTAAATCAAGATCGATTTCAATATCTCTGTCAGGAGAAGGTGTTTGTTGAATTGGATTTTGAAAAATATTATCGATCATTTTTGAACCAAAATGTTCACGATCCAATTTCCTGACATAAAATTCATCGAAATAAACATTGGTACTTTCTTCAATTACTCTGGTACGTTTGTTCAGTACTCGATAAGCAGCTGAAGAAAATGAGTAACCAAGGAAAATTCCTTCGTCTGACCTTGATTCAAATTTTGAGAGGTGATCTTTATTGTTTTTTATGAAGCATCGACAACCAAAAATATTGAAAAATTTGATGTTTGGTTTTCGGTTGTTAATGACTTCATATGGTGTTTTATGAAGATGTTTATGGATTAAGGAACGATTTTGAGTGTAGCAAGCTGTGGCTATTGCTTCTGCCCAGAAGTATCGTGGCAGATCAGCGAAGATAAGCATTGATCTTGCAACTTCACACAGTGTTCGATTCCTTCTTTCGACAACTCCGTTTTGTTGTGGAGTGTATGGGGCTGAGAAGTTGTGTTCAATTCCCTTGTTTTTGAGAAATGAATCTAGAGTCTTGTTTTTGAACTCTAAACCATTGTCACTTCTGATTCTTCGAACAGGTCGTTTGAGTTTCAGTTCGATCTGTTTGATGAAGTTGATCATCTCTTCAGGTGCTTCAGATTTTAGTCTTAAGAAAAAGACCCATGTAAAGCGTGAGAATCCATCAACGACAACGAGAATGTACTTCTTCCCTTGTATGGTTTGGGTTTTGGCAGGGCCACAAAGGTCTATGTGCAACAATTCTAGTGGTTCAGATACACTAGAATTTGGGATGCTTTTGTGAGTTGATTTGGAAAGTTTTCCTCCTTCACAAGCAGCACAAAGAGTTTCGTTGTCAAGTTTTAGAAGTGGTAGCCCTCGAACAAGATCATCGCCTATGAGTTTGTTGATGTACCCAAAGTTTAGATGGGAAAGGCGGCGGTGCCATAACCAACTAATATTTGTTGGGGCTTTGGATAGCAGACAAATATCGGGTTTACCATAAATAAGATCCATGTGAAGTGGATACATATTTCCGGCACGGTCAGAGTCAACAATAACATCTTTGGTTTTGGCGTCCATGATCAAGCTTCGTTGTTTTGTGAACATAACTTCAAGATTGTTGTCACACAACTGAGAAACACTAATGAGGTTGTGTTTTAGGTCATCAACATAAGCAACTTTCTTGATGGTAAAGTTACCATTTGTTATGTTTCCATAACCCATGATTTTTGCTGTCATGTTGTTGCCAAAGGTAACATCTTGATTGGTGTCGGTTGGTTTGAAGTCACGTAAGAAATTCCTCTTTCCTGTCATATGCTTATAGCAGCCGCTATCGATATACCATGTATCATCCTTGGGCTCTCCAGCATTAAGTACCTGTTCAATGACGTTTGGAGCCCTTGAAGGTATTTCTTCACCAGCCATGAAGCAGAAATTTGACTGTGCTGGTTCAGAGTCTGCTTCATCATCTGAAGTTGGCCAGTATTCGACGTTGGGTTCGTGGATTGCCATTAAAGCTTTATCTTTCTTTTCTTGTTTCTTCAGTTCTTCAGCTTTTTGAACGTAGTATGCTGAGTCCTTGACTTTGGATTTGCTTTTAGCACGACATTCTCGAGCATAGTGATTTGTTCCTTTACAATTGTGACAAATGATCACATCATCATTATCACTGTTAGCCTTTTGACTTTGAATTGATGGTCTTTCAGGTGCCTGGGCTTGGTTCTTTTGTTGAGATTGCTGAAATCCAAAATTTTGATTGTTGTTAGAACCTTGATTTGAGTTGTTATTAAAAATTGGATTGGAATTGATTTGAAATCCCCGGTTTTGGAAACCTTGGTTTGGGTAGTTTTGGAAAGATGGTCTTTGAGAACTTTGTCCAGAAGATGGTCTTTGTTGAAAACCTGGATTGTTTTGTCCAAAGTATGGTCTTGGTTGAAAACCTGAATTGTTTGGTCCAAAAGATGGCCTATTTTGATAATTTGGTCTGAAATTTGATTGACCAGAATTTGGCAAAAATCTTTGTAGGTTTGTGTTTGCTACCAAGGCGCATAGTTGTTGATAATCCGCTTCATCATTTGAATCAAAAGAATTATAACAATTTCCCAAAAATGCTTGGTTTTGATTTTGATCGAAAAAGGGTGTTTGGTGTTGAGAAGATGTGGACAAAAGAGCTAATGGTCCACCAAAAGTTGTAGTGGTTGGTGATTCAATAGAGGATTCATACGATTGAAGTTCTCCATACAAATTGTATAAAGATTCAGTATGAATTGCTGGAGTTCCCTGAATAATGAGTTTTAACATTTTCCAGCTTTCAAAAAGATTATTCAAAAATTTGAGATTTATCTCATGTTGTGACTTTTTGATACCCAAATTGTGCATTTTAATAACAATAAAATTGAACCTGTCGTGAGCATCATGAATGGTTTCTGATGAAAACATTTTGAAATTGTCAAATTCATTCAAAATGGATGTTTTCTTGTTTCCGATTATTCTTTCGTTTCCACAAAAACGATTTTTTAAACTTTCCCAAATTTGATTTGCGGTTAACAGTATAATGTCATCCATTTGACTTAGAATACTGTGTGGGATTCCAGAAACTAGTTCCTTTTTAGCTTGGAGTTCAAGCTTTCTGTTGTTTTCGGCTATTGTGATTTGATTTGTAGCAAGAGTGGCCATATCTTCTGTAGAGATTCCAGTATACGTTCCTTCCACGCATTTCCAGACATTTTCACCTAAAGTATTTAGATGAAGGTTCATACGGCCAACCCACGAATTATACTCTTCAGGTATAAGTATGGGTGCCCGTGAACCTGAACCCAAACTGTTAGCAATAGAAACAGAATTCATGTTTGAGTAATTTGTTGAAGACATAAAATAATTTTTTTAAAATTTTTTGATTAAGGATTTGAACAAGTGATATTAAAATGAAAATTTTAAAGAAAATCTTATGGAAGGTTTATATAAATGCTAACCAAAAGTTTTCGACAAAAATTTCAGAATGAATCACACGAGCTCTGATACCAATTGTTAGAAATTATAATATAAGATCTAATCACCACGAATAACGGCTCGGATACAGTTACTGTGTGACAGATATTTATATTAATTAGATATAAAATGCGGAATATAAACAATAATAGTTGCGGAAATAAATATGGGATTATTAGTCACCACTAGAAAGCAGTAAATGACTGAAAGCTATAAATAAAGTAAATAACTGTATTTAAATAACGTTAAGCTGTAAATAATATAAATGACTGTATATAAATGTTAGAAGTTAAATAATATGTATAAATATATATAACGGGTTTAGAACTGGACGGATGAAGCGACTGGTCTTTCAAGTAAGTTCGCCAATAAATTGACTAAACAGGCTTAGGGTTGGACTGGTAACCTAAAAGACTTTGTCACTATTTGTTCAATAGTTCAATCCGGAATATGATAAGTAACACAAAATTCTTTTTGTTTCAAATTTTATGTAAAACAATTTGTTTACATAAGGGTTTGAAGGTTTTCTTAATTTTTGGATATATTTCTCTGGATACCCGATTTTCTCTGGCGTCTCTCTGGAGTTTCCCTTGGTCAAAATCGACCACGAAACTTCCTAGATGTAGGTAAGGTTCTGAATAATTTGTGGTAAAAATCTCTCCAGGGTTTGTTGGATGTATTGTACCCAGTTAGCTTTGTTTCTGACTTGAAGATTCTGATCTGGTGAACCGAAATCTATCTGGATACCCAATTTTGTATATCGTCTCTCTGGGGTTTCCCTTGGTCAAAATCGTCCAGAAAACTTCCTAGATGTAGGTAAGGTTCTGAATAATTTGTGGTAAAAATCTCTCCCTTATTATCTTGTTGAGTTGTGCTCGGTGATTTTTTTCTTAACTTCGAAATTCTGATGTCGAAAAAACAGCAAGGTGGAGATAATGTGGTGGTTTAAAGGATGTTTGGAGGAGGTTTAAGGAGGGTATTTGGAGGATGTTTGGAGGGTATTTGTAGGATGTTTGGAGGGTATTTGTAGGTTGTTTGGAGTTGTTCTTGGTGTTCTTGGTGTTCTTGATGTTCTTGGTGTTCTTGGTGTTCTTGATGTTCTTGGTGTTCTTGGTGTTCTTGGTGTTCTTGGTGTTCTTGCTTCAAGGATGAAGATGAAGATGATGTTGAAGAACTTCTTGAAGATGCAGGAGATGTTCTTGGTTGAGAGGTTTTGGTGTATGGAGAGGTTTTTCAAAGTTTATAAGAGGTTATTAATGAAAGAGCACACAACTCTCTTATATACTAACTTACATATACATACACTTTCCATACATACATACAAGTATACATACACACACATAAATATCTAATATGTATGGATTATTGGCTGTCAAATAAAGAGGTGGAGTAGTAGAAGTCAATTTAGCTTTTGCTTCTTTGATTTGCAAGAGAAGTATTTGGTATAAATACTAGGTATTTGGTATAAATACTTGTATTTTGGAGATGTATCTTTTCTTCACTAGGTATTTGCAAATGAAATACAAATAAATTAATATACATAAATTCAATTAAGATTAATTGAATTTACATAATTAATCCAAATTGTTTTGAAGTTTGACACTTTTAGCCCTTGATTGGTTTTTGTCTTCAAACGTGGTTGACTTTCTGTCTTTGCGTATTTCGCCTTAGCGTATTTTTGTTTAATTACGAATCCATGAAACCTGAAATAACTGATAATATTTGTCAGATTAAATAAATACAGTTCATCTTATTTCAGTGATGGTCACATACAAAAACATTTTTCAACACACAATGTTGCCCAAAAGTCAAAATCCAAGACCAGAGCTCGTACCCATGTCCCTAAACCTATCTCGGAGCCTAAAAGCTCCACCACTCACTAATTTTGCAGGCACTTTGTGCTTCAGAGTAAGAAACAATATGGTATATTTATAGTGGTTGCTCCATGCATATTACCGAACATAAGGACTTTCTGCGATATCTCAAGCTTTCTCCAAATGCTGGTTACGTGACATATAGCAACAACTCCCACTCTCAGATTCGTGGTTATGGAATTATCACCAATGGAAATTTCTCTGTCTCAAACGTGGCTTACATAGCTGACCTGAAGCATAATTTGATAAGTGTAGCTCAACTCACTGACTCAAATCGGCGTGTTGAATTTTTCAAGAAACATAGCTATGTGATGACCGAGGACAGGAAAGAATGTTTAATCAAGTCAAATCGCAACAATAACATGTACCCGCTCGACATCAATATGATTATTGGCAAACCGCAACTCTTCCTTCTCTCCAAAGCTATTCATGACGTTAGTTAGTTATGGCACCGAAGGTTTGCTCATCTGAATTTCCAGTATATGAATGATCTTGTCTCTAGTGAAATGGTAAGAGGACTGCCACTTCTCAAGTTTGAAACTGATCATTTATGTGTTGCTTGTTAGTTTGGAAAGCAATCGAAGAAGGGCATCCGGTCATCATCGAAAAATCTATCTCGGATCCGTTGGAACTTCTACACATTGATCTATGTGGACCATCAACGATAGAGAATCTTCATCATAAGAAATACATACTTGTAATTTTTGATGACTTTACAAGGTTCACTTGGGTCTTCTTCCTTAGGTTAAAGTCCGAAACAACCTCTAAACTCATCAACTTCATCAAAGGAGTTGAAGTTCTCGTCAAACTTCCTGAAAGACGAATCAGAAGTGATAATGGTTCGGAATTCACCAGTGGAACCATTGAGAAATTCCTCACCGAGAAAGGAATTAATCACAATTTCTCTGCTACTTACACTTCACAACAGAACGGTGTAGTCGAAAGATGCAACAGAACGCTAGTAGAAGCTTCTCGATCCATGCTTAACTTCGCTAATCTACCACTCTACCTCTAGGCCGAATCCGTGTCAACAACCTACTTCACTCAAAATCGGAGTATCATCAATCGACGCCTCAATATGACACCGTATGAAGCAATGAATGGTGGAAAGCAAAGCATAACCTTTCTTCATGTGTTTGGATGTCGGTGCTTCATCAAAAACAATCGTGATCAGCTTAGCAAGTTTCAACCCAAAGCTGTTGAAGCAATTTTTCTTGGTTACTCTGCAAAATCAAAGGCTTATCGAGTACATAATCGACGTACTCGAGTTATTGAATAAAGCTTTAACGTTACCTTTTGTCACACCCCGCTAAAGCGGAAACATGAGGCATGGCAGTACAAAGGGTTTCATAGCAAAAGTTAAAAGACAACATCAACCATAGTATTAAAAATCATTACAAATTTACAATGATTTTAACAACTTTTAAAAGAAATTACAATGTGAATTGAATTACAACACATGCGAATGCTCCTAAAATTGAAGTGTCCCTAACTGTCACTTGCTTGATGATTCCTGAAAAAGCATGTAAAACGAGCGTCAACTATAAAAATAGTTGGTGAGTACTCACATGTTTATAACATAATATCCTTTGAAATCATGATAATCAGAATATTGATAAAAATTTCCATAAAAACTGTTGATTTCTAAAATAAGCAATTAAGTTTTCATGAGTAGAAGTTCGTTGCTAAAGCGGGCAATAAAGTTTCCATAAATAGAAATATATTGCAAAATGCGTAAATAAGTTTGCATAAACAAATTTCGTTGTCATCATGAGAGATAAAGTATGTTGCCCAAATGAGATGCAACGTTCATATTCTCATGGGAAATAAAGTTTGTTACTCAACGAGTAAACAAGTTTCACTGCTGAAATGAGCAATCAAGTTCGTTGCTACAAAGAGCAAACAATTTCACTGCTAAAACAAGTATATAAGTTTCCAGTAATAAAATTCCGTTGCTATAATAAGCATAAAACATTCGTTGCTAAAATAATTATACAAGTTTCATTGCTAAAATAAGTATACAAGTGTCATTGCTAACATGAGAATATAAGTTTCGTATATGCATAAAGATTCCATTCATGAGTTCACAACCCAAGCCTAATGACCGAGGGTACCCTATTGACTACTATGTGTATCGCAAACATAGTGTATAAAATGGTAAAATGCGCTCAAGCGATATCCATAATGACCATGGACTCAAATGAGTTAATGAGTTGTGTCAAATGATTCCAGGGACTTAACCGTGATACTGTCCTCATGAATAAAAGTAACACACACATACATGAAAAATATAGGAACGAATTTTGATATGAGTCAAAATAAATACAACGAACATAAATACTTTAGGACATGTTTTTCCACCCCAAAACATTTAAAACCGAAAATAGGGGAGTCGTGAATACTCAAAATGCATAGAGATGATGCAAATGGTGCTTTGAACTACGCTCCACTCGTACCACTATCGTTTTCCTACAACGATGTTACACGCTAATGAGTCTCTAATTGAAATCTAATACTAGTATATTTACTACTACAATATAATTATGCCAATAATGTGTCAAAATTTAATATTGTTAAGTTACAAACATTTTTCTGAAATGGTGAAATTTTATAACTCTTGTGATTAAGATAATTTTGGATATTATTTTCCAAATTTTTGTAATATTAATTGAGGGTATTTAAATACATTTAAAGGTGTTTTAAACTCCTAAAAATCCAAAATATTATCAAATAGTTTCCAAAAAATCACAAACTTTAAATTTTCATTCTAAATACAGTAGAGGTCTTCCAAAAATTTTCCTTTGAATTTTTGATGTGATTAACTATTTTTTCACAATTTTTAAGCATTCATTACAATATAAATTCGTGAAAAATAGTATCCAGATGACAAAAATTCCCAAACTTTTTATAATAATGCCATTAAACACACTTAAGTTGGGCAAATTATAAAAAATGATTTCTAAACAGTTTAACCCGATTTTATTATTTTTTTGTATATTTATTCTAATAAAAATGGAAATAAATAGAATACAGTTTCCAAAATTGCCCAAACTTTTTTTTATCACTGATGTTATACATATATAAGCTGTGAAAAATATAAAAGATATTTTTCAATTAGTTTTGCTATTTTTCTTTGTTTTATTCTCTTGAATAATCATTAATTGGTGAATAATTATCAAATTGTTAAAATAAATTACCAAAATTTTTTTAAACTTCATTTACGGTGTACATAATCTGGGAAAAATAGCAATGGTGATTTTTATATAATGTAATCCAATTTTATGGATTTAAGTGTATTTAATCTTATAAATAGATGAAAAATAACATACTGAATAGAAAAATCATCCAAATTTTTATTTAGAGTTCTAGTATATTATAAGGTCTTCTGGTAAATTTTCATGAATTTTGGATGAGTATAACTATTTTTCCCATTATTAGTACTTTATAAATACAAAAAACAGGGACAAATAGGTATGCATTATGAAAAATTCTGCAAATATTTTTCTGAGTACTCCACGTGAGGAAGAATCTGGGAAAAATCTTAGATTTCCTTTTGAAATTACCTAAGGTGGTTTTATGATTTATTTGAATTAAACAAAAAGAAAACTCAAAACCATATCAAACAATAACGAAAATCAATGAAACTCATTGAGATGTCATCATTTACTTTAGAGGTCATCCATGAATTAACCTAGGATTTATAGACCTCAGAAATTATTTTATATGATTTATTGCCCTTATTTCTTGCAATAATTATAATAATTCGAGAAAAATGAAATATTTTCTGAAAATTCGTAGAACATCTCATTTTGTTTGTGGAATACTGGGACAAATCGGATTTCATCAGAAAAGTTGTTTTAGATATTTATTTGTAAATAAATCCTTTATGAACCTATTTGAAAGCTTTTAACAACAAACTTTGATGATCAAGCCTCTAAGCTTGAAGATCATCACATGCATGTTGGTTTTTTGGGTGAAATACTACCTCCAACATCATAAAAATAGTGGTTATAAACATATGATTCATAATCCATCCATAGAATGGTGTAGAAGAAGAAGATATGTAAGAAAACTTGAGATTTTGAAGGAAGATTGAAGGATTTTCGTGATTACCTTGAAGAACAACCCTAGAAGATGAAGATTTAGAGTTCAAGGTGTGTTCTTGGACTCAGTTTCTGGAATAAAATTCATGGCTGATGGAGAGGGAAGAGAGAATAGAGAGAAAATGAAGTGGAGGTGTTGGAAATATGAGAAAGAATGAGGGAGATGGAGTGTAAGGTTTGTGTAAATATTTTAGGAAGGAAAATATTGAAGGATGAGAGAGGGTGGCCGAGTTTTGAGGGTATAATCACCTCCCTCTCTTTTAAGTTTGTAAAAATTTCAATTCTTTTATAAAAGTTTCAAACTTTTTATAAAATATACACCCTAACCAAGATTTTGTTCATGAAACCTTGATTATTGACTTATAAATTATGGGTAATTGTTAATGACTTAAATTTTATTTTCCTTGAATTCATTTTCAAAATTTTAATTATTATAAGATCATATTATAAGGTTCATAACTATTTTTATAGAATTTTTAAGGTTAAATTTCATAAATTTAGGTTTTAGGGCATTTAGGGTTTTTGAGAGTTTTGCATATCAAAATAAATACAATCTTTGAGTCTTCAAATTATCTTATGGTATTATAACTCTTTTATAGTTATAAATAATGTTTGTAACTTATTTTATCAGCTTATTGGCATTCTATGTAGTGGTTTCGAGATTCAAGTGAAATTGAGGAATCAAGTATACTTGTCGTAGTTTTCAACTTTGACTTAAGTTCCTACGAGACTCGGACCTAATTTATACCACTAGGTCAAGTGCATGATGTGTGTATATGATTCATGAAAAGGTGTTCGGGTCAAAGAGCGACCCGAATATGGATTTTCGCTACAGTTAAGTAGTTGTAGAATTCACATATCAATGTCAAATCTAAGTATACTATCCATTGATTCTAATTGTTTCCAAGTTTCTAGTAGGTTATAACTTAGTTTCTAGCTACTAAGTCTAGTATGTGTCGTGCCTACACGTACAACTAAGTTTATCAAATCTATAATCGACTCGAATTTTGACGGTTGTCATAATCTCCCCCGATTGAAGAAATTTCGTCCCGAAATTCAATTCGTGACGTTTTCTATTAGAACTCAGTCGAATACAATTGTATAATTGGGGAGATGGTGACCTAAAGAGTTCTTTGATTATTTTGGGTTAATTCCTCAAGGGAAGAGCCCAATTCTTGAGCTATAATCAAATTAGTGTTTCCTTAATTCGAGTTCTACAGTCTAGATTGTGAGAAACTAGGATCATGGAAATCATGATCCAACCATCGCGACCAAGTAGAAAAAGATCGTCTAGTTAGATACTATCTGACTTAAAATAGCGCTATAATTTTTGCTGAAGCACCAACTGCATTCAGCGTTAAGTCGGCATTAATCCTTAAGTCGCGTTCTAAATCAACACTACGTGTAAATTTTCCGCCTAATAACGAAGAGATTAGGAACAATTTGTTTGCTTCCGGGGTGGCTACTATATCTGGAAAAGATGTATTCTGAAATAAGAAGGGGTAGCACGAATCAAAGAGAAGCGATTAAGGGTACATTCCTATTGATACATGCTATTGGTACATCTCAAGTGTAAAACTATTTAAGTCCCGTCAACAAAAGAAGTTCCGAAACGATCAAGGATTTCTGAAGTTATAATTTCTACTACGGGTACTCTTACTATAATAAAACCATATTTGAATATAGTTAGAGAGTCGTTGTTTTCAACGAAGGCGGTGAAAGTTTATGATATTTTAAATCACATTATCTAGGTAGCATTTTGAGCGTTTAGAAATGATAAATAATCTCACTATTATTAAAAATGTGTGATAATTCCAAGAGAATGAAGATACATGTGTGGCGATCAAAAGAAGTAGCAAGATAAAATAGATATTTATTAAGGTTAAAGGCTTAAGTCATCAATAAGGGAAGTTATACCTAAATATTTTGATTACTCTTTTAAAAAATTGTCTAATTGTCTAAGTCAAGACAAATACGAGTTTAAGAGGAGTCAGGGTATTTATTAAAACAAGCTTGAGAGTTTAGGAATTCACTGGAGATTTCAAAGTATAATGCTATCTTAAGAAAGGTGTAAAAATATCGACCATTGAAAATAGTACATTCTTAATTCAGTGATTCTACCAAAAACAATCATTTTAAGGATAGATAATTGTAATATTTAAACTTTTTATGTTTTGAGAAGAAGAAACATAAGTAAATATATCCTTCACACATACCTCCCGGTCTTAGAAAAAAAAATGATAAGCACAAGGGTATTCATCTTGTGTATTAATTTTAAGGAAAATACAATGAAAATTACATTTTAAATCAAGTTTCTGAATTTAGAACGAAAGAGCAAATGTAAATCAAGATCACTTGTTTATAGTAGATTTCAAAATAAAAACAAGATGTATATGATAGAAGGCGTAATTGAATATATCAAAGTTGACTAAATCAAAATTATGTCTCACGACTATACACATATTAATCGCTCAAAACGAAAGGGTAGACTTCTAGTCTGTCTGTATACGAACATATATCCAGGAGAAGCAAAATAGACAGAAACAAAATTAGACAATGTATTATGTTACTATTATGGGCGTCCAAGATCTAAAATCAGAAGGAGAGCGAGAAATCAAGTTCGGGGGAATGAAAAAGGAAGGTAGCGGCGACAATTATTGCTATTGTTAAAATTAGGGATGAAAGTGGGTCCAAACCCGGACCGTTGGACCCGGACCCGGAAAACCCGGAACCTGGAATTGACGGATTATAAGACCTGATAACCGGATCGGTATACGAGAACCGGTTCCGGTTCGGTTCCGGGTATTGGACCGGGTAAAGTGGGTATGGAACCGGTTAGAACCGAAATTTGAACATTGGAACCGGAAACCCAAGATTGGAACCGGAATAAGAAAACTTCCAAAAATACCCCTGCTCTTATTTGCAATTTTAGCAACGTTACATTATTACTTCTTAAAAATTGTTCAGAATCTTGATTGAGTATTGAATATGTATAAACTTGTAATTTGTTATATATTCGGTTGTCAAGTGTTGTTTTAAGTCTAATGGATGGTGGATACGAGAAGAGAAATTCCAAAGGAATTGTTGTTTGTTTCTTGGCTACAATAATATATTCCAAAAATACCCCTGCTCTTATTTGCAATTTCTGCAACAATACAAAACTGAAAATAATATACACAAACAAAATTAAAATACAATAGCAAAACTAAAAATAATATACGAAACTTTACCAACTCAAGTGGATCATTATTCTAAACAACTAACTACATCTCAATTTGCAAAATCAATCAGATTGCTTATCAACTTTAAATTTAATATACATGTAATTGCTACATTAAGAAGAGTAAAAATATACATGTTTATTGAAATAATAACATTAAACCTAAACCGATTCTTTTCTTTTCTGTGTTGTACTAACAAATTTATTGAAATAATAACATCCCATGTTTATTATGTATTTTCCTATTTTAATTAAACTTTATTATCATCCTATTATATGGTTAAGTATCTTAACCGTAAACACTTTCGAGACAATATTTGTAAAAATAAAATGGTATCACACTAAAAAAGCACAAACTTCATAACACATGAAATCAAAATTCTTGACAACTTACCTGTGTATCTTCATTGTTATCTACCCAATTGTCCACCATTGCTCTTTAACTGCGTGTAGGAGATTGATTTGAAGTTCAATTGGGAATGAATGGAAGAAAAATTAAATCAAGTCGTTGAATGGAAGTTCAATTGAGATTGATTTGAAGCACAAGATGGGAATGAATTTAAGAAAAATTGAATCGAGTTGTTGATTGTCGTCGATCGTCGATCACAGAGAAGGCTAAAAAAACGATTCGTTGATGTTTTGATGATTGTCGTCGTCACGCAAGTACAACACGAAAAAGAAAAGCAAGACAAGTTGTATTCCAGTTCCTTGATTCTATACCGGTTCCTTGGACATTAAACCTAAACCGGTTCTTTGGCCCACTAAACCCGGACTCGGTCCATTAAACCCGGTTCCTGTTTTTTTAACAAAACCAGTTCAAAAACCCGGATTAACCAGACCCGTTGGACCCATACCCGAAATACCCGAAACCCGGATAAGAGTAATTTTGAAACCCAATACCCATACCGTTTAAGCATTTTTCGGTTATACCGGTTCCGGTTCCGGTCCGATTCCCGTTCCGGTCCGGTTTTCCGGTTTTATAACTCATCCCTAGTTAAAATTATAAGAACAATACCTATAGGTAGATTTAAAACCGGGTTGAGATATATTTCAAACTTCAATATTTAATGTATGTTGATGATTAAATAGACATGTGGGAGTTTTTAAAGTGTTTCCTAAAAATTTATGAGTTATCTATTAAGTTAAACTCCATTTGTGAAAAAGAAGAAACACTAAAACTTGTAATTGAAAATCTGACAGCTTTGACCATTTTGACTGGAGTCCAACAATGGTTAAAACGGATAAGATAAAGACTTAACATATTTAGATGAATAATTGTGCATTGTCGAAAGTGCTTCACTGGAAGTTCAAAAGTGAACACTCAGTTTTGCAATGCTTGATATTTTAGAAACTTTACAGATTATAAAACTAATTTGAAATAAAATAAACAAATGAGGTATGTTGGAAATGTAGGAGTTAGAGATTTCTTGTAAACATCTTTGAATTAGAAAGTTGTAAAAATACTATGTTGGGTTTTAAGAAAACACATTTAAGTGAAGTAAAATGCCTAATTGAGAAAGTGGTCAAAAGAGCCGAAACAAAATTGGTTTGAAATATCTGATGAAACTTTTTCATATAATATGAACTTCAATGTCATATGTTTAAGCTTTATAGCATGGAGTTTATACACTTTTATAAAAGAAAAAAATTTCTAAGTTTTTCGAAAACATGTCAAAATGGTAAGCAAGGTTTAAAATGGTTTATATGCCCTTAAAAGCACATATATCCATTGAAATGGATTTGAAATGAAATTGAAATAGCAAGGTTAAAACCAATATTGGTTAAATTGAGTTTTGAAGAAAAATGTTAAGTTAAAGCAAGTAGTCAAAAGATTTTTAGCGAGAATATGACTTACATTGTTAAGAAAGGTCTAGTAAGTTGTATGAAGTGGTTATAAAGTATTTTATTGATGATAAGTAAAATCTATGAAGCGAAATAACTTTTCGATGGAAGATTAAGAAGTAAGGAATAAGTATATTGGTGTAGCTGATCGTACCTAAATACTAAGGAGAGTACAAGGCGAGTACCGATGTTTTTTCCCCAAGATAAAGGACAAGAAAAATTGTTTGAAAAACGTTTTATGGTGTCAATGAAGTTTACGACCTTTTATATAGGTCAAAGGGACATCCTATGTTAAGTTTTAAGCTCAAGGTGGAAACAAACTAGATCTAAATTGTAGCGTAGTAATAAGGTCTCATGTATGAGTTAAACCTCCGTGTCTCCTCGTGAGCCGAATCTGGAATGTCTGCCAATGGTATCCAAGTGATTACTTAGTAACGACTCATCTACCTCCTTACACGATGCTTAAATTATCGTTCGTGTCGGTATGGAAACGCTTTTTCCAAGGTGTAAGTCTAGTACGAAGACGATGAAAGGGTATTGAGGAATTATTGGTATAGGTTTCGACTTAAGATTATTACTAGTGTATATCTAGCTACTAACCTTACATCTAAAGTCAATAGCTACCGAGGAATACCCATTCTCAGTACTAAGTGCATTTCTCCTAAAGTGGCTAGTGATATAACCTAAGTGGTTAACCTAGCACTTGATAAGGGATAAGAATATTTCTAAATAAAGGCATTGTTATAAAAGTGCATTTAGTTTCTAAGTGTATCTAGCTGAATGCCTATAATATGCAATGCCCATACGCACACTGAAAAATTTTGTTTTTCAAAAGTTTAAGTTGAAAATTCTTTTGAACATAATTCTACTATAACCGTTTCCAGCCTAGCATTAACTTACTTAATTAAGCATAGTTGGTCAAGCTATCCTTAATTAAAGTCCAATAACGCATACTCGAATTAGTTATACCAGTAGTATGTTCAGTATTTTAAAAACATTTTGAATTTTTTTTTGCTATAGTTGTGGTTCTCCAATGGAAAACCGGTATTCTCTATAACCTTCGGCTCTGATACCATTTCTGTCACACCCCGCTAAAGCGGAAACACAAGGCGTGGCAGTACAAAGGGTTTCATAGAAAAAGTTAAAAGACAACACCAACCATAGTATTAAAAATCATTTCAAATTTACAATGAGTTTGAACAACTTTTAAAAGAAATTACAATGTGAATTGAAATACAACACATTCGAATGCTCCTAAAAGTGAAGTGTCCCTAAGTGCCACTTACTCGATGATTCCTGAAAAAGAATGTAAAAACGAGCGTCAACTATAGAAATAGTTTGTGAGTACTCACATGTTTATAACATAATATAGTTTGAAATCAAGATAATCAGAATATTGATAATAGTTTCCATAAAACAATGTCGATTTCTAAAATAAGTAATTAAGTTTTCATGTATAGATGTTCGTTGCTAAAGCGGGTAATAAAGTTTCCATAAATAGAAATATATTGCAAAAATTAGTAAATAAGTTTGCATAAAAAGAGTTCATTGTCATCATGAGAGATAAAGTATGTTTCCTAAATGAGATGCATCGTTCATATTCTCATGGGAAATAAAGTTCGTTACTCAACGAGTAAACAAGTTTCATTGCTGAAATGAGCAATCAAGTTTGTTGCTACAAAGAGCAAACAATTTCACTACTAAAACAAGTATATAAGTTTCCAGTAATCAAATTTCGTTGCTATAATAAGCATAAAACATTTTTTGCTAAATTAAGTATACAAGTTTCATTGCTAAAATAAGTAGACAAATGCCGTTGCAAACATGAGAATACAAGTTTCGTATGTGCATAAAGATTCCATTCATGAGTTCACAACCCAAGCCTAATGACCGAGGGTTCCCTATTGACTACTATGTGTATCGCAAACATAGTGTATAAAATGATAAAATGCACTCAAGCGAATCGTGCGAGTGAGGAGTTGTCTACCTCTTGATAGCGCTATCCATAATGACCATGGGCTCAAATGAGTTAATGAGTTGTGTCAAATGATTCCAGGGACTTAACCGCGATACAGTCCTCATGAATAAAAGCAACATACACATACATGAAGAATATAGCAACCAATTTTGATACGAGTCAAAATAAATACAATGAACATAAATACTTTAGGACATGTTTTTCCACCGCAAAACATTTAAAACCGAAAATAGGGGGAGTCATGAATACTCATAATGCATTGAGATGATGCAAATGGTGCTTTGAACTAGGCTCCACTTGTACCACTATCGTTTTCCTACAACAATGTTACACGCTAATGAGTCTCTAATTCAAATCTAATACTAGTATATTTACTACTACAATAGAATTATGCCAATAATGTGTCAAAATTAATATTGTTAAGTTACAAACATTTTTCTGAAATGGTAAAATTTTATAACTCATGTGATTAAGATAATTTTGGATATTATTTTCCAAAATTTTGTAATATTAATTGAGGGTATTTCAATACATTTAAAGGTGTTTTAAACTCCTAAAAATCCAAAATATTATCAAACAGTTTCCAAAAAATCTCTAATTCACATGAGTCTGGTATGCCCCACAAGGCCCTCAACATAGGTCTGGATTGCCTCTGAGCCCACAGCATGAGTCTGGTATGCCCCACCTGGCCCTCAGCTCATGACTGGAATGCTCCTGATAAACTATCAACCTTGTCCAAAAGAAAAAAAACTAACCAACGTCCTTCACACACCAACCAGTGGCACGATGTTGGAATACCAGCATGCACGATTCACTTATATAATAAGTTGCTATCCAAGCAAACTCCTACAACTCACGATCGCACATAACCCTAGAATACCATGATAGCCGAACTCTGAATCCAATTGCAAACTACATCCCAACGTGATGAAGCACGTAAGCCGAACCAACCCTATTGCCACCTTGTATACCCACCGTTACACATGAAGAATCACTACCATGTACATAATTGGGAATACTTAGCTCCACATTCACTGGCCACAAAGCCCATATTAGATCGAGATTGATCCGATTCTACTAATACCAAAGCTAGTCCAAGAAAACTTCCACAATTATTGCCAAGGTTACCGAAAATCCGAGTCCGATAAGAATCAAAAGTCTATTCCACTACTGAGGGGAAACATACCCCGAAGACTTAGGAAATGTAAGCACACTGCACAAGTAAATTGTTGACGCGTTCCTAGCTCCTCAACTGTCGCCTGCTGAATTTCCTTCGGAGAATTTCCCGCTTTCTGGGAGGTTCATCGATTAATGCCTGTCCGACCCTTCTTGAAACCGCAATCTGAACAGCAACATACAAACTTTCAATGGCGGACGCTCAACCTGAATATTCCCAATTCTGCTATCAAGCACCGTGATGACACGATTCACACACTGGGGAGTTTTACCGAACTCCCAACTCACACAAACCTCAAACCAATCAGCCACCTGGGTTGTCTTCCTTTCTGACAACGATGCGAACTTGTCCCGCCTTCAAAGCCGCTCCTGCTTCTAAATCTCATGATAATTCTCCCCCACTTAGAACACTAACCAAACCCACTGGTGTGGAACCCATCATAACTTAGCCGGTAGCCCCCAATGCTTGAATGATCCCACACCCAAATCTTGAAGTCCAAAGATAGATGCTCTTCAAATATTTTAGCAACGAGCTATTTCCCTTGGCGCTCTCATACGCCAATCGATAACGATTACTAACAACCACTGAATATTGACAATGTCGAATAACTATCCCATAGGACTCTGTCTTCAACCTCCCACATAATACCCTTCTTCCCAAGTGCTCCCAACAAATCTCTCGCTCTCGAGCTCTAGTAATCATATCATCTAGGGTCTCGCACCCTTACTCACTTACCAACTCAATCGTCCATAGCTGAACTGATGTATCTGAAGCAACCTATGCCCTAACCGGGCTACAAACTACTCCCAAAATTTAGTCTCTAATCCTGTGAGTGCAATAGATCGCACAATCAATCCTTACCGCCCGATACAAGAGATCCAAGGAAAATCCGATCCCAGACCCTACGGGTCGGAACGGTAATCGCGTACGCCTTATGAGATACTCATGCCACATTGACCCACCTGCGCTTACCAGCACTGAAATACTGTCGCCAACCCCTGCGACTAACTGACCCGAACTGGAATACAACCTGATCCTGGGTCACAAGCCTGCTCAATCCTTCGAGCTCGTAAACTGAAATGGCACAATCCTTGCCCTGGAAAACAACATTCCAATCCTATCAATTAACCATTCTAATTCCAGCTGCATAACTCCAGCTGAACATAATCATTACTCCTTTCCGAAGTCCCCGCGACTCACATTCCGGCCTCGTGCAAACCCCCCCCCCCCCCCCCCCCCCCCCCCCGAAGCCTCAAATCTAGAAACTAATGTGCTAGACTCTCCCGCTTAACTTGCGGAATGTAACAAGTACATAACATCTCCCTGATCCCAAGTAACTGTAGCCCTCTGCTCATCAGAATATGTCCCAGTAACAAGTCCCGGTGCTGGAAAGATCGACCAATTCCTACCCCTGCCGTCGTTACAGCTGTTAAAGCTGTTGTGGTAGCCGTCTCAGCAATGGCTGTGTAGCGCTCGTCGAAATACTCAACCATGACGGTCTTAATAGACCCTAACATCTCCGGTACCTGTCCCCAAACAAACTCGATCACCTCCTCCCAGATGATCTCACTGACACGGTCATTTGACAATGCTGGCCTATCCTGGCTGCTATCTCCCGATCATAACCTGGATCCGGTCTCAAGCCGTCTCGTAACCACCATTTTGGTAAGACACCAGAAAGATCTCTGATAATCCATATAATGACAGGGGACCAACTCCCAACCCAACCCTAGGGATTGTGACTTACCTGAAATGCGTACGGGTCCTGTGCTTTTAGTATGGGCCCCTACTACCTTCCACACCTACCCATATTTGTCTCAAGTATCACCACAACGCCCTAACTGAATACACAACATGGCGAGCGCTCAATCCTCACTCCAAGAGGAATGCTAAATATCTCATAACTGGCCTCCCGGCCTCACACAACCAACCCATCCATGAAACTTCCACCAACCCTGCAGCACTAGTGTATGCTAGCCATACATAATGTTGGACCCTATAGACTTTCGAATATCCAATCCTACCCTAAGCTCCCAATCTAACAAGAATAGAACATAAGGCCAAATCAAACATTCTTAGGCTATAAGATCTTAGTTATGTATAACCATGATGCATACACTAAAAAAACTACATTAATGATGTAAATCTCATATAAAGGAAACCCTAGGCTAGCAAGCATCATGTAATCACGCAATTCTATCATGCAATTCCTGAAGATCCCTAGTCTAGTACTAACATGCTATTCTAACATATCTCATAATCAAATAACTTGTATGGTATTTTGGGGTCTACTTACTGGCTTCGGCTGCTCGTACACCCTGCATCCTCCTTTACTTATTTTCAAAACCTTTTTGAAAAAAATCATTTTGAAAATCCTTTCCTTGATTTGAGACTGAAGTTACACGAGTGTCCCTCCAATTCACTAAAACCAAGGCTCTGATACCAACTTGTAACACCCAAAAATTCAAGCCAATTTAAAACTTTTTAAACAGACCAAAAACCATTAGTTATTACAAACTTGTTTTCAAAATGTATAATACCAGAGTATCCCAGAAACATAGTCATAAAAAGTGAGGATCTGTACGATCACGCCTTTGCCTTGCCACAATACCCTGATGTACCTGAAACAATAAACTGTAACTGTAAGCCCGAAAGCTTAGTGAGTTACCCCCAGAATACCGATACACATACAGTCCACATAATCATATCATAACAAACTGAACAAAACAGCACATAACGGGTCCACAACCCTACAGACTGTAATACCCACGAGCCCACAATACGAGTCACCCTTAGCCCGTAACTGGAATGCTCCCGAGCCCACAGTACGAGTCTCCCTTAGCCCGTAACTGGAGTGCTCCTAGGGTTTGTTGGCTAACCCACGAAGCAGTACAACCTCACCTCACCCCATCCCATATAACAAACACATAACATAACCACTAAGCATGTAATAATCATATAACATCACAGGTAGTCCTACATGTCTACCTAACTGGCATAACCACTATCATGCAACACTAACTCATACTCAACATCTAACACTGCTAGGATAACATATCCAATGGGCCGGCCTTGGTGCCTTAGACCCCTTAGTATTGTGAGGATAACTCACCTGACACTGCTGAAGTCCCGCAGGTAAAGCTCCCGCTGCTGGTTGACAGATTCCCGAACTGTCAACATCAAACAATACCCAATTAATAATTGGGTTCCAAGCCGAAGGTCCAACTCGCACTACAAATGCCCAAAAGTCAAATCATGGGCCAAAGCCTAACATATGGCCCAATTTTCCAAATTGGGCCCAGACCTCTACATGGTCTTTCCTTAAGGCCCATCCAATTATTCCAATCCAATTCCCATGGCCCATTATCACATAATCATAAAGACCCAATTATGGCCCATCTATGGCTCGATTTTCCAAATTGGGACCAAGTCCCCACATAGGCCTTATCCTAAAGCCCATCTAATTACTTTGGTCCATTAAATTGTTCTTGGATGGCCCATCAATAGTCCAATCGCCAAAGTCCAATAGGAAGGCCCAATTCAAGGCCCGAGTGAAATTAGGGTTTCACATAAAATCACAATTAGGGTTAAGTGTTTCTCACTTAACCCATTAAGGACTTAATCCGTTAAGTCTCTCACTTTACTAAATAAGTCATATGGTGTGATTGGGCCTAATACACAATTCTATTCCAATGGCCCAAATGTGGGTCCCGATAAGTCCAAGCCCAAAATCCCAAAATTAGGGTTTCCACATAAACGACGATTAGGGTTAAGTGTTCCTACTTAACCCATTAAGGACTTAATCCACTAAGGACTTGATTCATGTAGTCCAATATTGCTTTAGGTTAATTTGTCAATGATTATTAATTATTATTTTAAGTTTAACAATTAATTCTCGTGCGCGTCCCAAACAATTCCCACAATTAGGGTTTTATGCTCTTAGGGTTTTCTAACCCAATACTAGCCCATTAGTCAATTGGTTGAGCTTCTAGGTCACTTTGGGCCTTATTGAGCCCATTAGAGTTTTGTTAGGTCCATTAGGGTCTCTTTGGGCCCAATAAGGTTTCTTTTGGCCCATTAGGGTTTAGTAGCCCCTTGTCCAAACATCCAAACGAGGTCTAAACCCAATCAGAGCACACTGACACCCGACACGGCGGCCGGTGGCGGCAGGAGGCGGTAACCACCACTCTACGGTGGTGGTTTGGGTTCTTCTTTTCATTATTCACTTTTGTTACATATTACAATATTATCCACTTAACACACGCATACACTAATAACACATACTAATTACACACACACACAGCCGCACCGTGGCGGCCGGTGGTGGTAGAGGGTGGCAGCTACCACCTCACGGTGGTGGTGGTGGCCCCTTTTTGATTTCCCAGCCAATAACTACAAACCCTATAGCAGAACCAAACACCCACCCGCTTTCTTTCAAGCAAACGGATCCAACCACCCCCCGGCGGCGGTTGACGACGACAACAACAACCTAGCGGCAGCAGCGGCGTAAAACCCATCTCCGGTCTTTGACTGTTTCTTCCCTCGGCCGCCCGCGACGTCACAGGCAGCGACTGTGGCGTTTGGGTGGCGAAGTAGCATCAGAAACTTAACAGAAGAAAAGAAGCGGTGAAAGCGTAGTTGTGGAAGAAGGGTGGCGTCGGCGTTTCCGACTGAAACGACGTCATGGACTGGTCCCCGGCCTCGGCCACGGCAGGAATGGCAAAAACTTATCCCCGGTGGTCTTTCTTGCTCGACATCGGTGGCGGCAACGGCTAGAGAGTCACGAACGACGGCCATCACAACGCCACTCCTCCGATCTCCATTGGCGCAGCTTCGTTCCCCTCCCAGTCAGTCTTCAACGTCGCTCGATAGCTGCTAGGTGGTCGGAGAGCGTCTGGGTGGCTGGTGGCGGCGGCCGGTGACTAAAAGGGACAAGGTGTCGGCTGTTGGGAGAGATGACGGCCGATGAATATGTTTAGGGTTAGGTTTAAACGAAGGGGAGGATATATATCCGGATTTGAATAATTTTCCCATATTTACATCATCAGCCCCTCCCACTTAATTCCTTACAAATGAAACCCATAACTTACCATTTAAACCCTCCCTCCTAAAACCATTTACAAATTAAGTCCAGATTTTACTCTTTAGCCCCTGACTCCATAAAATCTTTTAATAATAGGCCCGCACTTACATTTTAACCCTCGGAAATCAAAAGTACCTCATTTGGCACCCCGAAACCAACACCCCACTAATTATTATTTGATTTTGGACTATAATAATATACAATAATAATAAAGATTACTTCTTGGGTTTCGGTTTTATTATTTAATTACTCTATTTAAAACGGGATGTTACAACTCTCCCCCATTTAAATTTGATTTCGTCCTCGAAATCGTTTCTTATCATCCTTTACACGCCAACAACTTGAACTACTTGGCTACAATACCGAGCATACCCTTAGCCATTCCAAGGCAACCGCAACCAACCCTCGCAGGGTTCTAAAACCTGGAATTAAACGAATTCCTTACACTTAACTCCCAATTGGCTACTCAACTGCTAAGAACCTGGGATTCCCACCCGATAACAGAATCACAAATCCCACACTGCTACCTATAATTCTCTTCTTTACAAGAGATTAGGTACTCCTTCAAGAGAATTTCGTTCTGATAACCAATTCCTAGCGATATAATGAACAACGAGATGCAACTGGGTGATGAACCCTCTTGGGTCAACATAACAATGTTTCATGTGGTTCCTAGATCACATACACCTAATGACCTCCTCATAAGCTCAAACACTCAAACCTGGCCCAATCAGCCTCGGGCTGGAATACCAGGCATGTCCACGACGGGTCCAGTCATCCTCAGAATGGAATACCCTCGTATCATGCACATGTTTGGCCCAATCAACCTTCGGGTTGGCATACCAAACACATCAGGTCCAATCAATCATAGGGTCCGGTCATCCTCGGGATGGAATATCCTAGATCAGAATACCACTATATACAAACTTAGGTCTAAACTCACAACTTGAGGTTCAGGGACCTACCCTTGTATTTCACACTAAATCTTCTGATTCCTCGCAGCCGATTACGGCTCGCCCGAACCTTAACAATGTGTCCATTCTGAAAGCGCTCCAACAGAAGAATGAACTACTAGGATCACTAGGCACGCAGCCTATGACTGGAATACCCCTACAAGGCCCTCAGCATAGGTCTGGATTGCCTCTGAACCCACAACATGAGTCTGGTATGCCCCACCTGGCCCTCAGCTCACGACTGGAATGCTCCTGATAAACTATCAACCTTGTCCAAAAGAAAAAAATACCTAACCAACGTCCTTCACACACCAACCAATGGCACGATGCTGAAATCCCACCATGCATGATTCACTTATATAATAAGTTTCTATCCAAGCAAACTCCTACAACTCACGATCGGACATGACCCTAGAATAGCATGATAGCCGAACTCTGAATCTAATTGCAAACTACATCCCAACCTGATCAAGCACGTAGGCCGAACCAACCCTATTGCCACCTTGTATACCCACCGTTACACATGAAGAATCACTACCATGTACATAATTGGGAATCCCTAACTCCACATTCACTCGCCACAAAGCCCATATTGGATCGAGACTGATCCGATTCTACTAATACCAAAGCTAGTCCAAGAAAACTTCCACAATTATTCCCAAGGTTACCGAAAATCCGAGTCCGATAAGAATCAAAAGTCTATTCCACTACTGAGGGGAAACATACCCCGAAGACTTAGGAAATGTAAGCACACTACACAAGTAAATTGTTGACGCGTTCCTAGCTCCTCAACTGTCGCCTCCTGAATTTCCTTCGGAGAATTTCCCGCTTTCTGGGAGGTTCACCGATTAATGCATGTCCAACCCTTCTTGAAACCGCAATCTGAACAGCAACAGACAAACGTTCAATGGCTAACGCTCAACCTGAATATTCCCAATTCTGCTATCAAGCACCGTGATTACACGATTCACACGTTGGGGAGTTTTACCGAACTCCCAACTCATACAAACCTCAAACCAATCATCCACTTGGGTTGTCTTCCTTTCTGACAACGATGCAAACTTGTCCCACCTTTAAAGCCGCTCCTGCTTCTAAATCTCATGATAATTCTCCCACACTTAGAACACTAACCAAACCCAATGGTGTGGAACCCATCATAACTTAGCCGGTAGCCCCCGATGCTTGAATGATCCCACACCCAAATTTTGAAGTCCAAAGATAGATGCTCTTCAAATATTTTAGCAACGAGCTATTTCCCTTGGCGCTCTCATACACCAATCGATAACGATTACTAACAACCACTGAATATTGACAATGTCGAATAACTATCCTATGGGACTCTGTCTGCAACCTCCCACATAATACCCTTCTTCCCAAGTGCTCCCAACAAATCTCTCGCTCTCGAGCTCTAGTAATCATTGTTGGATATAGTGTCTAAGTCCATAACTATATTTGGTATGTACTTGAACCGACCCGGCATGGTCCATTTGGGTTGCACTTCTCCCGAACAATTTATGGATAATCGTTTGAGAATAGTATAAGTTATGATTTATTAATATATTATAAGTCCTAATATATTAATATAAAATCATATTATTTAATTAGTATTGATCTATAATTAATTTAGAATTAATTTAGAGATCAAAAGTATGACTAATTAAATATGGGATCTTGTATTTATATAGTGTGGGCTAATGCTTATTTGGAATGGGCTAGGCTTGCATGAAAGTCCATGGATACTCCATGGAGCTTTAGCCCATGGATCTCATGGAAATGAAAAGACATGGGTATTAGGGTTTAGATGGATGTAACCCTAATCCACCACACTATATAAAGGAGGCTTTGGTTCTTGAAATTGCACTAGTTGATGTGTGTAAACTAAGAGGGCCGATTTCAAAAAGTTTGTGACTATTCTCTCAAGTTTCCAAGTTTGTGGTGATTTGTGAGTTCCATTTGAGGCATCCACATTATTGGTGCTAGGCTCTCAAACTCCAAGCAATGAACTACTACTACAAGGTAAGTAATTCTACTAGTTTTATTTGATTCAAGTACCCCATGCCATTCTAGTTAGGATAAGAACCTTGGAAAAATAATTATTTGCATGTATCTTAGTCAAACATAGATCCAAGGTTTCTAGGGTTGCATGTACACCATAGGATTGTTAGAATGGTGAAAACCCATCAGTGGTATCAGAGACTGGTTTGTTTATTTGATACTTGATGCAAAAAAAAATCGAAGTTTTGTTCAAAAGCTCGTATCAAAATTTCAAGTTTTGTATATGTACTTACGATTCTTGAAATTTTTGATATGAACATTCATAAACATATGAGTTTAGAAGATCAAAGAAATTATGTGCTAATAATTGATTAGATTAATTCTTTATCTTTATTTGTTTTAATGGAGTCCATAACTAGTTCTTAAGTTATGGATAACCAAAAGTCACATTTATAAATAACCATTAAAAGAACACATAGGTTACAAAAAATGAAGAGTCTTCATTTTTAATAACCATTAACTCATAAGTTATGAGAAATGAAAAGTTTTGAAAGTTTACAAAACTTGCCATCAAGTTTTGGAACATGTAAAGTCATTAAAAACTTTAGTTCCAACCCCTAGAATTTTAAAAGTTAAAATTCAACCCTTATACTTTATAATATTATAAGTTTAATAATATTTATATATGTATAAGATCAAGTCGTCTTACCGCTAGTACGCCTCATTCACGAAGCCGGTCTATAAGGGGGGTATAAGGTTGTTGCCTATAAAATGGCAACTTAATGGGTGTCCACTCTCACCCACCGCTTCCTTGATCGGTGGAGGGTCGTTAGCCGAACGGGTAGGACAAGGACATATAAATTCTCATTAAAAGTATAATGATAATACTAAAGTAACTAAAATTTATTGAATTCCCAATCTTAGTTATTTTAGGAAAATATGAATAAGGTGCTAATCCATGAAATTACACTTTACACTTTGTTTAAGTCGTTAGTGGAGCGTGTGTGGTTAACCGGCACACTAACTTGAACTTAACAAGGTAGGTAAAGGGTGACTTAATGTTTATCATAGTATCTATGGAGCGTGTGTGGTTAACCGACACATCGATTGAGGGGTAATACATTAAGGGTACCAAGTAATTTGCATGGTTACTTCACACCTTGTTTTGTGATCCTCGGCATCCTAGTCACAAAACTTGAAGGGCACACTCGAGATTGAAACATGCTATTGAAGAAAGTTCAATGAATCTCAAAGAATCTAGGAGTTTCTAAAGCAATTAAAACCTAATTAAATATTTCATTTTTCATGGTGGAAATTGGTGAATCGTCATTCACCTACCTTCAAATATCTTATAGCTTAGATTACGGCATCCCTCTTCTAAGTTATAAAATATTGTGTTGGGTCCTAGCCTTAATATTACATTTGGGTGTTTTGTTAAGGACTATCTCTATATCTAATCTAATCTATTCCCTCTTCTTTTCAGATGTCTTCCAATAACAATGCTTCTGGCTCAAACCCTACTAGCTCCTTCTCTCTCATGAATCTTTGTGGGAGAGTCATCTTTGATGGGTCCAACTTTATAGATTGGATCAGAAACATCAGGATGGTCACTCGGTATGAGAACAAAGAATATGTTCTCGACAAGGAGCTGAAGGTACCCGAGCCAACTGCTACTCCTAAAGAGCTTGCTGAATATGAGGTACATGAAAGAGATGCTACAAAAGTGGCATGCATCATGATGGTCACCATGACAGCGGAGCTCCAAAAGTCCTATGAGGACTATTATCCTTTTGAGATGCACCAGGACTTGATGGACCGCTACCATCAAAGTGCTCGTCAAGAGTGATATGAAATAATCTCCTCCATGATAACAACCCGAATGAAGGATGGTGAACCCATCACGGGCCACATGCAGAAAATGCAAAGGTATGTGGACCGTTTACTGAAGCTGAATGTGAACTTCCCTGAGGAGTTAGCAATAGACATCATTTTGCACTCCTTGCCATCGTGTTATGATCAATTCTGCATGACATATCACATGAACAAGGAAGAAGTCACCCTCATCAAACTTCAAGGACTCTCGAAGACCGCCAAAAGTGGTCTAAAGGGTAAGTCGGTTGTTACTACTCCTAATCCTACTCCAACTGCGGCCAATGTCTTGGCAATCGGGCATGGCAAAGGGAAGAAGAGAAAGAACCCTTCTAAGGGTACCAAGGGTAAGACCCTTGAAGGCTCCTCTTCAAGCAAAACCAAGAAAGGTTTTATCACTCCTTCTGCTAACCCTAATGAGGTTGAATGCTTCTATTGCCATGAAAAGTCGCACTGGAAGCGAAACTGCCCAAAGTACCAGCAAGACTTGAAGGATGGGAAAGTAAAACCCAACCATGCAGGTATATACACTATATTGTCTAATAACTCACCTCATTCTCAGTCTTGGGTCCTTGATACATGTTGTGGTATTCACATATGTTGTGATTTGCAGGGACTAAAAAGAAGTGAGAATGTGGAGCAGGGAAAGATAAACTTGATCATGGGAAACAGGAAAGCTTCACCTGTCACCAAGATAGGAGTTTATTCCTTAGTGCTAAATAGTGGGTTTAGATTAGATTTGAATAAATGTTATTATTTGCCAGAAATGGCAAGAAATGTTATTTCCTTTCATGCATTGTATAAACAAGGTTTTACCTTTTATTTTGATAATAATAATGGTAGTATTGATGCTTTCTTTAATAATGTTCTTTATTTTAAAGCATTACCTTGTGATGGCGTGTATGAAACTGTATCAGTTGTAGATAATCTAGGAAATAATGTATTGTGTATTAACTCTTCCACTAGCTTAGATAAAGCATCCTTATGGCATTGTCGTCTTGGACATGTAAGCAAGAAACGCATAGGCCAACTCCAAAAGCATGGAGTCTTGGAGTCATTTGACCTAAAGTCAGATGATAGTTGTGAATCTTGTTTGCTTGGTAAAATGACAAAGTCACCTTTTACTGGCACTTGTGCTAGGGGTGAAGGTTTGTTGGACCTCATACACATGGATGTGTGTGGACCCTTCAGAACTGCCACAAGAGATGCTAATCGGTTCTATGTGACTTTTACTGATGGTTTTAGTAGATATGGATATGTCTACCTAATCAAGCATAAGTCAGAAACCTTTGAGAAATTCAAAGAGTTTAAGCAAGAAGTGGAGAATCAGTTGGGCAGGAACATTAAGATGCTTCAATCCGATCGTGGTGGTGAGTATCTTAGTACTGAGTTCCTTGACTATCTTAAGGAATGTGGGATTGTCTCACAATTGACACCTCCTAGGACACCACAGTTGAATGGTGTAGCTGAGAGGCACAATCGGACCTTGTTGGACATGGTTCGTTCCATGATGAGTCGAGCTTCACTACCAATCTCATTTTAGGGGTATGCCTTAGAGACTGCCGCCCATATCCTTAATCTAGTCCCTACAAAGAAGGTTGCCAAAAACACCTCACGAGGTGTGGACTGGAAAAGTTCCCAATCTAGACCACATCAAGATTTGGGGTTGCGAGGCTTTTGTGAGACGCGAGACTCACGATAAGCTCGAACCCCGAAGCGAAAGGTGTATTTTCATCGGCTACCCACAGAAATCCTTTGGTTACATCTTCTACAGACCCAGTGATAATGTGGTCTTTGTAGCAAGAAGATGATTCTTTCGAGAGAGAGAATTCATGAGCCAAGGAGACTGTGGGAGGCAAATTGACCTTGAGGAAATTCAAGAGTCAAGTGGTGAAGGAACCTCAAACCCTAGCCCTCAACCTGAGGAGGAAACTCCTGTTGAGCCGACTGAAGAATCTATACCTCTGACGCATTCCACCAGAGTTAGGAATGCACCTGAGCATTATTATGGTTTTCATATTACTGCATAAGGTGAGACACTTATCAGTGATAACACACTGGTAAATCTGGATGAGCCTAACAGCTACACGGAAGCCATGGCAGGCCCTGAGGCTGCTAAATGGAAAGAGGCTATGGATAGCGAGATACAGTCCATGTATGACAATCAAGTTTGGAACTTGGTTGACAATGTACCTGATCGTAAGATAGTTGGGTGCAAATGGATCTTCAAGAAGAAGACCGACATGGATGGTAATGTACACACTTATAAGGCACGACTGGTTGCAAAGGGTTATTCTCAAACTCCGGGAGTTGATTATGATGAGACCTTTTCACCAGTGGCCAAGATTAAGTCTATTAGGGTTCTGTTAGCCATTGCTGCATTTCATGATTATGAAATATGGCAAATGGATGTCAAAACCACTTTCCTTAATGGAAAGTTGGCTGAAGATGTTTACATGGTTCAGCCAGAGGGTTTTGTCAGTACAAAGTACCCCAGTAGAGTGTGTAAGCTCGAGAAATCCATTTATGGATTAAAACAGACACCTCGCATATGGAATCTTTGCTTTGATGAGAAAGTCAAAGAATTTGGCTTTTCAAGGAGTGAAGATGAATCTTGTGTCTATATCAAGGCTAGTGGGAGTATAGTCAGCTTTTTGGTACTGTATGTGGATGACATACTACTCATAGGAAATGACATCCCAACCCTGCAGGAAGTAAAGTCCTGGCTTGGGAAGTGTTTCGCTATGAAGGACCTTGGAGAAGCTGCCTATATCCTAGGGATAAGGATTTTGAGAAATAGGAGTAAAAGACTAATTGGACTTAGTCAAAGCACCTATGTGGACAAAGTGTTGAAAAGGTTCAACATGCATAACTCCAAGAAAGGAGAGTTACCCATCCAGAGTAACGCCAGATTGAGTAAGACACAAAGCCCTAGTACTGAGGCTGAGATAGAAGAAATGAGTCGAATACCTTATGCTTCAGCTGTAGGATCGATCATGTATGCTATGACGTGTACTCGACCTGATGTAGCCTTTGCTTTGAGCATGGTTAGCAGGTATCAGGGGAACCCTGGCAAGGCACACTGGACTGCGGTAAATAATATCCTCAAGTACCTACGGAGGACTAAGGACTGGATCCTTACCCTCGATGGCAGTGAGGACTTGAGAGTTGTAGGGTACAGTGATGCTAGCTTTCAGACTGACAGGGATAATTTCCGCTCTCAGTCGGGCTCGGTCTTTACTCTAAACGGAGGGGCAATTACTTGGAAAAGTTCAAAGCAGGAGACAGTGGCTGATTCCACTTGTGAATCAGAGTATATAGCAGCAAGCGAGGCAACAAAGGAGGCTATATGGCTAAAGAACTTCATCGGAGACCTTGGAGTTGTACAAGCTATAAAGGAGCCAATGGAGATTTTCTGTGACAGCAATAGTGTGGTTGCCTTAGCCAAGGAACCAAGAGATCATGGGAGATCCAGACACATTGACAGAAAATATCACTTCATCAGACATCGAATAGAAGAAGGAATCATCGTGGCAAAGAGGGTATCATCGGATGAGAACCCAACAGATCCCCTCACGAAGGGACTGACTCGGGCTAAGCATCTCCAGCATGCTCGGAGCATAGGGCTGAAGGATGATATTAGTTTTAGTAGTTAGATAATCTTGAAATTTGTAAAATGTAATTGACATTTGATGATAAATATAAGCTGTTATTTATGAGTAAAGTGTTGCTATCTCTTGTCAATCGTTTACTATTATTTCTTTTTGCATGTTTTGACTTCTAGAATAATTATGTTATGGTTTATATCATATTATTCAAACTCTCCACAGTCGGTCATATGTTGGAAGTAGATATGAATCAAGACTGTCATGGGTTGGCTTGTAGAGGTCTAAGATGTTAGACAAAGCGGGGCTACAGCACTCATGAGTGCTCATAAGTTCTGAGTATTGGATTCAACCCACGCTCACTTATATCACTTCATGGAATTTATCTCGAGTGATCGTGAGACGGTAATATCATATAAGTCTTTAAACCTAGAGATATGATTTGTTGCCTATGAGTTGGTTATGCATTGATTGCACGAAAACGCATTGGTAACTCGATGTTATAAACCGTGCTTTTGTGTGTAATTCAACAAGTAGTAGAGCAAACATATGAGTCGAATTTTATCTGTTCCTTCTAGGATTAGAAGCGATATCTGGGCCCCTCGATGATTTTGTTTTGACCTATGTACCGGGCCCGGTCAGAACTAAATTGATGTGTTTAGTTAAGTTCTATGTCAAACAAATCGGAAATCGGGAAACAAATGCTGGACAATAAGCAAGACCATGTTCCATGTATTTGTCCGGCTGATATCTAGAACAGAGGATTATATGATCACTTATCTAAAATGGCGCTTCATAGTTCAACAGAGTTTAAAGAGCTACGATTGCTGATCGGTTCCTGAAGTCATACTTGCAACTATAGTTATTAGACTTATCCAAGTGGGAGACTGTTGGATATAGTGTCTAAGTCCATAACTATATTTGGTATGTACTTGACCCGACCCGGCATGGTCCATTTAGGTTGCACTTCACCCGAACAATTTATGGATAATCGTTTGAGAATAGTATAAGTTATGATTTATTAATATATTATAAGTCCTAATATATTAATATAAAATCATATTATTTAATTAGTATTGATTTATAATTAATTTAGAATTAATTTAGAGATCAAAAGTATGACTAATTAAATATGGGCTCTTGTATTTATATAGTGTGGGCTAATGCTTATTTGGAATGGGCTAGGCTTGCATGAAAGTCCATGGATACTCCATGGAGCTTTAACCCATGGATCTCATGGAAATGAAAAGACATGGGTATTAGGGTTTACATGGATGTAACCCTAATCCACCACACTATATAAAGGAGGCTTTGGTTCTTGAAATTGCACTAGTTGATGTGTGTAAACTAAGAGGGCCGATTTCAAGAAGTTTGTGACTATTCTCTCAAGTTTCCAAGTTTGTGGTGATTTGTGACTTCCATTTGAGGCATCCACATTAATGGTGCTAGGCTCTCAAACTCCAAGCAATGAACTACTACTACAAGGTAAGTAATTCTACTAGTTTTATTTGATTCAAGTACCCCATGCCATGCTAGTTAGGATAAGAACCTTGGAAAAATAATTATTTGCATGTATCTTAGTCAAACATAGATCCAAGGTTTCTAGGGTTGCATGTACACCATAGGAGTGTTAGAATGCTAAAAACCCATCAATCATATCATCCAGGGTCTCGCACCCTGACTCACTTACCAACTCAATCGTCCATAGCTGAACTGATGTATCTGAAGCAACCTCTGCCCTAACCGGGCTACAAACTACTCCCAAAATTTAGTCTCTAATCCTGTGAGTTCAATATTTCGCACAATCAATCCTTACCGCCCGATACAATAGATCCAAGGCAAATCCGATCCCAGCCCCTACGGGTCGGAACAATAATCGCGTACGCCTTATGAGATACTCATGCCACATCGACCCACCTGCGCTTACCAGTGCTAAAATACTGTCGCCAACCCCTACGACTAACTGACCCGAACTGGAATACAACCTGATCCTAGGTCACAAGCCTACTCAATCCTTCGAGCTCGTAAACTGAAAGGGCACAATCCTTGCCCTGGAAGACAACATTCCAATCCTATCAATTAACCATTCTAATTCCAGCTGCATAACTCTAGCTGAACATAATCATTACTCCTTTCCGGAGTCCCCGCGACTCACATTCCGGCCTCGAGCAAACCACCCCCCCCTCGAAGCCTCAAATCTAGAAACTAATGTGCTAGACTCTCCCGCTTAACCTGCGGAATGTAACAAGTACAGAACATCTCCCTGATCCCAAGTAACTATAGCCCTCTGCTCATCAGAATATGTCCCAGTAACAAGTCCCGGTACTGGAAAGCTCGACCAATTCCTACCCCCGCCGTCGTTACAGCTGTTAAAGCTGTTGCGGTAGCCGTCTCAGCAATGGTTGTATAGCGCTCGTCGAAATATGTAACATCGTGATTTTTCACCCAAATTTTTTTTATTTTTAAAACATTTATTTTACAGAATACGTTGCGGAAGACTTATTATGTTTATTTCAAAAGCATGACCAATGTTACTTTCATGACAAAACAGATTCCTCAAAAGTTAAAGTTCACAAAACAGAATGATGAAAACCCAACATGTCCAAATGGTATCCTACCTAAAGATACTAAAAAAACTACCCAATGGTTCCCATCCTCACCAAGGCATCATGTCAAGCTACTTGTTCCAATGCACAAAGAAAACCAACAAACCAAGAACAAGTGTTAGCATAAGCTAAGTGAGTCAATATAGTACAATGTTAAGAGAACACTCATATCATAGATGGATTCACACAAAACATCCACACACAGTCAATGACTCACTAGCAAGACATACAACATCACACCACATAACAAACACATGTTTAGCTCAATTTATTTTAGTTCTTCAGTTAGAGCTTGTTTTATTAGTTACTCTCCTCAACGCCATTGTAACTAATTTAATCTCACCGCTTAAATATTAATATATAATATTTTGTTTCTCCGCTTTACATTAATAATCACTCACCGCTCATCGTTGTAATTATTAAAGTATTACCTCCTAGTTAGGGTCTATTTATTCACCGCAAAAACTTCCCCAAAGCTAGACCCCGTTCGCTACTAACGTGACCGGCACGACCCAATGCACTAAGTGAGGTGCGACTCTCACCCGTAATCATTGCCCCTGGCACGCTGCGTTCGCTACTCCGACTGTGCACATACATATACATGCATTGTCGTTCAGGATTGGTACGAACGGTGCCAATTCCAACAGATACACCTCCCAAATCCCACGTGATGTTTGTGCTGGTCCCACCGCTTGACCAACATCACTCCAGTCCCGGTATACCAAGGTGTACCAAGACCATGTCCCGAGTGGTTGTCTAGAAAACCCAGTCGGCGTCAAAGTTGGCTTAAGCTCTTTTTCCTATAGGTATCTTTCAACCCACTAGGCCATCATAATATCCAGATTGGGTATATACCTATGTCTAGGTTTCTACCCTTCGCCTCGCTACTGTGTTCCCCTTTTTAATTTAACAATGATTAATTAAATAAGGAGTTACACTTTTACCCTTTCAAGTAATCATGAAATTATTATGAATATTCTTTTATTAACATATTACCTCCTTAAGGGTTATTTTCATGCAAACATGTAATTTCATGAAGTTATCACATTTTACATCACACACTACTTTCATACACAACTCATCTATAAAGTTGATACAATACTAGCATGCTTGTCCTAAAACATTTTAAACAAATATTTTCAAACAAGAATTAACATGCTCACATAATGTTCATACACTTCACTCAATCTAGCATGACCTTAGATCACATCTCACACCAAACAAAGAAGAGTCTAGCATGCAACACCCTAGATATCATTACACATAAAACATTTCAACAAGAATGGCATTACAATCAATCATCAAAAGGGCACATGCATCCTAGATAACTAGGTTCATCCCAATCTATCTAAGATATGAGATACTCCTAACAATGTACTTTTAAAACCACAAGTTGACTCACCTTTGCCAAAAATATGACTAACTCACACTTCAAATATTGTATTGGTTGCAGTATCACCCTTGCCCCTATTACATTACAAATAACAAGGTTATTCGAGTTCTACAATGCCAAAGATGACAGGTTTATAAGCCAAACACATAAATCAACTAGCAAGTAAAATTCCCAGTTTTGAACCCAAAACAGCCACCTGTTTAGAGCTAGTTTAGCAACCTTATAACCTGTATAACTTTCGTTTTTATTTCATATTACAGAATTCAAGACTTTTAGCTTTTCAGAATGTACTTTTGAAGGTCCAAACTATGTTTCTACAATTTTATATGATTTTTACAAATCTGCCTATCAATGCAGCTAAATTCTAGCCAGCTGGTGAAAAAGGCGATTTTCACCTAAGTTAGAAGCAACAACAGGTTCTGGAAAAATTCATGGATAAACGAGACTCAAAATGGAAACTTTGAGAATTTACAGATCATTAATTCGATTCCTGGTTATTTTCCTATAATTTTTCCAACACAGGGACAGATTGGTAATTTTTGCTGAATTTTCCATCTTGGGGTTTTAAAGACTTTTTGACCACTTAACCCATTAAGCCATCACCCAAATCGACCAAATAGCTTAAAAACAAATCCAAAACAGTAGCAATGTGTCATGGATGTAAAAAGATAGTTTCACCCTCCAACCTTGGTCTAAAATACATTGTCTTTAAAGGAAAGGCAACATATGATGTTAAAAAGAGAAAACCAACTTGGGTTTGAACTTCTCCCACTAAATGACATATTTAAATATACTTGAAAGCTATTTTCATGATCTTATGAAGAGTCCAAAACATAAACATTCACCAAAAATTCCTTCATGAATAGGAGATAACAAAAACCTGAATTTTGACAATCAACAAAAGAGTAATTCAAGGACATATCCAAATCATTCTTGAGTGTGTTCATAACATGATTTGGGCATCAACGAATCATCAAAACACACTCAATGAGAATGGAATTAGCCAACAGAACATTGAAGAATTTCAAGGAAGAAGAAAGAATGAACAATAACATCAAAGAGAGAAAAATTGACAATGCAATTCACCAACTATCATCAATTGGTTAATGAATTTCACAAGAAGGGAATTAGAGGCTTACCAAGGATGATTCCTAGACCCAAAATTGATCCAAAATCGCAGCTCTCTACCCCCTCTCTTGTAGGTTCGTCGCTGCCTCCTCCTCCCAATACACACGATCGTTTTTTTCTTCCTTGTTGCTTGCGTCACACACTCACCCTATCAAGAGAGGGTTCGATTTCTTTTTTTTTTGTTCTTGGATTGAGATCGATCGAAGTACACCATGAAGTAGTAGCTGCCGATCATTTTTTCTTTTTTTTAATACCCATAAAGACTCGTAAAGAAACGGACGAAGGAAACAAACGACATGGGGTTACGAGGCTTTAATTGATTCCATCGTTTGTATTTGGCTTTTAAAGAACAAGTTACAACTTTAGCCCTCTATGTATGCTCCTTTGTTCATAATCAACCTTCTATTTTTGTTTGAATTATTTCTAACCCTTACTTATAAATAGAATTATATAGTTTGCCACATTATCAACTTAAACCCTCCAACTATGATTAATTTAATTATATTATATACCTCTTAATAATTGCTTGATTCTTTTAAATATTAACTAATTCTCTTAGATCTTAATTAACATCATTTTTACTCAGTTTATTTTAACTTATTATCATAAAAACTAAAAATCATTTACAATAATCATTATTCGAGTAACGGAAGCTAACGTCGTTTACGGTAGGATTTTCGGGTCGTTACAAAATACTCAACCATGACGGTCTTAATAGACCCTAACATCTCTGGTAACTGTCCCCAAACAAACTCGATCACCTCCTCCCGGATGATCTCAGTGACACGGTCCTTTGACAATGCTGGCCTATCCTGGCTGCCAGCTCCCGATCCTAACCTGGATCCGGTCTCAAGCCGTCTCGTAACCACCATTCTAGTAAGACACCAGAAAGATCTCTGATAATCCATATAATGACAGGGGACCAACTCCCAACCCAACCCTAAGGATTGTGACTTACCTGAAACGGGTTTGGGTCCTGTGCTTTCAGTAGTATGGGCCCCTACTACCTTCCACACCTACCCATATTTGTCTCAAGTATCACCACAACGCCCTAACTGAATACACAACATGGCGAGCGCTCAATCCTTACTCCAAGAGGAATGCTAAATATCTCATAACTGGCCTCCCGGCCTCACACAACCAACCCATCCATGAAACTTCCACCAACCCTGCAGCACTAGTGTACAATAGCCATACATAACGTTGGACCCTATAGACTTTCGAATATCCAATCCTACCCTAAGCTCCCAATCAAACAAGAACAGAACATAAGGCCAAATCAAACATTCTTAGGCTATAAGATCTTAGTTATGTATAACCGTGATGCATACACTAAAAAAACAACAATAATGATGTAAATCTCATATAAAGGAAACCCTAGGCTAGCAGGCATCATGTAATCAGGCAATTCTATCATCCAATTCCTCAAGATCCCTAGTCTAGTACTAACATGCTGTTCAAACATATCTCATAATCAAATAACTTGTATGGTATTTTGGGGTCTACTTACTGGCTTCGGCTGATTGTACACCCTGCATCCTCCTTTACTTATTTTCAAAACCTTTTTGAAAAAAATCATTTTGAAAATCCTTTCCTTGATTTGATACTGAAGTTACACGCGTGTCCGTCCAATTCACTCAAACCAAGGCTCTGATACCAACTTGTAACACCCAAAAATTCAAGCCAATTTAAAACTATTTAAACACACCAAAAACCATTAGTTATTACAAACTTGTTTTTCAAAATGTATAATATCAGAGTATCCCAAACACATAGTCATAAAAAGTGAGGAGCTGTACGATCACGCCTTTGCCTTGCCACAACCCCCTGATGTACCTGAAACAATAAACTGAAACTGTAAGCCCGAAAGATTAGTGAGTTACCCCCAGAATACCGATACACATACAGTCCACAAAATCATATCATAACAAACTGAACAGAACAGCACATAACGGGTCCACAGCCCTACAGACTGTAATACCCTCGAGCCTACAGTACGAGTCTCCCTTAGCCCGTAACTGGAATGCTCCCGAGCCCACAGTACGAGTCTCCCTTAGCCCGTAACTGGAATGCTCCTAGGGTTTGTTGGCTACCGCACGAAGCAGTACAACCTCAACCCATCCCATATAACAAACACATAACATAACCACTGAGCATGCAATAATCATATAACATCACAGGTAGTCCTACAGGTCTACCTAACTGGCATAACCACTATCATGCAACACTAACTCATACTCAACATCTAACACTGCTAGGATAACATATACAATGGGCCGGCCTTGGTGCCTTAGACCCCTTAGTATTGTGAGGATAACTCACCTGGCACTGCTGAAGTCCCGCAGGTAAAGCTCCTGCTGCTGGTTGACAGATTCCCGAACTGTCAACATCAAACAATACCCAATTAATAATTGGGTTCCAAGCCGAAGGTCCAACTCGCACTACAAATGCCCAAAAGTCAAATCATGGGCCAAAGCCTAACATATGGCCCAATTTTCCAAATTGGGCCCAGACCTCTACATGGTCTTTCCTTAAGGCCCATCCAATTATTCCAATCCAATTTCCATGGCCCATTATCACATAATCATAAAGACCCAATTATGGCCCATCTATAGCCCGATTTTCCAAATTGGGCCCAAGTCCTCACATGGGCCTTATCCTAAAGCCCATCTAATAACTTTGGTCCACTAAATTGTTCTTGGATGGCCCATCAATAGTCCAATCGCCAAAGTCCAATAGGAAGGCCCAATTCAAGGCCCGAGTGAAATTCGGGTTTCACATAAAATCACAATTAGGGTTAAGTGTTTCTCACTTAACCCATTAAGGACTTAATCCATTAAGTCCCTCACTTTACTAAATAAGTCATATGGTGTGATTGGGCCTAATACACAATTCCATTCCAATGGCCCAAATGTGGGTCCCGATAAGTCCAAGCCCAAAATCCAAAAATTAGGGTTTTCACATGAACGACGATTAGGGTTAAGTGTTCCTACTTAACCCATTAAGGACTTAATCCACTAAGGACTTGATCTATTAAGTCCAATATTGCTTTAGGTTAATTTGCCAATGATTATTAATTATTATTTTAAGTTTAACAATTAATTCTCGTGCGCGTCCCAAACAATTCCCACAATTATGGTTTTATGCTCTTAGGGTTTTCCAACCCAATACTAGCCCATTAGTCAATTGGTTGAGCATCTAGGTCACTTTGGGCCTTATTGAGCCTATTAGGGTTTTATTAGGTCCATTGGGATCTCTTTGGGCCCACTAGGGTTTCTTTTGGCCCATTAGGGTTTAGTAGCCCCTTGTCCAAACATCAAAACGAGGTCCAAACGCAATCAGAGCACACCGCCACCCGACACGGCGGCCGGTGGCGGCAACCTACACTCTATGGTGGTGGTTTGGGTTCTTCTTTTCATTATTCACTTTTGTTACAAATTACATTATTATCCACTTAACACACGCATACACTAATAACACATACTAATTACACACACACACAGCCGCACCGTGGCGGCCGATGGTTGTAGAGGGTGGCAGTCACCACATCACGGTGGTGGTGGTGGCCCCTTTTTGATTTCCCAGCCAATAACTACAAACCCTATAGCAGAACCAAACACCCACCCCCTTTCTTTCTAGCAAACGGATCCAACCACCCCCCGACGGCGGTTGACGACGACAGCAACAACCTAGCGGCAGCAGCGGCGTAAAACCCATCTCCGGTCTTCGACTGTTTCTTCCCTCGGCTGCCCGCGACGTCACAGGCAGCGGCTGTGGCGTTTGGGTGGCGAAGTAGCATCAGAAACGTAACAGAAGAAAAGAAGCGGCGAAAGCGTAGTTGCGGAACAAGGGTGGTGTCGGCGTTTCCGACTGAAACAATGTCATGGACTGGTCCCCGGCCTCGGCCACAGCAGGAATGGCGACAACTTATCCCCGGTGGTCTTTCTTGCTCGACATCGATGGCGGCAGTGGCTGGAGAGTCACAAACGACGGCCATCACAACGCCACTCCTCTGATCTCCACTGGCACAGCTTCGTTCCCCTCCCAGTCGGTCTTCAGCATCGCTCGATAGCTGCTAGGTGGTCGGAGAGCGTCTGGGTGGCTGGTGGCGGCGGCCGGTGACTAAAAGGGACAAGGTGGCGACTGTTGGGAGAGATGATGGCCGATGAATATGTTTAGGGTTACGGTTTAAACTAAGGGGAGGATATATACCTGGATTTGAATAATTTTCCCATATTTACATCATCAGCCCCTCCCACTTAATTCCTTACAAATGAAACCCATAACTTACCATTTAAACCCTCCCTCCTAAAACCCTTTACAATTTAAGTCCGGAGTTTACACTTTAGCCCCTGACTCCATAAAATCTTTTCATTATAGGCTCGCACTTACACTTTAACCCTCGGAAATCAAAAGTACCTCATTTGGCACCCCGAAACCAACACCCCACTAATTATTATTTGATTTTGGACTATAATAATATACAATAATAATAAAGATTACTTCTTGGGTTTTGGTTTTATTATTTAATTACTCTATTTAAAACGGGATGTTACACACTAGGTCAAGTGCATGATTTGTGTATATGATTCATGAAAAGGTGTTCGAGTCAAATAGCGACCCGAATATGGATATTCGCTACAGTTAAGTAGTTGTAAAATTCACATATCAATGTGAAATCTTAGTATACTATCCATTGATTCTAATTGTTTCCAAGTTTCTAGTAGGTTATAACTTAGTTTCTAGTTACTAAGTCTAGTATGTGTCGTGCCTAGACGTACAACTAAGTTTATCAAATCTATAACTGACTCGAATTTGACGGTTGTCACACCTTTGATGACAATTTCATTCGGAATTCTGGTCCACTCATGTTACTACTCACATTATGGAGTCTGGTGCCCCTCCTCCGGAATGTCCGAACATTTAAGTAATTCATGAAGTTGAATTTGAAACCCATTTTGGACCCTCAGAAACAACACTTGATTCAGAATCTCGATCAAGTCAACCTTCTCCATCCCCTTTTATTTCTCAAACTGTTTCCGGTCCCTCACTCACCTTTCCTCCATTTGATTCCGAACATTTTAAACCTTCTCAAGTTGAAGGGAGAATGGTCAACCTTCCCTTGAATCAAATGTAGATGGATTCCATGATGCAAATGCTAAATTTGACTCCAATCCGATCAACAACGACTCCAATCTAATCAATAATGATGATGATGTAATTTGTTTGACTTCCCACCTGATGACGATGTCAACCTATCTGGTTCATAAGTTTAGGGGGAGCCTCATCCACAAGTTCAAACCATTCAGGGGGAGCAACACAACCCCAATTGTTGATATCAGATCTTCTGCTGCTCAAGAACTACCGAGACTTCACATCTGGACTCAAGATCGTCCTCCAAATCATGTTATTGGAAACCTTAATGTTGGTGTTCAAACTCGCTCTGCCACAAGTGTTCAAAATGAATGTCATTTTTCGGCATTTATCTCCAGGGTTGAACCCAAATCCATCAAGGGAGTATTAGAACATGCCAATTGGATTACAACCATGCAGGAAGAATTGGCAGAATTTGATAGAAATGAAGTATGGACTCTCGTCCCTCCTCCTCCGGATCACCCAATTATTGGTACAAGATGGGTATTCCGAAACAAACTAGACGACGCTGTAGTTATCATTCGGAACAAAGCAAGATTGGTTGCTAAAGGATTCACACAGATCGAAGGCCTTGATTACAACGAGACCTTTGCCCCTGTTGCACGTCTTGAAGCTATCAGAATCTTTCTTGCTTATGCAGCTCATAAAGGCTTCAAGGTTTACCAAATGGATGATAAGAGTGCTTTTCTAAATGGTGAACTTGATACTGAAGTATACCTTCAACAACCTCCTGGTTTTGTTAATCTCTCATTTGCAAATCATTTCTATAAGCTCCGGAAAGCTGTTTACGGCCTCAAGCAAGCTTCTCGCGCCTAGTACGAGACGCTCACTGGTTTTCTTAAGAGTTCCGGTTTTCAAAGAGGTATTCTTTGTGACAACTCGGAACTTTTATCTCGCACACTTAGTCAATTCAATCAAAGTTAAACATGTTTTGTTGACTTCTGGCACTGTTTGAGGGTACGTTTAAGTGATTATAAGCTTGAGTGTGACCAAGGTTGAGTCTAGGAATGAGTCAGCAAGTCGTATACTGTCAAAACGAGGCCATACACACCTTTAGAGGGAGTGTACGGCTATACACATGGGTGTGCGGCCGCACACACACCTCCTGGCAGCACACTCCCTTCTTGACAGCACACCCACCCTATATAAAGGATAGACCCCTTTCCTTTCATTCCTTTAACACCTTGGCAGCACACAACACCTTTTCTCTCAAGACTCTTCAACCGCAAACCCTCCCAAGGCTTCAAAAACATGAGTAATCCATCCCTTAGCTTGTTGTACTTGAAGAACCACTTCATCTAAGCCTTGATTCATCAAGTTTCATCATGTTCTTCATCCCTTGAAGGAGTGCGGCCGCACACGTTCATAAGGTTGGCCGCACACTCCTAAAACAACCTCCAAGTGAGAGTTTGACTTCCATATTCGAGATAGACATGCCCATAGCCTTGCTACACCTTGGAAATGGCATTTTTGGACATTTTGGTGTGGGGTTTATGACCGCACACACCTGTGTACGGCCGCACACACATCTGTCCGGGAGCACACTCCAAGTGTGCGGGATAACCCTCTAGGCAGTCTCTACTTAATCAGATTTCGTAAATGAACATATATAAACTATGGCAGATGTAGTTTATGTTATTTATTTTCTCGAGAGTATAAAGTACTATTATTCAAGGATAGTTATTGCTTTATACTGTTTCTCGCTAGTAAACTAGATTATACAGAATTGTGAGGCTCTACTTCAATACTGTGCACTTAGGTGTATAGTGATAAATCCTTTTAGTATAACCAGAGTCTCCTGGAGGGAGAGCGTGAGATTTGTGAATAGATCTATTTGGGAATGACAATCCCACACATGAACTGCTAGCTACAGTTAGGCGGGCACGCCTGGGGTGAACAAATGTCATTTAGCTTAACGCCTGAAGAACGTTATAAAGGTCTCTCGGTCATATCAAGTATGGTTATACGACTCGCAAATAAGTATAAACTAACTTTGTTTACGGACTCTACCCTTCATTAGTTTTATTTTGAGTAATAAAACTACTTTTATATATATACTGATAGTATTCAGGGATTTCTAAACTGGCATCTCTACCTCTAGGACAGATAACATGTTTTCTAAAACTTATGGTTTATCATCTACTAATAGATACTCTTTCTAAACTACCTTTCATAAGAAAATATAGGATTTTCTTGAGGAACACTCTTCAAAGGAATTAAAGAACAATTTTTCTCTAAAACTAAAATGCTTATGAACTCACCAGCTTTATGCTGATATTTTTCAAACTGCTTGTATTCTCAGGGCAACGATAGACAGGTACCTTCGCTCACTTTTGGAAAAGCCGGAGCAATAAGAGCCATGTTTTCTATATTATATACACTTTTGATGTATTTAAAACAAGTTTCAAACTGATGTAAACACTTTTCATATTTGTATTCAATGTTTGGTTGTGTTTGCTATGCTTGCTATACAAATGTTGTGATACTACGCATGACGTCCTCCACCCCGGAACAATTTCACCATTACGGTTTCAGGGTGTGACATTCTTGATCCTACCCTATTCCGAAGATCAAATGCAAAACATCTCATGCTTGTCCAGATATATGTTGATGATATCATTATTTGGTTTACGGATTCATATATGGTAAACAACTTTGCTAAATTAATGATCAATCGATTCCAAATGAGCATGAATCGTGAATTAACCGTCTTCCTTGGTCTCCAAGTCAAACAGACCAATCGAGGAATATTTATTCATCAAGAAAAATACATTTCGAAACTTCTCAAAAAGTACTCAATGGACACATGTGCCTCAGCCAAGGTACCCATGGGCTTCGGACACAAAATCTTCTCGGGCCCATCTGGTGTTGCAGTTGATGAAAAGAAGTACAGAGGAATGATTGGATCCTTACTCTATCTTACAGCAAGTCATCTGGACATTATGTTAGCAACCTGTCTTTGTGCCAGACCTCAAAGGTACAAAGAGTCTTTGAATTTGGTACCCAACAAACGAGAGTTTTCTTTTTCAAGCTTACTCAGATTCAAACTATGGTGGTCTTCAATTGGATCGAAAAAGCACATCTAGTGGCTGTCAATTATTAGGAGAACAATTGTTAGTTGTTTCCGAAGCAAAATCGTTTTACATTTCAGAACTATTGCCTCTCGGAATAAACAATATCATTTTATGTGTCTTTTTATCTAACCATCAGTTTCAGTGTTAAGTTGTATAGCTCCTAAATCGTTTAAAGTTCAAAGACCAATATAGTCACATTGGTCACAATCTTGTCTCGGAACTTACTTCATAAGATCATCCCGGAATTCAAATCCGGAACGGTAGGAAATTCTTTCTATCCTTCATTCCAGAAATTTCAAAATTTTTACTCCAGAATATTTCTCAAATTTGCTCTGGAATTCTTTTCCAAACTTTCATTCCGGACATCCTTTTAAAATTTTACTCCGGAAACTCTTAAAACTTTCTCTTCGGAATTTGTTCTTGATTTGGCTCCGGAATTTTCTTAAACTTTTACCTCCGGAATTTTCAAAATTTAGCTCCAGACCATTTTAAGCGCACATGCTTCATTCCGGAACGAATCACAAACTTTCATCCCAGACTTCTCTTTTTACACGATCCTTATCGTGTCTTCCTTGAAATCTGCGCCTCAATTGCACATTCCCATAAAGCAAACATCCCATCGTCGTTTATGGTTTCCATTTTATGCTATCACCCATCCCACCCTTTCATTATCTCAGGTCAATTCACTCCCTAAAACGGATAAACATTAAATGCAACCCATTTCCATTTCGGACCCTCGTCATTACCGTTTCTGACCCGACTCGTTTCCATCACCTATATAAACCTCTTTAAACCCCCATTTATCCCTTTATGCGCACAAACTCTCCAAACTCTCACATCCTATTATGTGTTCTTGTGTTCTTCAAGCTCTCATCTCCCACTCAACAATGGTGTCTTCATCTCCCACCAAAACTGCTCCCAAAGTCACCAAATCCATCGACAAGAAGAAATCATCCAAGGAACCATCATCTTCAATGTCACCAGGACCCTTTCTCAGGGATACCACTCAGATTTTCTCCCTTAACACCATGGATTTCGACGAGCCAATTCGTGTGATGATTGAGTTCATCGCTCATCATCCTATTTCAGTTCCCCTCACTAAAATCCTAGAACCACCACTTCCATTATCCCTTCTTTACACTGCATTTGAGAGGGTCTAAATCAACGATGACGTTTTAGAAACCAAAATCACAGGTGATTGAATCGTGCCCATCCACAAGTCGACGTTTCTCAGGGCAATTGGAGTCAAGGAAAACCCCAAGGGTTTTGAGGTTCACAAACCAACCAATGAAGAATTTCAACAATTTTTGAATCACATCGGATACGATAAAAAATACAAGGCAAAAGAGTTCAAGAAATCTGTTGTTTCCGGTCTCTAGACCGTGTTGATGAACTTTATCATCCGAGGGCTATCCGAAAAGCTCAGTGGTACGGACACCTTGAGCAAGGATTAGTTGTATGTGGTGTACAACATCTTTTCAGGAAGAGACAACGTAGTGGACCTTTCTGAAGTATTATGTCAAGACTTCTGAAAATTCGCCATCAAAGAGAAGGACAAAGAGATTTCAAGCCCTAGGTTTTGGGCCTTGACAATCCAAGAGCTCTACAAAGAGAGGTACAAACCAATTCCAGGTGCAACAATTCCGAAAGAGGTATACGTTTCCTTTAAAACTGTTAAGCATTATCACATTCCAGACCACTCTTCTTTTGGACCTGTTCGACGCTTGCCGGAACATATGTTGGCCTTCATTCCTTCCGGATCCATTCATCTAAAGAACCACTTAGAGACTTCAATTGTGTACAACCCAACACAATCTACCCAAGTCCCCATTGAGCCCACTCCGGAAGTGGCCAAACCGACTCCGTCCGGTGGAAAGAACACTAAGAAATCCGCCAAGAGGAAATCATCCCCCATTGAGCCAAAAGCCAAACAGAGAACCAAAGTCAGCTCTTCCTCTCAACAGGAAGGAGCTCATGACATTCCGGATGACTCTGTCCATCCGAACACCCCACCTACCCACTCTTCCGAAGTACCCTTCGGAGTTTCAATATCACATACACACTCATGGGGAGTCTGCACATAATCCACCCTCACCTTCCTAAAAAGGTGATGCTGGTGTTGAACAAAGTCCCTTGCCCCCTGGAACAAGCCCACGTGTCACATTTGATATCCCTCCTTCTTCTACACAAGCATGGTCCGAAACCCCTGTTCCGGACCCCAAGAATTCCGAGGCTGGAGTAGTCCCTCCAACCTCAAGTGCCTCATCTGGTCTGATAGCCGATAAGGGTACAGGACGACCAGGTGCTAATAACCTCTTTGGGAAGATTTTGTTGACATGTCTCATTCTCGGCATCTAGAGCTCACTCGATCTCAAGTTGAATCTACTCTGATCGCAATCAAGAAGAGAGCCATTCAGAGCAATCAACCATTTGTTGCCCCAACTGATGATGAAGCCGATCTGGAGTTTTCTTCTGGAGAAACTCCAAGAACCCCTCACAATAATTTCATACAGATAAATCCGGATGAAGAGCTTTCGGAGGATGTAATCTTCAATGAAGATGGAGCAACTGTTGCTGATACTCCTATCCTGCCTTCCTTTCGATTTCAATCCAAGGCCTCCTCATCCAAATCAGCTTTTGATTTTGGATCATCCTCCTCCACACCTGAAACCGAAACAACACCTAAACTTCAAGATGATTTTTCTACTACAAAACCTGGTCTTTCTGAACCTCCAGTCCATCCGGGCTCCAACAAAAACAAATCCCACAATTCCACATCGGACATCGGATCCTCTGCTGGTAAACACATTGATCCATTTGCCCTTCTTGAAATCCATACCAATGTCTTTGAGACAATGAAGAAATCTGACACACTTGAAGGATCTATTGCCGGACTCAACAGCAAAATCGATGAAAAAGTTTCCGGACTAGATTCCAAACTCGATGCAATCCTCAAATCCTTATCCGAAAACAACAATTCCGGACCCACAGATGCTAAACTTGAAGCACAATTAGACCAGCTCATATCTCTTCGCCTCAAACACACAATCGAAGAAGTTGAACAAAAATATGATGCTTCTGTCGATCATTATCTTAACACCATCACCCAAATGCTCAAAGTTCACGACCACTTTGTTGCAGCCACCAATGAGCTAATAAAGCATACTCATGTTCGTCATGAGAAACAAATTCAGAGGCTAGAGAAGGTGATCGGGAAGAAGGATGAGATGAACTTAATCATGCAGCAGGTCCTCCTCAAACTTCGCAGAGCTTGTTGGAACATTGTTGATGTTCTGAATCATAAATTCGATGAAATGCTTTCCGTTCTTTGAAGGTTGTTTGATCATCTCAAGGCTCAAGCTCCCACTGCTGAAGCGTATGACACTCTTACACTCCAACTCAACATCGGCTTCCAAAAGGTGTTTGAGAAATTTTCAGATATGAAATAATCTCTTTTACTTGCACCGGTTCCCAGGACCACCGATGCAAGAGGGGGAGAAGGCCCAAGTAGAATTTGGAAACCTGTCTCGGAATTTACACTCCGAGATGAAAATGAAAGCTCAGATGACTTGCAGGTTCTTTCCAGTTCTCCCTAGAAAGATGATGAAAGTGATGAAGAAGCGGAGTTTGTCACCAATGTTGTAGTAGGACTTCAGGCTTCAAAGAAGCTCCCTACTAAAGTGACGACTGAGGAAGAACTAAGAATCTGGTCTACAGTCTCATGGCCATCCACACTGCCCGAGGTTCTTCAAAGGAGTATCAAAATAGCTAAGGCTAAAACCCAATTAATGGTTGACACCTTACGGGCCACTTCATCCATGCTTCCACCGATTCCTGCTCCAAGAATTGCTCCTATTGATCAAGTTTCTCCCCTCTAGATTCCAGAATACATTCCGGAAGAACCTCTTCAAACATCTCCTCCGAAATTCATCATCGATGAAAACATGCAACAAATTCTTTCCACTCTTAATAAAGACAAGGGTAAGAAGCCCATCATGGAAAGCTATCAGGCTCACTATTCCGGACCTCCACCACAGCCAAAATCTGGATGGTCCCAGGAAGAAATAAATCAAGCTTTAGAGGAAAGCATCCAGATTCAGACGCTCAATGATAATCCCAATCCGATGCTTGGACTTTCTCCTTTATGCCGTGAAGGAATAATTCAGGATTTGGACATGGTGCCCTTCATGTACTATGACATTCCTACCAATGATTCGGAAAAACTCGATTTGCCTCTCTCTCTCTCTCCTTACAGCAAATTCTACATCAAATGGACTCCTCTCCACCCTAAAGATGATCCGGAATTGATTGTCCGGATCGAACGTGAAAGGCTGAAAACTTTCTATTCCAAGAATGCTCTTCCTCAAAAAGAAGTATGGCCAAGGAAGAGAATGACAAAGATCTCAGGGCTTAGAAGGAAGATTTTGACCAAGTTTGAACTCAACTGCATTCTGTTCCGGTTCTACATCATCCGGAACAAACCAACTCAATACACCATTACTGATGTTGATTTCCCTACAATTAACCCCAATGATATTCTGACCATTGCGACACACCTCCGTAGTCATTAAGATGACAATCTTAGCATGGGAGCTTATCATGCTGCCTTAAGATTTCTTAAGGACTATGTTGCCGAATTCTGTCGATGTGACTACGAGCTAGCACATTTATTTAGAACTCAAAATTATCTTGCCAAGATTGATTATGTTCTACCGGAAGCTGAGTTGCTTGCAGAAGGACCCATCGATGAGCCGGTATTGGGTTTTGTCTACAAGCCAATAAAGACAAACAAGAAGGACTTCTTCCGAGTCCTTGACAAACACCCGGTCCCTACCAAAGCTCTTCGGAAGTTCATCGATCGGGCATCTAAATCTGACGCTCCTGAACACGTTAAAGCAAAGTTTGTGAGTCAATTGCAGTGGTATATCGTAGTTAGAGAATGGTTGTTCAGGGAATACACGTTCATCAAGGAAGAAGCGAACTGAGCTGACCTGATCGGTAATTTCACTTAGGGGAAGATTGTTGGAACCTGAAAGTGAACATCTAGCAATCATCCAACATGTTCCAAAGTCAGCTTGAGTTCCGAAGATGAAGTCGTTTTGGGATCAGTTTGTGGTTCGAAGTAAAGATTAGGTCCGGATGAGAAGATCTTGAGTTGGTGTTCCAAACGAAATGAAGGCATTCCGGAATGGATGTTATGTCTGGAATGTTAATATGTCTGAATCAGTGTTTTATCCATTTGTATTAATTGTTTTTTTCACTTAGCTTGATGTTACATATCATAGGACTAAATATCTTTTGTCAAACTTAGATAATCAGAGTGTCAGAAGTAACTATATTATCCGGTCGTATCACCTATGTATGTATTTGGTTTATACGATGCAATTTGTTCTCCTATTTATAGGAGCATTCAATGCTAAATCAAGTGACGGATTATTCAAACACAAATAGCACTATTTCAACTTTCTTCACCTTCTATTCTCTTCAAGTCATTTACTCAAACATTCTCTTTGTTCTTAATTTATTGTCTTTACACTCATCATTATCCTCATTCTTCATTTATGTCTTGAATATTTTGTTGAATGCATTAACTCATACTTGAATGGTCTATCCAGACTTGACTGGAACATTCCTTAGCAAGCAGACATTGATCTTAAGCATTAACTCAAGGTTTGAGTTTTCAAACCTTGTCCCTGTGCATAAGATCTTTACAACTCACAAATGTAAATATATATGTTATGTTTTTAGTAAATATAAGATATATACAATGGGAAAAAGGACACATTTGCAAAAGGAAGTTTTGATCCCCGTGTTGTTGGGTATAGATCTTCTTTAAAAAAAAATTCATTTTAAAATTTCTGAAATTAGAGTACTTATCAATTAGCATCATCATTCGGTGAACTTGAACTTCCCTTGTAGTTAATTTTGTTATTTGCATCCGTTTTGGATTATCCCTTACACCACCATTTTTCTTTTTTCTTTTTTATATTTTGACAATAAACCCCTTAGCTATTCGTTTTTTATTTAGATATAACACAAAAAAAAAATATGAGGATTGACAAAATTAATGGGGAAGTAATCAAGTAAAGATTTGTTGTAATCTTCAAATTTTACTCATTATGAAGATAAAAGACAACCGGTAAGCTTTTTTCATCATGTCCATCTTTAGACTTATTACCTATACGTGTTTTAGGTTAGTTCCAAATTGAATGGTGCTCACTGTTTTTATGTCGTACTTACTAAGATGAAACTTATATTCTTGTAAATAGAATAGTAAAAAGTATCATAAGTTTTCATTCGTATGTTATATGGATATTTGTTCTTCCACTGCTTATTTTTATATATCTATAAAACTTTATGGTAAATTGACAAATATGCTCCTTAGTTAAGTAGATAGTGTATTAAGTTTTGCTTATTCACTTTAGACATTATTTTGTTTCAAAAACACGAACGAATTGTTTCGAAAAAAAGAACAATAAGTTAATTTTTAAAATGAAGGATTTATTATCAACAAATGAAAAAATAAAAATGACAGGGTACGATGAACCTGATTCCTGATTTTGCCAATTAAGCAATTGCCTCGTGGCTTGGTTATTGTGCCTCGTTTACATTTTTCTTTCTGCAAATCTATAATCTCTTAGTAAATTCTAAAATTCTAATTCTGATTTTTTCCTTTCCAATTTAGAACTTTTAGGACTTCCATTTTTAATTACATTTGATTTTAAGTTATAATTTTGTCAGAATCCATTACAAATGTACAATTGTATTTAGCTAATTTCATAAATGGCATATTGGGATTAACATTTCATCTAGAATCATCTTTTGTTTAGCAAGTTTGATTATAAAATGAATGAACATAAGTTTTTTATCAGCACTAAGTTTATATGTAGCTTGATCGTTTCTAAACTATCTATTTTTATCCAAACCAAGTTGGATGTGAGAATCTAGTGAGTTGATGTATTTTCAAATTTAAATCTAGATTCAATTGATTGTTTCTAATGTACAGGCACTAAACTTAAACTTCTAAGTGTTTTGATTTAGCAATTTATATCACATGTGTTTAATTTAAGCTTTCTATTTATTGGGTCTCTCATAGAAATATATGTATTTTAAATGTAATGCAAGTGTTTAACTTTAGTAATTTATATCATTATATTGTATATAATATATGTATTCCTCTTAGTCAAACACGGACATCTTTAAGTCTTACAAATTATGAATCGTAAGTCATAGATGATATATTCTAATTTGGTTTTCTTGTAGGGTCTATTTCACAAAAGTCAAATTCGGATCTCCTCCAAAGGACTATTATGTACAAATTGACTCCAGAAGTGACGTGTTATGGGTCGCTTGGAGACCTTGTGGGCTCTTTTAATTCCTTTTTTATAAGGGTTTACTTTTGTGAATAAACTAGTGGTTGTACTATCTATAAGATTTTTTCATTCTTTGAGCATATTTCTCTTATGCTCTATGACCCTTCAAGCTCATCAACATCATCTCTTATCTCATGTTCAGACTAAATATGTTATCAAGCGGGTGAAACTCCTAATTCCAGCTCATGTTCACGTAATCAATGCACATACACAATTCACTATGGAGATGGTAGTACAACATCAGGTGATTATATATATACTAGTAGAGTACCCGCGCAATGCGGCGGGGTAGATAGTTCCTTTCTGAAAATAGTTTCCGTGCGGCGATTAGTTACATTTTCGTGTCAATTTCAGCTTTTACCTTATATATATATATATATATATATATATATATATATATATATATATATATATATATATATATATATATATATATATATATATATATATATATATATATATATATATATATATATATATATATATATATAATCCATTTTCTCTATAATTCTTTGAGTAAATAACTGAAATCGTCCTTATGGTTTGCTTAAAATTGCTCGTTTGGTCCCTAAGTTTTTTTTTTGCACTCGGATCGTCCCTGTGGTTTGATTTTGTTGCGTTTTTCGTCCCTTACATACATAAATTTGGAGACCAAACGTGCAATTTTGACCAAATTTATGTATGTAAGGGACGAAAAACGCAACAAAGTCAAACCACAGGGACGGTCCGAGTGCAAAAAAAAAAGTTAGGGACCAAACGTACAATTTGAGCAAACCATAGGGACGATTTCAGTAATTTACTCTAATTCTTTTTATATAAATGAAATTAATTTATTATGTTCTTGGTAAGTAGCTTCTCATGTCTTAATAACTTCTCTTTTATTTTAAGTGAATTAAAAAAATTATTTATAAGTTTATAACCATTGTATTATAGGTTGATGAAAACCCGATTTAATCATCACAATTGATTTTTTTTTAAAATAATATATGCTTGCAAAATGTGTTAAATTTTGGTGGCTTTAGTGATTGTCACCTTATTATGCTAGTAGTATTTTTTTTCTTTTGCAAACATAAGCATTACTATTATAAAAAAAATACAATGTTTATTATGGATTTTGGTCAAACTATAGTGCGTTTTATGGTTTTACTCTAAATTAAACTCATATTTAAGGGGCTTTTTTTGTTTACGCTCCTCGCCCGAAGTATATTTGGACTGACCCTATCGATAATGAAATTGAAGAATGGTTTAACATGGGCCGAATTGGTTTCCAGTTTGTTTATTGAATATAGAGAGAATCAAATGCATACTTAAGAAGTATGATTAATTTAAAATAAGGGATTAACACTAATAAAGGATAAAGCAACTAGTTTAAAATAAGGAATCAATTAAGTAGTTTAAAACAAGGGATAAACATTAATAAAAAAAATTCATAATCTATTAGTAATCTAAACTTTTCGGTTTTGATATACACGAATTAACGAAGTTGGCCCGGCTACCAGTAATATAATAAACTATCAGGATGTTCTTAAAAAAAGGACACATTGGCAAGTTTTGGAGCAATATGTCATAACTAAGTAACTAGCATTCATTATCTTGCTTGGTCACTAAGTTTTCTTAGTTCTTAAGTATTTCTTTAATATAAATATGGGTGTTACGTTTTTACTAAATGTAAATATTTAATACAAATGTATATGTTATGTTTTTAGTAAATATAAGAGATATACATGGAAAAAAAGTAAAGTAAATGATATAAAAGATAAAGCAATAGCTTTAGCTTAAAATAGTTGAGTTGTTCTTATTATTATGTGAGTAACTTTAGTCTACCTCTTTATTTCTTTATGACCACCAACAAAATTGTCATGTTGTGCTAAACTTTTAAGTTACACCACTAATGAGGGATCACTTCTGTAAGTTATTTTAAACATTACATGGAATATTTCAATGAGAAGAAGTTTTTATAGACAGGTTGATTAAGTTGATTATTTATCCGAGGAAAGAATAGAAAGACAAGAGATACGAAATGTCGATGGTTTATACTATTGTTACAAATGCAATTACTTCAACATTACTCGCCGCCGTTGTGTTGCTGCAGACGGTTTTTGGGTTTCCGGCAATTCTCACTCTATAGAGAGCTTTCCCAGTAAACCATAGAATTGAGTTTAGTGAACTTAGAGACAGATAGTTTCAGACATGGTAGGTTGTTACATATGGATACCTCTCCAAGTGGTATTATTGGATTCTTTGCTAAAGGAAGTTATGATCTTCATGTTGTTGGGTACACAACTTCTTTAAACTTTTGTTTTTCTATTTAAAATATTTGAAATTAGAGTACTTATCAATTAGCATCATCATTCGGTGAACTTGAACTTCCCTTCTAGTTAATTTCGTTATTTGCATCAGTTTCAGTTTCTGATTATCCCTTACACCACCATTTTTATTTTTCTTTTTTTATATTTTCACAATAAATCCCTTAGCTATTCGTTTTTTCGTGTCAATTTATGATTTTGGCTTTTATATATATATATATATATATATATATATATATATATATATATATATATATATATATATATATATATATATATATATATATATACTAGAAAATTTTGAGGCCCGTGCTAAGCACGACCCATGGAGGGTAATTTGGGTATTTCTTTTACCGTTTCTAAAGTATGTTGTGCTAATAACCAAAAATGTGAAAGTAGAATGCTATAAATGGGTGGATTTTCAATGTACGATGCATTAATAAGAAAAACAAAATGATAGAATATTGTTATAATCAACATATAAATGAAAATTCATTGTGATATCCTGATATCCTTTTTTCAACTTATAGAAAACCTATCAATATCATTTGTTCTGCACTTTACGGATATTGGGATTAATCATGAAATACCATCTTTGATTCTGCTTCAAGGCTTTATCCACTTGTTCCTTGGTTGCTCGTTGATCTTGATTTCTATATCCACTGCTTCGTTCAACGTGACCTAAAGAAGTAAGTATAAATCAGACGGATTTGGTATTGTAAAAGCTTTTTTTAGATCTTGCAACCATCATAACATAGATGTTGCAATCAAATAGGTAATTGAACAAACTCGATTCAATTGTATTTTGAAAAATCTTCCCAATGATAGCAAGGTCATCCAAATTGAAAGTAATTGTCAATTTTATATTGCATAGAACTGTGTAAGTATAATGTCTTAACAAGACAAAAATTGAAAGATAATGCTATAACTGAAACTGCATTGCCATTTCGTGCATCAAACTCTATAATATATAATATCTTCATTCAGTTTCCAATAGGTGGACCAAACCTGAATAATCATGATATTAGTAAGGTGTATTTGCTAGGGTCTTTTCCTTTACGCAGCATCCCTTGCCTTTGTATCGTGCAATATGAGCAATTAGAAAGTCAACCGAATATTAGATCAATGATATAAAGTTTAAATGATACATGCTATTGATGGATACTGAACCCAAATGTTTTGTGATAGTGAATGTGATCAAAATAAAAAGGGAACAAATAAAATAATATCTCATCCACCCTCCCCCGGGATTGACAAATTTTATAAAAACATGGAATTTGAAGGATTCCGACAGAAATGAGTTTCATCCACTTAACAAGCAAACAATCCCGGTATGATGACTTGTAAAGCATGTTTGGGTGATGTATGTAGAATTCATGACTAACAAAAGAAACAAACCTTTCCTCATGAACTGCATCAGCCCATTCCACAAATTCAAATTCAACTTCCTCACTAAAACATGATTTCGACAAATAATGGATAAGATGTACACCTAATGACTCACAACAACTTAAGTAGATCTTTCATTTTAGAATCATAAACAACATGAGGCAAATAAATTTTTTATCATCTCTTATATCTCTAAAAGCACTCAAAAAAATCATAAGGGCATTTATGCCTGCCAATCTCAGAAGCATCTAATGTTTCATGATGATCTATTAGAGCTTGATAAATTACAACTAACTGATTCATGTTAAACAACAAACTAACTGATTCACGTTGATCAGCAAACCTGATAGATAAGCAATATAAGAATAAATGAATATGTGCATACATATAGAAACTGGTAGCTAAGTACTGCTCACAAACTCATGATTCAAGTGGTTAACCAGTTTAATCATCAATCCTTCAACCTATAGAATAAGTTTCTTAGCATCCTTCCTCCTTTCCATCGCAAGCCACCTACATATATACTTTAAATTAAAGTCAAGTGTCACTGTCCAAACAAATTAATAATCGGTGGTTTCCACAAAGAAAAATTCTTTGACAAATTGTGGAACAGGTTATAGGCATCCAACAAGAGCTCCTATTTATATAAAATAAAATAAAAAAAGTGACTAACTTCTACCGTTGCAATCTTTAACTTTCTTTTTTTTCATGGAATTGAAACAATTTTTCATCAAACCTTGATTAAATAAGATGCATATTTATTGTTTCATTACTTAACAACTTGTTTGTCAGGTAAGTTATCATTATAATGAATAAAATGATAACTGTATATTTAGCAACACACATCAATCAACAAAAATAACAAATTGCTTTATCTTCACTCGAGAAAAAATTTTGTTAAGAATAATTTGAACACATTTCATTGTACAAAATTCCAAATATATTATTAGTTTATACCTGTTTGATACCAAACCAACCAAATAATATGGATATTTATTAACAGGCTTGAAAATCACATAAAAAGACACTTTGATATGAAAATTCAAAGAACTCATTCTTTGTTTCATTGATTTTCATTGCATCATCGAAAGGATCCATCTGTGCAATATATATATATATATATATATATATATATATATATATATATATATTGATTAAAAGTATTGCTATTGAAATTAAGAAGCACCAACTTTATAAAAGAAATAAAGGATGATGATGCAAGTTCGAGTAAAATCCCTAGAAGATTATCAACAATCAAAAGCAAGAACTAAAAAGCATCCTCGTCTAATTTAAGATCTGAAGAAGACAGACCATATTCTATCACAATACTTGAAATTTGAATGAGTTTCAAACAAATCAAAAACCCAGCAAAGTTGGGTTTCAAAAAAACCGAAAAATGAAATGTTAATATTACGAAGGCCTCCGTTGTCCAACCCACTCTCCGTAAAACCGTAATACTAAAAATTTCCAACAAGAAAACCCATGTGTAAAACGATGAAAATAGACAAAATATATTTGTCCTAATTCCAACCGGAAAACCTATGTTCATTTTTACTTAATGCAGAAAGAATGATTTAACAGAGAAAGTTAGAAAACCAATTTAAGAGCATAACGCACATTGTTTGATGTTTAACAGATCGATCACTTCCATTTTTTTACATCCTTATCTGTGTCATGTTTTTCTCAGATAATGTTTTTGGACATCTTTTATACACAAAACTTAATCAGCAAAAGAAAAGATAAATGGCCTATGTTAGGATACACAATCACGAACACAACAATAGTTGGTAGAGATACAAAACTTATGATGGGAAAAAAATTAACTTATGATCATATAATTTTAAAATCTTTATTACCTACTAAAATTGAAAGTGGAGTTAATGTATATCAAAATTGTTACCTGGGTATTTGTGGAAGAGATAGATACCTCATATTCCTTCCTTTTGTTGGCCTTGACTGCTGCAAAAATAATGTTCTCAGTTAACTTTTGGCTTTGCTACCAAAGCCGTCACTTGTGTTCCATCATTTGAAAAATCCTTAGTGCTACCCAAATCATCATAAGGACCTGCCATAATATAGAAGTAACACTAACCATAGATATGAAATAGAGAAAATAACTAACTCACATGATACTAACAATATGATTGTTGATTGTGCTCGAAAAAACTTCATAATGTTAGTATCTTCTTTTAATAAAAGAGTTCTCTAATTTAATTGTCCATTGAATCACCATTGGAAATCCATTGGGAAATACACAAGTCAATGGCTTTTTTTTCACTACATACTTGATTAAAAGACCATAAATTTGGGAAAATTTTCACCAAAACTCTAGCCTTTTAAATTTTTCCTTGAAAGCTTGTCTTGTTATTCAAGATGTGGTTATGTAATTGGGAGCACGCAAAAATATTATGTTAAGATTTATGGAGTCTTAAACAAATTGACAAGTTCCTAAGAGTTCAAGGGCCATAAATGTAACATTAATTAACAATTGAATTATTCAATTGTTTAATAGTGAATGTCGGCAAAACATAATTTAATATTTATGGACGGTGGCCGCACAAAATGCATTGTCAAAGTTTTGGACGACAAAAAAAAAGTAATATTTCAAACTTTGCGGCACACTTTTTTTGTGTGAAATGAAGGAAAGGATTACGACAATTCTTACTATAAATATTCATCTTCTTCTTTCAATTGAAAGTGCAGAGCGCAACACAACTCAAGTTCATATATATACACAGAAAGAAATTAGTGAGGTATTATTTTTGTGCAGAGCCTTAATTTTTGGCAGCCAAAAAATTACGAGTGATATCTTACAGTGAGTGATCAGATTACAAGGGCAGATTTTAGCCTTGTATGATTGTAATTTTCTTTAGTGTTAATAAAATCCCCTCTCTCTTGTTCGCCCGTGGATGTAGGTCAGATTAGACCGAACCACGTTAAATATCGTGTTCAATTTCGTTTGCAATTTTTTCAGTAGTTTTATTCCGTGAGTTTTGCCGAAATCGTTATATCAATTTTTTCGGAAGTGCTTAACTTGTTTTGTTGCATTCCCAACAAACTGGTATCAGAGCTATGGCTGAAGATGGGAAAGTTAAGATCGAAAAATTTGATGGTCAAGATTTCGGTTTCTGGAAAATGCAAATTGAAGATTATCTCTACCAGAAGAAATTACACCAACCTTTGTCCAAAGACAAACCCGAAGCGATGACGCAGGAGGAATGGGACTTATTAGATCGGCAGGCACTCGGAGTGATAAGGTTATCATTGGCAAAGAATGTAGCTTACAATATTGTCAATGTGAAGACAACCTACAGTCTGATAAATGCGCTGTCTAATATGTACGAAAAACCTTCAGCGGCAAATAAGGTTTTCTTGATCCGGCAACTTGAAAATCTGAAGATGAAGGAGGGTAGCTCGGTGACAGACCACGTGAACGAATTCAACTCAATAATATCAAGATTGATATCTGTTGATATTGGATTTGAAGATGAGGTCATGGCGTTGCTACTATTATCATCGTTACCCGATAGTTGGTCCGGCACAGTAACGGCCGTTAGCAGTTCAGCCGGAGGTGCCAAGCTATCATTCGAAGGTATTCGCGATTTAATCCTTGGTGAGGATGTGCGCAGAAGAAGTGCCGGAGAAGCTTCCAGTAGTCTTCTAAGTACTGAAGACAGAGGAAGAAAGACCAACAGAGGAGGTGGTGGTAGAGGAAGATCGAAGTCAAGAAAGAGAGGTAAGTCGAAGAACAGGAAAGATATTACCTGTTGGAACTGTAATGAGAAAGGTCATTTCAGAAATCAGTGCCCAAAGCCTTCGGCAGACAAAGGCAAGAAGTAAGTAAATATGGCAGCAGATTCTGAAGATGATGCACTCATTTGTTGTGTTGAAAACTCAACTGAATCCTGGATCATGGATTCTGGTGCGTCGTTTCATGCTAGTCATTCCAGAGAAGTAATGCATAATTTCAAGCAGTACAAAGGAAAAGTCAGATTAGCAGATAACAAGAGCCTGGATATTACTGGAGTTGGGGATGTGGTCCTCAAGACAACTTTGGGTACGAAGTGGACTTTGAAGAATGTCAAGTTCATTCCAGACTTGAAAAGGATGTTAATATCTGTGGGGCAGCTTGATGATGAAGGTCACCATGTTACATTTGGTGATCATCAGTGGAAAGTGACAAAGGGAAACTTAGTTGTTGCTAGAGGTCAGAAACGGGGTACACTTTATATGGTGGAAGTTTATGATGCTGAAGCACATGCTGTTGAAGAAGTTGGGGCATCTACTCTATGGCACCAAAGACTTGGCCATATGAGTGAGAAAGGAATGAAGATGCTAGCCTCCAAAGGAAGAATACCAGATCTAAAGACTGTAACAGTTGATTTCTGTGAGCCATGTGTTCTTGGTAAATAGAAGAAAGTTACTTTCGTGAAGACTGGTCGTCCACCCAAGTCCGGAAAGTTGGAGCTAGTACATTCAGATGTTTATGGTCCCACTACAGTTTCTTCAGTGGGAGGATCCCGATATTATGTTACTTTCATTGACGACTGCACAAGGAAAGTTTGGGTTTATTTCTTGAAGCATAAGTCTGAAGTTTTCAGCACATTCAAGAAATGGAAAGCTATTGTAGAAAATGAAACAAACTTGAAAATCAAGTGTTTCAGATCAGACAATGGGGGCGAATACAGTAGCAAAGAATTTGTTGATTATTGTGCTGACCAAGGAATCAGAATGCAGAAGACGGTTCCGGAGACACCTCAGCAAAATGGAGTAGCTGAGAGGATGAACAGAACATTGAATGAGAGGGCTAAAAGCATGAGACTGCATGCAGGTTTACCCAAGATGTTCTGGGCAGATTCGGTCAACACAGCTGCATATTTAATCAACAGAGGACCCTCAGTTCCCATAGGGTTCAAGATTCCAGAAGAGGAATGGCAAGGTCAGGAGATTTCGCTCAAACACTTGAAGGTATTTGGTTGTGTCTCGTATGTCAAAATCAAAGACTCGGAGAGAGACAAGCTAGAGGCAAAGGCAAGGAAGTGCACCTTTATAGGTTACGGGTTGGATGACATGGGGTACCGCTTCTGGGATAATGAGAATAAGAAAGTTATCAGAAGTCGGGATGTGGTGTTCAACGAGAATGCTCTATACAAGGATGAACTTGCAAAAAGATCCAATGGTGACAAGCAACCAGAAAAGAAGGATCAAGTTGAGTTAGAAGAAATCTCAGACAATGACATTGTAAAACCTATTAGTACTCCAAAGATAGGTGAAAGTTCAGGAAGCAGTGGGAGCTCCGATGTATCTGGAGATAGTGGGAGCAGAGTGGATAGTAGTTCAGAAGATGAGGTTGCAGATGATGCAGAAACCGAAACTCCTATTATTCGTAGATCCACTAGAGCACAAAGACCTCCAGTAAGGTATTCTCCTTCAGCTAATTACTTGCTGTTGACTGAGAATGGTGAACCTGAATCTTATCCAGAGGCCTTAAGGATGAAAGATTCCATACAGTGGAAGACGGCTATGGAAGACGAGTTGAGCTCACTTGATAAGAACCATACTTGGTCCTTGGTCAAGCTCCCGGCAGGGAAGAAAGCACTGCAGAACAAATGGGTGTTTCGGGTCAAAGATGAGATTGATGGCAATAAAAGATACAAGGCCAGATTGGTAGTAAAGGGTTTCCAACAAAAGAGGGGTGTTGACTACAACGAGATATTCTCCCCAGTTGTGAAGATGACTACAATCAGAATGGTCTTGGGAATTGTAGCCTCTGAAGATCTCCATCTAGAGCAGCTAGATGTGAAGACAGCTTTTCTCCATGGTGACCTGGAAGAAGACATCTACATGGCACAACCAGAGGGTTTCCCAACAGTTGGCAAGGAAAACCTGGTGTGCAAATTAAAGAAAAGTCTGTATGGATTGAAGCAAGCTCCAAGACAGTGGTACTTGAAGTTTGATAGCTTCATGCAGAGGAGTGGGTATCACAGATGTGAGATGGATCACTGTTGTTACTTGAAGAAATTCAACTCCTCATACATCATCCTTTTATTGTATGTTGATGACATGTTGATAGCTGGGTCCGACATGCAGGAAATCAACAAGCTTAAGAAGCAGTTGTCCAGAGAGTTCGAGATGAAGGACCTAGGGGCTGCTAAGCAGATATTGGGCATGAGCATAGCCAGGAACAGAGTTACCGGTACATTAAAACTTTCACAAGCTAAGTACATCAAGAAAGTTTTAGAAAAGTTCAGCATGGCAGATGCTAAAGCCAGAAGTACACCTTTGGGAAGTCAGTTGAGACTCTCAAAGAAGCAATCCCCAAAGACGGAAGAAGACAAGAACCAGATGACTAAAGTTCCCTATGCATCTGCAGTTGGTAGCTTGATGTATGTTATGGTATGCACCAGACCAGACATTGCTCATGTAGTGGGAGTTGTGAGCAGGTTCATGTCAAATCCAGGAAAAGAGCATTGGGAGGGAGTAAAGTGGTTGTTACGCTACTTGAAAGGAACATCTAAGGTTGCCCTATGTTTCAGAAGAAAGGGTGTGATCTTGGAAGGGTTCGTCGATGCTGATTTGGGTGGATGTGTGGATTCAGGAAAGAGCACAATAGGTTATGTGTTCACAATTGGAGGTACATCAATCAGTTGGATGTCCAGGTTACAAAAGAGTGTTGCTCTCTCAACCACAGAAGCAGAGTATATGGCTATTGCAGAAGCAGTCAAAGAGCTTATATGGTTGAAGAACTTTCTATCAGAACTTGGAATGCATCAGGAGGATTGTGTATTGCATTGTGACAACCAGAGTGCAGTTTACTTGGCAAAGAATCCAGTGTTTCATAGTAGAACGAAACACATTCAGATGAGGTACCATTTCATTCGAGAATTAATTAATGATGGAACTCTAAATCTGAAGAAAATCCTTGGAACGAAGAATCCAGCAGATATGCTCACCAAGGTGGTTACCACTGAAAAGTTGAAGCTTTGTATGGCTTCAACTGGCCTTTCAGAAGTTTGAGAAAAGGCATGGCAGAGAACGAGAGAGAGAGAGAGAGAGAGAGAGAGAGAGAGAGTGTGACTAAGGAATGTCGCAAAGTTTTGGATGGCAGAGAAAAGCTAAGATGTTCAAGCCTCCAAGTGGGAGATTGTTAAGATTTATGGAGTCTTGAACAAATTGACAAGTTCCTAAGAGTTCAAGGGCCATAAATGTAACATTAATTAACAATTGAATTATTCAATTGTTTAATAGTGAATGTCGGCAAAACATAATTTAATATTTATGGACGGTGGCCGCACAAAATGCATTGTCAAAGTTTTGGACGACAAAAAAAAAAGTAATATTTCAAACTTTGCGGCACACTTTTTTTGTGTGAAATGAAGGAAATGATTACGGCAATTCTTACTATAAATATTCATCTTCTTCTTTCAATTGAAAGTGCAGAGCGCAACACAACTCAAGTTCATATATATACACAGAAAGAAATTAGTGAGGTATTATTTTTGTGCAGAGCCTTAATTTTTGGCAGCCAAAAAATTACGAGTGATATCTTACAGTGAGTGATCAGATTACAAGGGCAGATTTTAGCCTTGTATGATTGTAATTTTCTTTAGTGTTAATAAAATCCCCTCTCTCTTGTTCGCCCGTGGATGTAGGTCAGATTAGACCGAACCACGTTAAATATCGTGTTCAATTTCGTTTGCAATTTTTTCAGTAGTTTTATTCCGTGAGTTTTGCCGAAATCGTTATATCAATTTTTTCGGAAGTGCTTAACTTGTTTTGTTGCATTCCCAACATATTATGCATGAAATATAGATTTGGAAGACGCATTAATAAAAAGAAAGCAAAAACCTCAATGTAACCAAAAGAATTGTGGTTAGTGGGAATGGAAATGGAAGGCAACCGAGATAGAGGAAAGACTATGTCCACCACCACAAACCAGTAGAAAGGAAGCCACGAAGACAGACTTTTACCGAGAAACTATTAAAAATCGTTAAACTTTAGGAAAAAAAAAAGAAATCAGAACTTGTTTAAAATCGCAAAACTTACAATAAAAAATCCAACCGAAAATCGCAATATTTGTAAGAAAACCTAAGAGAAAAATTTTCAATCGGGTTTCAAATATCATGTTTAGGATTCGGAAGTCGGTAAAAATCCCAAATAACTGGGCACCATAGTCAACCAGTCCAATCCCAGTATAAATCCCGAATTAATCTCCACATGTTTGCCTCTAATCGCCCTTTGTGCCTTCTTCTATGATAGGATTCAAAAAGAATAAAGAAAAAGATCGTCAACAACAAGGAACAAGAAAACCGACAGAGGATGAGATAGGGAGGCATTTTTTTGCAATAACAGAAGTCAGTAGGAAAAACGCTAGCCCATATATCCTGACAATCGGGAGACATTGGAAGTAAGGAATTATCCAGACGGCGGATACAGGAGAGTCCAACATGAAGACAAAGTGGATCCACTTTGAAGCAACATGGTTTCTCGGAAGAATTTTTTACAATTTACAATATTTAAACCCTAGCGATGGCGAGATGGCTCCAACACCATAATATAAAGAAGAAGAAGAATAAGACTAAGAGAAAAAGATAGGTGCATGTATCGCAGAGATATCAGAGCCTTGTCGTAGGAAAGAAGAAGATTATTCACCAGCAAGAGTTGGGGAGAAAGGTCTTTCAAGCGGTGTGGCGTCTTCACCAAAGCGACGGTTGATCGGAGTCATAACCAACCTGGCCAAATGAGAGATGTTGAAAGAGAGGTAAAGTACGTGTCTATTGTGGTAGATTGCGTCGTTTGGATCGTTTGGAAGATAGGTTACGTGGCATGAGACGAAAGCCATAAGTTTGATTTAATAGGAAGGAGAAAAATAGGGTATATATATATATATATATATATATATATATATATATATATATATATATATATATATATATATAATCCAGTTTCTCTATAATTCTTTTTATATAAATGTAATTAATTTATTATGTTATTGGTAAGTAGCTTCTCATGTCTTAAAACTTTTCTTTTATTTTAAGTTAAATAAAAAAATATTATTTATAATTTTATAACCATTATATTATAGGTTGATGAAAACCTGATTCAATCATCACAATTTATTTTCTACTAAAAAATATTATATGCCTGCAAAATGTGTTAACTTTTGGTGGGTTAAGTGATTGTCACCTTATTTTTGTAGAAGTTTTTTTTTTTCTTTTGCAAACTTAAGCATTATTTTTATAAAAAAAAAATACAGTGTTTCAAACGGATTTTGGCCAAACTATAGTGCGCTTTTTGGTTTTACTCTAAATTAAACTCAAATTTTAAGGGCCTTTTTATTTTACGCTCCATGCCCCAAGTATATTTGGACCGGCCCTATCGAAAATGAAACTGAAGAATAGTTTAACATTGGCCGAATTGGGTAACATGGGCTAAATTGGGTCTTTGGTTTGTTGATTGAATATAGAGAGCAGCAAAGGCATATTTATGAAGAATGATTAGTTTAAAATAAGAGATTACACTAATAAAGGATAAAGTAACTAGTTTAAAATAAGGAATCAAGCAAGTCGTTTAAAACAAGGGATAAACATTAATAAAAACAATCGTAATCTCTTACTGACTCCTTAAAAAAATTGCCATGCAAGCGAGTAATCTAAACTTTTCGGTTATGACATACTCGAATTAACGGAGTTGGCCCGGCTACCGCTAATATAATAAACTATCATGATGTTCTTAAAAAAAGGACACTTTGGCAAGTTTAGGAGCAATATGTCACAACTTGTGACAACCCGGAACTTCTATCTCGTACACTTAGTCAATTCAATCAAAGTTAAACTTGTTTTGTTGACTTCTTGCACTGTTTGAGGGTTCATTTAAGCGTTCTAGGCTTGAGTACAGCCAAGGATGAAGTTAGGAATGAGTCAGAAAGCCGTAGGCTGACAAAAACTGGGCCATACACGTCCTTTGGAGGAGTGTACGTCCGTACACATGGGTGTGCGGCCGCACACTCATCCCTTGGCCACACACTCACCTCTAGGCAGAACACCCACCCTTATATAAAGGGTAGACCCCTTTCCTTTTATTCCTTTAACACCTTGGCAGCACACAACACCATTTCTCTCAAGCTTCTTCAACCACAAACCCTCCCAAAGCTTCAAAAACGTGAGTAATCCATCCCTTAACTTGTTGTGCTTGAAAGACCACTCTATCTAAGCCCTAAGTGAGCAATAATCGACATGTTCTTCGTGTTTGGAAGTGAGTGCGGCCGCACACCCCCTTAAGGTGGCCGCACACTCTTAAAATACCCTCCAAAGTGAGAGTTTGACTTCCATATTCGAGATAGACATGACCCTAGCCTTGTTGCACCTTGGAATTGGCATTTTGGACATCATCTTGTGGGGTGTACGACCGCACACACCTGTGTACGGCCGCACACACCCTTGTGCGACCACACACGCTAGTGTGCGACCACACACCCTAGTGTGCGACTACACACTCCTGTGTGCGACCACACACACACATCCTAGGACTACAAACCCATTTCTAAGACCCTAAACTTGTACTACAACTAAGTATGGACCTAGAACACTTGATGGATGCAAGAATGGACCTTGAAACACCTCAAAGACCCTTTCCAACATGAGTGTACAGCCACACACCCCTTGGGTCGCACACCCATGGCCGCACACACCTTTAAGGTGGCCATACACTCCCCTCATGCAATCCTTTAAGGTCCTAACACTTAGTCCAAGTAGTTCCAACTCCCTAGAGTGGTTCTCCATCACATCTAGTGGTGAAATACCTTCATTTGACTTCCTTATGTGTCATTACATGTTAATTAGGATCAAATCGTGTTCAAGGCTTCACTTGAACATCCAGCATTGCGTATCGATCCTTCTTTCAGACCACTTACCCGAGGTGAGTTCATACCCCTACATTTTCAGTGTTTTTAAAATTTTCATGGAGGAATACAAGCAAAAGCATAAGGAAACTTGTGCTAAAATATATTATTTTGTTTAAGATAATTATATTTTCAGTATGCTTTTAACATGGAGAACAGTTTTTACCAAACGATTAAGAAATCAACTCGTAGAAACAGCTTTCAAAACTAGGGTAACGAACTTATGAATCATATAGTAAAATGTAATATTTTATAAAGGATTCATTTTTATCATAAAAATTATTTTTTTATTATTATTACTTGTAAATTTGTTAGTCTAAGTTTGAGACACGTCCTTGGTAACACTCCCACAGAATCAGAGTGTAGGACTAGTACTCGTGACCAGAATCTCTTGTAGGGAGAGCGTGTGTAACGCCCCGTTCCTGGTACGTTTTTAATTTGATTAAATGGTTCTTTTTGTAAGAGCTACTCGGCGAGTTGTAGCTCTAACTCGCCGAGTAGATGTCGAATTGGACGCATGCTTTAAGTGATCTACTCGGCGAGTCCACGCCTGGACTCGGCGAGTAGGCCAGTCAGGAGGAAACCCTAATCCTTAGGGTTTGCACCCTATTTAAACGTCCTTATAGCCCCATCTCAACATCCATCACCCTCAGAGCATTCCTTATCGAAACCCTAGTCTCCATTGGAGAGTTTGAGTGATTGTTGCCTTGTGAAGGGACTTTTGGTGCACATTGGAGCAAGTGGAAGAAGGAAGGGGTTGAAGAGCTCAAGGAAGGGGACTTAGATCCAGAACACATTCATTTGTGGTCACCCATTCTGGTAATAAAGTTTCCATCTTGATTATTGATCTATTAGATCTTGTTTGTCCCTAAATTGTTGCTTTTAAGCCCTAAAACCCCAAATCCTTGGTAGAGAAACCTTATGGTTGGGCTATACTTCAGATCTGGACCCTCATTACCTTCTAGAGTTGTAAAGTCTCAGTTATGTTCGTGATTGAGGTCCCTCTTGAGCTTAGAACCCCATTAAGAGCTTAGTTTTGACATTTGGAGCCCTTAAAGCTATGCATGCATGTAAAGTTTGCAACTTTACGTGACAAGCATGCCATAGAAGCCTAGATCTGTGGTTTGGAGCCGCTGCATGGCTTAAACCAGGTCTGTATGGAAAAAGGACTGAATGAACTCGGCGAGTAGAACGCTGGACTCGGCGAGTCCTATGAACATAGCCGTGAACTCAGCGAGTTGGTTGAGCAACTCGGCGAGTTCGTTGAAGATTGCCTTGAACTCGGCGAGTTGTTAGAAGACTCAGCGAGTTGACTAGGGTTTCTTCCAAATCTTGGCCACATATGAACTCGACGAGTTAAAAAGGGAACTCGCGAGCCAATCAAGGATTTCACGACTTCTCGAGTTCAGGAAGGACTCGACGAGTCGGTGATCTGCACTCGACGAGTCGAGTCAACATAGGCTGTTGACTTTGACTGTGGACTTTGACTTGGACCAAGGGTTGACCAGTTGACTTCTGATGATTTCTGGTAATTGGGAGATTTATGAAAAAGGTTTGTATGGTACCTATAGGTGGTGGAGTTCGTGTTGGACCCAGGAGTTGAGCCTTCTTATTTCCGACGACAGTTGCGAGGTGAGTTATCCTCACTATACTAAGGGGTCTAAGGCACCAAGGCCGGCCCATTGGATATGATATCCTAGTAGTTGTATTATGTTGAGTATGAGTTAGTTATGCATGCTAGTTTGATACGCTAGAGGGTAGGTCTGTAGGACTACCTGTGATACTGATTGATTGTCTGCATGTGTATTATCTGTTACATGTTGATATGTTATGTGGGATGAGTTGAAGTTGTACTGCTTCGTGCGGTTGCCAACAAACCCTAGAGTATTCCAGATGTGAGCTGAGGGCCCGATAGGCATTCCAGACTCATACTGAGGACTTGGGAGCATTCCAAATACGAGCTGAGGGCCCGGTAGGCATTCCAGACTCGTACTGAGGGCTCGGTGGCATTTCAGATACGAGCTGAGGGCCCGGTAGGCATTCCAGACTCGTACTGAGGGCTAGGTGGCAATCCAGATGTAAGCTGAGGGCCCGGTAGGCATTCCAGACTCACATTGTGGCCCAGGGGCATTCCAGTCTGTAAAGCTGTGGACCCGTTATGTGTTGTTTTGCTCAGTTTGTTATGATATGTCATGGTGTGACATGGTTATGTGGACTGTATGTGTATCGGTATTTTGGGGGTAACTCACTAAGCTTTCGGGCTTACAGTTTCAGTTTATTGTTTCAGGTACATCAGGGGATCGCGGCAAGGCGAAGGCATGATCGTACAGCTCCTCCTATTATGTTATGTTTCTGGGAAAACTCTGATATAAATGTATTTTGAAAACAAAGTTGTAATGTTTTGATAATTTCGACATGTTTTGAAAGTTTAAATTTGGCTTGAATTTTTGGGTGTTACAGCGTGACTGTTGTGTCTAGATCTATACGGGACTGACTATTCCGCACCTCACTGGTAGCAACAGTGGGACCGGCAGGTCTACGGGTGACAAAGTCATAAAGAATATTGGCCCCAGTACATGCCATATCAAGTTAATGTATGGTCATGACCCTCACAACCTAGATAGTAGAGATTTACTTTTGTAATAATGAATCAAGTGAACTAACCTCAAAGTAATAACCGATAGATTACTGGAAGGTGTTAATAATACCTTCAGGATTTAGTTCATCACGTTTTCTTTTATTTAGTTTTGTTTATGTAATAAGGCTAATATATCCCACCGGGGGTAACGAGGGTTTTTAAAAGGAAACTGCTTTTATCGATATAAGTATGGTAGATACTTGTACACCTCAGTTTAGAACGGATAATCAATCATCAACCTTTAAGGAAAATATAGGATTTTCCCAGGATAACCCTACTATTTAAAAACGGATTGTTTAACATGTAACCAACGGATATTCATATTCATTCCACGACACCTTGGATTGTATATATCTTGTATGAATCTGGTAGTCATGGAATGAATGGGTTTTCAAACACGCTTTTCATAAGAAAATATAGGATTTTCTTGAGGAACACTTTTCAAAAGAATCAAAGAACATGTCTCCACCAAAACTAAATGCTTATGAACTCACCAGCTTTATGCTGATATTCTTTCAAAACTGCTTGTATTCTCAGGGAATTAGTAGACAGGTACTTTCACGAGTTTGGAGAAGTCGAAGCGTTAGAGTCACGTCTTTTCTATTTTACTTTTGATATGAACAAAACTCTGTATTAAACAATGTAAACCTTTTCCATATATGTATTCAATGTCTGGTTGTGTTTACTATGCTTGCTATGATACAATTGTTATGATACTACGCATGATGTCAACCACCCCCGAACATTTCTGTCGTTCCGGTTTGGGGGTGTGACAACTAAATAACTAGCATTCGTTATCATGCTTGGTCACTAAGTTTTCTTAGTTCTAAAGTATTTCTTTAATATAAATATGGGTGTTACATTTTTAGTAAATGTAAATACTTAATATAAATATATATGTTATGTTTTTAGTAAATATAAGAGAGATACATGAGAAAAAGTAAATTAAATAATATAAAAGATAGAGCAATAGCTTTAGCTTAAAATAATTGAGTTATTCTTATTATTATGTGAGTAACTTTAGTCTACCTCTTTATTTCTTTATGAACACCAACAAAATTGTCATGTTGTGCTAAACTTGTAAGTTACACCACTAATGAAGGATCACTTCTGTAACTTATTTTAAAAATCACAAGGAATATATTTCTACAAGAAAGAAGTATTTATAGACAGGTTGATTAAGCTAATTATTTGTCCGAGGGAAGAATTGAAATAGAAGAATTATCAGAAATGCAATTACTTCAACATTACTCACCGTTGTTCTGTTGCTGCAGACGGTTTCTGGGTTTTCGGCAATTCTCACTCTGGAGAGAGCTTTCCTTGTGAACCATAGAATTGAGTTGAGTGAACTTAGAGACAAATAGTTTCAGACATGGTAGGTTGTTACAGAAGGATACCTCTCCAAGTGGTGTTATTGGATTCTCTGGTAAAGCAAGTTATGATCCTCATGTTGTTGGGTACAAAACTTCTTTAAACTTTTGTTTTTCATTTTAAAATATCTGAAATTAGAGTACTTTTCAATTAGCATCATCATTCGGTGAACTTGAACTTCCCTTGTAGTTAATTTCGTTATTTGCATCAGTTTCTGATTATCCCTAACACCACCATTTTTCTTTTTTCTTTTTTATATTTTGACAATAAATCCCTTAGCTATTCGTTTTTTATTTAGATATAACACAAACAAAAATATGAGGATTGACAAAATCAAAGGGGAAGATTTTAAATAAAGATGTGTTGTAATCTTCAAATTAAGAGCTTAGTTTTGACATTTAGACTTATTACCTATACGTCTTTTAGGTTAGTTCCAAATTGAAGGGTGTTGGGGTAAACCTAAAACCATATGCAATTCTAGTTGTATCAAATCATGTTTATGTCGTACTTACTAAGATGAAACTTATAATTCTTGTAAATAGAATAGTAAAAAGTAATATAAGTTTTCATTCGTATGTTGTATAAATATTTTGTTCTTCCACTGCTTATTTACATTTATCTATAAAACTTTTTGGTTAATTGACAAATATGCTCCTTATTTAAGTAGATAGTGTATTTAGTTTTGCTTATTCACTTTAGACAATATTTTGTTTCAAAAACACGAACTACTTCTTTACAAAAAAAAGAAAAAAAGTTAATTATTAGAATGAAGGATTTATTATCAAAAAATGAAAAAATAAAAATGGCAGTGTACAATGAACCTGATTCCTGATTTTGCCAACTAGCAATTGCGTCGTGGCTTGGTGTTTGTGCCTCGTTTACATTTTTCATTCTGCAAATCTACAATCTCTTAGTAAATTCTAAACTTCTAATTGTGTTTTTTCATCCTTTCCAATTTAGGACTTTTGGGACTTCCAATTTTAATTATATTTGATTTTAAGTTTTAATTTTGTCAAAAGTCATTACAAATGTACAATTGTATTTATCTAATTTCATAAATGGCATATTGGAATTACCATTTTGTCTAGAATCGTCTTTTGTTTAGTAAAATTAATTATAAAATGAATGAACATAAGCTTTTTATAAGCATTAAGTTTATATGTAGCTTGATCGTTTCTAAACTATCTATTTTTATCCAAACCACGTTGGATGTCAGAATTTAGTGAGTCGAGGTATTTTCAAATTTATTTACAGATTCAATTCATTGTTAGTAATGTACATGCACTAAATTGAAGCTTCTAAGTGTTTCGCTTTAGCAATTTATATCACATGTGTTTAATTTAAGCTTTCTATTTATAGGGTTTCTCATAGAAATATATGAATTTTAAAAAGAATACTAAGTGCTTAGTTGTAGTAATTTATATCATTATATTGTATAGTATATATGTATTCCTTGTAGTAAAACATGGGCATCTTTAAGTCTTAGAGATTATGAATCGTGTGTCATAGATGATATATTCTAATTTGGTTTTCTTGTAGGGTCTATTTAACAAAAGTCAAATTGGGATCTCCTCCAAATGAATATTATGTACAAATTTACACCGGAAGTGACGTGTTAAGGGTCACTTGTAGACCTTGCAATGATTGCCCTACATAAAGCGGGTTGAATGTAAGTTTATCATTTCTTAATATTCCTTTTTTATAAGGCGTAGCTTTTGTGAATTAACTAGTATTTGAACTATGTATAAGATTTTTTCTTTCTTTGAACTGATTTCTCTTACGCTCTATGACCCTTCAAGCTCATCAACATCATCTCTCCTATCTCATGTTCAGACTAAATATATTATCAAGCGAGTGAAACTTATAATTCCAGCACATGCTCACGTAATCAATGCACTTACATAATTCACTACGGAGATGGTAGTACAACATCTGGTATATATATATATATATATATATATAGATATATATATATATATATATATATATATATATATATATCTATATATATATATATATATATATATATATATATATATATATTCTAGTAGAGTACCCGCACTATGCGGCGGGGCATAGTTCATTTCTGAAAATAGCTTCCGTGCGGCGATTAGATTCATTTTCGTCTCAATATTTGCTTTAGGCTTATTTATATATATATATATATATATATATATATATATATATATATATATATATATATATATATATATATATATATATATATATATATATATATATATAATCCATTTTCTCTATAATTCTTTTTATATAAATGTTATTAATTTATTATGTTGTTGGTAAGTAGCTTCTCATGTCTTAATAACTTTTCTTTTATTTTAAGTTAAATAAAAAAATATTATTTATAAGTTTATAACAATTATATTATAAGTTGACGAAAACCCAATTCAATCATCGTAATTTATTTTCTACGAAAAAATAATATATGCTTGCAAAATGTTTTAAATTTTGGTGGCTTTAGTGATTGTCACCTTATTTTGGTAGTATTATTTTTTTTCTTTTGCAAACATAAGGATTATTTTTATAAAAAAAATACACCGTTTAAAACGAATTTTGGCCAAACTATAGTGCGCTTTTTTGTTTTACTCTAATTTAAACTCAAAATATTAGGACCTTTTTTTGTTTACGCTCTGTGCCCCAAGTATATTTCGACCGGCCCTATCGATAATGAAACTGAAGAATGGTTTAACATGGGCCGAATTGGGTAACATGGGCCGAATTGGGTGTTCAGTTTGTTGATTGAATATATAGAGAGCAACAAAGGCATATTTATGAAGAATGATTAGTTTAAAATAAGGGATTACACTAATAAAGGATAAAGTAACTAGTTTAAAATAAGGATTCAAGTAATTAGTTTAAAACAATGGATAAACATTAATGAAAATAATCGTAATCTCTTACCGACTCCATAAAAAAGATTGCCATGCAAGCGAGTAATCCAAACTTTTCGGTTAGGAAATATGCGAATTAACGGAGTTGGCCCGACTACCACTAATATAAAAAACTATCAGGATGTCCTTAAAAAAGGACACATGGGCAGGTTTAGGAACAATATGTCATAAATATATAACTACCATTCGATATCATGCTTGGACACTAAGTTTTCTTAGTTCTTAAGTATTTCTTTAATATAAATAAGGGTATTACATTTTTAGTAAATATAAATACTTAATATAAATATATATGTTATGTTTTTAGTAAATATATGAGAGATACATGGGAAAAAGTAAAGTAAAAGATATAAAAGATAGAGCAATAGCATTAGCTTAAAATAATTGAGTTATTCTTATTATTATGTGAGTAACTTTAGTCTAGCTCTTTATTTCTTTATGACCACCAATGAAATTGTCATGTTGTGCTAAACCTCTAAGTTACACCACTGATGAAGGATCACTTCTGTAACTTATTTTAAAAATTACAGGGAATATTTCTACGAGAAAGGAGAGTATTTATAGACATGTTGATTTAGCTGATTATTTTTCCGAAGGAGGAATTGAAAGAGAAGAGATACGGAATGTCGATGGTTTATATTATTTTCAGAAATGCAATTACTTCAACATTACTCGCCACTGTTTTGTTTATCCAGACGGTTTCTGGGTTTCAGGCAATTCTCATTCTGGAGAGAGCTTTCCCGGTGAACCATAGAATTGAGTTGAGTGAACTTAGAGACAAATAATTTCAAGCATGGTAGGTTGTTACAGAAGGATACCTCTCGAAGTGGAGTTATTGGATTCTTTGCTAAAGGAAGTTATGATCCTCGTGTTGCTGGGTACACAACTTCTTTAAACTTTTGTTTTTCCTTTTAAAATATCTGAAATTAGAGTACTTATCAATTAGCATCATCATTCGGTGAACTTGAACTTCCCTTGTAGTTAATTTCGTTAGTTGCATCAGTTTCTTGTTTCTTTCTCTGATTATCCCTTACACCACCATTTTTCTTTTCTTTTTTTATATTTTGATAATCAATCCCTTAGCTATTTTTTTTATTTAGATATAACAAAAACAAAAATATGAGGATTGACAAAATCGATGGGGAAGTAATTATGTAAAGATGTGTTGTAATCTTTAAATTTTACTCATTATGAAGATAAAAGACAACCGGTAAGCTTATTTCATCTTGTCCATATTTTGACTTATTACCTATATGTCTTTTTGGTTAGTTCCAAATTGAACAGTGTTGGTGTAAACCTAAAACCATATGCAATTCACGTTGTGTCAAATCATGTTTATGTTGTACTTACTATGATGAAACTTATAATTCTTGTAAATAGAATAGTAAAAAGTGTTATAAGTTTTCATTCGCATGTTATATTTATATTTGTTCTTCCGTTGCTTATTTTTATCTATCTTTAAAACTTTATGTTTAATTGACAAATATGCTCATTATTTAAGTGGATAGTGTATTTAGTTTTGCTTATTCACTTTAGACATTATTTTGTTTAAAAAACACGAACGACTTGTTTACAAAAAAAGAATGAAAATTAATTATTAAAATGAAGGATTTATTATCAAAAAATGAAAAAATAAAAATGGCAGTATATACGAAGAACTTGATTCTTGATTTTGACAATTACCAATTGCCTCGTAGCTTGGTGTTTTTGTCATTGTTTACATTTTTCGTTCTGTAAATCTACAATCTCTTAGTAAATTCTAAAATTGTAATTGTATTTTTTTTCCTTTCCAATTTTCAGCTTTTGGGACTACAAATTTTAATTATATTTGATTTTAAGTTAAAATTTTGTCAAAAGCCATTACAAATGGACAATTATATTTATCTAATTTTATAAATGACATACTGGAATTACCATTTTATCTAGAGTTGTCTTTTGTTTAGTAAGTTTAATAATAAAATGAATGAACATAAGCTTTTTATCAGTACTATGTTTATATGTAGCTTGATCGTTTCTAAACTATCTATTTTTATCCAAACCATGTTGGATGTAAGAATCTAGCGAGTTGCGGTATATTCAAATTTATTTACAGATTCAATTCATTGTTACTAATGTACATGCACTAAATTGAAGCTTCTAAGTGTTTCGATTTAGCAATTTATATCACATGTGTTTAATTTATGCTTTCTATTTATTGGATTTCTCATAGAAATATATGAATTTTAAAAAGAATTCTACGTGCTTAGCTGTAGTAATTTATATCATTATATTGTATAGTATATATGTATTCCTTGTAGTCAAATATGGGCATCTTTAAGTCTTAGAGATTATGAATCGTAAGTCATAGATGATATATTCTAATTTGGTTTTCTTGTAGGCTCTATTTAACAAAAGTGAAATTGGATCTCCTCCAAAGGTCTATTATGTAGAAATTGACAATGGAAGTGACATATTATGGGTCGCTTGGAGACCTTGCAATGATTGCCCTAAATTAAGCGGGTAGAATGTAAGTTTATTATTATTTTTAATTCCTTTTTTATAAGGTGTGACTTTTATGAATTAACTAGTATTTGAACTATGCATAATATTTTTTCTTTCTTTGAACTAATTTCTCTTATGCTCTATGACCCTTCAAGCTCATTAACATCATCTCTCCTATCTCATGTTCAGACCAAATATATTATCAAGCGAGTGCAACTTATAATTCCATCTCATGTTCACGTAATCAATGCACTTACAAAATTCACTACGGAGATCGTAGTACAACATCAGGTCATTATATATATACTTGTAGAGTACCCGCACTGTGCGGCGGGGCGGATATTTCATTTCTTGTAGAGTACCCGTACTGTGCGGCGGAGTGGATATACTTGTAGAGTACCAGCACTGTGCGGCGGGGCGGATATTTCATTTCTGAAAATAGTTTCCGTGCAGCGATTAGTTTCATTTTCGTGTCAATTTATGCTTTTGGCTTATATATATATATATATATATATATATATATATATATATATATATATATATATATATATATATATATATATATATATATATATATATATATGCCTAGGTTATTCTATTCAAAGTAATTATTGTGTTATTGTATGCATAATTGTGGGCCAATCATTTTACTTAATTTTGGAAAGTGAATAATACATATTATTAAATTAAATATAATTAAAAAATACCAACTAATTTCATTCTAAGGGTATTTTAGTCAATTAACAATAAATTTAAAAAAGGAAAATTACATATTTTAAGGAAAATAGATTCTATTAATTTTAAAAATCTGATTGTATGGATGATAATTCTCCTAATTCAAAAATTCTGACGGAATATGTTTATCAATATATTGAAAAATAACAAATATGATTGAACCATACAAGAATTACACATTCTGACATAATATATATTTTGATTTAATGAACTTCTTGAAGAATAGTAACAAAATTTTGGATACAAGTTCAAAAAAATTTCATTACATTCTTAGAAAAAAAAATTATATATTATTCTATGCGAATGTTACACTTATTAATAACACAAAAAACACAATATATGAATCATTCTACTAGAATATACTATTACATATATTTTTTTTTCATTATATTGTTTATTATTCTGGTAGAATATTCCATTCTTTTTGGAAGATTGGTGGTCATTGTTCATCTTCATCCCATACAATGTTCATCTTCAAGATTCTGTTCTCACAGAATCAGAATTCAAGATTCCATTCCAGTAGAATGTTGTAAGTTTCATATGTACCATGTTTTGCTTTGATATCTCTCGTTTCGTACCTACAAAAAATAATGGTTTTCAACACTTGATCATTATTAACCAACAATATAATATAAAATTCAAGCAAACCAAAATAAAGTCACGCAAAAACCATTAAAGAGAAATGGATTCGTGATTCCATTCCAACAGAATTAGAATTCATGATTCCATTCCAACAGAATTGGATTCGTGATTTCATACAATTCGTGAACAAATGCCAACAGAATTAGAGGAACTGTTTGTCTTTCTGTTTGGATGGAAATAGAGGAACTGTTTCATTCAAGCATTTCAGCGAACAGTTGGTGGGAAAAATGTAAATATACATAAGCATGTATCTCAAATAATAGGTACACGTACACAGAGTTAAAACAAATTACAGCAAGCAAGCATATTCAACTTCAAGATTATATTTGGGTGTACATACCTGCAAATGTTTGTAGGGCTTGTAACACTCACTTTGCTTTTAACAATTAATTATGTATTCCATCTTTTTTATGACCATACCTTTATAAATAATATTATCACAAAATTATAACAAAATAAATAATATTATTACAAAATTATAACAAAATCAATTTTGTGGTGTGAAAAAATGACTTAGATACTTAAACTTTGAACACAAATATATATTGTTTCATGTTTAAAGGACAAATTCAATTAAAAAAAGCAACATCAAATACTAAATCTTACAAGTCGCATCTTCGTGTGATCACAAAAAATTAAAGAAATCAATTAAGATGAGCACCCGTGATTCCTTCATTTGTGTCTTCAGGAACTTTGCAGCCTGTCCATGGTGAGTTCTCAAGGAAAGACTTGCACTCAGTTACCTCCCAAAGATCATTTTTTAGAAGCTCTGACGATGATATTTTGGCCAAGAAGTAACCCTTCACATCTGCCGGACAACTCGAGAATGAAAACGGTGTATATTCATATCCGTTCTTGTGCACGGCCAAACAAGTAACTCTCACCGTCGCTCCTGTTGCTCAATTTAGGGTTTTCAGAAATCGCTTTTTATATAAAGAGGGGAACGAGATTTAATAAAAGTGAATACCATGATTATAGGGACTATTTTTGGAAGTTATTAAACAAATTACTAAATTACCCTTATTTATTTATTTAATTATTTAATTTTTTATTTAATTTTGATTGGCCCACAATTATGCATACAATAACACAATAATTAGTTTAAACAAATGAACCTAGCTCTCTCTCTCTATATATATATATATATATATATATATATATATATATATATATATATATATATATATATATATATATATATATAATCTATTTTCTCTATAATTCTTTTTATATCAATGTTATTAATTTATTATGCTCTTGGTAAGTAGCTTCTCATGTCTTAATAACTTTTCTTTTATTTTCAGTTAAATAAAAAAAATATTATTTACAAGTTTATAACAATTATATTATAGGTTGACGAAAACCCAATTCAATCATCATAATTTATTTTATACTAAAAAATTATATATATTTTCTACTAAAAAATGATATATGCTTGCAGAATGTTTTATATTTTGGCGGCTTTAGTGATTGTCACATTATTTTGGTAGTAGTATTTTTTTTCTTTGGCAAACATAAGGATTATTTTTATAAAAAAAATACAGTGTTTAAAACGAATTTTGGCCAAACTATACTGCGCTTTTTGGTTTTACTCTAATTTAAACTCAAAATTTTAGGACCTTTTTTTGTTTACGCTCCGTGCCCCAAGTATATTTCGACTGGCCCTATCGATAATGAAACTGAAGAATGGTTTAACATGGGCCGAATTGGGTAACATGGGCTGAATTGGGTGTTCAGTTTGTTGATTGAATATATAGAGGGCAACGAAGGCATATTTATGAAGAATGCTAAGTTTAAAATAAGGGATTAAACTAATAAAGGATATAGTAACTAGTTTAAAATAAGGAATCAAGTAATTAGTTTAAAACAAGGGATAAACATTAATGAAAACAATCGTAATCTCTTACCGACTCCATAAAAAAAATTGCCATGCAAGCGAGTAATCCAAACTTTTCGGTTAGGACATACGCGAATTAACGGAGTTGGCCCAGCTACCACTAATATAAAAAACTATCAGGATGTCCCTAAAAAAAGGACACATGGGCAGGTATAGGAGCAATATCTCATAAATAAATAACTACCATTCAATATCATGCTTGGTCAATAAGTTTTCTTAGTTCTTAAGTATTTCTTTAATATAAATAAGGGTGTTACATTTTTAGTAAATGTAAATACTTAATATAAATATATATGTTATGTTTTTAGTAAATATATGAGAGATACATGGGAAAAAGTAAAGTAAAAGATATAAAAGATAGAGCAATAGCTTTAGCTTAAAATAATTGAGTTATTCTTATTATTATGTGAGTAACTTTAGTCTAGCTCTTTATTTCTTTATGACCACCAACGAAATTGTCATGTTGTGCTAAACCTCTAAGTTACACCACTGATGATGGATCACTTATGTAACTTATTTTAAAAATTACAGGGAATATTTCTACGAGAAAGGAGAGTATTTATAGACAGGTTGATTAAGCTGATTATTTTTCCGAAGGAATAATTGAAAGAGAAGAGATACGGAATGTCGATCGTTTATATTATTGTCAGAAATGCAATTACTTCAACATTACTCATTGATGTTGTGTTGCTCCAGACGGTTTATGGGTTTCAGGCAATTCTCATTCTGGAGAGAGCTTTCCAGGTGAACCATAAAATTGAGTTGAGTGAACTTAGAGACAGATAGTTTCAGGCATGGTAGGTTGTTACAGAAGGATACCTCTCGAAGTGGAGTTATTGGATTCTTTGCTAAAGGAAGTTATGATCCTCGTGTTGCTGGGTACACAACTTCTTTAAACTTTTGTTTTTCCGCTGGTACGACGGAGGCTTTTGCGGCAAAGATAAATGAGTGGCCGAGAATGATCCCCCCATTTCTCAAGCTTTTTTATTTTCTCAATTGAACTTACCTCTCTCTCTCTCACTCTCTCTCTCTCTCTCTATCTATATATATATATATATATATATATATATATATATATATATATATATATATATATATATATATATATATATATATATATATATATAGGCTTAGGTTATTTTGTTTAAAGTAATTATTGTGTTATTGTATTCATAAATGTAGGCCAATCAAATTTACTTATTTTAAGAAAGTGATTAATATATATTATTGAATTAAATATAATTGAAAAAATCATCTTAATTAATTACAAGGGTAATTTAGTCAATTAATATAGATTTAATAAAGGAAAATTGCATTTTTTAAGGGATCATAGATTCTATTAATTTTAAAAATCCGATTTTACGAATTATAATTCTTTTAATTCAGACATTCTGACAGAATATGTTTATGAGTATATTCAAAAATAAAAAAAATTCTTGAACCATAAATAATAAAAATATTCTTGAACCTATTTCTTTATCATGAATTTAAAAACTTCTAGTAGAATAACAAATTCTTGAACAATCAATTGAAGAATAAAAACAACAAATACATTATTTCTTACAGAATACGGATAACAATTGTTAATAATTACATCAAAATCTAACAACGACTAATACATTCTAAAAGAATAATGTGCTCCATTTCAATTTTGTGGTCCGTTCTTCAAGCATCAACTTCTATGATTCCAACAGAATTGGAATTCGTCATTCCATTCCAACAGAATTGGAATTCTTGATTTCGTTTCAGTTTTGTGGTCCGTTCTTCAAGCATCAACTTCTATGATTTCAACAGAATTGAAATTCGTCATTCCATTCCATATACACAAGAACTTAGATTATAACAATATCAAGAAAACAATCATAAAGACTTGAAGAGGGCTTACTTCTGCTGTAACTGATAAACGATCTGACTCTCTATGGCTTTTATGTTCTTCTATTACTTTCAACTGAACAAATTAAATTCACAAAGACAACTTCTTAATTTCTTCTAATTGTAAACAGTGAATGTGCACATAACAATATCATCATAATTCATACCAATCTTTCCATTCCTCTTTTCAACTTTAAATCCCATATGTGTTACTGTGTTCTCAATTCTCTCTAGCAATTCCTTTGGTAAAAGCGTGGATGTAAATCTAACCTTCCTCTCTGATACATCCTGTAACAAACCAAACAGTGTTTGTAACTTTGTATCAAGTATAATATTTTTTTCAAAACTTAAAAAAAAATCCAATCAAAATCTTCGACAGTTGCAGAGCTTTTGATCTTCATCAGAGAGAATGAGAATGAGAATGAGAGAGTTATTTTCCACAAAAAAAAAGTAGCATTATGTTGTGTAAAGTTCAAACCCACAATCAACAAGGATAGATTAATTGATTGAAACCCATATAAAGACCATTCCAGTAGAACCGAATTAAAGAGAGTGAAAACCTTGATAAATTCGGCGGTGTTTGTGAATGTCAAAAATTGGAAGGGAAAGAAGATGACCTGATCGCATATTTTGAGGTTTATTATGCGGGTTTTATCAATGATATTGATAACAAAAGAGTTTTGGGTTTGAATGTCTTTAGCATATTCAACCTTACCGAAATTCCCTTCACCAAGAGTTGCTCCAATCTCGTATTTCCCCAATCTCAATTGCATTCCATCTTCTTCTTCTCCAGTATTCTTCTTCTTCTACTTCTGATTCACAGCAAATACCATTCTTCATGATGGGATCGGTCGGAGGTGAAGGAACGAGATTTAAAATGCTACAACAACCCTAATTAGAATCAGATAAGCAGAAATCAGGGATATGCTAACTAAATTCACCTTGTGTAAGCTCTCAGGCCATTGAATCGGGACATGATGACCTTGAGGCGCAGGGATCAAGCACAACGACGTCTAATCCGGCGACCGACAATGCCTTTCCCGGTAGAAATTCATCTCCCTTCTAAGCTGACTGTTCCTAGTCGGATCTTCACAGGGCATATAATCGACAATGTCGGTGGGGTGGCTTGGGATCAGCGGTGTTGGAACGGATCAAAGCTTGGTTACCAGACGCTGCAAGGGATTCTCCGAGAGGGGTGAATATGAGGAGAAAGGAGAGGATTAAAACGGCGAAGAAGACCATGGATGCCTTCCTCGTCCATCTCCAGACTGGTTTTCTTGAGGGCTACGAGTTTTCTGCCAGATTTGGTTTTTAGATAAAGAGGGGAACGAGATTTAAACGGTAGAGATTAGGTTAAAAGTCAATACCACGATTATAGGGATTATTTTTGAAAGTTACTAAGCAAATTACTAAATTACCCTTATTTGTTTATTTAATTATTTAATTTTTTTATTTAATTTTAAATGGCCCACATTTATGCATACAATAACACAATACTTACTTTAAACACCTGAACGTATATATATATATATATATATATATATATATATATATATATATATATATATATATATATGTATATATATACACACACATACACACACAAACACACATAGAAAAACACACATTAAGTTTTTAGCAAACTGGTCGGGAACAATTTATTTTGTTTAAAATATATAGTCATTAATTATTTGATCATTTTTGTGGATTTATTCGCAAAATGTTATTTTTCTGTTTTTAATTTGTTTGTTGAAACTCCAATATTCACGAAATGACCTATAAAAGCTTGCAACACGTTTACTGGAAGTTCAAGATTTATTTTATTCTTCGTTTTGTTTATTTTTTATGCTTTTTTTAGATAGCATATGACCTGGGTGGATACTTCAAAATTACTCCTTCCCTTTTGAAGAACCCGAACAAAAGTTTGACAAAAGTGCAAAAAGAACAACCATGATACCCGATCAGAGGAGGATCAAAGTGAAATCGAATACATCATGACGGACCGCCAATATGACGCTAGAAGAATACACAAACCGTACAAAGGAAGGAACTCGACTAGGTCTTGTACGCCCGAAAATTCCGGATACAAAAATTTTTGAGGTTAAAGGAAAATTCTTGCAATTACTAACGGGGTTGACATTTTTAGGAAAAGACAAAGAAGATGTGCACAAGCGCGTTGATGCGGTAGTTGATACTGTGAATTACGTCGACATATCTGGAACTCGAGTCACTATATAATATTCTGCGAAAAGATGGATCAAATCTCAACCACCATCTTCTATCACTACATGGGACCAACTTAAAGAAAGTTCACAAAGTAGTTCATTCCACTAGCAAAGACTGCTAAAAATAAGAAAGAAATTCTGAACTTCCAACAATTAGAAGATGAGTCACTTTATGATGCGTGAGACAGGTACAATGAAATGCTTCAAAACTGTCATCAACATGACTTGAATCCTCATCAAGTTATACAAAATATTTTACGATGGCATAAATGTTTGTACAAAGAAAATGGTCGTCTCACAAGGACCAATAACGAAGAAGAACCCTGCGAATGGCCCCACTGACACACTTTACATTATCCATCGTTCAGGAAGAAATCATTCGGTGAAAACTACAATGGTCTTGTGGCTCTTAGTGTTAAACTTGACAACTTGGGGCGACATGTTAAAAAGATGAACCAAGCAATCCATGCGATGCAAGTAGGGATCAATAATTATAGTGACCTACATGTAACAAAAGATTATGACTTAGACAAAAGTGGGAAAAGAAGTCCCAAGTTTGCTACTCGTCCGGTGACAAATATCATATGGATTAGAGACAACAAAAAGGTAATGAAAACCATACTAAGAATACAAGAAAGAAAAGGAAGAAAAGTTCAAGAAAAAAAAGGCAATGGATTTACCAAAGGGAACCATAAGATTTGAAAAACATAAAACTAGTTTATATCCACTAAAGGATTATCATTGATGAACATGAATATATTAACATAACCATAGGAAGAAGTGTAACAACATTTGAAGCTTTTGTTTCCTCAATGGAAGGCTAGATTGTTGATGAAGAATGAAAGAGCACAAAGGAGAGCTATTCTAAAGATTGACACCAACAATTACCAACTTAACTTGCAACAATTACCAAATACACGTTTGTCTTTAAAAAAGATGATGCAAGTATCACTTCTACTTTAGTTTAATAATTTTAAAAAGAAAAAAGAAGAGTGCATGAAAGTTACGGTTGCAAGAAGTGAGGAAAGAAGAGACATACAAGGCTTTTAAGCTAGAGTTTTTACCTATTAGATCTTAACTCTTTAAGACCTCCATACATCTAACACCCATGCTTATTCATATTGTCAAGACATGCCTCTAAATTACGCCCTTTGAATATAATAAGCAAAACCCCATACCTTGTTCCCTACTCTCTAACCACGATTATGAGCTAAAAGACAAAATTGTATAAAAATAATAATTAAAGTCTTTTATACGATATAGAACTTAATCCTTTTAACTAAATGATAAAATTCTTTCTAGTCGAAAAATATGTACATGAGTTTATATATTATATATAGTATATTATGATACTTAATATTGAAAATTTATATTTTCATAAAATAATTAATTTCAATTAATTATAAGAGTTATGTACATGTATTAAGAATGATATTTTTTTATAAATAATCTATGTCGATCAACTTATTATTGTTATGACCAACCATATATTATTAATAATATCATTCTAAAATAAATTTTGTGGATAAAGATCTTTCAATAATCTTGATAAAAAACCATTTGTTAAAAGAAATACAACAAAATCTTGTATACTATCTAGAGACATGTCCAAAATGTAGGAGTGAGCAAAAACGGCACCGCAACTATAATTAACCGCAAAAACGGCAAAAACCACAACCGATAAACCGCAACTGCAATAAAAACCGATGGTGGGGTTTTATGTTTTTCAAAAACCGCAAATTTGTGGTGCGGTGCGGTTATTAGTTTTTAAAACCCGCAAAAACGCACCGCATCGCATATATTATATACAATTTTTTTTATTAATTATTAATTTATTAAGTATTAAAAATAAGACAAATTTTATGGATGAAAGCAGGATAAAATTCTAGAAGATAAAATTGTTGGTTTTTTGTTATGTTTAACATTGAAAAATTATGAAATTTCACAATTTGAAGATATTTATTGTTAATTACTAGTGATTTCACGTTTTTAAGATATTAGTTGTTTGTGATTTAAGTTAATTGTCATATATTTTATTCTTTTTTTAATATTACAAGTAATATCTTTGAACTCTTAAAACCGTTTGTGTTCTAAATAGCAGTTAAAAATCACACAAAATAACCGCACCAAATCCACGCGGTTAATAATCGAAAAAAAAACAAAACCGCACCGCAAAAATAACCGCCTAACCGCACCGTAAAAATAACCGCACCAAGCGGTTTCGAAAATGAATTAACCGCATTTGCGGTTAGTGATGAGGTTTTGGCCAATAACCGTTCCGAACCGCACCGTGCACCTCTACCAAAATGTTTACTCGAGGCAATGGTTGAATTATGGTAGTAAGTTTTTTTTTAGCAATCTATCTAGTTACAATCAAACACGGTTAAGAAATCAAATTCAAAATAAAATTATTATCCAATATTTATAATTTAAATACAAAATCTAATTAGCATAAACAAAAATAAATTCTAATGACAAATTCAATAATATAATACAAATAAATTAACCCAATAAGTATATTAATCACAACGATAAAATTTAGATAATAAACAAACCTATGCACTATAACATACACGTTTTGAAATCGTGTTATGTAATTTGAAAAGTTAATAATATTATGAAATATTATGTGAAATTGAGTGTTGAGTTCTAACAGATGGTTTTTACTAGAAATAAAGTAAAATTATGTTTAGAATCACTCATAAAATATTGGAAGTTTTATGAGATTCCAATTAAAAACCAAATAGTGAAATTTAGCGAAAATATAAAACTTGAAATAAGTAAAATTTTATTATTTAAAGTTGTAAAGAATCTCGTTAGGAACATTTAGGCGAAAACCTAATCGAAATCCGAGTTATAACGAAGAAGTTATGACCAGTCGAAGATCCACGACAAACCGGCACGGTGCCGAATGACGTAAAAAGTGAGTTTTTGAGAAACTACTTTTTAGCCTTAGTGATCTAAATGAAAGTAGTAGTATTCGTTAAACCGAGAATTTTGATAAAAAGAACGCCAAAATCTGAGTTCGTATGAGGAAGTTATGATTTTTCTAAGTTTCAGCTTAGTAGTAGACAACTAAAAACTCGAATTTTAGATCGAGTGATTTTTACCCGACACAACCTAAAAGAGAATCGAAGGTCTCGTCAATAGTAGTACAACGGTAAAAAGTCTGACGAAAACGGACGTCCGATGAAGAAGTTATGAATTTTTAACGGATTTTCCTGTCCCGGTCTGTTAAAAATAATAATATTAAAAATAAACTCAAAATTAGCCGACAAAGTTTAAACAAAAGTCGTAGAGCATAATTTTCCCTATGCGTGCATATAAAGAACGTCAAAAACGGAGCCCGTATGAGAAAGTTATGGATTTTACAAGATTGGACACATTTTTCGATAATTTTCGCATGAATAGTGTTCGATCCACGTGTCACCTCCTGATAGGACTGAGGTTCGCTGTGTCGCCTTCTGATTGGACCAAATCCGCGGTCCACAAAGCCTCAGACACCTTCGCATGAGACACACCGCACACACTCCTCGGATGACCCTCGGACCTTTGTGGAGCCTGCCCATTGGACCGAAGTTGGGTCCAATCTGAAGCTGCCTTCTGCGAGCCAGCTGTCCGTCCGAAGCCTCGCCTTCTGCTGCATGTACCGAGTCTCGCATACATGTCTCTCTCCCTCGCTTCCACCTGCCTTCGCACGTGCTGACTCTCCTAGCCTCGGATCCGAACCTTCGGATCTCACCCTATAAATAAGAGGGCTGCGAACCCTCCCGAGAGAAATGGGAAATTTGCCACTTTCACCCCCTTTTTCAATATTTTTACTATCTCGACCTCCCCCGAAGCCCCGTTATCAACTATAGCACCCGAAACACGTCCCGAAGTGCCCGAGAAATTATCTGTTGTGTTTGGAAGCTCTACCTTCGCAAGGCCCGGTTTTTCAATAGATCTCCCGGTTTTCGACGAATAAAGTCATATTTAGAGCCGAAATGCTGCACAAATTATTATTTTTACCCCCGGTTATTTCAAGGTGAGTTTAATATATAGGAACAATTGTATGTTATGTGTTATATGTGCTATGTGCTTTTCCATGTGATCATCTCGAGTTATTATTTCTGCTATTTTTATAGCAAGGTTGTACCTCTTACCACGAATTGTATGACATAGGCATCACTTGGGTATTGGTATGAACCGTTGACCATGAAGTGTATGACATAGGCATCACTTTGGCTTCGATAGTATGCTAAGATAAGGCTGAACGCCTGAATAATCTAGCAAAATGATATTCCTGAGTATTTTCCGTGTTATTTTTTATTCGTTATTTTTAATAGCAAAAGAAATACCTTTGACCATGTGATTAGTGAAAGGACTTATATTCATATTGGTACTGGTATGTAGCCTCTGGCCATGTAGAACATGTCTCCGTAAGAGAATGATTTCTATTCTATGGTATTGGCAAAAGGTTAGACAGGGCTATAAGCCTGAAATCTACCAAAAGGTTAATCCGAAGTTGTATGTCTTCTATGCCATTTGGGCCAAAGCTTTATTGATTGTATATCAAGTATGGAAATTGTTACGTCTCATTGATTGATATGGAAAGCTTTTCGCATTATGCCTTTTTTGTTCCTTGTTCCTCCTTGCTTCTGCCATATTGAAGTATATATATGGCATAACGTTATATTGTATGTATTATTGAACTCACTAAGCGTCACCGCTTACCCTCTCCATGTTTAACAAATTTGCAGGGAATAAGTAACCAGTATAGTCATATATTGTTGGAAGGTTTAGAATAGTTGTAATATTACTTTTGTATTTCGATTTATGTTTGTATAAATTTACAATATCCTGGGTAGTTATGTAAAATATTAAAACATAGTCGGTTTGTATCTAATCATTTGTAATCACTTTATCAATGTAAGATAATGTTTTATAAATATGCATGTAGCATGTTTTGGAGTAACTATATTTTCAAGTATGAAAGTTTGGGTCTTTCAGAAATATGAAAGTTTAGAAAGTGGTTCTTTCATGCACCGTCGTAAATCAATAAATTACAACTTCTATAAATTAAGTCTAATACAAACCCTAACCCTATACAAACTCTAATTAAGTAAAACACTAAAATATATCCCTACAATTTAAAAAAAACAACCATTAGTTTAGAACATATGATTATTTATTTATTTTTTTCAGTTCCATGTCTCTATTTCCCCACGGTGTGGTGGCCGGTGACTCCCCTCACGACTGTCGACACCTTTTTCCTTCTATCTTTTTTTATTCTTCTCTTTTTCCCATCATGGCCACACCCTCAAGGTGTGAAGACGGTGGCTGAGGTGGTGGAAGGGTGGCGTGATGACCACAACCACCAACATAACCATAGAATACTCCATGCGACACACAACAGAGTTCATTGACAGCCACAATGAAAAGAGACAATACTGGCACCAAGAAAGCAATAACATATACAGTCTTAAGTTTGCCACCATCTCCTGTCACCACCAACGTATCAAAGACGTTAATTTAGAAGTTCTTTCTTGTTTATTTTATTGATTTGTGTTACTCTAATTGTAACTAAATCAAAAGTTACAAAATCTTTAATATATTTAGAAAACTAGGTATGAATTTACCAGTAAACGGAGTTCCTATGCCATCAAATCTCTAGCTCAGGTAATATTAGATATAGAAATGTATATATCTGAGGGTTAATTCTGTAATTTACCCTTCAATTAGTTATAGTAGTTAGATGCATGTATATAGATGGTAGAGCTGTATTTCATTTCATTCTAATGAGAAGATTCCATCTCTTTCCCTCGTAATATGGTATCAGAGCTTCCGATTACAATTTCATATTCAGATTGAATCTTTGTTCAATTCTTGTTTTCAATCAGATTTTCTACCTGTTCTTCGTTGATTGTGCTATTTCATCATGTCAACCAATTATGGTTCTAGTTCTGGATCTGGATCTATTCTATCTCCCATGGATGATAGAACACATCTGTATTATCTTCATCATTCCGATAGTTCTGGATTCGTTCTTGTTTCACAATTACTTACCGGAGAGAATTACAATTCATGGAGCCAAGCAATGCAGATCGCATTATTTGTGAAGAACAAGACCGGTTTTATTGATGGAATTCTTCCAAAGCCAAGCTCGTCTGAAGTTTCTAACTTCAATGCATGGATGCGTAACAACAAATTGGTAATATCTTAGATTTTAAACTCAGTTTCCAAAGAAATTTCAGCTAGTATCATGTTTACTGAAAGTGCGTTTGACATCTAGAACGATTTGAAAGATCGTTTCCAAGCAGAGTAATGGACCAAGAATTTTTCAAATCCGAAGAGAATTATCAAATCTCAGTCAGAATCAAGATTCGATTGCTACTTACTTCACTAAACTCAAAACAATTACTGATGAACTGGTCAATTTAAGACCTAATTGTACCTGTAACAAATGTGATTGTGGTGGTGTTGAGAAAATCAAGCAGTATTTTCACAATGAGCACATAATGAATTTCTTAATGGGATTGAATGATTCATTCTCCCAAACCAGAGGTCAGATATTGCTTATGGATCCTTTGCCTTCCATTAATGGCACTTTTTCTCTAATTGTTCAAGAAGAGAAACAGAAATCCATTCACAATGATGTACAACATTCAATGGCTTTTATTGCTAAAGCTTCAACTCAAAATCGTGGCAAACCTCAAAACAACTTCAAGAATAACAATCGTGACAGACCTTTTTGTACTCATTGCAAATTGCAAGGTCACACGATTGATAAATGTTACAAGCTCCATGGATATCCTCCTGGTTATAAATCCAAAAACAGGGTTGCTGCAGTTGCTTCTCATGATGATCCAAATGTTCAAATGTCATCTATCAACAATGATTTGTCTAACATGTTCAAAGGGTTTTCTCAAGAACAATGCCAACAAATCATGTCAGATCTCTCCAATCATATGATATCTGTTAATCCAAATGAAGAAACAACTACTGGTAAATGTTATTCCATTTCTATTAATTCAGGGCAAAAATCACAGAAATGGATAATTGATTCAGGTGCAACTCAACATGTTTTTTTATGAATTTTCCATGTTTTCCAACAAAAGAAGAGTTTCTCATTACACTGTTACTTTGCCTAACAAGCTTACTCTCCCTGTTAATCTCATTGGTGACATAATACTTGATCATCTTTTTGTTTTAAAAGATGTTCTATATGTTCCATCTTTTGACCAGAATTTGATTTCTGTGAGTTCTCTTACTAAGAATCAAAGATTGATGATACAATTTACTTGTCATCATGCTTTGATCCAGAATATGAAGGAAATGAAGATGATTGGCAAAGCTGATTTGTGTCAAGAACTTTATGTGTTGGATGAGAAAACCCACAAGAAAGACATCAAGATTTGTTCTGTTTCTTTAGATGTTTGGCACACTAGATTAGGGCATCCATCTAATAAGTGTATATCACCAATAAAAGAGTTTTTAGATTCCATCTCTTTCTCTCGTAATAGGTAACAATCCTTAAAATAAAAGATACCGAAGGTGGACTTTTTACAAACGCTTGTAGCAAGGTCAAACGTACTCTTTAGACATTGTACACAGTTGCCAGTTCTCACATCACCTTGGCATTGCCCGGCTATGGTGATTCCTTCAGAACTTCTGAGGTAATATCCGTCTTTGTATAAACCATTTGGTAACCGAGAATAAGCTGCTTCAAGTCCTTTGTCGAAGAAAGGCTCGCTGACGAAAGTTTTACTGCAGTTTATATCCTTATTGGCATACACTGGAGGCTGTTCGCAGCCTACAACTTCGTACTTGATGAGGCATCCATGGAGCTGGATGCGGGAAAAAATGGTGTTTTTTTTGCAGAGGGTTTGGGTGGTGGCCATGAGTGTTTTTAAACAGAAATGGCACTCTTTGTTGGACAGTAAATCAGTGCACTGGTAGAGACCGATGATTTTGCGATTCTTCTCGCTATCGATGCGTATTTCAAGAAATTTGTGTGTTGATGATTGCTCGATGAGGGTGTTTAGAAGATCGTATAAATTGTTAGCGGTGACAGGGTCGTGGAACTGTGGGTAATCACAATCATGGGATTCTAAATTTGTGAAAAAATCAGAATCTGGGAAGGGAAAGCAAGGAATGAAGAATAGGAGGAGGTGTAAGAGAAGGAGGTGACTCTTAACCGAAGTCATGAGCAAGTCTTGAAAACTTTTGCGAAGTTTGAGATCGAGAGTGAATTAGTGAAAGTTGGTTGGAAAATGGAAATGGAAGAGGATATTGAGAAAGAAAGGTGATACTCTAGCGACGTAGGGAAGCACCTCCGTTGGTAGTAAAGCTTTCAATCGAACCTGAAAGGTACGACGCATTGGTTAAGCATTTCATTCCACAAAAGTCATAAAAGAAAAAATTACTATAAAAGTTAGAACCCACAAAAAAGTTTTTATCAATGATTAATGATATAACTGGTAACATATTAAATAATTGGCATTAATCGAACAAGTTATCTGTCAGCAATTCACTTAAGCACAGGCAGTGGTCCCAGGTATTTGACTTACTATACGTTGATATACATGTATATACATCTAATTAACATAAAATAATTCAAAAAACTAATCTTACAAATTCCAGAAAAATCAGAGAACCAAAATAAATTAGGAAACTTGGTAAATATTAATTTACAAAAATGCCAGAAAATCAGTGAAATTTCCAAAAACAGTCCAAAAAATTAGGATACTAATTAATGAGTTTAAAAAGTTAACAAAAACCAAATAACTAATCAAATATATAACTTTTTAACTCATTCTTTGACACAACCCTAACACATATTTCCACCACAAGAAAAAATATGCATGCGCTCACCCAAAAATATCCCCACCGAAGTGCTCACCTCTAACGTTTGTTTTGCCGAACAGAAACGCTTTCTTAATGTTGGGTGATTTTGTTGATCAAATGGGTTATGAGTATGAGTTTTTTGGTTGATTTATTTATTGTTTGAATAAAGGATATTTGACTAAGTCTAGAGTAGCACAAAGTTGGTATACTTATTCATTTAATTATTTAAATGTGTCCTGATCTCCCTAGGAGTAGTGGATAGGTTCTAGGTTGTTTTTTATTATTTTGGTTGGGTATTGAGGCTATTTATAGTCTTTTGTTTTCTGAAAATCAGTGCAGCTCTTTGGAGTAACAAAATACTTTCTTCTTCTATCTTTCTTCCATCATAATCACACAACAAAAGTGTTGTTTTACATTGTTGTTTGTTGCTGCAGTGAAGTGTGTATAGATGGTTGAATCCCAAAATGACCGGGGAAATCACCTCGCTCAGATGACCACCCACCCTACTGATGTCGAACCCAAAATAGAAGATATCACAAGCCCTAACGAAGAATAAACCTCAACTTTTCCTTAAGCCAACAAGTATCGAACCGATATATCTGAAATTGAAAACCCTGAACAATGTCGGACTCCAAGACAGACAGAACCAATCAAAATTGCTCCCACACAAACTCAACTTCGCAACCCGAACCGAACAGCCTATCCGGCCGGAACAAATCTACAAATACCCGTAAACATATACCTCCGACCACTTACCGGATCCTGGATAAAAGTCGACCCTGCCATATGATGGCCTTCCATTAACCGAACCCATTCAAAACATGACCCTTCTGTAACGCCCGTGTTTCTAGGCTAGACATTAATATTGACATAATAGTCTAGGTTAACCTTTGTAACTCATTTTGAAGAAATGAAAAGGAATTATGTGAATATTATGTGAATTATGTGTTTTATGCTTAATTATTAGGATTTAATTAATTAAGAATAAAAATGAGCGTCGAAAATAAATATTAGATAATGCCGATATCTATTAATAAAGTTGTAGTGGTCGTGACAAGGATTACAGATATATAAAGAATGCCGCAATTCGAGTTATAACGAAGAAGTTATGACCTGTCGAAGTTTTCGCGACAAAACCGACACAGTGCCGAATGACGTAAAAAGTGAGTTTTTGATAAACTACTTTTTAGCCTTGGCGATCTAAACGAAAGTCGTAGTGTTTGTTAAACCAAGAGTATGTATAAAAAGAACGCCCAAATCTGACTTCATATGAGAAAGTTATGATTTTTCTAACATTTAGCTTAGCAGTAGACAACTAAAAACTCAAATTTTAGATCGAGTGATTTTTAACCGACACGACCTAAACGAGAATCGAAGGTCTCGTCAATAGTAGCACAACGGTGAAAAGACAGACGAAAACGGACGTCGAATGAAGAAGTTATGAATTTTTAACGGATTTCCTGTCTCGGTCTGTTAAAAATAATAATATAAAAATTAAATTCAAAATTAGCCGACGAAGTCTAAATAAAAGTTGTAGAGCGTAACTTTACCTACGCGAGCATATAAAGAACGCCAAAAACGCAGCTCGTATGCGAAAGTTATGAATTTTAGAAGGTTTTGGCACAAAATTCGAGAAATTTCGCATGGATAAGCTTCACCCGGAAAAGCCACGTCACCTCGCATGAACAGTAGCCACGTGTCGCTTTCGTATTCGACCGAAGTCTCAGCCCTCGCACATCCGACGCATGTGCACCCTCGTGTCCGAAGCAGCTTAGTCACCCGGTGACGAGGCTCGTCCGAAGCCTGACGCGTGGCCTCGCATGCGAGACGTGTCCGATCTTCAATGCTGCCACCTGTCCGAGCCACGTGCCTTTGCCTCCTGCTGCCTCGTGCCCTCGCTGCTGACTCACTCCTCTCGGCCGACCTTCGAATCTCCCCTATAAATAGAAGGCTGCGAGCCTTCTTGGGTAATTTTGAGAAATTACCATTTTACACCCCTTTTTCAATATTTTCACTATTTCCACTTCCCCCAAAGCTCCAGGATTAATTCCAACACCCGGAACACGCCCCGAACTACCCGAAGACCCGGAAAATTTTATCTTTTCGGTTTTGAAGCCCCACCCTCGCAGAGCCCGATTTCTGAATAAAACTCCCGGTTTTATTAGAAACGATCGTTTTAGGAAACAAAGTATGCCTGATTATCATTAAATCAAGTGAGTGTGTAGTTACTTTCACCGTACACATAGATATGAAGTATTTTAAACTGTATACGTATTTTTATCTACAAAAAAATGTTGGGTAAAACATGGGTAGATGAAATAGTGGGTGTGTGATGAAAGATGAGTTGGATAAATGAGATGATCAGTGATGTAGATCATGAGTTGAGGGTGAGTGGTGAATTATGAGAGAATCACTTACCGAAACGTTGGCCCCCATCATTCAGCATAGTATGGATGACAACCACGGACTATTGTAGATGATCTGTGGAATACTAGCAGACTCGCAACCTATAAGTGTGTGAACTATATGTTCATCAGTTGTACTCTAAAAACCCATTGACATGTATTGCAGGGGGGGATTCCTGTGAATAATACTGTCGATAAATAAGAGCTATGGACTTAGCACATGTTGTATAAACTCTGGCAGCTATGGACTTAGTCCCTGTTGTATAAACCCTGGCGACGATGTGACTTCGTGTCTATTCCTTAGGATGAATCCTTAGGAATGAGTGATAGTTGATTCTTAGGGTAAATCCTTAAGAAATAAATAAGATAATGGGGTTGGGGTAATTTGGTGGATTGTTTGATGTTTAAGCATAATAAATTTATTTATTGTGGGTTGAAAACCCTATATGCTCACCAGGCTCCCAAGCCTGACCCACTCAGCTTTTTATTATTACAGGTAGTGGACCTCGAACATAGTCGGATGATGATGAGAGATTTTTGGATTATAGGACAGTAGTTGTAAATAATTGTTGTAAGGCTTATAATGTCTTGTTTATGCTTTTGATCTGTATCGGAACATGACATCCCGAGGTTTTGATATAAAAAGGAAATTATATATTTCTTAAAGAAAGGTTTTAATAAACTTTTATCATGTTTTATTTTGGGGACCAATTCCGCAACATCTTTTAAAAGGATTTCTCTGATTTTATTTTAAAAGCATAAATTAAATCGGTCTTTTCTGGCCGAGAAATTAGGGGATGTCACAATTGGTATCAGAGCATTAGTTTAAGCGAATTAGGAATTTGTAGGATTTCTAGACTTAAACTTAGAATGCTAAGTGATGATTTTGAGATGAGTGTCTACCATATATTAGATGCGAACACTAGTTTATTTTAGGAAAGATGCCTAAAATGCTTTTATGTGCTAAATGCTATATGTTTGACATATATGCCATTATTTGTTCGGATATATGGTCTGTTGCCGACCGGATCTGGAAACCTTATGTGTGTAGGATTCTAAACGTATGACTACGATATTAGAACTAACATATAAACGTTTCGGAGTAATAACGAAGATTTAACGTCTATCATAAAGATCTAAATTCACCTACGATTGGTGTATAGATCGAAATGGCGAGTACTCAAAGTGGATTCGGAAACGATAATCCGCAGCCTAAGCCAATCACGATGGCTGGGGTGCAGGCAATGGTGTGTACGATGTTAGATCAATAGATGGAAGAAACAAAACGTTTACTTCAACAAAGTAAGGATGAACTTACTTTGCCAGTACGTCAGGCATCTGTTCTTGACGCAACTATCTGGGTTGCTAAGACTATTGAAGAAATGATCAATCACAGGACCGCCAACAAGGTTGAAGTTGGCAAGAAGAGGAAGTTTGAGGGGTCTTCAAGGCCCAACAAGAGCAACATATTCTCAAAGTCTGGCAAAAGAGGAGGTAAAGGAAAATGGTGCGGGAAGTGCAAAAATAAACAGTCTGGGAATTGTGGCAGGAAGGTGAATTGCTTTAGGTGTGGAGAAATTGGGCATTACGCCAATGAGTGTACGATTCCCAAGGAGGTGTGTGACGGATGTACGGAAGAAGGCCATATTTCTACGGACTTTCCAAAGAAAAATGAAGTAACAAGGCCAAGCGCACCACCAACGCCAAGGGAATTTCAGAATATCCTTGACGAAGCAAATAACAACGCTAGGAAGTAGAAGTAAAGACTTGATACCCGAAGATCAAGTTATGAAGTAGTAATGTGAACAGTAACAAGTGGTTTAGCCTATTAGAGGCATAGTATAGGGTAAACTTGAACCTCTGTGTAATCGTTTCAAGGAAATAATATAAACCCTGGTTTTGTCATCTGATGAATTGAATGACTATGTGAAATTCTTGTATGGTGATTTGGAGAACTGCGAGACAATACTTGGGACGAGTATGAGTAGGTGTGAATGGTAGTAGAGGGCTATACTACCGGAAGCACAGGACTCGTACTTGGATCAAGGAAAGTCACAAGGTTACCAAGGAGCTAATAATTGATTTCGTCTTGTTTTAGTCTGTCGTTACCATCGTTTCGGTAATGACTAAGAAGTAGATTGTTATTCCGACCTTAGAGCTCATATCGAATCGAGTCCGACTAAGATGAGTATGTCACGTGGTTCAGAGAACCAAATTCGATGTAGCATTTGACTTAAGCCAGAAGATTGAAGTGAAAGATGATCAAAGCGATCAATAGAAGTATCACACTCATTGTTAAAGAAGTTGGTAATTAGAAATGATACATGTTGAACTGTGATTGTATCACATTAGAACATGAAGGAAGGTATAGTTTGTTCCGAAATTTGTCCCTAGGAGATCTGAGTCTAAGTAGTGCATTATACGATGAGAGATCATTAGAACATGACCCATCGGTCTGTTACAATAAATGAAGGAAAGTACTTATTCTAAGAAGAAGAAAGAGTCCTCAATAAGGATTTATTTTGTAACTGGAAGGTTAGAATTGAAAGTCATACGGAGATCTGAAGCTTTTTAGGATTAGCTAGATATTACCGAAGGTTTATCCAAGGCTTTTCTTCGATCGCTACTCCATTAACAGCTTTGACCCACAAATGAGCTACTTATACTTGGAATGAAAAGCATAAGGAAGCCTTTGAGAAGTTAAAGAAGAGATTATGTGAAGCACCGATTCTTTCGTTACCTGAAGGAGTTGATGACTTCACAGTTTATAGTGATGCCTCTGGAGTTGGGTTAGGTTGTGTTCTGACCCAAAGGGATAAAGTGATAGCGTATGCATCGAGGCAATTGAAAGAGCATGAAAAGAACTACCCCACTCATGATTTGGAGTTGGCAGCGGTAGTATTCACCTTAAATATATGGAGGCACTATCTTTATGGTACTAAATGCAAATTTTTTACTGATCATAAGAGTCTTCAATATCTCTTTAATAAGAAGGAATTGAATATGAGGTAACAGCGCTGGCTAGAACTACTCAAGGACTACGACTGTGAGATACTTTACCACCCTGGTAAAGCAAATGTTGTTGCTGATACTCTCAGTCGGAAGGTAAATCTTGAAAAGAAAAGGCCAAGAGCGTTGAGAATTGAAGTTGTTTCGACAATTGTGGAAAGTATAAAGAAAGCTCAAGAGGAAGCTTTAGAGAAAATGACAGAAAAGAAGAACGTTTGGGCAAAACGTTACTGTTTGATACAAACGGTCAAGGACTAAAGGTATTCAAAGATAAGATTTGGGTACCTAAGACGGGAGGAGTAAGAGGTCTTCTGATGGAAGAAGCTCACAAGACCATGTACTCAATTCATCCCGACAGTACAAAAATGTATAGGGATCTAAAACCCTATTACTGGTGGTCGACGATGAAGCTCGATGTTGCTAAGTATGTGGCCGAGTATGTAACTTGTGCTAGGGTTAAGGCACAACATCAGAAACCGTATGGGAGTTTAGAACCTTTACCTGTACCCATGGGTAAATGGGAAGACATCACCATGGATTTTATGACTAAACTGCCCAGAACAAGGAACGGTCACGACATGATTTGGGTGGTCGTTGATCGCTTCACTAAGAGTGCGCATTTCATAGCAGCCAACGAGAAATGGTCTGTGGATAAACTTGCGAATTCTTACATGAAGGAAATTGTGAGGCTTCACGGTGTTCCGTTAACGATTGTATCAGATCGTGACAGTCATTTTACCTCAAGGTTTTGAAAGAGTCTAGAATAGGAATTGGGTACCAAGTTGTGTTTGAGTAGAGCTTACCATCCGCAAACCGATGGTCAAAGCGAATGAACAATTCAAACATTGGAGGATATGCTGAGAGCATGTACCCTGGAATTCCAAGGTAATTGGGGCGAACACTTACCTCTAGTAGAATTTTCCTATAATAATAGTTTCCACTCGAGTATCAAGATGGCACCTTATCACGCTTTGTATGGAGAAAAGTGTCGAACGCCGTCATGTTGGCTGGAAGCTGGGGAAAAGCAGTTTATGGGACCTGAAATAGTCCAACAGATTGCTGAAAAGTTAAAAGTGATTAGGGAAAGGATGTTAGCAGCTCAAGATCGAAAAAAGAGTTATGATGACAAGAAAAGACAACCGATATCATTCGAAGTTGGAAATTCGATTTTACTTAAAGTCTCGCCGTGGAAGGGACTTATAAGATTTGGTAAAAGGGGAAAGTTGAGTCCAAGGTTTATTGGGCCGTTTAAAGTTCTTCAGAGAATTGGGAATCAAGATTACAAGCTAGAATTACCAGAAAAACTAGAGGGTATTCAGAATACCTTTCATGCGTGTTATTTGAGGAAGTTCACAGGAGATGTGCCCGACATAATTCCAATTTCTGAATTAAGGTTGGATGAAAACAAGAGGTTAATTGAAGAACCTGAGGCAATCGTTGACCGTAAGACTAAAAAGTTGTGACGCAAGATGGTCGATTTAGTGCTTGTGCGTTGGAAACATACGAATGGGACAAATCTCACCTGGGAAACAGAGAGTGACATGATGAGTCGCTACCCATATTGGTTTGCTGATGTGTGATTCCGGGGACGGAATCATCCTAAGGGGGAGAGAATTGTAACGCCCGTGTTTCTAGGCTAGGCATTAATATTGACATAATAGTCTAGGTTAACCTTTGTAACACATTTTGAAGAAATGAAAAGGAATTATGTGAATATTATGTGAATTATGTGTTTTATGCTTAATTATTAGGATTTAATTAATTAAGTATAAAAATGAGCGTCGAAAATAATTTTAAATAAAGTCGATATCTATTAAGAAAGTTGTAGTGGTCGTGACAAGGATTACAGATATATAAAGAATGCCAAAATCCGAGTTATAACGAAGAAGTTATGACCTGTCGAAGTTTCGCGACAAAACCGGCCGGTGCCGAATGACGTAAAAAGTGAGTTTTTGATAAACTACTTTTTAGCCTTGGCGATCTAAACGAAAGTCGTAGTGTTCGTTAAACCAAGAGTATGTATAAAAAGAACGCCTAAATCTGACTTCGTATGAGGAAGTTATGATTTTTCTAAGTTTTAGCTTAACCATAGACAGCTAAGAACTCGAATTTTAGACCGAGTGATTTTTAACCGACACGACCTAAACGAGAATCGAAGGTCTCGTCAATAGTAGCACAACGGTAAAAAGACAGACGAAAACGGACGTCGGATGAAGAAGTTATGAATTTTTAACGGATTTCCTGTCTCGGTCTGTTAAAAATAATAATATAAAAATTAAAGTCAAAATTAGCCGACGAAGTCTAAACGAAAGTTGTAGAGCGTAATTTTACCTACGCGAGCATATAAAGAACGTAAAAAACGGAGCTCGTATACGAAAGTTATGAATTTTAGAAGGTTTTGGCACAAAATTCGAGAAATTTCGCATGGATAAGCTTCACCCGGAAAAGCCACGTCACCTCGCATGAACAGTAGCCGCGTGTCGCTTTCGTATTCGACCGAAGTCTCAGCCCTCGCACATCCGACGCATGTGCACCCCCGTGTCCGAAGCAGCTTAGTCACCCGGTGACAAGGCTCGTCCGAAGCCTGACGCGTGGCCTCGCATACGAGACATGTCCGATCTTCGCTGCTGCCACCTGTCCGAGCCACGTGCCTTCGCCTCCTGCTGCCTCGTGCCCTCGCTGCTGACTCACTCCTCTCGGCCGACCTTCGAATCTTCCCTATAAATAGAAGGCTGCGAGCCTTCTCGGGTAATTTTGAGAAATTGCCATTTTACACCCCTTTTTCAATATTTTCACTATTTCCACTTCCCCCAAAGCCCCGAGATTAATTCCAACACCCGGAACACGCCCCGAAGTACCCGAAGACCCGGAAAATTTTATCTTTTCGGTTTTGAAGCCCGACCCTCGCAGAGCCTGGTTTCTCAGTAAAACTCCCGGTTTTATTAGAAACGATCGTTTTAGGAAACGAAGTGCTGCCCGATTATCATTAAATCAAGTGAGTGTGTAGTTACTTTCAACTTACACATAGATATGAAGTATTTTATATAAAATACGTGCTGTGTGAATATATATTGTTTGTTTATTTGAGATGGATGTTGAAGGAATGATTTATACAGGTTTTTAAATAATTTATACTGTATATGTATTTTTATCTGCAAAAAATGTTGGGTAAAACATGGGTAGATGAAATAGTGGGTGTGTGATGAAAGATGAGTTGGATAAATGAGATGATCAGTGATATAGATCATGAGTTGAGGGTGAGTGGTGAATTATGAGAGAATCACTTACCCAAACGTTGGCCCCTTTCATTCAGCAGAGCATGGATGACAACCACGGACTATTCTAGATGATCTGTGGAGCACTAGCAGGCTCGCAAACTGTAAGTGTGTGAACTATATGTTCATCAGTTGTACTCTAAAAACCCATTGACATGTATTGCAGGGGGTGGGGGGGATTCCCGTTAATAATAATGTCGATAAATAAGATCTATGGACTTAACACATGTTGTATAAACCCTGGCAGCTATGGACTTAGTGCCTGTTGTATTAACCCTGGCGACGATGTGACTTCGTGTCTATTCCTTAAGATGAATCCTTAGGAATGAGTGATAGTTGATTCTTAGGGTAAATCCTTAAGAAATAAATAAGATAATGGGGTTGGGGTAATTTGGTTGATTGTTTGATGTTTAAGCATAATAAATTTATTTATTGTGGGTTGAAAATCCTATATGCTCACCAGGCTCCGAAGCCTGACCCACTCAGCTTTTTATTATTACAGGTAGTGGACCCCGAGCATAGTCGGATGATGATGAGAGATTTTTGGATTATAGGCCAGTAGTTGTAAATAACTGTTGTAGGGCTTATAATGTCTTGTTTATGCTTTTGATCTGTATCGGAACATGACATCCCGAGGTTTTGATATAAAAAGGAAATTATATATTTCTTAAAGAAAGGTTTTAATAAACTTTTATCATGTTTTGTTTTGGGGACCAATTCTGCAACATCTTTTAAAAGGATTTCTCTGATTTTATTTTAAAAGCATAAATTAAATCGGTCTTTTCTGGCTGAGAAATTAGGGGATGTCACACCTTCTACTGACAACGGATGAATCCTTCATCCTACCGACGCTAACTGATATAGGACAACCATCACTTCTCAACTCAAAACCAGGAATCCAATACCTTATCTGAAAAGAACCCAAACATATCCATTGCAAATTTCCTATTAGACCCAAATCCATAAGATGCACGAAAAGCCTTTAATTAACCCCTAACCACCTGACATGTCATTCCAACCACTGATCCTTTGAGCAAAGATGAGAATTCCAGAAATTCCTCATTTACCCCCAATCCTTAACAATTTAGGTGTACCCCCATCTAGCAAAACACCCGATACATGAACAAAAGAATTTTTGATTTGAGACTCCATAAGCGGTTCCCAACCTTTATAATCGACCCCTCATAACAGCTTGCGGGCAAACATAATCATAATGCAAACATTTCGAGAGACTTTCTGATTTACGACCGATACCCCAACAACCTTTAACTGTTCCCTTTATCCAAACCAGCTGATTGTGTGCCTCCCGACATTACTCGATGTACCGATACCAAAATACCATAATTAGAAGAAATCAACAATCATGAACACTGGGCCCGCAACCTATGTCTGGAATACCCTTACAAGGTCCTCAAAACACAGGTCTGGATTGCCACCGAGCCCACAACATGCGTCTGGAATGCCTTAACCGACCCTTAGCCCATGACTGGAATGCTCCCGCTATTACACCGATCTTGTCGAAATTACATATTTCACCTGGCACTCGCGACCCACAATACGAGCCCAAAGACTCTCAGTCTCTTCCCACTGCCTGGCAGGGACCTAAACAACGTACCTCCCAACACTAACTACACAACAAGGCCAAAATCTTACCACACACAAATCCTTTCACAGAACATCCTGCTACCAATGTAAAACCATAGGAAAACATGGTCACATACGACCCGAGAATTGAATAAGCGGTTGTACTCTTGATCCAATTCAAAGGCTATCACCCAAAAGGACCATGCAAATAGTTCGATGTAAGGCCCACTACTATCCTGTCCAGCCCACATACACACAATGAATTACCAGAATGCACATCCTTAGGGAACCCATAACCTCACCCAAAAGGGGCATAAATATCAAAGTTCAATCAAACGATGAACCTCAATCATTAACAGAAGATATCCTCATTGTCGATCTAAACAAGATTCTATACTTGATTGAGTCTGAACAGGTTCCACCAATACACCACCAACTTAAGAAAACATCTGAAGTGAACCTGAATGCCACCCAACCTAGATCTGCTATGAACCAAAATTCTACAACGCCATTCAAGGTAAAGATACCTAGAGACCAAAGGAGCATAAAACATACTAATCTTGGTGATAGGTGGATACATCCATAGAACTTCAACTACCACAACCCAAATCCTTCAGAGAACCTTTGCTGAAAGACAAACGATGCAACCAATAATCGTGAACATACCAATTTCCAAAACTGATTCCTTAATCAATCTCTGCCCAAGCAAGATTATAATTAGAAATCCATACCACCATATGAAAATTTCTTCTGTCACCGATTTTCATCCTGAGTAATCACAACGACTCCTTATCTACTCATTAGCACACCCAAAAGGGACCAATAGTTGCAACGAGCTCCTAGATTACCCATCTCCATATACATGTCCCTTGGCCAAACTCTGAATCGAGATCCCACACACTCGCATCACAGAACCCAAAAAGACATTCTTCTATACCATGAATCTGATCAGATCGATGATCCACCAAGCAGAATGCCCAGTTCTCCCCCACTTAGGGTTCGGACTACCACCCATGGGTTTTGAAACCAAACCACAACTCAACCCGGCTCAACCAGGTACAACCATCCTTGACCCCGGGAATGAATAATACACAAAATATAATCTTCCAGATAAGAATCAAACAAATCCCAAGAGAATGTTGAATTAGCTGAAGATCTCTGAAATTTCCCAATCATGACCACTTAACATTAAGGATCACTTGCAAAAGTATAACCCAATACCGACTTATAATTCAAAACATACACTCCTTACCTACAATTCTAACCGTCAAAACGGTACCTGACCTTCCTCTCAACCAAGAACACGGAACCTTGATTACATCACCAACATCCATATCACATCAAATTACATGCGCACTACCGCACTGACAATCTGTCTCCAAACACCGCGACCAACAGTACCCATACTGGGTTACATCCTAACACTGAAATTCTCAAGCCTGGTTACTCCTCCTCCGAACCCGGAAGACTGAAAGGGCAAAATTTCTACTATTTATGGCGACATACCAAACCATCAATCAACCATTATACTTCCAACTGCAATCCCTAAACCGATAATAACGGTCGATCCATCCTTGAGTCCCACGACTCGAATGCACGACCTTGAGCAAAACCCTCGAAACCTCAAAACCAACAAGCTCATCCATGACTGAGAAACCATAACCAAAGATCAACCGATATTGAGCTACTTCCGCAAACAATGGTATCAAACCATGCTAATCTCTCCCGACCAGTCGTTAGAACTCCTAAAGCTTTCCTTGTTTCGAGTATTGATCCCATGCTTCCAGTAGTATGGGCCCAATACTGCCATCCACACCTATCCATACTTTCCTCAAGAATCATCTCGGGTCCTCTAAGACCTACCCATAATAATAAATCTGATATCTTCTCAACAAAGAATCGCGCTAAAATACTTCCTAGGCTCTCCTAGGACCCCCACCTCCCTTTCCATCAGCTACTGGGGGGCTCCGATTAATGCCAACCAACCACTTCATGAATTCAATTACATGCAACAAAACTTAAATAACCTTTTGACTAAAGGACCCAACCTTACAACGGTTAGACTCAAACGAGAGTTGCACAGTAGGGCCAAATCGTTCACTCTAGAATTATTTAACCTCCATAGCATATAACCTAGTATATTCATTTGAATGTTAGCTCCCATCAATGTGAGTCCCACAAAGCACAAAGCAAGCAACATTCAAGAAGTGGAGTCGGTTGGCACTAAAACACAATAAAATCAAACATATCCTCATACGAAATCCTCGATCTCTATTTGTAATGCCCGCAGATCCGGGCTAGTCAATTTAGAGACGATGAGCATCAAAAATGAGTTTTTGATGGAAGATTATTTAGAAGGAGTAATCTTAACCAAGTTGTAGTGTATGTTACAAGGGTTCCGTACATATAAAGAACGCCAAAATCTGAGTTATGACGAAGAAGTTATGGCCCGTCGAAGTTTTACGGCAAAACCGGCACGACACCGGGAGACGTAAATAGTGAATTTACGATAAAATACTTTTTAGCCTTAGTGATCTAAACAAAATTTGTAGTATAAATTAAACCGAGAACATACACAAAAAATAACACCCAAATCTGACTTTGTATGAGGAAGTTATGAATTTTCTAAGATTTGGCATAGTAGTGCACGACCCCAAACTCGAATTTTAGTTCGAGCGGTTTTTGGCCTACGCGACCTAAATGAGAGTTGAAGATCTCATTAATAGGAACTCAACGGTAAAAAGACAGACGAAAGTGGAGTCCGTATGTAGAAGTTATGAATTTTACGCGGACATTTAACAGTATAATCTCCTCCTACTGTTAAATTTAAGATCGGTCGAGAATTAGCCGACAGAGTCTAAATGAAAGTTTTAGATCTGGTTTTTACCTACGCATGGATATAAAGAATGTCGAGAGTAGAGCTCGTATGTTAAAGATATAGACGAAACTTGGTCCCTACTCTTCGAGCGCGATAAATTCGATATAGTTTTGTAAATCTGAGATATAATGAGAATTAGCTGACGGCGTCTAAATGAAAGTTGTAGTACTCGTAAATACCAATGCGTGGATATAAAGAACATCAAAAATGGAGTTCGTATGAACAGGTTACAAATTATAATAGCATATTTACGTATTAAAATAAAGTATAAATCATATATACGTACACATATATATACCAATGTATATATCATTAGAAAGGTATCGATGATGCAGTTATTATACGACTAGTGTTGAGTACTTTCGACATTAGTTTAGTACAAATATCGTTAAATCTATTTAAAATAGTATTATGAAGGGGTGTTTAGTCGTTTATATAACTATAAGGTCATTAAGTAATTATGGAGGGTAGTTTTTGTAAATTCAATTACTATAAATAAGAGGCTTGGGCTCTCATATTTCTTGCACCATTCTCTTGATTCAAGAGTCTTTCTGTTCTTATCCCCCGAGCATTTCGGTCCCTCGTGATTCGACTTCTCTTTCTGTAGTTTTAGTATAGTAAGGTGAGTGCTGAAGCGCTGCACGAATCTTTCTTAGAAAGATTCAGCGACAAAGTTCTGCCCCTGTAGAGCCCGACTCCTAGCTAAAACCCCCTTGTAAGTAAGTTATGCTTACCTATTTTAATATAGCTTATATTTAAAATTAGTATTGTTATTATGAACTTATAATAAATATTTGAGCTATTATTATGACTTATATAAGTGTCGTTATAATATCTTTTTAACTACTCGTGGTACGGGGAATCTGGTTTAAAGGGCCGCATAGAGTTGTTGGATTTCAGAAGTGCTATATGCCAAAATGGTCCTGCCATCCGGTGTTTTATGTCTGGCCCATGTCTGTACATAGTGGTTGGAAAGTATTGTTTAAACGCTTATATAATAATAATAATAAGACTAATAATCAGTCACGGTAAATATTAGACTAAAATCTAGTGCTAATAATACTAGGTTTCGTCGAAGGAAATTATTTTAAAGTAAACGAAGCGATGTCCGAGTACCGAGTCACCACCTTATCAAGTGAGTGCATAGTTACTTTAATCTTACACATAAATATGAAGTATTTTATATAAATTATGTGATATGTGTGCATATTATTTGAATACTTGCTTTCTATGCTGGATGAACGATTTTATACATGTTTTAAATGATTTAAACTGTATATGTATTTTATATCTACAAAATATGTTGGGTAAAACATGGGTAGATGAATGATGAGGGTTTAAAGCTAATATAGAGGAACATTGGCAGTATGGACATAGTGCCCTATAGGTGAACATTGGCATCAATGGACCTAGTACCCTATAGATGAGCATTGGCAGCTGCGCCACAATCTGTAGATGTTTTTGATCTACTCTAAACATCCTAGCAGTTGCGCTCTAAGGATAGTATCGGCAGCTGCGCCTAAAGGACAATATCGGCAGTTGCGCCTAATAGAGAATGTCATAATTCTGGCAGCTGCGCCTAAACGATATATTGGCAGCTGTGCTTAATAGATAATATTGACAGCTGTGTCATTGGCAACGATGGACTTCGTGCCTATTACTTAGGATAATCCTTAGGAATGAATGAACGAGGAATAGCTGATTCTTAGGGTAAATCCTTAAGAGTAAAGAAGATAATGGGGATGGGTAATTGGGTTAATTGTTTGATGATTAAACATAATAATTATATTATTGTGGGTTGAAAACCATATGTACTCACCATGTTTCCCAACCTGACCCACAAAGTTTATTTGTATCACATGTGTCGATATGAGGTTACATTACACTGAGCGATTAAGGAGATATAAATCACTAGTGATAACGAATGTCTGTTTTGTTTATGCTTATGTTTATGTATTGATGATGACATCCCAATATTTTAAAATGAATAAAAATATATTTCTCGGAAATGTTTTGATAACGTATTTATCATGTTTTTCTGGGAACAAATTCCACAACATTTTTATTAAAATAGGTACTCTGATTTTTATAAAGCATAAACAAAATCGGTCTTTTCTGGCCGTGAAAATGGGGATGTGACACTATCTCTATGACAACCCGAAATTTCTATCTTGTAAAGCCATTCAATTCAATCAGAAGTCAGACTTGTTTCTGCTATCTTTTAGCATTGTTAAGGGTCTGTTTGAGTGTTCTAAGCCTAGTACATTCAAAGATTGGGTATTAGGAAGTATCTACCAGAGTTTATTGTGCAACATTCATGCCGGAAAACTCCAACACATGAAGTTTACGGCCATAAACTAAAGCTTACGGACGTAAGCTCTTGTTTAGCTGTGAACTAGCCTCTTAAGTATGATATTCCTTCATTTATCTTCACTTCTCACACTTCCAAGTCAAGAACACTCATTTCTCTCTCAAGTATCATCAAGAACACTTCCATTTCCCATCAAATTTGTAAGTGATTCTTTCTATATTAGTTGATATCCTTCTTGATATAGTAAAACCTGATGATTTCATCAGTGAATTCATCTCTTTTTGGGTTAGATCTTCAAGAACACCAAGAACACCAAGAACACACACTAGTTCTTTGGGCCGTGAACACCCCTTCAAGCTTCCAAATCGTAAGTATCCTTTCCATATACTAGTTATCCATTAGAAGCTCTTGAATTACATCAAAGAATCAACCATTTTAGCATGAACATCAAGAGTTTACGGCCGTAAACTCTCCCTTGGCCGTAAACCCTTCTCATGATCATCATTGGCCGTAAACATCTTAGGTCGTAAACATCTTGGCCGTAAACATCCTTGGCCGTGAACACATCTAGGCCGTAAACACACCCTTGTGTGGCCGTAAACACCTTTAGTGCAATCATGTGTGATTGTAACACTTCATTCCAAGTGTTTCCTAGTCCCTAAGGTTGTTCCCTAACATGATTAGTTGTGTTATACACTAATTATATACATATATGTGTCATTATATGCTTAATAGGATGCGTTTGTGCTTGAGGCTTCACTTGGCATACTTAGCATCCTATATCGATCTTTCATTCGAACCACTCACTACTGGTGAGTTCATACCCCTAAAGTTATCTTTTAAATGGATTTAAATGCTTTTATGGGGGGGATACAAGTAGAAAACATTATAGTTATTGTATCAATCACATGTGATTAATAACTGTGAAACAAGTGGATTTCTTATACTTCAAAACTGTGTTATCAAACAAACTATTTCAAAACATTTTATAAACTGACATCAAGTCAGCTATAACCATTCAAATGGTTAAAACTCTTTTATATGCTAAACTCTTTGTCAAACTCTTTTAAACTTATATAAATTGTCAAAATCATGTCTATGTAGATATAGTTATATAAATAAGGTTGAAAGGGCTTAGGACTGATAACTCGCTTTATTTCCTGTTCCTTGTTTGGTTGTGGACTTAGGGTATCGGTTGTTTGTCCAAGTGTCGTTTAAATCTTATTTATATATTATGTATATGTGTATAGATATACAAGTCTTTCCGTGAGTTCAATACCTTTGGGTAGCAAAGGTGTACAAACATGATCAGTCATTCAAACAACAGTACTAGTAAACTGTAATAGGTATAGTTTACAGGATTACTACTTACTATTTCTAGAACAGTGAAACTTACAAGAGTCAGCTCATACATGAGTCAGTTCAAACATACTATAACGAGAAACAGAAAGAACATACTATACACTAGAACAGAAAGAACATACTATACACTAGAACAAAGAGAACATACTATACACTAGAAAGAGAGAACATACTATACAAATACAAGAATGCTATAACATTAATGTGAGCCACTACTTCATGGCACGGTAATGTACTGCTGTGTCACGTTTTGTAACTAGAGTCTCCTGGAGGGAGAGCGTCAATTTGTGTATAGATCTATATGGGATTGACCATCCTACACCTTGCTTCTAGCTACAGTGGGACCTACAGGTCTACGGGTGACGAATGTCATACCATTTCGACGTCTTCGAACGTCGTGTTTTATTAGTCAATCAAGTATGATTATAATCTCATCACATTTTACCTTAATTAAACAATTAGTTTAAGGTAGTTAGTACATCTGTATTTACTATATACAATACTACTGTACATCGTCGTTTTCCCATTACATTCATATTGTGATCTTCTCACATAAACGGTAATGTAAACTATATTCTTGTAATGATAGTCATACTTGGGAAAAACACTCACTTTTACAAAAGAACAAACATACAGAACAGTCGGGTCTTGGTAGAAGACTACTTTAGTAGAAAATATAGGATTTTATAGGAAGTATACAAACATTCACATCAAACACTTACAAACTTTACATCAACTTTTACATACACTTTCATCAAACTTATACAAACAATTGACACTAAAATACTTATGAACTCACCAGCTTAAATGCTGATCTACGCTATCAAAATAACTTGTATTCTCAGGTCACCAGTAGACAGGTACCGATGGCCAGGTTTTGAGAAGACGGAGCATATTCAAGACTTGTCTTTTATTTTGATATATATATTTTTGGTTTCTTACAAATACATTAAGAACACACTGGTATTAAATTATATTATTAATGCAATGGATGATGTTGTTGCTTGTTTTACTATTGTGCATTGTTATGATACTATACATGACGTCCTTCGCCCCCGAACGTTTCCGCCGTTCTGGTTTGGGGATGTGACAAATTGGTATCAGAGCTTTGTTTATAGTGAATTGAGTATATCAACCCATACAAGATATACAACTATAAACACATCGGGATTAAAATACTCTGAACAAGAGTTAATACTTTTAAAATAATAAAATATTTTAGTAAAGTATTTATACATGCATTCATACTAGGATCAGTTTCATACTAGAACATAACAAAAGTATTGCGGTTATTGGACAGCACAAGTAGGCTTGGGGATATATAATCAGATCTGGGAGTGATATAGCCTGATCAACTATATTTTTCTGAGAAGTGATTAGCATGTGTCTAGGAATGGTTGTGGTGTTGCAGCAAGTCTAAAAACTTACCAACAGTACTACAATGAAAACGTTAGAACAGAACATCAACTTAAAATACTATAGGAGTATTTTTTGTTACTATAACTACTTATTTGAGAACTAAAAGGTCTTTATTAGTAGGTCAATAGTTGCTGAGTGGCTACGCTAAGGTTATATGTAACTAGGGTGTCATAGCCTTAGAATCTGTGATCTTTGCTTTACTTCTTGTTCCTTGTTTGGTTGTGGACTTAGAGTTAGGGTCACTTATTCGAAGGTCTATTCTGTTTTGGTTACATATGACTGGTATGCACTACGCAAGTATTGCAGTAACTAGTAAGGATCACCCTATAATTATCTTAAGTAGTACGTCTATTAACTATTTCTTTTACCCCTATTCTCGCATAGATATCATGGCGGGATTTCATCCTCATGGCTACCCGTACTTTCCCAACCAAGGAAATGGTGGATGGCTCGATGCAGAGCCAGAAGAGAATCATGCAATTCCTTTAGATGATGACTTCGTAGAAAACTTCCCTGAGGATTCTGACTCCTATCCAGAAGTCAATGATCTACCCCTAGTGGCTCCAATCCCAAACCCTAACCCTCGTCCGACTTTTCATGTCCCGGCGCCTTTGTGGCCTGAGAACTTGGGTAGATGGATTCAAGAACAGGGTCAACCCTTACCATACAACGGAGACTGAAGCTTCTACAATCTGAGCGAGGGGGGATCTGCAGACCGAGTTCTTCCCATCATGGTTCGCCGAGTGGTTCGCAATGTTGAACTGGGAATGACAACCATTCAACAAAATATGGAGCTCGATGCGGACACAAACGCCAATACGGACCGTATTCGTAATTTTGAAGTTTCTCATGGGAGAGCTATGAGAGACAATGAGGCTCTACAACAAGAACTAGCTATAACCTGAGCTGAAGTCATAGAGCTCCGAGCACTCCAGACAGTGTACGAACGACACCTTCTTGCTTTAAGGGTTCATCTGAGGGGTTCCCGTTGCCAGTAGGAGATGCTCTACTCATCCTTTCTTTTGGTTTAAGGAATAGCCTTCTTATCTATGATCTAAATAGCACTTTTCCCTGTAAATTCCTGTTTAACTTAAGACCTTGAACTTTCAGTCTGTTAGGTCTTAGTACTGTCAAAATTTTCTTATTCTGGTTTGATGTAAGACCTACTCCTAGGTCATTTTCCTGAACTCGTTACATCTTTAATGCCAATATTATTGACAGACACTTAATGTTTTGGGGAAATCCTTACCCAAATGCTTTCATCCTTTTATTGTTAGATCTCTTTACAATCATACTCTCATTTGTTTTGTTGGGCTATGGTGAGTTATCCCATGGATCACTCTCATTCTTCTCTCTATTAAATGCTTACCAATATCTTCATCTTTGTAAAATTTTAGTTGAAAGATGCCTCCACGTCGATCAGCAAGACGCACTACTCCGATAACTCAAAATCAAACTCCACTACCTCCTCCACAATACAATCCAGCAGCTATTCAAGCTGTAGTGAATGCGGCTGTTACGACAGCCCTAGCTCAAGTCAACTCCACCGGTACTAGCGGGAGTGGAACAACTGTTTATTCCACTCAAGTTGATGCTCCAGTGTGCTCTAGAGAGTGCTCGTATAAGGACTTCACCAACTGCAAGCCCAAGACCTTTAACGGGACTGGTGGAATCATTGCCCTCTCACAATGGTTTGATAAGACAGAGTCGATCTTCGAGATCTGCTCCTGTCCGGAAGGGAGCAAAGTTAAATTTTCTGCCTGCACCTTCGCGGACAGAGCCCTGACGTGGTGGAATAGCCATGTCAAGTTATGTCACACCCCAAAACCGGAACGGCGGACACGTTCGGGGGTGGAGGACGTCATGTTTAGTATCACAAGATATGCATTATAGTAAGCAAGTAATGAACAACCATTTCATTAGAAAGAAAGTGTTTACAATGTGTGTGTTCACAAAACATAGAATTCATAAGCAAATAACAAAACAAGACTTGAAGCTATAATGCTCCATATTCTGAATTCCCAGCGCGAGTACCTGTCTACTAGGCTCCTGAGAATACAAGTTATTTGAAAGAGTTGATCAGCAATTAAGCTGGTGAGTTCATAAGATTTTAGTGATGTAAGTAAGTTGTAGAAAGTTGTTGTAAAATGTAGTTGTAAAATGTAGTTGTACGTTCCGTTTAGAAAAGTTCGCCTGTTCCTCTAGAAAATCCTATATTTCCTACTTTAATGAAAGATAAGTAAAAATGACTCTACAATCCCTTCTATGAGTATTAAATGGATACAAGTTATATAAAACTCAGAGTAAACAAACAATCGACTGTGCGCATCTGCCCTAAGCCCACAACCAAACAAGGAACATAAATTAAGGCGGATAGCACACATCCCATTGGTTGTCAGATCATTGTTGTATATAACCCTGGTGTATTCACTTGTTACTCATGGAGTTAATTGTAATGGTTCCTTTATATTTTATGAAAAGATTTTTTAAGAAAACCCTTATTTCTTATAATAAAATGATGACCACAATGACTACTTTTATAAAAACTTAGTTTATACTGGATATATATGATCTAATATCGGATAGAAAGTTAACTGGGTGAATCTGCCCTAAGCCCACAACCAAACAAGGAACAGGAAGTAAGGCGGAAAGCACACATCCAACTACCTATTGGGTATTAATTATATATAACCATGATGTATAAACTAAGCTATTATAGAGTTAATCACCTAAGGTCCTTTAAGTTTATACTGGTTTAATAAAATGGATTAAACCCTTTACTGGGAAGTTTCTAGTTTTGTATACCAAAAGTTCTGATTTGGAAAGTATGTTTTGTACTAGAAAACTATGCATTGAATCTGTGTCTTATGACTTGACCCATACCTGGTACCCTTATGATGTCTTAATGTATACTAAGCATATATATATATATATATATATATATATATATATATATATATATATATATATATATATATATATATATATATAATCGAAGAGAAAATAGATTGGGTGGATTCGTTCCAAGCCCACAACCAAACAAGGAACAGGAAATGAAGCGGATTTCACACATCCTATTACCTGTCGGATCCTATTGGTATATATATATCCTTTGATGTATACATTAAGGAATCATAAGGTTAGCATTATGGTCCTTTCAATTAAACGTAGCCTTCTACCAAGGCATCTACTGTTATGTGCTAGACTCGACTGTTCTGTATGTCGTTTGTAAAATTGTAAGTTTTCCCTAGTTTATAACTATCTTAACTCGAAAATAGTTTGTATTTGTCTTTCAAGTGGTACTATCACTTTATGAAAGTAATGGGAAATGTAAGTACACAGTTGTCGTTTAAAATGACATGCAGATGTACTAATGACTTAAAACATGTTTGTTTTATTATGGTCATAATGTGAAGGCTAGTACCCCTACTAAACGTTCTCCCTGTCTAGAGATTAAGTGAACCAAACGCGACCTCTGCAACTTCTTGCAAGCCGTGTAATTCACATTTTATATGATCATGTATACCCAATATAACTATCATCTTTTGTTTAAAACAATGAGTTAGTGATTCATTGGTATAATTAGATCCTATAGTAGTTCCATGCTATAGCAACCTAGTTTGTTTGTTCTGTATTATTGTTTGTTTCTCATCATAGTATTCTCTCTGTACTAGCTGTATTGTATGTTCTCTCTGTCTAGTATGTATGTATGTTCTGTTTGTTTCTCATCATAGTATGCTCTGACTCATGTATGAACTGACTCTTTGTATGCTTCATTGTACTAGAAGTAATGAATAGTATCTTCCTAAACTATACCTATTATAGTTTACTAATGTTTTACTTGAACTGTTTGAAAAGACTCATTTATCTACTAAGTTATGCTTGTACTTTAAAAACGGAGTTTGATTAACTATAATGTAACATAACTTTAAAAGAGTTTTTGAAATGTTTTGATCACTTATTAAAGACACAAGCAACATTTTGAAAGATGTTTATAACAAACAATTACACAATTAACATTGTGTTCAACTTGTATTCCCCCCCTTAAAAGCATTTAAAATAGTTAAAAGATTCATTACGGGGTATGAACTCACCTGATGTGGGTGATTCAAACGGGTATGCATGTAAGGATGAGAAGTTCCACAAATGAAGTCCCGAGACACAATAAGTCCTAAATGGCATATATTGGCATGAATATAGTGTTTATAAGCAACTATATGAAAGGAAACACCTTCCGGGACTAGGAAACACTTTGACAAAGTGTTGGAATCACATGTGATTCATCAAAGGGAAGTGGAATGGCACTAACTCGAGTTTACTACCATGGGTTTACGGCCAAAGGAAGTTTACGGCCATAAACTCATGGTCAAACATGCCTAAATGTTGGTTTGAAGGCTAGGGAAGCTTGAGGGACTTTTGCTCTACACAAGTATGAGAAAGACCACCTCTATTGAGGCTTTTGATAAGTTTACGGCCCAAAGGAGTTTACAACCGTAAACTCATGATCATTTATGTATTTGATAGAAGTTTAAGGTCCTATTCTCATAAATGAAGGGTTCTAGGTCAGAAGCATTGCATCTAGGAGGGTTTATGGCCAAAATGGCACCCCCTTAAAGGGGTTTACGGCCATGGGAGATGGCTTGGCCGTAAACTCCTTTTATCCTTGTGTTCTTGATGTTTTCAAGTCTCTAAGCATGAGTCCTAACTAGATATGAAGTATAGGGAAAAGTACCTCCGATCTAGAAGCTTGAAATGGTCGGTTTTGGCCAAGAACACTAGTGTGTGTTCTTGGTGAAACTTGAAGATCTAAGAAAAGAATGATTTCCATGGATGAAATCATGAAAGGATCCTAGATTAAGAGATGTATCAACAAATCAAGGAAGAATACTTACATCTTTTGAAGATCTAGGATGAAGATCTTGATGATAGTTGAGAGAGAACTCGAGTTCTTGGGGTTGGAATGCAAGAAATGGCTAGAAATGACCAAGGGCCATATATATACACTTGAGTTTACGGCCACCTGAGGTTACGACCGTAAACTCATTGGAATTGTTGCCATGAACTCTCTTTGATGTGGTTAAGGTTTGATTTCTTGGGCAATGTCTCTAGCAGGTACATTCTAACACTCATTTCTTAAGTGTACTAGGCTTAAAACTCCTTAGAATGACCTTTAACGGGCTAGAACTCATTACCAATGAGTCTGACACTCAGTTGAGTTGATTGACTGGGCTTTAAAAGTAAAATTTTTTTGGGTTGTCACATCATCCCCCCGTTAGATGGAATTTCGTCCCGAAATTAGCTTTCTTAGCCGTACTACTGGGGTTGCGCTCCTCTGATTGGCAGAATACCTACTCGTGGACCTGACAACTTTGCCCTGGTGTTCATGATAGGATTCGTTCTTGGTCCATCTATCATCACCTCGTGTATACAAGTCGTATATGATTAGGATTAGTAAGACGGTCGGATGTGCGACTCTGCCCCCGGTCCACAACCAAACAAGGAACAAGAGATAGGACGGAAACATACATACTAAATCTGCATAATCATAATCATATACCACCCTCGCGTATACACTGAATAGTGATAGTGGGCTGTATTCGTCCTTAGCCTCTATGCTCCAACTTGGTCTGCTGGACGAGTGGTATTTCGTGACGGTCTGCAGACATCTGACGATAAGGCTTCGGAGGACAAAGTACTCTTCGCACAAGTACTTCGGGGTTTTAGAATACGAAAGATAAAACTGGGGTTTAGGTCCGACTATCGATACGAATGACGAAGGTTTCGAGAACGTGTCGATCGAGGCGATAGAAACATATGAACTCAGTATGGTGAGGACCACGCCAACTCGTGACGAATGATAGTAACAGACTCTTTACTGAACAAAGTTTTGGCCAATTGAAAGAAACATCTGTTATACGATGATGAACCCCTAGTGTGTTCGATAATGTACTCCTAATGTGTTCGATAATGTACTCCTAGTGTGCTCGACAATGTACTCTTTGTAAATGTTCCAGTGTTTCCTGTTTTCTATTTGATGTTAACACTCCTACGTATCGTACCGCTATGTGCGCATACATACAAATGAAAGTACTTTGATAACTGGTGATGATACTTTATATCATGATACTCCTTGGTACCACTACGATCGCCTGTCATGTACAAGTTATGAATATTTAAGGTGAATGAGACAGTCGACTGAGTAACTCTGCCTCAAATCCTCAACCAACTAAGGAACATGGATTTAAGTGGAATCACTCACTCTAAGTCTACAACATCTTACTTATGCACAACCGTGATGTATATGCTAAGCCATCATAGCTTCTCTAAACGGATCTTTTAGTTCTCTTGAATACTGTGACCTATTTCAATATGTGAGTTATTATAATTACTTTTTAAGTGTTTTCCCCACGTTTTAATCTTATAAATATTAATTAATTTTCAAAGTGATTACTATTTCGAAAACGTACCGCTGCTTGTCGATGACTCCGGGGTTGATTCTCCTGCGGTGATTATCAGAATGCGTCCATCCACTCTTGAGTTGTTTATTATCGGGCAGTCCCTATGATAGTGTCCAGTCTCACCACAGCCATAACAGGCTTGGTTTTCTTCTGCTCCGGGGACTTGGGAGATCGGTTGAGCCGGTGCCCTGCAGAAACGGACAGTGTGTCCCTTTTTGTGGCAGTTCAGACACTGCATTTCCCGGCATACTGCGATGTGGTGATAGTTGCACTTTCCATAATTCGGGAGGGTTCCAGCATATCGACTGACAGGTGCTGGAGCAGTAGGCGTTCTAGCGGTGTATATAGTACTGGTTGGTTGCTCTTGTTGGGTGTCCTCTGTTGTTCGCTTCTTCTTCCTCTTGTTCCCCGACTTCTGATTATAGTCCTCTTCCCTCGATGGCTCGAGAATGGGGACTTTTACACCATGGAGGACTCCGTGATCGATGAGTCGCTGAGCCAGGCGGTTAGCACTATCGAATGTGGTAGGGTTAGAAGACAACACATTTCCTTGGGTCGGAGCAGTCAGACCCCTAATGTATCTTTCTATCTTCTTGCTCTCCAGGGTAACCATCCCGGGGCATAGAGCTGCTAGCTCGCTAAACCGGTCAGTGTAGGTCACTATGTCTGAGCCGACCATAGTGAGTTCCCATAGTTCTTGTTCCAGCTTTTGTACTTCGCCCCTCGGGTAGTATTCTTCCAGCATTAACTCTTTTAGGTTCTCCCAACCTATTAAGTTAGCCAATGATAGGGTCAGTGCCTTAACATTGTTGTTTCACCATGTTAGGGATTTCTCAGAGAAAGTGCAGGCAGCAAACTTCACTTTGCTTCCTTCTGGGCACGAACAGATTTCGAAGATCGACTCTGTTTTCTCGAACCATTGCGAGAGGCCAATGACTCCGCTAGTTCCTTTGAAGGACAATGGCTGGCATTTGATGAAGTCCTTGTAGGAGAACTCTCTCGAGCGCACGGGGACCTCACCTTGAGTAGAATAAGTAGGTGTTCCACCACCGCTGATACTGATGGTGTGATATTGAGCTGTGGCTGTTGCCACAGCCGCAGCCACTGTAGCGTTTATAGCTGCCATATCGATTTGTGAAGGAGGTGGTATTGGAGTTATTGGAGTAGTGCGTCTGTTTGATCTACGAGGAGGCATCTTTGCTAAAAGAATACAAAGACGAGATGGAATAAGTCTAAAGCAATGGACACAAGCCGAAAGCTGAAAAGACAAGGTTATCCTATTTCTGAGTGTATCGGGTCCTGACTTCCACAGGTTTCTGGAAACAATTCATAAAAAGTCTATACCTAATAAACTTTATGAATTTGGAATAGTTATCCTCGAATTAATATCTGTTGCCTGAATAAATGTTACCAGCTGGATGTAAGAAAATAATCTTAACATATAATGTGAGCAGTGTTTCCACTCGCTCATTAAGTTAACAAGATTATTATTTATTAGTGTGACGTGTAAGATGTTTTGGTTACTTCCGTGGATCCTTCTTTGAAATCTTCTCATGAACTTGCCATCGTTTCGTCCTGACTCTTCTGTTGTCTACTATGAGGAAGTGGTTACATCTATCCGGGCTTGTCGTGCGAGAATGGAAGTGACTAAAGAATATATGAGGTTTAAGGTAACTTTATGGGGTGATCCTTACAGAGTCCTCCTATAATTGTGCAATGTATACAAGTTGTATATAACTTAAGACTAAATAGGCATTCGAATAAGTGATCCTACTTCAAAACCACAACCAAACAAGGAATATGTAGTGAAGCGTAGATCACAAATTCTAAGTCTATAAATTCTCAATTATATATAAGCTTGGGAGTATATATTGCAAGATTATAGACCTATCCGTAAGGGTCTTTTAATTTTTCACATAGGTTATTTGTATGGTGCCTAAAATACTCCTATAGTATTTTAATGTAATGTACTTGGTATGTTTTAAACTTGTTATCGCGTTATAGTATCATAGAATACTCCTATAGTATTCTAATTCTAATGTACTTGATCTAGTATTCTCTTGACTGGTGTTTAGGTAAGTTTTAAGACTGTTGCAACATCACATCATTCCCAAACACATGTCGGTCACATCTCGAATGAATATAGTTGATCAGGCTATATTGATCCTAGCTATGATTACATAAATGTTCAGGTTGACCACAATGTTAAACCTTTAAATACTTTAGTTTTGTTCTTCTTGTGATTACTGGGTCTTGTATGTACATGTATAAGCAAGTAGGTATATTTTTATAACTTATCGTTATACTCTTAAACCATACCATTATCCAGAGCACTTAAGCCCCATTGTATTTATAGTTGTATATCTTTTATCGGTTGATATACTTAGTTCACTATAAACAATGCTCTGATACCAATCTGTCACCCCAAAACCGGAACGGCGGAAACGTTCGGGGGTGGAGGACGTCATGTTTAGTATCACAAGATATGTATTATAGTAAGCAAGTAATGAACAACCATTTCATTAGAAAGAAAGTGTTTACAATGTGTGTGTTCACAAAACATAGAATTCATAAGCAAATAACAAAACAAGACTTGAAGCTATAATGCTCCATATTCTGAATTCCCAGCGCGAGTACCTGTCTACTAGGCTCCTGAGAATACAAGTTATTTGAAAGAGTTGATCATCAATTAAGCTGGTGAGTTCATAAGATTTTAGTGATGTAAGTAAGTTGTAGAAAGTTGTTATAAAATGTAGTTGTACGTTCCGTTTAGAAAAGTTCGCCTGTTCCTCTAGAAAATCCTATATTTCCTACTTTAATGAAAGATAAGTAAAAATGACTCTACAATCCCTTCTATGAGTACTAATTGGATACAAGTTATATAAAACTTAGAGTAAACAAACAATCGACTGTGCGCATCTGCCCTAAGCCCACAACCAAACAAGGAACATAAATTAAGGCGGATAGCACACATCCCATTGGTTGTCAGATCATTGTTGTATATAACCCTGGTGTATTCACTTGTTACTCATGGAGTTAATTGTAATGGTTCCTTTATATTTTATGAAAAGATTTTTTAAGAAAACCCTTATTTCTTATAATAAAATGATGACCACAATGACTACTTTTATAAAAACTTAGTTTATACTGGATATATATGATCTAATATCGGTAGAAAGTTAACTGGGTGAATTTGCCCTAAGCCCTCAACCAAACAAGGAACAGGAAGTAAGGCGGAAAGCACACATCCAACTACCTATTGGGTATTAATTATATATAACCATGATATATAAACTAAGGTATTATAGAGTTAATCACCTAAGGTCCTTTAAGTTTATACTGGTTTAATAAAATGGATTAAACCCTTTACTGGGAAGTTTCTAGTTTTGTATACCAAAAGTTCTGATTTGGAAAGTATGTTTTGTACTAGAAAACTATGCATTGAATCTGTGTCTTATGACTTGACCCATACCTGGTACCCTTATGATGTCTTAATGTATACTAAGCATATATATATATATATACATATATATATATATATATATATATATATATATATATATATATATATATATATATATATCTAGAATCGAATAGAAAATACATTGGGTGGATTCGTTCCAAGCCCTCAACCAAACAAGGAACAGGAAATGAAGCGGATTTCGCACATCCTATTACCTGTCGGATCCTATTGGTATATATATATATCCTTTGATGTATACATTAAGGAATCATAAGGTTAGCATTGTGGTCCTTTCAATTAAACGTAGCCTTCTACCAAGGCATCTACTGTTATGTGCTAGACTCGACTGTTCTGTTTGTCGTTTGTAAAAATGTAAGTTTTCCCTAGTTTATAACTATCTTAACTCGAAAATAGTTTGTATTTGTCTTTCAAGTGGTACTGTCACTTTATGAAAGTAATGGGAAATGTAAGTATACAGTTGTCGTTTAAAATGACATGTAGATGTACTAATGACCTAAAACATGTTTGTTTTATTATGGTCATAATGTGAAGGCTAGTACCCCTACTAAACGCTCTCCCTGTCTAGAGATTAAGGGAACCAAATGCGACCTCTGCAAATTCTTGCAAGCCGTGTAATTCACATTTTATATGATCATGTATGCCCAATATAACTATCACCTTTTGTTTAAAACAATGAGTTAGTGATTCATTGGTATAATTAGATCATGTAGTAGTTCCATGCTATAGCAACCTAGTTTGTTTGTTCTGTATGGTATTGTTTGTTTCTCATCATAGTATTCTCTCTGTACTAGCTGTATTGTGTGTTCTCTCTGTCTAGTATGTATGTATGTTATGTTTGTTTCTCATCATAGTATGCTCTGACTCATGTATGAACTGAATCTTTGTATGCTTCATTATACTAGAAGTAATGAATAGTATCTTCCTAAACTATACCTATTATAGTTTACTAATGTTTTACTTGAACGGTTTGAAAAGACTCATTTATCTACTAAGTTATGCTTGTACTTTAAAAACGGAGTTTGATTAACTATAATGTAACATAACTTTAAAAGAGTTTTTGAAATGTTTTGATCACTTATTAAACACATAAGCAACATTTTGAAAGATGTTTATAACAAACAATTACACAATTAACATTGTGTTCAACTTGTATTCCCCCCTTAAAAGCATTTAAAACAGTTAAAAGATTCATTACGGGGTATGAACTCACCTGATGTGGGTCATTCAAACGGGTATGCGTGTAAGGATGAGAAGTTCCATGAATGAAGTCCCGAGACACAATAAGTCCTAAATGGCATATATTGGCATGAATATAGTGTTTATAAGCAACTACATGAAAGGAAACACCTTCCGGGACTAGGAAACACTTTGACAAAGTGTTGGAATCACATGTGATTCATCAAAGGGAAGTGGAATGGCACTAACTCGAGTTTACTACAATGGGTTTACGGCCAAAGGAAGTTTACGACCGTAAACTCATGGTCAAACATGCCTAAATGTTGGTTTGAAGGCTAGGGAAGCTTGAGGGACTTTTGCTCTACACAAGTATGAGAAAGACCACCTCTATTGAGGCTTTTGATGAGTTTACGGCCCAAAGGAGTTTACAACCGTAAACTCATGATCATTTATGTATTTGATAGAAGTTTAAGGTCCTATTCTCATCAATGAAGGGTTCTAGGTCACAAGCATTGCATCTAGGAGGGTTTATGGCCAAAATGGCACCCTTAAAGGGGTTTACGGCCATGGGAGATGGCTTGGCTGTAAACTCCTTTTGTCGTTGTGTTGTTGATGTTTTCAAGTCTCCATTTCAGGGGAATGTCTTAGCCACCACTACCTTCGACAGTTCCAAGCGATTGGCACAGCGGCTCATTGATCATGGAGTCTGCACCCCGACAACAACAATAACCCTGGCCATCTCAGAACCGTCCAAAGCCGCTGACAACAAGCCGACGTTTTGGGGATAACAAGAAGAACAAAGCGGCGTAGAACTCTGCCAAAAAGCAGTAGGTCGTGGTCGTCCATGCTGCGATAACACCTACCAATACTGCACTAATGAAGCAGTATGCTGGAAGCTTGCCCAAGTGCAACAAGTGCAACTTCCACCATAATGGACCCTGCCGGGAAATGCACTGCGCTAACTGCAATAGGAAAGGGCACACTGCCCGTTTCTGTAAGTCTCCGACAAGGCCAATCACCCAAGTCCCCGGCGTTGGTGTGGGCTAGGCTTGCTACGGTTGTGGCGAGGTGGGTCACTACAAAAGAAACTGCATGAAGGAAGGAAATGCTGGCGGAGTGGGAAGAGTTTTGCCTATAGGAAACGAGGAAGCAGTAGCCGACCCTACAGTGGTCACCGGTACGTTTCTCCTCGATAACTCTTATGCATGCATACTATTTGATAGTGGAGCGGAGAGGAGTTTCGCGAACCAGAAATTTGCTCACTTACTTAAACAAAAATCATGTGCACTGAAAGAACGGTTCACTGTAGAAATGGCTAACGGAAAAACAGAGAGCACTAGAAGTATATACATAGGATGTACTCGAACTCTAGATAGCCATTCATTTCCAATCGACCTCATGCCGGCATCATTTAAAAGTTTCGACGTCATAATCGGCATGGATTAGTTAATTCTTCATCGTGCTGACATCATGTGTTACGAGAAGGCCGTTCGTCTTAATCTATCGTCTAACAAAACCTTAGTTATCTACGGCGACAAACCAGGCACGAACCTTCATATCATCTCGAGCATACAAGCCCAGAAGTACTTACGAAAGGAATGTCATGCATTCCTTGCTCATGTACTCCTTATGAGCCAAGAGACGAAAGACATAAAGAACATCCCAGAAATACGCGACTTTCCCGACATCTTTCTAGAAGAACTACCAGGATTACCTCTACAACGTCAGGACGAGTTCAGAATCGACTTAGTTCCAGGGGCTACCCCAGTAGCCAAATCTCCCTATCATCTAGCACCAGCCGAGATGCAGGAACTATTTGGTCAACCGAACGAATTGCTCAGCAAGGGCTTTATTAGACCAAGCTTCTCACCCTGGGGAGCACCGGTCTTGTTCGTGAAGAAGAAAGACGGATCGTTTCGTATGTGCATCGACTATAGAGAACTAAACAAGCTTACTGTCAAGAATCGTTACCCTCTGCCTCACATAGACGGCTTGTTCGACCAACTACAATGGGCGAATTACTTTTCAAAGATTGATCTGAGATCCAGGTATCACCAATTACGAGCGTTAGAGGAAGATGTTTCCAAGACAGCCTTCCGAACTTGTTATGGATACTACGAGTTTGTAGTGATGCCATTCGGATTGACCAATGCGCCCGCGGTATTCATGGACTTAATGAATAGGGTGTGCCGTCCTTACTTGGATCAGTTCGTCATTGTATTCATCGATGACATACTTATCTACTCTCGGAGTAAGGAGGAGCATAGTCAACATCTACGTCAAGTCTTAGAAACATTACGATTAGAGAATCTATATGCGAAGTTCTCTAAATGCGAATTTTGGATTTGAAGAGTCGAATTCTTGGGTGACGTGGTTAGCGAAGAGGGAATTCACGTGGACCCTTCCAAAATAAAGGCCATTGAGAACTGGTCAGCACCGAAGACGCCTACATAAATTCGTCAATTTCTAGGCCTCGCTGGCTACTATCGCAGGTTCATTCAGAACTTCTCTAGGATGGCGAAACCGCTTACTACATTGACCCAGAAAGGCGTGGCCTTTGACTGGAGAGAGAAACAAGAACGACGTTCCAAACGCTGAAGCGAGCCTTATGCATCACACCGATACTATCCCTCCCAGAAGGGATAGAAGACTTTGTGGTTTATTGCGATGCATCCAACCAAGGGCTTGGCTATGTTCTTATACAACGAGGCAAGGTCATCGCCTATGGCTCAAGACAGCTAAAGAAACACGAAGTCAACTACACCACACATGATATTAAGTTAGGAACAGTGGTATTTGCTCTGAAGATCTGGAGACACTACCTGTATGGTACAAAAAGCACTATCTTTACAGACCACAAAAGCCTTCAACATATATTCGACCAGAAGGAGCTCAATATGAGACAACGACGGTGGGTCGAGCTACTCAATGACTACGAATGTGAAATTCAATATGAGACAACAACACTCAATATTCCGTACACCCAGGTTCAGATAAGATGTATCTGGATCTCAAGAAGTTATACTGGTGGCCTAACATGAAATCATAGATTGCTACCTTCGTGAGTAAGTGTCTTACTTGCGCAAAGGTTAAGGTCGAATACCATAAACCATCAGGTTTACTACAAGAATCGGAGATACCTGAGTGGAAGTGGGAGCGGATCACAATGGACTTCATAACAAAGTTGCCCAAGACAACGGGTGGTCTCGATACCATTTAGGTGATCGTAGAAAGGTTAACCAAGTCCGCACAATTCCTGCCTATCAAAGAAACCGACTTGATGGAGAAACTGACCAGAACATACTTAAGAGAAGTAGTGCAACTGCATGGTGTACCTATATCTATTATCTCTGATAGAGACAGTAGATTCACCTCGAGGTTCTGGCAGTCAATACAGAAGGCACTAGGAACTAGGCTGGACATGAGTACAGCCTACCATCCACAAACCGATGTACACAGTCAGAGGACTATTCAAACCTTGTAAGATATGTCGTGATCCTGTGTGATTGACTTTAGGAAGGCATGGGATACTCATTTAACCCTTGTCGAGTTCTCCTACAATAACAGTTACCACACAAGCATAAAGGCAGCTCCATTTGAAGCCCTATATGGCCGGAAGTGCAGATCCCCTCTGTGCTAGGCTGAGGTGTGTGACTCACAGTTAGCTAAAGGACGAGTTCCTAACAGCACTCTCATAGGTCCAGAGATCACTCGGGAAACGACAGAGAAGATCGTTCAGATTCGTGAACGATTGAGAGCCTCTAGAGACTACCAGAAAAGTTACGCAGACAAGAGAATGAAACCTTTGGAATTCCAGGTTAGTGACCGTGTTCTATTAAAGGTCTCACCCTGGAAGGGCTTGATACGATTCGGAAATCGTGGAAAGCTAAATCCAAGATACGTAGGGCCTTTCGAGATTCTTTCTACAATCGGCCCTGTAGCTTACAAACTAAAACTACCTCGAGAACTTAGTAATGTACACCCTACTTTCCACGTTTCGAACTTGAAAAAGTGTCTGTCCGACGAGACTCTTGTAATCCCACTCGATGAGATTGAGATCAACTAGAGCCTCAACTTCGTGGAAGAACCAGTAGAGATCATGTACCGAGAGGTCAAGCAAACGAAGCAAAGTCGTATCCCTATAGTGAAGGTTCACTAGAATACCAAGCAGGGACCTGAATTCATTTAGGAGCGCGAGGATCAAATGAAACTGAAATATCCTCATCTTTTTACTTAGTTATTTGTAATTTCTTAAACTCTAATTTCGGGACGAAATTCTCTCTAACGGGAGGATGATGTGACAACCCGAAATTTCTATCTTGTAAAGCCATTCAATTCAATCAGAAGTCAGACTTGTTTCTGCTATATTTTAGCATTGTTAAGGGTCTGTTTGAGTGTTCTAAGCCTAGTACACTCAATGATTGGGTATTAGGAAGTATCTACCAGAGTTTATTGTGCAACATTGAAGCCGAAAAACTCCAGCACATGGAGTTTACGACCGTAAACTAGAGCTTACAGTCGTAAGCTCTTGTTTAGCCGTGAACTAGCCTCTTAAGTATGATATTCCTTCATTTTTCTTCACTTCTCACACTTCCAAGTCAAGAACACTCATTTCGCTCTCAAGTATCATCAATAACACTTCCATTTCTCGTCAAATTTGTAAGGGATTCTTTCTATATTAGTTGACATCCTTCTTGATCTAGTAAAACTCCATGATTTCATCCGTGAGTTCATCTCTTTTTGGGTTAGATCTTCAAGAAAACCACGAACACACACTAGTTCTTTGGGCCGTGAACACCCCTTCAAGCTTCCAAATCGTAAGTATCTGTTCTATATACTAGTTATCCATTAGAAGCTCTTGAATTACATCCAAAAATCAACCATTTTAGCATGAACATCAAGAGTTTACGACCGTAAACTCTCCCTTGGCCGTAAACCCTTCTCATGATCATCATTGGCCGTAAACATCTTAGGCCGTAAACATCTTTGGCCGTAAACATCCTTGGCCGTGAACACATCTAGGCCGTAAACACACCCTTGTGTGACCGTAGACACGTTTAGTGCAATCGTGTGTGATTGTAAAACTTCATTCCAAGTGTTTCCTAGTCCCTAAGGTTGTTCCCTAACATGATTAGTTGTGTTATACACTAATTATATACATATATGTGTCATTATATGCTTAATAGGATCCGTTTGTGCACGAGGTTTCACTTGGCATACTTAGCATCCTATATCGATCTTTCATTCGAACCACTCACTACAGGTGAGTTCATACCCCTAAACTTATCTTTTAAATGATTTTAAATGCTTTTTGGGGGGGGGGGAATACAAGTAGAAAACATTATAGTTATTATATCAATCACATGTGATTAATAACTATCAAACAAGTGGATTTTTTATACTTCAAAACTTTTTTATCAAACAAACTATTTCAAAACATTTTATAAACTGACATCAAGTCATCTATAACCATTCAAATGGTTAAAACTCTTTGTCAAACTCTTTTAAACTTATATAAATTGTCAAAATCATGTCTATATAGGTATAGTTATATAAATAAGGTTGAAAGGGCTTTGGACTGATAACTCGCTTTATTTCCTGTTCCTTGTATGGTTGTGGACTTAGGGTATCGGTCGTTTGTCCGAGTGTCATTTAAATCTTATTTATATATTATGTATATGTGTATAGATATAAAAGTCTTTCCGTCAGTTCAATACCTTTGGGTAGCAAAGGTGTATAAACATCATCAGTCATTCAAACAACAATACTAGTAAACTATAATAGGTATAGTTTAGAGGATTACTACTTACTATTTCTACAACAGTGAAACTTACAAGAGTCAGTTCATACATGAGTCAGTTCAAACATACTATAACGAGAAACAGAAACAACATACTATACACTAGAACAGAAAGACCATACTATACACTAGAACAGAGAGAACATAATGTACACTAGAGCATAGAGAACATACTATACAAATACAAGAATACTATAACATTAATGTGAGCCACTACTTCATGGCACGTCAATGTACTGATGTGTCACGTTTTGTAACCAGAGTCTCCTGGAGGGAGAGTGTGAATTTGTGTATAGATCTATACAAGATTGACCATCCTACACCTTGCTGCTAGCTACAGTGGGACCTGCAGGTCTACGGTTGACGAATGTCATACCATTTCGACGTCTTCGAACGTCGTGTTTTACTAGTCAATCAAGTATGGTTATAATCTCATCACATTTTACCTTAATTAAAAAATTGGTTTAAGGTAGTTAGTACATCTGTAGTTACTATATACAATACTACTGTACATCGTCATTTTCCCATTACATACATATTGCGATCTTCTCACATAAACGGTAATGTAAACTATATTCTGGTAATGATAGTCATACTTGGGAAAAACACTTACTTTAACAAAAGAACAAACATACAGAAAAGTCGGGTCTTGGTAGAAGACTACTTTAGTAGAAAATATAGGATTTTCTTGGAAGTATACAAACATTTACATCAAACACTTAAAAACTTTACATCAAATTTTACATACACTTTCATCAAACTTATACAAACAATTGACACTAAAATACTTATGAACTCACCAGCTTAAATGCTGATCTACGCTATCAAAATAACTTGTATTCTCAGGTCACCATTAGACAGGTACCGATGACCTGGTTTTAAGAAGACGGAGCATATTCAAGACTTGTCTTTTATTTTGATATATATATTTTTGGTGTCTTACAAATACATTCAGAACACACTTGTATTAAATTATATTATTAATGCAATGGATGATATTGTTGCTTGTTTTACTATTATGCATTGTTATGATACTGTACATGACATCCTCCGCCCCTGAACGTTTTCGTTGTTCTGGTTTGGGGGTGTGACAATCTCCTAGCATCTCGGATACACCTTTATCCTGCCCTCACTCTCTCAAGAGTGGCCAACCATCACACGTGCTATCCGGCCACAAACTACACTCACTTATGAAACTTTCACCAACCCTGCAACACTCATGTATGCTAATCACACATAACACTGGATCCTATAGACAACATAATACTCATTTCTACCTTAAGAACTTCATCAAACAAGAACAATAAATAAGGCTAAACCAAACATTCTCGGACTATAGAGTCTCAGTTATGTACAACTATGATGCTTACAGTAAGCAACTACATTAATGATGTCAATTTCATATCAGGAAGACCCTAAGATATCAAGCATCAAATAATCAGCCAATTCTATCATGCAATTTCTGAACATCCCTAGCCTATCACTAGCATCTTGTTCTAACATAGCATAATATCAAATAGTTGTGTAATAATTTGGGGTCTACTTACTGGCTCCGACTGATCGTACACATCACATCATCCTTGATCATTTTGAAAACCATTTGAAAACCACTTTGAAATCATTTTCCTTAGTTTGAGACTGGATTAACACGAGTGTTCCTCGAATTCACTCAAACCAAGGCTCTGATTACAACTTGTAACATCCCAAAATTTTCAACAAATTATAACTTTTTAAAACAACACATTTACTAAAGAGGGAATTACAAAAACCATTGTTCCCAAAACATTATTTAAAAATTGGAATCATTTACAACATAGTATTTAAAACATTTTCATTATTAGAGTTTCTCAGAAATTATAAGTTCCAAAAACACGAGGATGTGTACGGTCACGCCTTCACATTGCCACGATCCACAGAAGTACCTAAAACCATAAGTCAAAACTGTAAGCACGAAGCTTAGTGAGTTCCCCCAAAGTGCCCACACAAACAATTAACACATATACAATAACAACATGCAATGGGTCCACAACTAAAAGACTAGATTACCACGGAGCCGACCGTATGAGTCTGGCTTGCCTATCGGGCCCATAACTTATATCTGGATTACTCCAGAGCCCAAAACATACGTCATGGTTGCCCTTGGGGGCCACATCTTATGTTTGGCTTGCTCCCTAGCCCAATCAGTCATTAGACTGCCACACAAATGTTCAACCCTCAGTATGAGTTTGGCATACCAACCGGGCCTCAACTTGTATGTGGAATGCTACTAAGCCATCATTATGACTCTAGCATGCCCTAGCCGGACCTCAGCTCATATCTGGAATACTAATGAGCCCTCAGTATGAGTTTGGCATGCCCTCCTCGGTCCTTAGCTCATATTTGAATTTCTCTAGGGTTTGTTGGTGTGACATCCCCATTTTCACGGACAAAAAAGACCGATTTGTTTATGTTTTATTTTGAAAATCAGAGTATCTTTTAAAGAAATATGTTGCAGAATTTGTTCCCAGAAAAACATGATAAACATATTATCAAAGTATTTCCGAAGAAATGTATTTTGGTCCTTTTTAAAACATTGGGATATCATCGTCAATACAAAAACATAAGCATAAACAGACCTTACATTCATTTTCACTAGTGATCTACACCTCCTTAGTCTCTCAGTGTAATGTAGCTTCGTATAGACACTTGTGATACAAATAAACTGAGTGGGTCAAGTTGGGAAACCTGGTGGGTACATAGGGTTTTCGACCAACAATAATATAGTTATTATGTTTAAATATCAAACGATCAACCCAATTACCCATCCCCATTATCTCTTTTACTCTTAGGGATCTATCCTAAGAATCAGCTATTCTTCGTTCATTCATTCCTAAGGATTATCCTAAGGAATAGGTACGAAGTTCATCGTCGCCATGGTTTATACAACAGGCACTAAGTCTATAGTCGCCAAGGTTTATACAACAGACACTAAGTTCATAGTCGCCATGGTTTATACAACAGAAACTAAGTCCATAGTTGCCAGGGTTTATACAACAGGCACTAAGTTCATAGTCGACATGGTTTTTCTCGTTTATTGACAGTATTATTTCAGGGAGTCCACCCGCAATACATGTCAATGAGTTTTTAGAGTACACCGGGTGAACACATCGTTCACAAACACCTACAGGTTGCGAGCCTGCTAGTGTTCCACCAGACTGTCTAGAATAGTCCGTGGTTGTCATCCATACTCTGCTAGATGACGGGGAAAACGCTTGGGTAATGGCTTCTCTCATTTTCACCTCTCACCCTTATCTCATGATCTATATCACCTTTCATCTCATCATCTAACTCATCTTTCATCTACCCAACTTTACCATTGTAATTTATAGGTATTAAATACGTATACAGTTTAAATCATTTAAAACATGTATAATAGTGTTCATCCAGCATAGATAACAAGTATAAAGATAATATGCACACATAGCACGTAATTCATATAAAATACTTCATACCTATGTATAAGATGAAAGTAACTACGCACTCATCTGTTAAGGTGGTGATTCTGAACTCAGACAACGCTTCGCTTCTTAAAAATAATTTCCTTTGATAAAACCTAGTATCATTACCATAGGAGTTTAGTCTAATATTCACCGAGATTAATTATTAGTCTTGTTATTATTATAATTAAATAAGCATTAAACAATACTTCTCAACTACTATCTACAGACAGGGGCCAGACATGAAACACCGGAGGGTAGGACCATTTTAGCATTTAAGCCATTCTGAAATCCAACAACCCAAGCGGTCCTTCAAACCGGATTCCCGGTACCGCAAGTAGTTAAAAAGGCATTATAACAACACTTATATAACTCATAATAATAGCCCCAACATTTATTATAAGGTCCTAATAACATTACTATATTTAAATAAAAGCTATATTTAAAATAGGGTAGGCATATCTTACCTATGAGGGGGTTTCCCTAGGACTCGGGCTCTGCAGGGCAGTACTTCCGAGCCGAAAGCTCTTCTTCTCGGAGCCTTCTGGCGCTCTGGGACTCGCCTCTAGCACTTGGAAGTTGCTAGGGATTGGGAAGGAGAGAGGTTTTGAATATTGAGAGAGAAAGTAGGGTGAAGGTGTGGGTTTTGGGAGTGATCTACGCCTCTATTTATAGGCTGTCTGCGGGAGCTCCACGTCGTGAACTCAAAATTCACGTCGTGGCCTTGCGTAGGCTCCAAGGCATCGCCTGGAGCTGACACGTGGCGTCAGATGCAACTAAAACAACAAATCTTTACAAATTCATAACTTTCACATACGAACTCCGTTTTTGACGTTCTTAATTTCCGCGCGTAGGTAATGACAAGATCTACAACTTTTCTTTTGACTCCATCGGCTATTTCTCGACCGATTTTAAATTTAACAGTACGAGAAGATTACACTGTCAAATGACTGCATAAAATTCATAACTTCTACATACGGACTCTATTTTCGTCTGTCTTTTTATCGTTGAGCTCCTATTGATGAGATCTTCAATTCTCATTTAGGTTGCGTTGGCCAAAAATCGATCAATCAAAAATTTGAATTCCGGTCTGTGCACTGTTATGCCAAATCTTAGAAAAATCATAACTTCCTCATACGAAGTCAGATTTGGGCGATCTTTTAGTCACGCTCTTGGTTTAACGTAAACTACAACTTTAATTTAGATCTATAAGGCTAAAAATTATATTATCAAAAATTCACTTTTTACGTTACGCGGTGCTGTGCCGGTTTTGCCGTAGAACTTCGACGGGCCATAACTTCTTCGTTATAATTCGGATTTCGGCGTTCTTTATATGTACAGAACCCTTGTGACATATATTATAACTTGGTTAAGATTATTCATTCTAAAAAATCATCAAAAAGTCATTTTTGATGCCTATTGTCTCTAAATTGACTAGCCCGAATCTGCGGGCGTTACAATTATCTCCCGCTTAGGATGATTACGTCCCAGAATCATCAACAAAACAAGGCTTGTATAATGACGCCATACGTTATCTCTTCATCCTAGGTAATAATCGTAACTTCTATGTTCCTTCAAATGAATATCTATCTCTTGGACTTCTTACTTCATACGGTGCTCGATCTTGCACTCGCTCTTCATACTATGTTGTAACCTTCGAGTTACAAACTCAATACTTATTAGAGACTCCTGCTCCTTTTTAAACAAACATTACTTAAGCGAAGTTCTTTATTTTGATTATCATGACATACCGATGGGTCATGTTCTAATGACCTCTCATCGTATGATGCAACACTTAGACTCATGTATCTTATAGTCAAATTTTAGAATGGAATATACCTTCCTTCATGTTCTGATGTGATATAATCACCTTTTGGCATGTAGCATTTCTAGCTACAAGTTTCTTACTTTAACAACGATCACAATCGCTTTGATTATCTTTCACTTCAATCTTCTGGCTTAAGTCGGATGCTACATCAAAGTTGGTTCTCTGAACCACGTAACATACTCATCTTAGTCGGACTCGATATGATATGATCATTAGGGTCAGAATAACAACAATCTTCTTAGTCATTACCGAAACGATGATAACGACAAACATGAACAAAATAGAATCAATTTCTAGCTTCTTGGCAACTTTGTGACTTTCCTTGATCCAAGTGTGAGTCCTGTGCTTCCGGTAGTATACGCCTCTACTACCATTCACACCTACTCATACTCGTCCCAAGTATCGTCTCGTAGTTCTCCAAGTTATTATCACAAAAACAATTTTAACACATACAAATGTGTCCAAACAATCACAAAATTTTCCCTAGACTCTACTCAGACTTCTTCCATCCGTATCTTCAATCATCAATTATGCTTCAAAACGGTTGGTGGTGGAAACGTCATACGATGGGAAACCTTCGGGAATTAAACCAATCGTTCCATCATCCCGCCAATCGAAGGTGTACTTCGGACGTACTACTCCTCTAAACGTACTGTTATTTTACCTGACGTATTGTAAAGGCAAGATAACACTCTTACGGTATCTTCCAATAGTTTTTATTCACTATCATAAGCCCTTTCATTTCCTTCATTTACTCAATTCTCTACATGTCTTTACCATGGTGTTATGTTCACGGAAACATGCGTTCTCTACAAGTCTTTCCTAATATTCCTAGTTCGCTTAAACTAATGCTCTCATACCAACTGTTACATCCCCATTTTCACGGCCAGAAAAGACCGATTTGTTTATGCTTTATTTTGAAAATCTGAGTATCTTTTAAAGAAATATGTCGCGGAATTTGTTCCCAGAAAAACATGATAAATATATTATCAAAGCATTTCTGAAGAAATGTATTTTATTCCTTTTTAAAACATTGGGATGTCATCGTCAATATAGAAATATAAGCATAAACAGACATTACATTCATATACACTAGTGATCTACATCTCCTTAGTCTCTCAGTGTAATGTAGCTTCCTATCAACACCTGTGATACAAATAAACTGAGTGGGTCAGGGTGGGAAACTTGGTGAGTACATAGAGTTTTCAACCCACAATAATATAGTTATTATGTTTAAACATCAAACAATCAACCCAATTGCCCATCCCCATTATCTCTTTTACTCTTAAGGATCTATCCTAAGAATCAACTATTCTTCGTTAATTCATTCCTAACGATTATCCTAAGGAATAGGTACGAAGTCCATCGTCGCCATGGTTTATAAAACAGACACTAAGTGCATAGTCGCAAGGGTTTATATAGTAGGCACTAAGTCCATAGTCGCAAGGGTTTATACAACAGGCACTAAGTCCATAGTCGCCAGGGTTTATCTCGTTTATTGACAGTATTATTTCAGGGAGTCCATGCGCAATACATGTTAATGGGTTTTTAGAGTACACCGGGCAAACACATCAATCACAAACACTTACAGCTTGCGAGCCTTCTAGTGTTCCACCAGACCGTCTAGAATAGTCCGTGGTTGTCATCCATACCCTGCTAGATGACGGGGCCAATGCTTGGGTAAAGGCTTCTCTCATTTTCACCTCTCACCCTTATCTCATGATTTATATCACCTTTCATCTCATCATCCAACTCATCTTTCATCCACCCATCTTTACCAATTGTAATTTATAGGTATTAAATACGTATACAGTTTAAATCATTTAAAACATGTATAATGGTGTTCATCCGGAATAGATAACAAGTATACAGATAATATGCACACATAGCACGTAATTTATATAAAAGACTTCATATCTTTGTGTAAGATGAAAGTAACTACGCACTCACCTGTTAAGGTGGTGATTCCAAACTCAAACAGCGCTTCGCTTCTTAAAAATAATTTCCTTTGATAAAACCTAGTATCATTACCACTAGAGTTTGTCTAATATTCACCGAGACTAATTATTATTCTTGTTATTATTATTATAGTTATTATAGAAGAGTTAAACAATACTTCTCAACTACTATGTACAGACAAGAGTCAGACATGAAACACCGGAGGGTAGGACCATTTTAGCATTTAAGCCGTTCTGAAATCTAACAACCCAAGCGGCCATTCAAACCGGATTCCCCGTACCGCGAGTAGTTAAAAAGGCATTATAACAACACTTATTTAACTCATAATAATTGCCCAAACATTTATTATAAGGTCCTAATAACATTACTATATTTAATTAAAAGCTATATTTAAAATAGGGTAGGCGTATCTTACCTACGAGGGGGTTTCGCTAGGAGTCGGGCTCTGCAGGGTAGTACTTCCGAGCCGAAAGCTCTTCTTCTCGGAGCCTTCTGGCGCTCCGGGACTCGCCTCTAGCACTTGGAAATTGCTAGTATTGGGAAGGAGAGGTTTGGAGTATTGAGAGAGAAATATGGGTAAAGGTGTGAGTTTTTGGAGTGATCTACGCCTCTATTTATAGCTGTCTGGGGGAGCTCCATGCCGCGAACTTAAAATTCACGTCGTGGCCTTGCGTAGGCTCCAAGGCTTCGCCTGGTTCTTACACCTGGCGCCAGACGCAGGTAAAACAACCAATCGTTAAAAATTCGAAATTATCACATACGAACTCCGTTTTTGACGTTCTTTATATCCACGCGGAGGCAATGACAAGATCTGCAACTTTCTTTTTGACCGCATCGGCTATTTCTCGACCGATTTTAAATTTAACAGTACCAGAAGATTACATTGTCAAATGACCGCGTAAAGTTCATAACTTCTTCATAAGGACCCTGTGTTCGTCTGTCTTTTTATTGTTGAGCTCCTATTAATGAGATCTTCAATTCTCATTTAGGTTGCGTTGGCCAAAAATTGATCGATCTAAAATTCAAATTTCGGGCTGTACTGTGACAACCTGAAATTCCTATCTTGTAAGTCAAAAGCTCAGCTTTGTTTCTACTATCTTCTAGCTGTGTTAAGGGTCATACATAGGATTTTAAGCCTTATACCTTAAGGATTGAGGGTTAAGAAGTATTAGCTCGAGATCAGAAGGTTGCACCCGAACCAGAAAACCCAACATATGAGGTTCACGGCCGTAAACCCTGTTCACGGCCGTGAACTCTCTTCTGGCAGTGATCTCTCCCATATATATATATATATATATATATATATATATATATATATATATATATATATATATATATATATATATATATATATATATATATATATATATATATATGTATACATATATATATATATATATATATATATATATATATATATATATATATATATATATATATATATCATCAAGAACACTCTCTTTTCTCTTTAAAATCGTAAGTGATTCTTCCATATTTACTTGATGTCCTTATTCACATAAAGCTCTTTGATTTCATCCATGAATTCCACACTTTTGGTTTAGATCTTCAAATCATCAGCTTTTCACCAAGAACACCAAGAACACACACTTGTTCTTGGGTCGTAAACCCCCCTAAAGGCTTCCAAAACATAAGTATCTATTCTATCATCTAGTTACCCACTAGATATACTTGATTCCAACCGTGAAACAACCACTTATTCGCATGATCTTCAAGAGTTCACGGCCGTGAACCCTTCATAGATTTAAGGTTGGGCCGTGAACCCTTCACCTAAACTCTTCTTATATGCAAGATAGGACCATAAACCCCTCATAGGATCAAGCCTTGGGCCGTAAACACTTCATGTGTGGCCATAAACTCTTCTATGGTCGTAAACACTTAGAGTGTGGCCGTGAACACCCTTCCATCAATCATATGTGATTGTAACACTTCATTGCAACTTTTGCCTAGTTCCTAAGGTTGTTTACCTTAGAATATTAGTTGTTATATACACTAATTATATACATATATGTGTCATTATATGCTTAATAGGATCCGTTTGTGCTCGAGACTTCACTTGGCATACTTAGCATCCTATATCGATCTTACATTCAAATCACTTACTACAGGTGAGTTCATACCCATAAATTTACATTTTAAATGCTTTTATGGGGGGAGGGGGGAATACAAGTAGAAAACAATATAGTTGTATAAGCGATCACATGTGATTTATAACTATCAAACCAAGAGATTCCTTATACTTCAAAATTGTATTACCAAACAAACTGTTTCAAATCCTTTTATAAACTGACATCAAGTCATCAATAATCATTCAAATGGATAAAACTCTTTTTATATGATAAACTCTTTAAATGTTTTACAAAACTCTTTTAAGCTTATATATTGTCAACATCATGTCTATATAGATATAGTTATATAAATATAGTTTCAAGGGCTTAGGACTGATAATTCTCCTTATTTCCTTTTCCTTGTTTGGATGTGGACTTAGGGTATCGGTTGTTTGTCTGAATGTCGTTTAAATCTTAGTTATATATTATGTATATGTATGTAGATATACAAGTACTTCCAATCAGTTCAATACCTTTGGGTAGCAAAGGTGTATAAACATGATCACGCATTCAATTATAGAGCTTACTAGTAAACTATAATAGGTATAGTTTAGAAGATTACTACTTACTATTTATAGAACAATGAAAATTACATGAATCAGTACTTATATAGGTTAGTTCATACATGAGTCAGTTCAAACATACTATAACTAGAACAGAAAGGAACATACAATAACAAGAACAGAAAGGAACATACAATAAAAAGAACATAAAGGAACATACAATAACAAGAACAGAAAGGAACATAAAATAACAAGAACACACATCCTTTACAAGAACAAGATAACATTGATGTGAAACCATTGCTTCACGGCATAGCAATATACTTGTTATGCCGCGTTTTGTAACCAGAGTCTCCTAGAGGCAGAGCGGGCATTATATGTATAGATCTATACGGGACTGGCAATCCCACATCCCAACTGTTAGCTACAGTCCGACAGGCAAGCCAAGGGGTGACAAATGCCACATCAGTTTCGACCCTAGGAGGTCGTCGTGTTAAACACTCGTCAATCAGTATGGTTATAACCACAACACATTTTAACCTTAATTAAACAAATTTGTTTTAAGGTATTTAGTGCTTTAGTAGTTACTTATTACAAGCATTAGTGTACACTGTCATCTTTCCATTACATTCATATAGTGATCTTTTCACATAAAAGGTAATGTAAACTATTTTCTGGTAATGATAGTCATATACTTGGGAAAACACTCATTTTTACAGAAGAACAAACATACAAAACAGTCGGGTCTTGGTAGAAGACTACTTTCCATTTAGTAGAAAATATAGGATTTTCTAGGAAGTATACAAACATTTACATCAAAACACTTACAAACATTTTCATCAAACTTATGCAAACATTTGACACTAAAATACTTATGAACTCACCAGCTTAAATGCTGATCTACTCTTTCAAAATAACTTGTATTCTCAGGTCACGAGTAGATAGTGTTGGATAAGGTGTCTAAGTCCATAACTATTTCTGGTATGTACTTGACCCGACCCGGCATGGTCCATTTGGGTTGCATGGCACCATGCAATTGGATAAACTAAAATGAGAGAAATAACACTTATGGTTTATTAATATATTATAAGTTCTAATATATTAATAATATTATTTAATTAGTTTGATCAAGAATTAATTTAGAATTAATTAAGTGATCAAAAAATAACTAATTAAATATATGGGTAGATTATGTAAATCTTCCATATCTTATATAGTGGGCTAAGAGGCTCCATGGATTATCAAGTTGGGTTCCACCCATAGGATGCTCCATGGATGCTCCATGGGAGTTACAAACCCATGGGTCATGGAAATGAAGAGTCATGACACATTAGGGTTTACATGGTGTAACCCTAGATGTGTCAACACTATATAAGAAACCCATTTTCCACCAAAATCGGCTACACATAAGAAACAAGAGGGCTAGGTTGATTTTAGAAGTGTGTATTCTCTCTAAAGTCATTCCAAAAGCATTTGATGTTGTGTGAAGCATTTGAGGCATCACACTTGGGGTGCTAGGCTCACAAGGTTTCAAGGATCATAAGCAACAACAAGGTAAGTTATTCTATCTTTCATGCAAGTTAAAATTTGTTCCCCATGTATGCTACATAGGAATATAACCTTGGAATTCAACTTTGCATGATAATTAGACAAACATAGATCCAAGGTTATTAGGGTTGCATGTACACTTAGGAAGTGTTAGAATGCTCAAAACCCATCAGTGGTATCAGAGCCTAGGTTTGTTTGTTGTTGTTTTTTTTTTGTGAAAACTGCTTGAAAAAAATCATTTTTCTGTTTTCTGCTCGTATGAAAGTTTGCACATTTGTTGCTGGAAATGGACTAGAAACATTACCCTAAACTGTTTTGATGTTTTAAAACTTGTTTTAGATGGTGTAATGTTTATGCTAATCCATTTACAATGGCAATTATCAAAATTACAAGTTTTTTTAAGTGTAATTTTTGATTCTTGAAAGTGTTCATATTCATGTTCTTGAACTTATGAAGATTAGATGATCATAGGAATTGTTTGTAACCTTCATGGTAGTTTAATTCATGATCATAATGTGTTTTAATGGAGTCCATAACTTGTTCTCAAGTTATGAAAAACCAAAAGTCTCACTTTTATTAAAGCCATTAAAAGAACACAAGAGTTATAAAAATGAAGAGTCTTCATTTTTATTACTCAATTAATTCATAAGTTATAAGAAATGAAACGTTTTTGAAGTTTACAAAACTTGCCCTCAAGTTTTGGAACAAGTAAAGTCTTGATTAAAACTTTAGGTCCAAACCTTAGAATTTTAAAAGTTAAAATTCAACCCTTATACTTTATAATATTATAAGTTACTAATATATATATATATATATATATATATATATATATATATATATATATATATATATATATATATATATATATATATATATGTATGTATAAGATCAAGTCGTCTTACCGCTAGTACGCCTCATTCACGAAGCCGGTCTATAAGGGGGTATAAGGTTGTTGCCTATAAAATGGCAACTTAATGGGTGTCCACTCTCACCCACCGCTTCCTTGATCGGTGGAGGGTCGTTAGCCGAACGGGTAGGACAAGGACTTATAAATTCTCATTAAAAGTATGATGAATATTATAAAGTAACTAAATGCTTTTATTAAATTCCCAATTTTAGTTACTTTAGGAAAAATGTGAATAAGGTGCTAATCCATGAAATTACACTTTACACTTTGTTTAAGTCGTTGGTGGAGCGTGTGTGGTTAACCGGCACACTGACTTGGACTTAACAAGGTAGGTAAAGGGTGACTTAAGATTTATCATAGTATCGGTGGAGCGTGTGTGGTTTACCGGCACATCGATTGAGTGATAAACTTTAAGGGTACCAAGTGATTTGCATGGTTACTTCACACCTCGTTTTGTGATCCTCGGTATCCCCATCACAAAACATGGAGGGCACACTCGAGATTGAAACATGACTTTGAAAAAAAAAATCATTGAATCTCAAAAGAATCTAGGAATTTCTAAGAACCAATTAAAAACCTAATATCTATATTTCGTTTTTCATGGTGGAAATTGGTGAATCGTCATTCACCTACCTTTCAAATATGTTATAGCTTGGATTACGGCATACCTCTTCTAAGTTATAATATATTGTGATTGGATCCTAGCCTTAATATTACATTTGGGTGTTTTATTAAGGACTATCTTAATATCTAAACTCATCTTGTTCTCTTCTTTCAGATGTCTTCAAACAATGCTGCTTCTGGCTTTAATCCTAATGGCTCCTTTACCCTTATGAACTTGTGTGGGAAAGTCATTTTTGATGGATCCAACTTCAATGAATGGATCAGAAACATTAGGATGATTACCCGCTACGAGGACAAAGAATATGTCATTGACAAGGAGCTTAAGGAGATTGATGAGACCACTGCAACTCCCCAGGAGATCGCTGACTTCCGGGCACATGAAAGGGATGCTACAAAAGTGGCATGCATCATGTTAGCCACCATGACAGTGGAAATCCAAAAGTCCTATGAGGACTTCTACCCTTTTGAAATGCACCAAGATCTGATGGAAAGATACCATCAAAGTGCACGACAAGAGAGGTATGAAATCATATGCTCTATCATAACAACCATGATGAAGGACGAGGAATCCGTCACGAGCCACATGTAGAAAATGCAAAGGTATGTGGATCGGTTGCTGAAGCTTAATGTGAACTTCCCTGAGGAGCTTGCAATAGATATCATTTTGCACTCCTTACCATCGTGCTATGATCAATTCCGCATGACATATCACATGAATAAGGAAGAGGTCACACTCAACAAACTTCAGGGACTCCTCAAGACTGCAGAAACAGGTCTTAAGGGTAAGTCGGTTGTTAACACTCCTACTCCAAACTCCGCCCCGGTTTTGGCAATCGGGAAAGGTCGAGGGAAGAAGAGGAAGAGCTCTTCGAAGGGTACCAAGGCTAGGACCCTTGATGGCTCTTCTTCAAGTGGAACCAAGAAAGGTTTCGTCACTCCTTCTTCTGACCCTAAAGAGGCTGAATGCTTCTATTTCCATGAAAAGTCACATTGGAAGCGGAACTGCCCAAAGTACCAGCAAGATGTGAAGGATGGGAAAGTTAAAGCCAACCATGCAGGTATTTACACTATCTTATCTAATAACTCACCCCATTCTAACTCTTGGGTCCTTGATACCGGTTGTGGTATTCATATCTATTCTGATTTGTGGTATTCATAATGAAGTTGGTTCGATTAATGCTTTCTTTAATAATGTTCTTTATTTTAAAGGACTACCTTGTGATGGCGTGTATGAAACTGTATCTGTGGTTGATAACTTAGGAAATAATGTATTGTGTATTGATTCTGTTAATAATAATAACTTGGATAAAGCATCATTATGGCATTGTCGTCTTGGACATATAAGCAAGAAACGCATAGGCCAACTCCAAAAGGATGGAGTCTTGGAGTCATTTGACCTAAAGTCAGATGATAGTTGCGAATCATGCTTACTTGGAAAAATGACAAAGTCACCCTTCACAGGTTCTTGTGAGAGGGGTGAAGGTTTGTTGGATCTTATACACACGGATGTGTGTGGACCCTTCAAACATGACACAAGGGATGGTAATCGTTATTATTTGACTTTTACTAATGATTACAGTAGATATGGATATGTCTACTTAATCAAGCATAAGTCATAGACTTTTGAAAGGTTTAAATAATTTAAACAGGAAGTCGAGAATCAATTGGGCAGGAACATTAAGATGCTTCGATCCGATCGAGGTGGTGAGTATCTTAGTTCAGAGTTCCTTGACTATCTTAGGGAATGTGGGATTGTCTCACAATTGACACCTCCCAGGACACCGCAGTTGAACGGTGTAGCTGAGAGGCATAATCGAACCTTTTTGGATATGGTTCGTTCCATGATGAGTCGAGCTTCTCTACCAATCTCATTTTGGGGGTATGCCTTAGAGACTGCCGCCCATATCCTTAATCTAGTCCCTACAAAGAAAGTTGCCAAAACTCCTCATGAGATGTGGACTGGTAAAGTACCAAAACTAGACCACATCAAGATTTGGGGTTGCGAGGCTTTCGTGAGACGCGAGACTCATGATAAGATCGAACCTTGAAGCGATAGGTGTATTTTCATCGGCTACCCACAACAATCCTTTGGTTACCTCTTCTACAGACCTAGTGAAAATGTGGTATTTGTAGCTAGGAGGGCTGTCTTTCGAGAGAGAGAGTTCATAAGCCAAGGAGACAGTGGGAGGCAAGTTGACCTTGAAGAAATTCAAGAGTCAAGTGGTGAAGGAACTTCAAACCCTAACACTCAACTTGAGGAGGAAACTCCTGTTGAGCCAATTGACACGTCTGTACCTCTAAGGCGTTACACAAGTGTTAGGAATGCACCTGAGCATTACTATGGATTCCATATTACTACGGAAGGTGATACACTTATCAGTGATGAGACACTGATAAGTCTGGATGAACCTAACAGTTACGCGGAAGCCATGGCAGGCCCTGAGTCATCCAAGTGGAAAGAGGCAATGGACAGCGAGATACAGTCCATGTATGAGAATCAAGTTTGGAACTTGGTTGAGAATGTACCAGGTCGTAAGACTGTAGGGTGCAAATGGATATTCAAGAAGAAGACCGACATGGATGGTAATGTACACACTTATAAGGCACGACTGGTTGCAAAGGGTTTCTCACAAACTCCGGGAGTTGATAATGTACACACTTATAAGGCACGACATGGATGGTAATGTACACACTTATAAGGCACGACTGGTTGCAAAGGGTTTCTCCAGTGGCCAAGATTAAGTCTATTAGGGTTCTGTTAGCCATAGCCGCATTTCATGACTATGAAATATGGCAAATGGATGTCAAAACCGCTTTCCTTAATGGAAAGTTGGCTGAGGATGTTTACATGAGTAAGCCAGAGGTTTTTGTCAATACAGAGTACCCTAATAGAGTGTGTAAGCTTGAGAAATCCATTTATGGGTTAAATTAAGCACCTCGCAGATGGAATCTTTGCTTTGATGAGAAAGTCAAAGAATTTGGCTTTTCTAGGAGTGAAGATGAATCTTGTGTATATGTCAAGGCTAGTGGGAGTATAGTTAGTTTTTTGGTATTGTATGTGGATGACATACTACCCATAGGAAATGACATCCCAACTCTGCAGGAAGTTAAGTCCTGGCTTGGGAAGTGTTTCTCTATGAAGGAACTAGGAGAAGCTACCTATATTCTAGGGATAAGGATCTTGAGAGACCGGAGTAAAAGACTAATTGGACTTAGTCAGAGTACCTACTTGGATAAGGTGTTGAAGAGATTCGGCATGCAGGACTCCAAGAAAGGAGAGTTACCCATCCAGAGTAACGCCAGATTGAGTAAGACACAAAGCCCTAGTACTGAGGCTGAGATAGCAGAAATGAGTCGAATACCTTATGCTTCGGCTGTAGGATCGATCATGTATGCTATGACGTGTACTCGACCTGATGTAGCCTTTGCTTTGAGCATGGTTAGCAGGTATCAGGGGAACCCTAGCAAGGCACACTGGACTGCGGTAAAGAATATCCTCAAGTACCTACAGAGGACTAAGGACTGGGTCCTTACCCTCGGTGGGAGTGAAGACTTGAGAGTTGTAGGGTATAGTGATGCTAGCTTTCAGACTGATAGGGATAATTTCCGCTCTCAGTCAGGCTGGGTCTTTACCTTAAACGGAGGAGCAGTTTCTTGGAAGAGTTCCAAGCAAGAGACAGTGGCTGATTCAACTTGCGAATCAGAGTATATAGCAGCTAGCGAGGCAGCAAATGAGGCGATATGGCTGAAGAACTTCATTGGAGACCTTGGAGTTGTACCAGCTATTAAAGAGCTAATGGAAATTTTCTGTGATAGTGAAAGTGCAGTTGCCTTAGCCAAGGAACCAAGGGATCACGGGAGATCCAGACACATCGACAGAAAATACCATTTCATCAGACATCGAATAGAAGAAGGACTCCTCGTGGCAAAGAGGGTATCATCGGATGAGAATACAGCAGATCCCCTCACGAAGGGACTGACTCGGGTTAAGCATCTCCAGCATGCTCGGAGCATAGGGCTGAAGGATGATATTAGATTTAGTAGTTAGATAACCTTGAAATTTGTAAAGTGTAATTGACGTTAGATGATGAATAAAAGGTGTTTTATTTATGAGTAAAGTGTTGCTATCTCTTGTCGATCGTTTACTATATTTCTTTTGCATGTTTTGACTTCCAGAATAATTATGTTTGGTATATCATATTATTCGAACCTCCACAGTCGGTCATATGTCGGAAGTAGGTATGAATCAAGACTGTCATGATTGGTTGCAAAGGTCTAAGTTGTTGGACATGGCTACAACACTCATGAGTGCTCATAAGTTCTGAGCATTGGACTAACCCACGCTCACTGGAATCACTTCATGGAATTTATCTCGAGTGATCGTGAGACGGTAATATCATATAAGTCTTCAAACCTAGAGATATGATTTGTTACTTATGAGTTGGTTATGCATTGATTGTACGTTAACACATTGGTAACTCGATGTTATAAAACGTGCTTTTGTGTATAATTCAATGAGTGGTAGAACAAACATATTAGTCGAAGTTTATCTGTTCCTTCTTGGATTAGAAGCTGATATCTGGGCCCCACCATGATTTTGTTTTGACCTATGTACCGGGCCCGGTCAGAACTAAGTTGATGTGTTCAATTAAGTTCTTTGTCAAACAAATCGGAAATCGGTAAACAAACTACTGGACAATAAGTAAGACATTGTTCCATGTATTGGTCCGGTTGATATCTAGAACAGAGGATTATATGATCACTTATCTTAAATGGCGTATCATCATCTTCTCAGTTCCGAGAGACCTTGAAAGTGCTACGATTGCTGATCGGTTCCTGAAGTATTGCAGTTATAGTTATTAGACTTATCCAAGTGGGAGACTGTTGGATAAGGTGTCTAAGTCCATAACTATTTCTGGTATGTACTTGACCCGACCCGGCATGGTCCATTTGGGTTGCATGGAACCATGCAATTGGATAAACTAAAATGAGAGAAATAACACTTATGGTTTATTAATATATTATAAGTTCTAATATATTAATAATATTATCTAATTAGTTTGATCAAGAATTAATTTAGAATTAATTAAGTGATCAAAAGATAACTAATTAAATATATGGGTAGATTATGTAAATCTTCCATATCTTATATAGTGGGCTAAGAGGCTCCATGGATTATCAAGTTGGGTTCCACCCATAGGATGCTCCATGGATGCTCCATGGGAGTTACAAACCCATGGGTCATGGAAATGAAGAGTCATGACACATTAGGGTTTACATGGTGTAACCCTAGATGTGTCAACACTATATAAGAAACCCATTCTCCACCAAAATCGGCTACACATAAGAAACAAGAGGGCTAGGCCGATTTTAGAAGTGTGTATTCTCTTTAAAGTCATTCCAAAAGCATTTGGTGTTGTGTGAAGTATTTGAGGCATCACACTTGGGGTGCTAGGCTCACAAGGTTTCAAGGATCATAAGCAACAACAAGGTAAGTTATTCTATCTTTCATGCAAGTTAAAATTTGTTCCCCATGTATACTAGATATGAATATAACCTTGGAATTCAACTTTGCATGATAATTAGACAAACATAGATCCAAGGTTATTAGGGTTGCATGTACACTTAGGAAGTGTTAGAATGCTCAAAACCCATCAGATAGGTACACTGGACCAGGTTTTGAGAAGACGGAGCATGTTCAAGACTCGTATTTTATTTTTATATATATATTTTTGGTGTCTTACTAATATATTCAGGAACACACTTGTATTAACTATATTATTAATGAAATGGATGATGTTGTTGCTTGTTTTACTATTGTGCATTGTTATGATACTGAACACGACGTCCTCCGCCCCCGAACGTTTCCGCCATTCTGGTGTGGGGATGTGACAGATTGGTATCAGAGCTTTGTTTACTGTAAATTGAGTATATCAACCCATAAAAGATATACAACTATAAACACATCGGGATTAAATCACTCTGAACAAGAGTTAATACTTTTAAAATAATAAAATATTTTAGTAAAGTATTCATACATACATTCATACTAGGATCTGTATCATGCTAGAATAGAATAAAAGTAATTGGATGTTGGACACTACGGTTAAACCTGGACAGTTATGTAATCATATCTGGGTTCAATATAGCCTGATCAACTATATTTATTTGAGATATGACCAACATGTGTTTGGGAGTGATTATGGTGTTTCAACAAGTCTAAAACTTACCTAAGTACCAGAAGAATTCTAGAATCAAACATAAAGTTTAAAATACAATACGAGTATTTTAGAATACTATAACAACAAAACTGAAAACTTATCAACTTCATATATTTAGAAGTTCAAGAATCAAACATATAATTAAAATACTATAAAAGTATTTTAGGTGCCATGAATAACTTAATGTGATTGTTAAAAAGACATTTTGTGGTAGGTCTATAATTACTAAGTGTGTGCTTTAAGGTTATATATAGTTGAGATTTTATAGACTTAGAATAGGTGATTTTCACTTTACCTCCTGTTCCTTGTTTGGTTGTGGTTTTAGAGTAGAATCACTTATTCGAAGGTCTATTTGGTCTGGATTATATATAATCTGTACTCACTTCGTGATTATAGAAAGAACACATAGGATTGTCCTAGTAAAGAATTAAGCTTTATTAATCCCATAGATTCTTTAGGACATTTCCATTCTCGTATAAACCACTTAGATAGTTGTAGCCACTCCAACAATCAATAGAAGGGTCAACGAGAATCCAGTGGAGTTTCATTAGAAGAATTCCAAGAAAGAAAAACAAATGAGGAGTAAAGAAACTATAGAAACTGCAAAATACCTTTACCTTAATAGGGGCACCGAAGAGAAGTTCGCATGAACTTCTGGGATTCGAACTCTCCATTATGAAGTAATGGGGATCAGTGTTAGAATCGGAAGTAAGACGGCACAAGAATTCAATATACCTACAGAGGAAAAGGACACCATGTACATACCAGGAGGCAACAAACCGTTACCGCCCAGATTAGAACAGAGAACAGAGGAAAACCACGCGTGTTTCATACGAAGCGGTTGAGTGCCTTTTTCGTCATAGTAATAACTAATAACTAATGCAACCTAGTGAGTTAGTGAATACATTACTCGCATTAGGTTTTAAGCTTATCATCTTTTTCTGTCATGGCTAATAAAAATAAATCGGATAACGAAATCTCAATTGAGAGTGATTATTTCACAAATTCATGAGTCTATTTTATGTAGACTCTATTATGAACTACTTTCAAATCTTTTCGAAAGTTGGAACATGATATCTACCAACCAAAGATAACTTAGTTTGGATGACACCCGCCTTGTGACCATTCTAGAAACTTACCTCTACTCCTTACCAGGACTGCATCATAGGGATGTAGGTCGAATCATCGAGAACAGTATAACAAAACGAAAAAGTTACATTCACATAAATGATTAGAATACATCAAGAGCCAACCATAAATGCTCACGGACTCATCTTCTTATCATGTAACAGAATCATGCCTCCGAAGAAATGTAACCAACCCGCTGGCAAAACACCAATCCTTCATATGGATACGACTACTTTTCAAGCTACGGTCACAACTGTCGTAACAGCTGTCATGACTCACCTTAACGCTAACAACGCAAATGGTAGTGGAATTGTTATCGGCAATCCCAATCAAGGTGATAACCAAGTACAACAACGAGTGCCTACTTGCGAAGACACTCCGAACCTCAAATCTAAGAACAAGAAACGGATATTCTGGGATAGAAAGAAGGGCAATTCACCTCAAAAGTTAGCTAAGAGACAACTACCAGTGGCAGCCTCTGCATCCATTGCTCCTACTGCCATTTCTACTAGTATCCCAGTTACCCCTATCCCAGCAAGGTAGTATGCGGGAAATCTACCCGTTTCTGCAGAATTTCGATCCGGCACATTACTTCGACGAACAATGTTGGAACCAGTCCAATATGCCACCTTTGTGGTGAAATAGGACATTTCAAAAGGGACTGACCAACAGAGAAGAATAGCGGGGGAGTAGGAGGAGTTTGACTCCAAAATATGGGGAAGCATCAAAGAACCCTGCTATAATTTTGGTACGATTCCCAAACCCCATTAATTAATTATAATTATAATTACTCTCTCGTTCGAACTAAATCACAGCACTCGTATAAAACTCGGAACCCTAACATGTAAAGCTATGATGGCTTAGTGTATGCATTAGGGTCAGTTATAATTAAGATTTGTAGACTTTGAGTGAGTGATTTCACCTCATTTCATGTTCCTTGTTTGGTTGTGGATTTAGGGCAGGGTCACTCAGTCGACTGTCCTTCCAATCTTAATTATACATGACTGGTGTACACCAAACGGTTATAGAGAGACCTAGTAGGGGTCATTTTATGAAATTTCATTGTTTCAAATTATCAGAACCCTCGTTTAGTTGTAGTTGTTAATTTCGGTAAAATCGGGTTCGTAGTAATCATACCAAGGTTAGTTCATCGTCTTAGTAAGCAATTCTTCTTCCAATCAACATAATATTTAATTCATAAAGAAGTCCAACATCATCATCCGACACGGCTTGGCTTGGTCCTTACCATGCAAAATTTCCACGCTGTGTAAAAGAACCTTTCCCTTAACTAACCGTCAGATGAAATTCTCCCAATCCGTAACGCAAAACCCTTATATCATCTCCCACTTCAGAACTTCAGGAGTACCCATGCGAGGGGTACCACGCCCTTCTAGCCTAACCAGTAGTTAATAGCCTTGAAGCGAAAAACACCAAAGAAGTCTCAGAAGTCAGTAACCACCCGAAGTATACCCATTAGGTCTCAGAGAAAGACCACTCGTACCGTATGCCAAGTTCAAGAATAGAGACTAAGAACTCATTAGGTTAATCAATCGCTGCTAAGTGTATACGCAAGAGTGGTATATAATTTAGACTTAACAAGACCTAGGATGTGTGATTCCGCTCTATCTCATGTTCCTTGTCTGGTTGTGGACTTGGGGCAGAGCCACCCATCCGAACATTTTGTCAATCTAAATTATATACGACTTGTATACACGAGGTGATGGTGGATGACCTAAGTATGAATCTTATCATGAACTTCAGAGCAACATCACACATGCTTACTACAAACAACCGGAGACACCTGAGTGGAAGTGGCAGCGGATTGCAAGGAACTTCATAATCAAGTTAACCAAGGCAACAAGTGGAATTGATTGCTATTTTGGGTGATCGTCTTCAGATTAGCCAAATCCGCACCCTTCCTACAATGTTAAGGAATCAGGCAAAATAAAGAAGTTAACTAGGCCATGTGTCCAAGAAATTAGTTAGACTATACGGTGTTCCAATATATGTTGTCTCCGTTTGAGATAATAGAATCATCTCCCAGTATAGCACTCACTTCATAAATTTTTGGGAACTAGGTCAGTCATGATGCATAGCCTACCATCCTTAAACCAAGAGACAGAATGAGGAAACGATTCGATCATTAGAAGTTGTGCGAAGAGCATATGTGATAGACTTTGGTAGAACAAGAATACCCACCTACCAATTAGTGGAGTCCTTGACCATGCTAGCATTAAAAGTTGCTCCATTCGAAACCCCCCTTTGGTCGCAAGTATAGATCCTCTCTGCACTGGATTAAAGTAGTCGACGCGCAACTAGCTAGAGGTCCAATTTCCAGACAACACCTTTGCTGGTCCAGAATACGTCCGAGAAACTACCGAGAAGAGAGTAGAAATCCATGAGCGACATAAAGCTCCCAGGGTCAGGAAGAAAAGCTAACGCCTTCAATAAGAGAAACCCCTTGGAAATTCCAGGTTGGTGACCTCTTCAGGATAAGGACTCACCCGGAAGGGCAGATTACGCGTCGAAAAGCGTGGAATACTAAATCCAAGGTACGTAAGATCATTTGATATTCTTGCTAGAGTTGATCCAGTAGCTTATAGACCCCGACTACCTCGGGAATACAATAACATACACCCTACTTTCCGCGTCTCTAACTTGAAAATTGGTCGTCTAACGAGACTTTTGTTATCCCATTTGCTTTGATCGAGGTAAGCGAGAACCTCAAACTTTGTGGAAGAATCCGTAGAAATCCTAGACAGTGAAGTCGTTAGGACTAATCAGATCCCTATCCCGATAGTGAAAGTCTGCTAAAATGCATAGCGAGGACCTGATTCACTTAAGAATGGGAGGATCAAACAGAACAAGAGTATCCGTGCCTTTCACCTTCATCCATGTATATTCCTTAGACTTAATTTCGGGATGAAATTCCGTTCAACGCAGGGATGATGTGACAACCTGAAATTCCTATCTTGTAAATCAACCAAATCCATCAAAAGTTCAGCTTTATTTCTGCTATCTTCTAGCCGTGTTAAGGGTCATACACAGGCTTTTAAGCCTTGTACACTTAAGGATTGAGGGTTATAAATTATTAGCTCAAGATTAGAAGGCTGCATCCGAACCAGAAAACCCAACATATGAGGTTCATGGCCGCAAACCCTGTTCACGGCCGTGAACACTCTTCTGGCCAAGATCTCTCCCATATATATATATATATATATATATATATATATATATATATATATATATATATATATATATATATATATATATATATATATATATATAAGATTGCTTCATTATTTCTTCATTTCTCTCATCTTCAAGTCTAGAACTCTCAAAACTCTCTCAAGTATCATCAAGACCACTCTCCTTTCTCTTCAAAATTGTAAGTGATTCTTCCATATTTACTTGATGTCCTTGTTATTCACGTGAAGCTCTTTGATTTCATCCATGAATTCCACACTTTTGGTTTAGATCTTCAAATCATCAACTTTTCACCAAGAACACACACTTGTTCTTAGACCGTTAACCCTTCATAGGATCAAGCCTTGGGCTGTAAACACTTCATGTGTGTCCGTAAACTCCTCTATAGCTGTAAATACTTATAGTGTGGTCGTGAACACCCTTCCATGAATCATATGTGATTGTAACCCTTCATTGAAAGTGATTCCTAGTTCCTAAGGTTGTTTACCTTAGCATATTAGTTGTTATATACAGTAATTATATACATATATGTGTAATTATATGCTTAATAGGATCCGTTTGTGCTCGAGACTTCTCTTGGCATACTTAGCATCCTATATCGATCTTACATTCAAATCACTCACTACAGGTGAGTTCATACCCCTAAATTTACATTTTAAATGCTTTTATGGAGAGGGGGGATACAAGTAGAAAACAATATAGTTGTATAATCAATCACATGTGGTTTATAACTATCAAACCAAGATATTCCTTATACTTCAAAACCGTATTACCAAACAAACTGTTTCAAATCCTTTTATAAACTGACATCAAGTCATCAAAAATATTCAAATGGTTAAAACTCTTTTTATGTGATAAACTCTTTCAATGGTTTACAAAACTCTTTTAAGCTTATATATTGTCAAAATCATGTTTATATAGATATAGTTATATAAATAAGGTTTGAAGGGCTTAGGACTGATAATTCGCCTTATTTCCTTTTCCTTGTTTGGATGTGCACTTAGGGTATCGGTTGTTTGTCTGAATGTCGTTTAAATCTTAGTTATATATTCTGTATATGTATGTAGATATAAAAGTACTTCCAATCAGTTCAATACCTTTGGGTACAAATGGTGTACAAACATGATCAGTCATTCAATTACAGAGCTTACTAGTAAACTATAATAGGTATAGTTTAGAAGATTACTACTTACTATTTATAGAACAATGAAACTTACATGAATCAGTACTTACATAGGTCAGTTCATACATGAGTCAGTTCAAACATACTATAACTATAACGGAAAGGAACATACAATAACAACAACATAAAGGAACATACGATAACAAGAACAGAAAGGAACATACAATAACAAGAACAGAAAGGAACATACAATAACAAGAACACACATCCTTTTACTAGAACAATATAACATTAATGTGAAACCACAACTTCACGGCATAGCAATGTACTTGTTATGCCGCGTTTTGTAACCAAAGTCTCCTGGAGGAAGAGCGGGCATTGTGTGTATAGATCTATACGGGATTGACAATCCCATATGCCAACTGTTAGCTACAGTCCGGCAGGCAAGCCAAGGGGTGACAAATGTCACATCAGTTTCGACGCCAGGAGGTCGTCGTGTTAAACACTTGTCAATCAGTATGGTTATAACCACATCACATTTTAACCTTAATTAAACAAACTTGTTTTAAGGTATTTAGTGCTTCAGTAGTTACTTATTACAAACATTATTGTGCACTGTCATCTTCCCATTACATTCATATAGTGATCTTCTCACATAAAAGGTAATGTAAACTATTTTCTGGTAATGATTGTCATATACTTGGGAAAACACTCATTTTTACAGAAGAACAAACTTACAAAACAGTCGGGTCTTGGTAGAAGACTACTTTCCATTTAGTAGAAAATATAGGACTCTCTAGGAAGTATACAAACATTTACATCAAAACACTTACAAACATTTTCATCAAACTTATGCAAACATTTGATAGTAAAATACTTATGAACTCAACAACTTAAATGTTGATCTACTCTTTTAAAATAACTTGTATTCTCAGGTCACCAGTAGACAGGTACACTGGACCAGGTTTTGAGAAGACGTAGCATGTTCAAGACTCGTCTTTTATTTTGATATATATATTTTTGGTGTCTTACTAATACATTCAGAACACATTTGTATTAACTATATTATTAGTGAAATGGATGATGTTGTTGCTTGTTTTACTATTATGCATTGTTATGATACTGAACATGACGTCCTCCGCCCCGAACATTTCCGTCGTTCTGGTTTGGGGGTGTGACATGTGCACTGCTATGCCAAATCTTAGAAACATCATAACTTCCTCATACGAAGTCAGATTTGGGCGATCTTTTTATGCACACTCTTATTTTAACGTATAATACAACTTTAATTTAGATCTCTAAGGCTAAAAAGTAGTTTATCAAAAATTCACGTTTTACGTTATGCGGTGTTGTGCCGGTTTTGCTGTAAACCTTCGACGGACCATAACTTATTCGTTATAATTCGGATTTCGGCGTTCTTTATATGTACGTAACCCTTGTGAAATATACTATAACTTGGTTAAGATTATTATTTCTAAATAATTTTCCATCAAAAAGTCATTTTTGATGCTTATTGTCTCTAAATTGACTAACTCGAATCTGCGGGCGTTATAATTTCTCCCGCTTAGGATGATTACGTACCTGAATCATTAACAAAACAGGGCTTGTATAATGACTCCATACGTTATCTCTTCATCGTAGGTAATAATCGTAACTTCTATCTTCCTTCGAATGAATATCTATCTCTTGGACTTCTTACTACATACGGTGCTCGATCTTGCACCTGCTCTTCATACTATGTTGTAACCTTCGAGTTACAAAATCAATAATTATTCGACACTCCTGCTCCTTCTTAAATAGACTTTAGTTAAGAAAAGTTATTTATTATGATTATCATTACAGACCGATGGGTCAGATTCTAATGACCTCTCATCGTATGATGCAACACTTAGACTCAGGTCTCTTAGAGTCAAATTCCAGAATGGAATATACCTTCCTTCATGTTCTAATGTGATATAATCACCTTTTAGCATGTAGCATTTCTAGCTACAAGTTTCTTACTTTAACAACGATCACAATCGCTTTGATTATCTTTCACTTCAATCTTCTGGCTTAAGTCGGATGCTACATCAAACTTGGTTCTCTGAACCACGTAACATACTCATCTTAGTCGGACTCGATATGATATGACCACTAGGGTCGGAATAACAACAATCTTCTTAGTCATTACCGAAACGATGGTAACAACAGACATGAACAAAACAGAATCAATTACTAGCTTCTTGGTAACCTCGTGACTTTCCTTGATCCAAGTGCGAGTCCTATGCTTCCGGTAGTATAGGCCTCTACTACCATTCACACCTACTCATACTCGTCCCAAGTACTGCCTCGATGTTCTCCAAGTTATTATCACAAAAACAATTTTAACACATACAAATGTGTCTAAACAATCACAAAATTTTCCATAGACTCTACTAGGAACAGCTCGGTTGGTGGTGGAAATGTCATATGATGGAACAGCTTCAAGAATTACACCAACCATTCCATCATCCCGCCAATTGAAGGTTTACTTCGGACGTACTACTCCTCTAAACGTACTGTTATTTTACATGACATATTCTAAAGGCAAGATACCAATCTTACAGTATCTACCAATAGTTTTTATTTACTATCATTAGCCTTTTCATTTCCTCCATTTACTCAATTCTCTACAAGTATTTACCATGGTGTTATGTTCACGGAAACATGCGCTCAGTTCATCGAGATGAGAATATAAATAGAGAAGATTTACACGTGTAGTCCTCCTTATTACTCCGAAAAGTTACATGCCGGTTCTAATACCGTAATTAAACGTTTAGAAATCTGAACACATAAAATTTCTAGATCCGCTCGGCAACAGAACATAGATCCGATCAAACGATAGCATAAGGATCACAAATCATTTATCACATAAGATTAATTTAGGCATCATTCCTAAAATAAGCTAGCGCTTGTGTCTAAAATATAACACACACCCATCTCACAATCATCGCTTAGCATTCTAAGTTTAAGTCTAGAAATTTCCTAAAATTCCTAGTTCGCTTAAACTAATGCTCTCATACCAACTGTGACATCCTCATTTTCATGGCCATAAAAGACCGATTTGTTTATGCTTTATTTTGAAAATCAGAGTATCTTTTAAATAAAGATGTTGCAGAATTTGTTCCCAAAAAAACATGATAAATATATTATCAAATCATTTCCGAAGAAATGTATTTTATTCCATTTTAAAACATTGGGATGTCATCGTCAATACATAAACATAAGCATAAAAGACCTTACATTCATTTACACTAGTGATATACATCTCCTTAGTCTCTCAGTGTAATGTAGCTTCGTACTGACACCTGTGATACAAATAAACTGAGTGGGTCAGGTTGGGAAACCTGGCGAGTATATAGTGTTTTCAACCTACAATAATATAGTTATTATGTTTTAATATCAAACAATCAACCCAATTACCCATCCCCATTATCTCTTTTACTCTTAAGGATCTATCCTAAGAATCGGCTATTCTTCATTCATTCATTCCTAATGATTATCCTAAGGAATAGGTACGAACTCCATGGTCACCATGGTTTATACAACAGGCACTAAGTCCATAGCCGCCAGGGGTTATACAGCAGGCACTAAGTCCATAGTCGCCAGGGTTTATACAGCAGACACTAAGTCCATAGTCGCCAGGGTTTATACAATAGGCACTAAGTCCATAATCGACAGGGTTTATACAACATGCACTAAGTCCATAGTTGTCAGGGTTTATCTCGTTTATTGACAGTATTATTTCAGGGAGTCCACCCGCAATACATGTCAATGAGTTTTTAGAGTACACCGGGTGAACACATCGTTCACAAACACCCACAGGTTGCGAGCCTGCTAGTGTTCCACTGGACCGTCTAGAATAGTCTATGGTTGTCATCCATACTCTACTAGATGACGGGGCCAACGCTTGGGTAAAGGCTTCTCTCATTTTTCACCTCTCACCCTTATCTCATGATCTATATCACCTTTCATCTCATCATCCAATTCATCTTTCATCTACCCGTCTATACCCATTGTAATTTGTAGGTATTAAATATATATACACTTTAAATCATTTAAAACATGTATAATAGTGTTCATCCAGCATAGATAACAAGTATACATATTATATGCACACATAGCACATAATTTATATAAAATACTTCATATCTATGTGTAAGATGAAAGTAACTACGCAATCACCTGTTAAGGTGGTGATTCCGAACTCAGACAGCGCTGCGCTTCTTAAAAATAATTTCCTTTGATAAAACCTAGTATCATTACCACTAGAGCTTAGTATAATATTCACCGAGACTAATTATTAGTCTTGTTATTATTATTATTATTATTATTATTATTATTATTATTATTATTATTATTATTATTATTATTATTATTATTTTTATTATATAAGAGTTAAACAATACTTCTTAACTACTATGTACAAACAGGGGCCAGACATGAAACACCGGAGGGTAGGACCATTTTAGCATTTAAGCCGTTCTGAAATCCAACAACCCAAGCGGCCCTTCAAACCAGATTCCCCGTATCGCGAGTAGTTAAAAAGGTATTATAACAACACTTATATAACTCATAATAATAGCCCAAACATTTCTTATAAGGTCCTAATAACATTACTATATTTAAATAAAAGCTATATTTAAAATAGAGTAGGCGTATCTTACCTACAAGGGGGTTTGGCTAGGAGTCGGGCTCTGCAGGGGCAGAACTTTCGAGCCGAAAGCTCTTCTTCTTGGAGCCTTCTGGCGCTCCGGGACTCGCTTCTAGCACTTGGAAGTAGCTAGGGATTAAGAAGGAGAGACTTGGAGTATTGAGAGAGAAAGAAGGGTGAAGGTGTGAGTTTTGGGAGTGATCTATGCCTCTATTTATAGGCTGTGTAGGCGAGCTTCACGTCATGAACTTAAAATGCACGTCATGTCCTTGCGTAGGCTCCAAGGTTTCGCCTGGTGCTGACACGTGGCGCCAGACGTAGGTAAAACAACCAATCTTTAAAAATTCATAACTTTAACATACGAACTCCGTTTTTGACGTTCTTTATATCCACGCGTAGGTAATGAGAAGATCTACAACTTTCCTTAATTCTCGACCGATTTTAAATTTTACAGTACGAGAAGATTACACTGTCAAATCACTGCGTAAAATTCATAACTTCTACATACGGACTCCGTTTTCATCTGTATTTTTATCGTTGAGCTCCTATTAATGAGATCTTCAATTCTCATTTTGGTTGTGTTGGTCAAAATCAATTGATCTAAAATTCGAATTATGCCAAATCTTAGAAAAATCATAACTTCCTCATACGAAGTCAGATATGGGCGATCTTTTTATGCACGCTTTCAGTTTAACGTATACTACAATTTTAATTTAGATCTCTAAGGCTAAAAAGTAGTTTATCAAAAATTCACTTTTTACGTTACGCGGTGCCATGCCGGTTTTGCCGTAAAACTTCGACGAGCCATAACTTCTTCGTTATAATTCGGATTTCGGCGTTCTTTATATGTACGGAACCCTTGTGACATGAACTATAACTTGGTTCAGATTATTCACCCTAAATAATATTCCATCAAAAAGTTATTTTTGATGCTTATTGTCTCTAAATTGACTAGCCTGAATCTGCGGGCGTTACAATTGGCCACCGCACGGAACAGTACAACCTCAAACCAACCCAATACATCAATATATAAAAAATAATAACATATACTGATAATCATAATGTAACATACGGATTCCCAGATATCTTATTTTAAGTATTTATCTTGAGTTTTAGGGAGGGACTCGGCGAGTAGGCGCTCAGAATCGCCGAGTAGGATCGTGAATTCTTGTTTGGATTAATGATCGGACTCGGCGAGTCGATGCGTGGACTCGGCGAGTTCGCGCTGTAAAGTGAAACCCTAAATCTCAGGGCCTAAGCCCTACTTAAAGGCCCTTATGGCCGTCATTTGCGGCCACTACTCCCCTGTGAAAACCCTAGAGAGAAAAGAGAGCTTAGAGAGCATTTTGGAGGCTAATTCTTCATCCTTTGGTGTGATCTTGCAAGAAGGAGTGAGAAAATCCAAGCTAGATCGGTTGTCGAGCTTGGATCTTTGTTGTTCACAGCGAGATTCACGTTTTGAGGTACAAGTTCCTTCCCATTTTGTGTATTTGATAGATTCCTTGAATCTAGGGTTTCCTTTGCACAATTTTGAGTTAGATTGTGAAGCATATGAGGTCCCTTTGGGTATAGATGATAGATATGGACCTTAAGAAGTCCAAAATGTCCCAAGCCTCCAGCTTTATGAGGTTTCATGTGAGCCTTTAGAGTAAAACCCCATTTTAAAGGTTATTTCTCCATTTTTGGTCTTATAAGCATTGCATGAACGTAGAGTTTGAACCTTTACGTGACTTTCGAATGTTAGAAGGTTGGATCTACTGGTTGGTGAAGCAGATCTGACCTCAAGAGATCGTCTGAGTGTTTTCATGGGAGGAACTCGTCGAGCGTATAAGGGAATCGACGAGTCGAGTCGGGTTGCCCCGCGATTCGCGACCTGTGATAACCCGTTGAGTGTAGGGTTGACTCAGCGAGTCGAGTGAGGACCAGGGGCAAAGAGGACATGCACGTACTCACCGAGTCACACGAGTGCACTCACCGAGTCTGGTCAAAGTTTGACCGTTGACTTTTCTTGACTTTTAGGGTTTGGTCAATGTTAGGGTCTTTGAGCCATGAGAGGGCTAAAATGGTCTTTTACCCTTATGAGAGTACTAAGAGAGGGATTAGTCTAGCCTTGAGTATTGTATTGATTAGAGTGCTTATTCCATGTGATTAGGTGGGGGCAAGACCAGATTTTACCGAGCTCGAGATTTACCGAGTTACCCGAGGTGAGTCTTCTCACTATACTTTACCTAGAGTGGTAATTAGAGTTATGTGACATAGTATCTTGTATGCTATTTATGTGATTGTGATACACTCATTATTTCTATGTGATTCATGCCGTGTATGTTCGAGAGTTTATAGAGTTAAAACCGGAAGGTTCACAAAGTTAGGACCAGAGGGTCCATAGAGTTAGGACCGGAGGGTCCACAGAGTTACAGCCTCGAGTGGCTAACATATGTTATATGTGGTATTTTTGGGAACTCACTAAGCATTTATGCTTACAGTGTTGTGTTATGTGTTTCAGGTACCAATGAGGATCGCGGGAAGGCGCCGACATGATCAGTACACACATGAGGAGTTTTATACATTATGATCTTGGAGTTGTGTTTCTATGGATTGATATGTGATACAATGACATTTTTATAATATTTATGAATGAAAGTATGTTTTTGAAAATGTGAAAAGTTGTTTAAAATTTCGGTGTTACAAGTTGGTATCAGAGCCTTGGTTTGAGGGATTCGGATGCACCTTCGAGCACATTTGAACTCAAACTGAGGATTTGAGGAATTTTTCGAAATAAAACAAAAATTTTCTAAAAGAGTAAAAAGATTTTGAAAAGGGCAGAGCAGAGCAGTGTGTACGATCAGCCAGCGCCCGAATGGTGATTTCCCAAAATACCCTTATATTATGTGTTATGAGATATGAGATAATATGTTATGCATGCTACAGTAGGCTAGGAATTCTTATTAGGACTAGAGTGGCATGGTTTGTGATGCCTTAGCCTAGGGGTTTTGTTGCTACGAGATGCTTTAGAGTGAGTAGATAGCAACGAGGAGCTTATGAGAGATCTGCTAGAGAGTAGACTATGCATAGTGAGAGTAGAGTACTTGGGATTTGGGATCCTAGGAAGAGGACTTGGGGTAAATACTGATGCGGTGTGGACGATAGTATTGGGCCCGTACTACCGAAGACACCAGATCAGTGCGCAAGCCAAGTAAGAATCCTTAGGGTACCAGGCATCGAGTAGGAATGGGATATCGAGTGTGTGCACACTCGAGTGAGTCTCTGATATTTTGTGTTGTATTTCAGAGAGACATCATGGTTGGGACACGCCACACACCTGAGAGCAGTGGTGTTATGAGGAGATACGCAGGTTGATTCATGAGGAGGTGGCTGCTGCCATCCGAGCCGAGATACCAGAGATGTTTGGGTCTATCAAGACCACCCTGATCGAGACTTTTGACGAGCGTTACGCTGCTATTACTGATGCTGCTGTTGTTGCAGCCACCGCAACCGTCGCTGCTTCGAGGCCGCAAGGGGGTGACTCGTTGCTGTACCGAGAGTTCAGCAACACGAAGCCATCAGAGTTTGACGGGACGCAGGATCCGATCGCTGCGATGAGATGGATTTCTGATATTGAGGGATGCTTCTATACGTGTTCTTGCCCGGAGCATCTAAGAGTTCGGTTCGCGCTGAACCAGCTTCGCTTGGGAGCGAAGGACTGGTGGAAGTTTGTGACAGCGCACTACTCTTCTGCAGAGCTTGCCGCGGTGACCTGGGAGAGGTTCACCGTTATGTTTCGTGATGAGTACATTCCCCCGATGGAAAGGGAACGTTTGGCCCAGGAGTTCTTGACCCTCAAGCTGGGTACCGCGTCTATTACAGTGATCACCAGGATGTTCCATGAGAGTGCGATGTTCTGCCCTGAGCACGTGTCTTCCGATCAGGCACGCATGAGTCGGTATTTGAGCATTTTGAGGAGAGACATCCGCGAGTTCGTGGCGAACTCGTCGTACCGGACATTTTCCGAGCTTCAGGCAAATGCCCGGAAGAGGGAGATTGAGCTCGAGATTCAGGCCAGGGAGGAGGCGGAGTCTCAAGATAGGGATCGGCGACCGGCACAGTCCCAGCCGGCAGCCAAGCGGGCCAAGCCCGCCGATTCGAGATCAGGGAACCAGAAGAGCCGCACTTGTGGCAAGTACGGCAAGAGTCATGAGGGGGTTTGTAGAGTAGGGTATTGCTACAAGTGTGGCAAGGAGGGGCACATGGCCAAGGATTGCCCCAAGGGGTTTGCAGTCTGTTTTCACTGCAACCAGACCAGACACCGGAAGGCCGAGTGTCCGCAGTTGCGGGGGTCAGCCCAGGGAGCATCACAGGGATCTGCCCCTGCTGACGTTCGAGCTGCAGAGAGTCGGCCAATGAAAGTCGAGGCACCAAAGGCTCGCGGGAGAGCCTTCCAGTTGACAGCGGAGGAGGTCTGCGCAGCGCCAGAGGTTGTGGCTGGTATGTGTTCTTTCACCTATTTATTTTGATTTTATGGTGTTATGCTTATATGATGATATGCGTAGGTACATTTCTTGTGAGTTCTGTACCTGCTTTGGTGTTATTTGACTCGGGTGCGAGTCGGTCTTTTGTGTCGTTAGCCTTTAGTCAGCACATCAGTATCTGTCGAGAGGCGTTGAGTCGACCTTTGCGAGTTTCCATAGCTGACGAGAGAGCGGTGTATGCCACTGATGTGATTCGAGGATGTGTACTCGAGATCTTCGGCATTGAGTTTCCGATTGATTTGGTCCCGATTGCGATGGGAGATGTCTGTGTCATCGTGGGCATGGACTAGTTGAGCAGGTTTGGAGCGGTTATCGACTGCGAGTGACAGTTGGTGACCATACTAGACCCTAGTGGGGGAGTTCTTACGGTTTATGGCGAGGGTACCCGTTCGGGGTCAACATTTTGTTCGGCCGCTCGAGCGAGGCAGTGCCTACAGCAGGGCTGTAGTGGGTTTGTGGCTTATGTGGTGGATACGAGAGTAGATGCAGAGAGACCGAGTCCGGTCGATGAGGTTCCGATAACGCGTGAGTTCCCGGATGTTTTCCCCGAGGAGTTGCCGGGTGTGCCTCCCGAGAGGCAGGTAGAGTTCCGTATCGATTTGCTTCCGGGGGCAGCGCCTATCGCTAAGGCGCCCTATCGCTTTGCGCCACCAGAGATGCAGGAGTTATCCTCACAGCTGCAGGAGCTGCTGCGGAAGGGGTTTATTCGGAAGAGTAGCTCGCTGTGGGGATCGTCGATCCTTTTTGTCAAGAAAAAATATGGTTCACACCGGATGTGCATTGATTACCGGGAGTTGAACAAGCTGACGGTCAAGAACCGTTACCCCTTACCAAGGATCGACGATTTGTTCGATTAGTTGCAGGGAGCGTCTTGGTTCTCCAAGATTGATCTAAGGTCTGGATATCATCAGATGAGAGTGCGTGAGGAGGATATCCAGAAGACAGCATTCAGGACTCGTTATGGGCATTACGAGTTCGTGGTGATGCCTTTCGGACTCACCAATGCACCAGCGGCGTTCATGGATCTCATTAACAGAGTGTGCAGGCCGATGCTGGATCGTTCAGTGATCGTGTTCATCGATGACATATTAGTGTATTCGAGATCCAGAGAGCAGCATAAGGAGCATTTGAGGGAGATCCTCGGAGTTCTGAGATCAGAGAGGCTTTACGCCAAATTCTCCAAGTGCGATTTCTGTTTACGAGAGGTCCAGTTCTTAGGACACCTCGTCAACCAGAATGGGATATTGGTCGATCCGGCCAAGATTGAGGCGGTGATGAGTTGGGAGGTGCCGATATCCCCTTCAGAGATCAGGAGTTTTCTGGGGTTGGCCGGTTCTTATCGGAGATTTATCAAGGATTTCTCCGGGATTGTTGTTCCTCTCACCAGGTTGACCCGGAAGGGTGTAGCTTTCAGTTGGGGCCCGGAGCAGCAGGCCTCATTCGAGACACTTCGCCGGATATTATGCGAAGCCCCAGTATTAGCCCTTCCGGAGGGGATGGAGGATTTTATGGTATATTGTGACGCGTCGATATCGGGATTGGGTGCGGTGCTGATGCAGAGAGGGCCTGTGATAGCATACGCATCGAGACAGCTGAAGCCTCATGAGACGAGGTATCCTACTCAGGATCTGGAGTTGGGGGCTGTGGTGTTCGCCCTCAAGATCTAGCGTCACTATTTGTATGGGGTTCGGTGTACCATATACACGGATCACAAGAGCTTGAAGTATCTGATGGATCAGCCCAACCTGAATATGCGCCAGAGGAGATAGTTGGATGTCGTAAAGGATTATGAGTATGAGATCCTGTACCCCGGGGAAGGCTAATATTGTAGCCGATGCCTTGAGTCGCAGGGCGGAAAGTGCCCTGATACGAGATGTTTGTTTGAGATTGACAATGATGACTCCGGTGTTGGACACCATTCGGGAGGCCCAGGTAGAGGCCATGAGACCGGAGAACCGCAAAAGAGAACGGGTGATCGGGCAGATGTCTGAGTTCGTTACCGATAGCCGTGGGCTTATGACCTTTCAGGGTCGAATTTGGGTACCGTTTGAAGGCGGGGCACGAACCATTATGATGGAGGAGGCGCATAGATCGAGGTTCTCGATCCATCCCGGGGCCACTAAGATGTATTTGGACCTGAAGAGGGAATATTGGTGGCCCTGTATGAAGAGGGATGTCGTGTGGTTCGTAGAGAGGTGCTTGACCTGTCACAGGGTGAAGGCCGAGCACCAACGTCCGCATGGCAAGTTGCAGCCACTTGAGGTTCCCCAATGGAAGTGGGAACAAATTTCTATGGACTTCATCACCAAATTGCCGAGGACTGCGAGGGGTGTCAATGCAATTTGGGTGATCGTCGACCGGCTGACGAAGAGCGCTCACTTTCTTGCTATCAGTGAGAGCTCTTCTGCAGAGAGGTTGGCAGAGTTGTATGTGAGGGAGGTGGTATCGCGGCATGGAGTGCCGATCTCGATTGTGTCATATCGGGATGTACGTTTCACTTCCAGGTTCTGGAAGAAGTTCCACGAGGAATTGGGCACGAGGCTGCATTTCAGTACCGCTTACCACCCACAGACGGACGGACAGAGTGAGCGGACGATTCAGAAGCTCGAGGACATGCTTCGGGCATGTGTGTTGGATTTCGGAGGGAGTTGGGATACGTATTTTCCGTTGGCTGAGTTTTCCTATAACAACAGTCACCATTCGAGCATTGGTATGCCTCCCTTCGAGTTGTTGTATGGGAGGAGGTGTCGGACACCCATCTGTTGGGGAGAGGTAGGGTAGCGAGTGATGGGTAGCACTGAGATAGTGCTTCAGACGACAAAGCAGATACAGCAGGTCAGGCAGAGGTTGTTGACAGCTCAGAGTCGCCAGAAGAGTTACGCGGATAGGCGATGATCTGAGCTCGAGTTTCAGGTTCGAGACTTCGTACTCCTGAAAGTATCTCCTTGGAAAGGAGTGATTCGATTCAGGAAGAGGGGCAAGCTGGGGCCTAGGTATATTGGGCCGTTTAGGGTGGCCGTAAGGGTGGGCAGGGTAGCATATCGGTTGGAGCTACCTGCGGAGTTGAGTCAGACACATGATACCTTCCACGTGTCTCAGCTGAGGAAGTGTATAGCCGATGAGTCGGCGGTGGTACCATTGGAGGATATTCAGGTGGATGCGAGCCTGAATTATGTTGAGAGGCCAGTCGCGGTGGTGGATCGGAAGATCAAGGTTTTTGAGAAACAAGGAAGTGCCACTGCTTCTGGTTCAGTGGCGGCATCGAAAAGGGTCCGAGCTGACCTGGGAGCCGGAGCCGGAGATGCGGAAGCTTCATCCAGAGCTGTTTGTAGAATGAGAGTTCGAGGGCGAAGTATGATTCTAGTGGGGGAGAATTGTAACATCCGGATTCCCAGGTATCTTATTTTAAGTATTTATCTTGAGTTTTAGGGAGGGACTCGGCGAGTAGGCGCTCAGACTCACCGAGTAGGATCGCGAATTCTTGTCTGGATTAATGATCGGACTCGGTGAGTCGATGCGTGGACTCAGCGAGTTCGCGCTTTAAAGTGAAACCCTAAATCTCAGGGCCTGGGCCCTATTTAAAGGCCCTTATGGCCGTCATTTGCGGCCACTACTCCCCTGTGAAAACCCTAGAGAGAAAAGAGAGATTAGAGAGCATTTTGGAGGCTAATTCTTCATCCTTTGGTGTGATCTTGCAAGAAGGAGTGAGAAAATCCAAGCTAGATCGGTTGTGGAGCTTGGATCTGTGTTGTTCACACTGAGACTCACGTTTTGAGGTACAAGTTCCTTCCCATTTCGTGTATTTGATAGATTCCTTGAATCTAGGGTTTCCTTTGCACAATTTTGAGTTAGATTGTGAAGCATATGAGGTCCCTTTGGGTATAGATGATAGATCTGGACCTTGAGAGGTCCAAAAGGTCCGAAGCTTCCAGCTTTATGAGGTTTCATGTGAGCCTTGAGAGTAAAACCCCATTTTAAAGGTTATTTCTCCATTTTTGGTCTTATAAGCATTGCATGAACGTAAAGTTTGAACCTTTACGTGACTTTCGAGTGTTAGAAGGTTGGATCTACTGGTTGGTGAACCAGATCTGACCTCAAGAGATCGTTTGAGTGTTTTCATGGGAGGAACTCGCCGAGCACATAAGGGTCTCGACGAGTCGAGTCGGGTTGCCCCGCGATTCGCGACCAGTGATAACCCGTTGATTGTAGGATTGACTCAGCGAGTCGAGTGAGGACCAGGGGCGAAGAGGACATGCATGTACTCGCCGAGTCACACGAGTGCACTCGACGAGTCTGGTCAAAGTTTGACCGTTGACTTTTTGACTTTTAGGGTTTGGTCAATGTTGGGGTCTTTGAGCCATGAGAGGGGTAAAATGGTCTTTTACCCTTCTGAGAGTACTAAGAGAGGGATTAGTCTAGCCTTGAGGGTTGTATTGATTAGAGTGCTTATTCCATGTGATTAGGCGGGGGCTAGACCAGATTTTACTGAGCTCGAGATTTACCGAGTTACCCGAGGTGAGTCTTCTCACTATACTTTACCTAGAGTGGTAATTAGAGTTATGTAACAGAGTATCTTGTATGCTATTTATGTGATAGTGATACACTGCAATATTTCTATGTGATTCATGCCGTGTATGTTCCAGAGTTTACAAAGTTAGAACCGGAAGGTTCACAGAGTTAGGACCAGAGGGTCCACAGAGTTAGGACCGGAGGGTCCACAGAGTTACAGCCTCGAGTGGCTAACATGTGTTATATGTGGTATTTTGGGGAACTCACTAAGCATTTATGCTTATAGTGTTGTGTTATGTGTTTCAGGTACCAGTGAGGATCGCGGGAACTCACTAAGCATTTATACATTATGATCTTGGGGTTGTGTTTCTATGGATTGATATGTGATACAATGACATTTTTATAATACTTATGAATGAAAGTATGTTTTTGAAAATGTGAAAAATTGTTTAAAGTTTCGGTGTTACACATAAAAACACTGTCGCAGGCAGTCCTACAGATCTATCATAATAGCATATTAAACTAGCATGCATATCTATTCCATACCCAATATATCAACGCATATCAGGTTATCAAACCAATGAGCCGACCTTGGTGCCTTCGACCCGAAAGTACAGTGCGGAAAATCACCTCTGATTCTGATCCATAACTGATAGGGTCCCGAATCATAATCTCAGCTCCAACGAATACTTATCCATCCAAGTGACCAATAACCATCAAAATCCCAAAATACCAAAATAATCAAAATACCATTCGGGTCAACTTGGTCAAAGTCAAAAGTCAAAGTCAACAGTCCATGTTGACTCCAACACGTCGTATTCCTCCCGTATCCAAACAGTCGGGAAAACCCCAGCCAACACGCCCAAATTTATAGAAAATTTGGACTTTATACTTATCACAACCAACCACAATTGTTTCAAAATAATACCCTTACATAACCACAGTGTTTCAAAATATCAGAGTACCAAAAACTAGATGTAGAAATATTGGAGAATGCATGCCGTGCCATCAAGTCGGGTCCTTTCGCTTAGAACCAGAAGTAGTTGAAACATTCAACAAAATTGTATGCACACGCTTAGTGAGTTTCCCAAAACACACAAACATAAAATCACATAATACCATGCATACATACATATAAGTTTCCATGGACTCCCTCCATGGTCTTCATTTGAATGCCATGGGCTACACCCATGGTCTTATATCCTCAGGCCATAGGCTCCTCCCATGGTCTACACATATGTCCACATATAGATCAAATAGCAAACAAGTACATACTGCAATACAAATCATCTCATAACCATTAATGGGCCGGCCTTGGTGCCTTCGACCCATGAGTGTAGTGAGAAGACTCACCTTGAGTATTGAACGATAGCTGACTAGGTCCCAGCTCCGAATATCAGCTCTACTCAACCCCTAAATAGAAACAATTCCATAAATAGAACTCAAAATGCCCCCAAACCCCTTATAAGTGAAACTTGGTCAAAGACTAAAGTCAAAGGTCAAAGTCAACGGTCCGTGTTGACCCAACACACCGAGTTATCCTTCAACACGTCGTGTTTCTCCATTAAGTGCATAGATCGGGATAACTATCATCAAATCGTGGAGTTCACTAATCAACTCATCGAGTTCACTAATGAACTCGCCGAGTTAGCCAGAAATCAAATAGCTTAATGCATTATGTTGTTTCCATTGAATCTAGGAATTCCAAATCTCAGATCTCCTCCAAAATGATGTCTAGAAGGGTAATGATTCCAACTTTACCTTTAGAAACCACCATAATGAGTCAAACCCGAACCTTAGACTCATTAGCATGAGGCTTAACCCATTAAGCCCTTAAACTCCAAAGGCATCGACCCAAAATGCAGATATGGCATCTTAAGGCTAGGAAATCACGTAAAGTTTCCAACTTTACGTCCATGCATGTTAAAAAGAAACCCTAGGGTTCATGATGGGCTAATAAAGGACTTATTGCATGAATGGACCTAAAACTTAGTAAAGCTTGCAACTTTAAGCCAAATGTGGACATAAAATGGTCAGATCTAGCTTAACAACCCCTGGAACACTCATCTTCTTAGAAAACCCAACCATGAGCCAAAAATCAAGATAATTGAAACATCCCAAAAATTCGACCCAAAAATTTCGTCTTTAAAACATTATTAAAACTATCATTTCAATACCAAAGTATAAAATCATAAACTATGTGTTTCAAAATCCCATAATATATATCACATATCAAATCTCATGTCAAATGTGATATCAAAATATCAGAGTAAAACTCCCAGGATGAAGACTGTGGTGTGTGCCATGCGATCATCCCAAGCCCTTCTCTTTACTAGTGGAAGTACATGAAACCAAAACAGAAAACTGTAAGCACAAAGCTTAGTGAGCTCCCCCAAACTACCACATACCATACAGTAATACATAAAACACATATTGGGCCTTGCCCACTGCATCGGGCCCCACCCGGCATCGGACCGAAGTCCGGAATAACTTGGGCCACGCCCACTGCATCGGCCCCGCCCGACATCGGACCGAAGTCCGGAATAACTTGGGCCCCGCCCACTGTATCAGGCCCCGTCCGACATCAGACCAAAGTCCGGAATAAACTGAACATAACATAAGAATGAACATATAACATAATCACATATACTGCATCGGGCTTGCCCGACATCGGACCGGATTCCGGAACATATAACACATATTATAAACATGCATGAATCAAGAAGACATCAAGAATACATAACTACTTCTTGGGATTGCCCCGACATCGGACCGAAGTCCGGAACTACTATCATCTAAACGGGTCGGCATTGTGGTCGTAGACCCGTTCCTACTGGAAGGAAACTCACCTCGTATGACTGACTGCTGAAAAAATGGGTGAGGGACCCTATCTGCTGCTCTGGCGACTCTCCGGCTATAAATTCCATAACAACACTTAATCAAAAACTGATAATCCTTCTTAGGGTAAAATGACCATTTTACCCCTGGTCAAAGTCAACGTCCTGACCAAAGTCAACCTTCTGGGTTGACTTACTCGCCGAGTCAGCCTATTGACTCGCCGAGTTCTAGAACTCAGAAACCCTAAGATTTGCGACTCGACTCGCCGAGTCACCCTATGACCCGTCGAGTCGTCTTTAGACTCGCCGAGTCCTAGCGTAATCAGAAAAGGGACATATTGACTCTAACTCGCTGAGTCCCTTCGTAGACTCGTCGAGTTTTTCAACTTTCGTGTCCAAGTCATGTTCCACCCACTGAGTCACCACCTCCACTCACTCCTCCTACTCCAAATCAAAAAAGGAGTTAGGGTTCACGACTCGACTCGTCGAGTCCGAGAACAACTCGTCGAGTCGTCCTTGTGACATATCCATTCAGTCGATTCTAATCCATTTCAATGCTTCTAACTCGTAGATCTGGACTCCTTAGACTAGCATTACACGTAAAGTTGCTAACTTTACGTTCATACATGATGTGATGAAGCTAAAACTCTCATTCCAAGTCAAATATGAAGGTCTATAGCATGTAATGGAGTCATGGCTGAATAAAGGTGACAACTTTGGGCTTCTAAAGCCCAAAAATGTCCAGATCTGAAGTCCTTTCCTCCCCCAAGGTTCAAATCTCGGAATGACCTTCGAATTGACCCAAAACGTGCAAATATCAAGGCTATAAGGAGATCTAAATGGGTAGAAGCCAAGGTATTAGATTTATACCTTTAATAAGCCGAGTCTACTCTTGACTCGTCGAGTAGTCCACTTAAACCCCGCGAATAAACTAGCTTCTACTCGACGAGTTAGGGCTACCAACTCGTCGAGTAGCTCTTATAAGATGAGCATTTAATGAAATAAATACGTACCAGGAACGGGCGTTACAATAAAACCCCAAACAAAGAGATCTAGATGATAACAAAGCAAGGTATAAACTTGATACCTCCAAGAGACTGCAGAAAGTGAAGAGATTCTAGATCTAAATTTTCCCTCCAAGCTTTACACCTCCAACTTCAAAGCTTCTTCAAAAGAGCACTAAAGATCAACACTCAAGGCCCTCTACAAGCTCACACACTCACAAAAGAGGATGATACACGCTAATTAGGGTTTGTATAAAGAGGAGGCTGGGAAGGAGGCCAGCCAAGGGACTTAAGGCCTTTAAATGGGGTGCACCACCCTAAAAATTAGGGTTTCCTTCCCAGCCACCAACTCGCCAAGTTGGGACACCCCGAATCACCGAGTCAGTTCATTAATTTTCGTGGCCAAAACCCTCTTGACACACCGAGTTGAAGCTTCTATCTCGTCGAGTCCCAAAGGGATTTAAAAAATTTTAGAAATAAACTTATATCGGAAGCAAGCGTTACAAATCTCCCCTACTTCGACCCCTTGCGGTGCTGCCACTGAACCTTCACTAGCTCCACAATCTTGTTTCTCAAGGTTTTCATCTTCCAATCTAATATTACCACTGTTCTCTCAATATAATTCAGGCGGTCCTCCACCTGAATATCCTTTAAAGGAATAACTACAGTCTCATCTAATACACACTTCCGGATCTGGGACACATGGAAGGTGTTATGGATTATTCGAGGGTTAAAGTGTAATCTCGAGATTTATTTTGTAAATATTTTTAGAAGACAGGGGTGTTTGGTAAATTTTGGACTTGTCATCAAAAGATTAACAAAACTGAGGGCTGTTAGGTAAATTTCGAACTTGATTTGAAAGGAATTTCAGAAGCCAGGGTATAAATTGTAAATTATGGACTTTGTTTGAAGAGATTATGAATGGGAGGGACTGGTTCTGCCATTTTCGTTATAAGTTTGCATGGAGACGGGATTTAAAACCCCATACCCTCCACACCCATCGGATTGACGCACCCCATGTAACCCTAACCCTAAAGAAAACACCAGCCGCCACCCTTATACCTCCCTCACTCTAGCCGCCACCGCCACCACCCCTTTACACTCGTTTTCCGACTGGCAAAGTCACCGACGACCGCCTGCGATTCCGACGACGGAGGAGGCTGATACCGCGGATGCTGTTGCTGTTCTAAATCACCATTCTTCTTCTTTTACTTATTATGTCATCGTTCTCAGCCGCGTATGGCAGCTGCCGGTGCAGTTCTGGTTGCCTCCTCCCTCATGTTTCTTCCCCGTAGCAAGTAACCGGCGTCTGCCGCCTGCCGTCTCGTGGGTTGATGAGCTCGTTGCGTTTTCTGTTATGACCGGAAAATGGTGGCAATGTTCACGGCTTGCGATGTGGATGCACTTGTGTGTGGGCGTTTTGTCAAGTAGGAGTCGTGAAGAACCACCATGGCAGCCGACCATGGTGGCTGCCACTGTCAACACCGGTGTTGGCTGTTGTTGTTGCCGCCATCTAGTTCCATCGTCACCGCCGTATGCCACCAGCTGGGTGGTTGGGTTCATTTTGCAAGACGAAAGCATGTATATGTGTTGTGTGTGCTTTGTTTGGCCGGAAAACCAAGAAAACGCCACCACCACCACCGTGACGTGGTGGCTACCATGATGTACCACCGTCGGGAACCACAAGGGTGGTTGTGTCTGTGTGTTTACTTTGTTGTGTGCATGTTTATTGTGGGTTAATGCATTGTATTGTTGTAATTAGTGACTAGTATAATCAAGAAACTCAAAACCACCACCGTGAGGTGGTGGCTACCGCCACCAGCCACCGAGTTGGGTTGCGGCGTGTTTTTGCTTGTGTTTAGCTTGCTTTTGGCATACTTGGACATAATTGGACTAGAGCCATAACCACCACCGTGAGGTGGTGGCCGCTACTGTGAGCTGCCGTGAGCCGTCGTTGACCACCACTACCCGAGGTGGTAGTAGGTGGTGCCCGACTTATGAAACCCAAGTTGACCTAATGAAACCCTAATTGATCTAAAGACTTAGCTTTTGGGCCTAATTGGGTTGTCATTAGATTGGAAACCCTAATTAGGGTTTAGAAACCCTAATTTTGTATATATTAATTTGGAATTGTCGGGACCCACAAGTTTGGACCATTGGATTGGAATCATGAATTAATCTCGACCGCATTGTATGTTGATCTAGTAGAGTGATGGACTTAATAGATTATGTTTTTAATTGGTTAAGCAAGAAACACTTAACCCTAATCATCATTTCATGTGAGAAACCCTAATTTTGGTTTGGGCCTTGAGTTGGGTATTTTGTTGGGCTTTGGTGGTTGGGCTATTGATGGGCCATCCAAGAACAAGTATATGGACAAGAATATTGAAGTGGGCATTAGGATATGGCCCATGTGAGGGTTTGGGCCCAATTAGGAAAATTAGGACGTAGATGGGCCATAATTGGGCCTTGATGATTATGAGATATTGGACCATTGGATTGCCAATTGTTTGGACCAAAATAAATGGTTGGGCCTTAAGGTAAGACCTTGTGAGGGGCTAGGGCCCAATTTGGAAAATTGGGCCATATGTTGGGCCTTGGTTGATTATTTGACTTGTGGGCCTTCAGAGTATGAGTTTGGGCCTTAATCTTGGACAAAGTTAGGTTAGGGGTAAAATGGTCCTTTTACTCCAAGAAGGGATTTTAGGGTTACGCAGTGGAAACCCAAATGGTGAATTGTGTTTTGTTTTGATGTTACAGCTTAGGGATCCGTCAACCAGAAGCCCAAGATTTCTTCGCGGGAGTTCAGCAGTGCGAGGTGAGTCTTCTCCTGTAGGAACGGGTCTAAGGCATCAATGTCGGCCCTCTTATGTATGTTAGTATATGTCGGACTAAGGTCCGATGTCGGGGTTATCCCGATGTTGATTATATGCTTCTGGAGTTCGGCCCGATGTCGGGGAAAGCCCGAAGAATGTTTGTATGCTTGATGTCTTCGTCATTTCTTGCATGTGTTTGTGTATATGTTTCGGGCTTCAGTCCGATGACAGGGCAAGCCCGAGGAATGTTTAGCTTATATGCTATGTGTTATGTGTTCCGGACCTCGGTCCGATGCCGGGGCAAGTCCGAGGAATGTTTATATGTTATGATATGTGTTTATGTTAAATGTTTGTTGATATGATATATGTATACCAGATTTTGGTCCGATGCCGGGCGGGGCACTGTAGTGACAAAGAACATGGTTTGGCATGCGGAATTAAAGTTTGCACAATAAACATGGTGATTTGGGTGTTCAAGAGATGTATTGAATATGTATTGTGTTACAAAAAGGGACATAGATCTACATCTACATAAATAACACACACTCACACACTCACTTTTACATCTCTCAAGCACACCTCTACATGTGGTATGAACCCACTATTTATAGAGGTGTTTACATGTCTCTCTCTCATTGTCACTAACACATGTGTCTAAAGGCTAAGGCACCACATGCAAGTGGGTCTACAAGAGTCAAACCATTACAAAGTTATGCATGAAGAACTTTGCACCCCAACATTCTCCCCCTCAAAGTTAGGAATGGATGACCCACTTCAAATATTCCAAAATCGAGCATCTACGCGGTTCGAGCCTCAAAGGTGACACATGTCGAAACGAACTTCAATCTTCAATTCTTCCATGATTCTTCAATTTGGGCTCTAGGATGTGAGACCATACAAACCGAGCAGCAACGAATGATTAACTTCAAATAATCACCCAAAAGTTGCGCATAAAAACACATCCCAAAAATCTTCAATAAAACCAAACCCATTTCGAAAATAAATCATTTTCGAACTTCCAATTGCATCATTCCGTAAGCTTCAAAACTTCAAGATCACTTCGGTCTTCAAATCCGCGTAATATGAAAAATTCAAGTTCGAATTTCCATATAAAACTTCTCCCCCTTTTTATAATCGAAACTTGATTATAAAACCTTCAAGGAAAGAGAACGTGCTCTATTTGAAATTTTTCGTGTCAAAACTCCCCCTTAACATGTGGCATAAACTTTGTGCTTCAATCCGGAAAATCCAAAAAATATTGAATTTTTAGCTTCGTTCACGGATCGCCTTTGACAAAATTTCTCAAAAATGGGTAGAAATTGTCAATTTCAAAATTCTGCAGTGACCCGGTGCGCCCAAAACAGCCAAATATGCAAAACTCTCCCCCTTTTCCAAAGCTGGGTAGAAAGCGTTAATTTGCACAAACTGCAGGGGCTTAAAATGCACAATCTTCAATTTTCAGCAAAAACAGTCCTTTTTCGAATTTGGGTGCAAACTGCCAAAAATTCGAAGTCTCAGGGACCATCTTCGAAAATTCTGCCCTTTTTCACCAATCATGCGAAGAATCCCGAAAATATTCGAAATTTCAGAAAAAATTCGAATTTGGGTGAAAAGTGTCAAACATTCGTCTTCAGAAAATATTCGAATTTGGGTGAAAAGTGTCAAATATTCGAAATTTTAGGGGCTGAATTCGAAAATTTTGCTTTTTGATCAAAATGTTCGAAGCCTTTTGCAAAACATTCGAAGCCTTGCCCCAACATTCGAAGTTAGACCGTTTGTGTCACTTTGATAAAAGATGAGGGACCTAATTCGAAAATATTTGTTTTCTTCTCCAATTCACCAATTCACGCTTCGTTTGTTTTCTTATAAACACTTCGTACGAAAATTCAGGCACCAAACACACGAATATTTTTTTTTCACCTAAACGCACGAATTTTTGATTTTCTCTCCTCTTCCCAAAATTTTTCCCAAACACATGAATGCGAAGCGTTCGAAGCCTTATATATGAACAGTAATGAACAGTAACCCTTCGTACATTCAGATCACCCTTTGTTCCTTACAGTTCTTCTCCAATTCATCAATCCAATACACAGGAACCCTTCGTACATTCACCCATCTATTCCCTTCGAATCTTATTCACCAAATCATAGTCGATCATTTTTCGTTCGTTTCTCAGTTAAACCCAAACATCCAAAAACTCGTCGACATCCAAAAATCAGCACAAAACAAAAAAAAAAATTCGTTCGTTCTATCATCACCCATCGACTCCAAATGTTCGAACAATACGCCCCAATTCCAAAATCAAATTTTCGTTTTACAGATCATTAAACCCAAATTTTCGAAGAAATCGATCGATAACTCTTCGTTCATTAACCATGTAAAGCCCTATCGTCCAAATCGATTTCATCAAAGTCCAAACAAGCTTCGCTTTTCGTTCAAGAACAAGAACATCGACCACAAAGATATTGATCGACTCCAACCCAAAATCAATCTTCCCTGTTAATGAACAGACCATCGATTTCAAAGCCTTCAACCATCGATTCGTTAGTCTCTAGTCGTAACCAACAATCGATCATCAAACATCTCTCCATAACCATTGAAATCGATTTCTGTTCTTCCATCAGCCTTGAATCGATACAAACAAATGTAGTTTAAAATTGGTTTTGTTTTTGACATCATGACTAACTTGAATCCATTCGAAATCTCAAAATCAAACTTTAAATTTCCAAGAAACGAAATCAAATTCAACAGTCGATGTCTATTTCGACTCCAAAGCATCCAATTCCCAGTCATTCTTTCATTAGGTTGAAACCAGTCAACATTAATCGACTTCAAATCACAATCACATTTCGATTCCAGTTGTTCTCGATTCATTCATCAAAATCAAAGATTTGTTTGTCAATTTCTTAGCCAAAAATTGATCCTCATCGGTATGAAATTGAAGAAATCATAATCGATAAACACTCCGATTCGAATTTCATCCAATCCCAATAGGTTGTAATCAAGAATATGATTAGAACATGATATTTGGAATCGGTTTTAAACTAATCCTAGAATCGATCAAATCAACGACTAAGAAATTTATAAATCGATTGAAAGTAATCTTTGTTCGTATCAATTAGTCGATGAAATCAACTAAAAGGATTTGAATTAATAACTGGAACTATGAATACAAAGTGAAACAATAGAAAGCGAAAATCAAGAACAATGATCTATAAAAGACTTGGGGCTCGTGAATAATAAATCAAAATGATTTTATTTCGATTGTTTGGGCTCAAACAGGAACCGATTTTGGTATTGGATCAATTGTGTTCATGAACAGTAACAAACTATGTTCATTTGGGCTTCAAATTAAATTGGACTTTCATGAACAGTAACGAAAATCAGATTTTGTTTTTAGTTTGGGCTTGATCTAAACAAAAATTTATTGGATCAACAATGGGGTTGAAACGGATTTGATCCAATTAGGCAAATCGATCACAATTCAAAAACGTAACGCACGATTCAAATATTACGAGAGATCATAGAGAGATACTCACCAAAATTGTTCAAATTGCGACAATATTAGCCAAACCGAGAATCGTTCTTCAAATATCACCTTGATCTTGAAGACCCGCTCTGATACTAATTGTAGTGACAAAGAACATGGTTTGGCATGCGGAATTAAAGTTTGCACAATGAACATGGTGAGTTGGGTGTTCAAGAGATGTATTGAATATGTATTGTGTTACAAAAAGGGACATAGATCTACATCTACATAAATAACACACACTCACACACTCACTTTTACATCTCTCAAGCACACCTCTACATGTGGTATGAACCCACTATTTATAGAGGTGTTTACATGTCTCTCTCTCACTCTCACTAACACATGTGTCTAAAGGCTAAGGCACCACATGCAAGTGGGTCTACAAGAGTCAAACCATTACAAAGTCATACATGAAGAACTTTGCACCCCAACAGGCACGATGTAGTGGGCTAGGCCCAAGTTATGTTTATGTGATATGCATTGTTGATATGTTTATATGTATACCGGATTTTGGTTCGATGTCGGGCGGGGCCCAATGTCGGACTTGTCTGATGCCGGGCGGGGCCCGATGTAGTAGGCAAGGCCCAAATTATGTGATTCTGTGTATGGTATGTGGTAGTTTGGGGAGACTCACTAAGCTTCGTGCTTACAGTTCTCAGTTTTGGTTTAAGGTACTTTCGGTAGAAAACGGAAGAGCTCGGGATGATTGCAGTGCACACACCATTTGTTCAGTCTGGGATATTCATACTCTGATATATGTGACAGATGTTATGATATTCTTAAGATACATGATTTATGATTTTTATATGTTGAATGATTACTATGGTTTTATTAATGATTTATAATGAAAATTTTAGACTGTATTTTTTGGACGTTTTAAGTTGGTATCAGAGCCTTAGTTTGAGGGATGCCGACACATTCTCGGGTGTGTCTGGACTCAAATTGAGGACTTGGTATGAAAATTTTCAAAAGAAAATCATTTTTATAAAAAGAATTTTGAAAATCATTTTTAAAATAGAAAAGAACTTTGAAAAGAGAAAAGGGTGTGGTGTATGCAATCAGCCGAGCTCAAGTAAGTACTCCCAAATTACCCATACAAGTTTATGTTATGACATGTTTATGAGAACTGCATGCTAGATTATGGATAAGGATCTAGGAAGGATGCCTTATGTGCCTATCGTATATATATCAACTTTATGAACTACGTGCTAGTACAAATTAACCAGTGATATGATGGCCTGATTACGATATGCTTGATTATGCTATTCAATGCTCGAATGTTGCTTGCTTTATACTTTTAGGAGTTCTAGTTATCTTAAACTAGCTAGTAAACGAATATGTTAAGTTGCATATTACGAGGAATAAATAATTTCAGAAGGTTAGGTCTAGCTCTATTTCGTAGCTCTTGTTTGAGTCCAACCGTTGTAGGGTAGGATCTCTCATTCGAAGGATTATCTAGTCTTAGTGATATGTAATAGTATTCGCGAGCTAGTTAGGGGAGATGGCAGGGACTTCTTCTGCAGCTGATGGCGGAGAGTGGGTTTGGTGATTACCCTAGGGCAAGCCTAGGATGAGATTAGCATGAGAACAACAGTATCAGTAGAAGGGACTTGGTGGAATCAAGGCAGTTCTTGAGGAAATTACGGATATATGTGGAAGGTAGTATGGGCCCGTACTACTAATAGCAGAGGATCCGTACTCAAATCAAGGAAGGCCGAGACAAACCCAGAGAGCTTGTAGCGTGTGAGGTTCCTCTAGTTATGATGAGTATTCTAATGATTGTTATGGATATTTCCGAGTATGGTGACGCTACGTGGTAGACCAGATGGCAGTTGTGGTGCTGGCGAGGGATCAGGATCGGACTCTGGAGCCTGGAAGCTCGATGATCAGATGAGGGAGTTCATTCCATCTAAGATTACACACAATATAACTTACCAGACTCCTGTGATCTTCGTTCTGGTCAAGGAGGGCATTTTGGAGATTCTTGAAGAGAGGCGGAGTGCATTCTGCACTGAAATATCGGCCATGATAGCGACGCGTACGTTGATGATTCAGAAGTTCAGAGCTTGTGAAGCTCCAAATTATCATGGGTCTAGGGACCCATTGCTAGCAGTAGATGGTTGGCAGATGTCGCCAACACTTTTCGTACCAACCGTTGCCTGAGAGGGACAAGGTCCAACTTACTTCCGGCCTCCTGAAGGACAGGGCATGTGATTGATGGGAAAAGGTTGGTAGTGAGTTGAGTGATGATGCGGTCAATGCTATGTCATGGGATGACTTTTCGACCAAATTCCGGGTAGAATTTTCCCAGATGATTGAGGTGAAGCAGTTGGCGCAAGAGTTGTTAAATCTCTGCCAGACTACTGAGACTGTGTTAGAGATCACTGCCAAGTCTCGGGAGAGAGCTTTGTTGGTACCGCAGTATGCAGGAGATGATGAAATTAAGAAGGTAAGGTATGATGACGTACTGCAGAATGATAGCAGGGACATTGTGAGTATCTCGGGGTGCGAGACCCTGAATGATATGACTTCTAGATCCCGAGAACGGTATATTGACTTGGAGCACATTGGGAAGAGAGAACCAGATCAGTTGCTTATATTAAAGGGTCTCGGGAGGAGACCCAAGATTTTGGATCAACTTTTGAGAGGCCAGCCGGGCCAGATTCAGTGCAGCACTTGCGGAAAACTGCACGATGGAGTTTTCGCTCCAAGCGCTTGGGTAAGGGTACACTTGGGTTGTTTCCCTGTTTGTGTTAGGGTTATATCTTCAAGTGATGTCATATGCCATTTGCATGCCAAGAATTATTAGTGGGTAGCGGAAGGTCATTTCCGTAATTGTGGATTCGGGAATTGTTCTTCTGGTTATTAGAAGTTGTGTGATCTTTTGGATTGGCTAGTAATGTAGCACTAGTCGGTAAGAGCTGGTTGTCATCGGATCGATCGTTGGAAAGTTTGGATTGGGAATTCTTCAATTTTCGTGTATTGTGAATGTTGGGCCTTTTGTGTTGCGTCTTGGGCTCGGTTCTTAGTCCAGTTTTGTCACCGGTTTAGGTCTGTCCAGCCGTGTGTATGTTTTAGGGTTTAGTATATAAATTTCATGCATGCAATCTTATCATTAACGCTTTCATTATTTTTTGATCAAGTGTACTGTAAACCCTAGCGCACCTCTACAGTGGAAGTTCTTAATCGTGCTCTGTTGAGGTGTGACTACATTTTAATCATTCGACATACGGGTTGATTCATTTTGTGTTCTAGTATTTATTATTCTTGCTTATTTACCTGTTAAAGATCTATCGATCTAAAGAGTTTTTAACTCATCAATTGGTATCAGAGCAGGAGACTGTGTAATCTATACGCATCTCCTTTGTCGAAGAAGGTTTCAGGGTTTTACGCTAATATTGATCTATGTTAGAAGTCGTCATCTTGTTGTTGACGTAGTTCTTGGATTTCGATTTTACCCTGACTTTGTTTACAAGTCTGATCGTGAACAGGTTTTTCGCAAAATCATCATGTCACTCGACGATTCCAACGCAAACCCTATCAACATCTCCAACAGCATTGGATCCACAACTTGGATTCCCATTCTATATACTTAGGATTACGAAGTATGGATGCATCACTTTGAAGATTATGTGATCGGTTCTGAAGACAATGGGTATTTAATCTGGGAAGCGATCAATGTAGGTCCGTTCGCTCACATTGGCACAAACCGAATCATAAAGACTCAAAAGGAGTACAACTAACTTGTGGTTGATGTTAAATATGTTCCTCAAGATGAAAATGAGAAGTTTGTATGCAATATTAAAGCGCTAAGAATGATCATATTTTCCCTACAGTCTAACACCTTTCGGTTGCTTAGCTCATGCATGACGGCGAAAGAGGTTTGGGACAGGTTGAAAGAGCTGTATTCTACCGATGAGGATCTTGAGCATTCGATCTAGACTCTATTTCTTTCAGATTTTGGAGACTTCAAGCAGAAACCTGAAGAGAAGCTTATCCAAGCCTTTGATCTCTTTAATCATATTCTTAGCAAAATGATAAAGCATGGCATAGAGAGGAAAGTTATTAAGCAGAAGGTCACATTCATGAATGGCCTAAGATCCGAATGGATGGTTGTAGTGTCTACTGTAAAGGCCCATGAACAATTCAAGGCTTACTCTTTGGCGAAGCTGGTGGGTATACTAAAGTCACATGAAGGTGCAGTGACTAAAGAAACGAATGTGGTTTCTAACATGGGTTCTTTGGCCCTAATTTCCAAAGGAAAGAATGCATTTAAAGAAGAAGAAGATTTAGATCTCTCTGAATTTCATCTGACCAATGAAGAATATGCTTTGATGGTTTCAAACCCAAAGTTCATTTGCAAAAAGTTTCCCACCAATAAGAACCGAAACTGGCAAGGAAACTACAGTTCAGAAAAGGCAAAGGAGGAACCGAAGATCACTCCCCAACAAGAAGAACCGAGGAAAGAGAGCAAGATGTCAAGTGACTCAGGATTTAATTGTCACTTTTGTGGAGGAAAAAACCACTTTGCCAAGGACTGTATTTTGAGGAAGATGACTGAGAAGAATGAGAGTGAAGACGATGAAGCATACCACCTGCGAAAGCTAGAAGAGATTAAGAAAAAGAAAGCTGCTGTAAATAACACTATGAATGCTCTTATTGTGCAGGAAAATGTTGCAGATGATGAATTTTGTGGTGTTGAAGTCGGGTCTACTGACTCAGAGGATGAAGAAATAAGAAGGCCTACACATGGCAGAGCTTTCGTGGCAAAAGAAGATGAGTATGCTGTTGAAGGAAAGTGTTTGATGGTGACAGCTGGAGTGTCACAGATGAGGGGTTACACCATTGATGGGGGAGAAGATGAAGCGAAGGAACGAGAAGACATGTGCTTCGCTGCCAAGCCTGTTGGCAAGCAAATCAATGAGTGCGACCAATTGATCAAGAAGGTACAATCTATTCTCGAATCATTAAAAATCCCTGTCACAAACTATGAAAAGGAATTGAACGGATTAAAATCTAAATTTTCTAGTTTAAGTGGTAGTTTAACCCAAAATCGCCTCACAAATTCTAACCTCACTGATCAACTCAGCAGGGTGTCTTTGAAGAGTGAGGATAGGCGAATGTGGATTGAGCAAAAGGAGAAAGAGTTCATTAAAATTAAGGATGAGACAATTTATTTGCAAAGGGATAATTTGAAGCTTTTAAAATAGAGAAATGTTTTTTGTTTAATTGCTAAACGTTTATATTCCAATATCACTCAATTGCATCTGGATTGTGAAATAGGCAGGAAAATTCACAGTATGATTCTTCCTTTCCTTGAATTAAAGGAGGACGTAATTGATGCTGATGCTTATGATTGTGAAGTTGTAGTCTCGTCTGATGAAGTTTCTCCTGGCTATAAAATTGGTCTTGACAAAATTGAATCTTTTATCCAGTCCAAAGACCACAAAGACATGCTTAAGAATTTATTGGACGAAAATGATAAATTGAAAATTAAAACCGAAACTATACAGAAATTTGATTCGTTAAATGCCAAGTTGAGTTCAGAAACAAAAATTAGTGCTGAAAATACTTCTGAATTTGATGAGGATGATGATATGAGTGAAATATTTGTAGAAGATGAGGTGGACTGTTCTGAATTTGTCAAGAGCAAACTCGAACCCACCAAAAATCTCATTTCTGAAAACTCGTTTGAATTCGCTCGTTTGTCCCAAAATAAGTCCAAGGTTATGAAAGAAAAGGTTGTGGTGTATCAGAAGGTCCAAACCACGCCAAATCAAGGTTATGCCGTTACCGGCGTTACACAGAAGCAAACAGCCGAACTCACAGCATTGGTGAACGAAGATAATGCTGATGGATGTGATGAATTTTTCTGGTCGGCTCCAATAGACAATGCTGATGAAACGGTCGGTCTATCTGAGAAAACATCATGGAGGGTTAAAGGGAGATATGTGCCAGAACCATTCAACAAGCCTACACATTTTGATATGCCATCAAGCAGTGGTACCAAAAAGATTCCAAGTGAATCAGTTAAGGTGACAAGCGAAACCTCCTCGTTAAAAAGCAAAACTCCAGATAAAATATCGAAACCAAAGGCCAACATCCATAAAACTCCCAAACAGGTGTCTGAAAAGAAACATCAACGTAGCAGGAGATACAAGAAAAATATCACTGAAAGGAAACAGTTTTGGTGGTCCCAAAACTCAAATTACGTTCAATCAGACAAGAGTTCAACTGCTAAGGATAAAGGAGTGTTAAAGAATCAAGCTACTTCTTGTACTCAATGCTCTTCATGTAGCCAAGCAAACCGAAAGGGAAGTTTCGGTCCCCAAAATAGAAGCGAAAGAAACCGAAAGAGTGGTTTCGGCTCTCAACCCAACAACCGAAGGGGCAGTTTCGGTTCCTCGTCCATAAGCGAAAAGACCCGAAAGCAAGGTTTCGCTTCTAAAATACATACCTCTCACTCAAAGCACAATCATAAAGAAGATGTGAAGGGAAAAGGGAAGATCGTCTCAGGAGATGAAAAGAAGATGAGTACTAACTTAAGGAAACAAAACCAAAAGTTAGAAAACAATAAAGATCCAATTTCTAGACCTAAGTTTGAAGCGTCGAAAGATAATAAAATCAAAGTTTTCACAATCAAAAGAAAAGATGAAACAACCCTAATAAAACGAACTTACTTGGTTGATTCTTCTATTGTTATATCCTGTTCTGTAAAAGGCTCACATGGACCCAAGAAACTTTGGGTTCCTAAATCTGCTTGATCTTTGCAGGTTATGCGTGACGAGCAGTTCGACAACGAATGGTACATTGATAGTGGCTGCTCACGTCACATGACAGGGAGAAAGGAAGAGCTTCGGGAGTTTCGAGCTATTAAGGATGGTGGATGTGTCAAATATGGAAACAACTCATTTGGCAAAATAAAAGGATATGGAATGATCACAAATGGTGAATTCTCGATCAGAAAAGTAGCATACGTAGAGGCCTTACAATACAATCTCATCAGTGTTTCACAACTGGTGGTGGGAACTGGACTGAAGGTTTCGTTTGATGACGAAGGGTCTGAAATAGTAGAGAAGAAGCCCAAATCAATTCTATTAAAATCCAAAAGAAAAGGCAAAATGTACCCACTGAAATAGTAGAGAAGAAGACCAAATCAGCTGTGTATCTGCTAACGAAAGCACACTCAGACGAAAGTTGGTTGTGGCACCGAAGGCTCTCGCACCTCAACTTCAAAGACATCAAAAAGCTAGTTCTTGGTGATCATGTGCGAGGATACTCAAGTTTGATAAAGAACATCTGTGTGCCGCATGTGAAATGGGAAAGCAAAGTAGGAAAAGTCATCCAACACGTGTCAACACGAAGATCATCGAACCACTTGAGCTTCTGCATATAGATTTATGTGAACCTTCGGCTATTGAAAGCATTGGTGGTAACAAATATATACTAGTAATAGTAGATGACTTTTCTTGTTTCACCTGGGTATTTTTTTCTTAAACATAAATCAGACGCTACACGAAAGCTCAAGGTTTTCATCAAGCAAGTAGAGCTTCAACTGAGAAAGCTGGTAAGAAATATTCGAAGTGACAATGGGCTGGAGTTCAAAAACAATGAATTTGAAGACTTTCTTGCTGAAAAGGGAGCATCTCACAACTTTTCTGCCCCCTACACTCCACAACAAAATGGTGTCGTTGAAAGGCGAAACCGCTCGTTGTGTGAAGCAACCTGAACCATGCTTAGTTTTGCCTAATTACCTTTATATTTCTAGGCTGATGCTATTGCTGCTGCCTGATACACACAGAACAGATCTCTTCTTAACAAGCGCTTTTCTATTACTCCATATGAGATCTTGAACAATCGAAAGCCAAATGTCAAGTTCTTCCATGTGTTCGGTTCCGGATGCTTTATTTTCAATTCAAAGGAACACCGAAACAAGTTTGATGTCAAAGCTGACGAAGGGATTTTCTTGGCTACTCCTTAAAATCCAAGGCATATAGGTCTGAACAAACGTTCCAAGAAAATCGAAGAAACCTATTATGTCACCTTCGATGACAACTACATCAAAATGCTTCAAGCAACCGAAGGTTCAATGGAGGAAATCATTCCAACGTCTGGTCAAGTTACAGTGTCCATTTTGAATTTATTTGAGCAATATATGTCATTGTTCGATGAACCAGAGAAAGCCATTCACTCTGAAGCAAAGGCTGTTGACAATAAGATTGATTCCTTGAAGCAAATCATTGATGATGCAGTGAAGGATATGGAAAAAGAACAACCGGGAACTACAGAACAGCCTAGTCCAAGCGAACCTCCAAAAGAAAATTCTACATTTCAAGGGGAGGGTTCATCTTCATTCGATAACCCTGGATTATCATTCCAGGGGGAGAATCCATCAACTGCCATACCAACCGAACATCCAGTTGAGGGGGAGAATTCAATGCCTGAAGACGAAACTTTGTCATTATTTGAGGGGGAGAATGCAAATACAAATGATGATGATACTCAGTCAGAATTCGAAGAAGAAGTAAATGCTGAGTTGGGTCCCTCTTATGATCCAAATTACCCTCGTCTCACCAAATGGACAAAAGATCATCCAAAAACCCAAATCATTGGTGATTCATCAGAAAGAGTTCTTACTCGTTCTCAACTGAAAGCGAAGAAAACTGCATTATTCTCTCAGGTGGAATTTTGCATGTTTAATTCGTTTGTCTCAAAATTAAACCGAAGACTGTCAACACTGCACTCGATCACTCAGATTGGTTACAAGCAATGCAAGACGAACTCAACGAGTTTGAGCGAAACAATGTATGGAGACTGATTCCTACACCAAAGGATGTATATGTACATGGACTGAAATGGGTATTTCGAAACAAAATGGACAAAGAAAGGAATGTAATTCGTAACAAAGCAAGGCTGGTTGTGAAGGGTTATTGTCAAGAAGAAGGGATAGACTACGAAGAGACCTTCGCTCTAGTAGCCAGGTTAGACTCAGTAAGAATCTTTCTGGCCTATGCTGCTCACAAGAACTTTGAAGTATATCAAATGGACGTCAAGTGTGCATTTCTAAATGGAGAATTAGAAGAAACGGTGTATGTAGAGCAACCACCAGGTTTTGTGAACGAGAATTATCCAGATCACTGCTACATTCTGGACAAGGCGGTTTATGGTCTGAAGCAAGCACCAAGGGCATGGTATGAAACATTAACTCGATTTCTAAAAATGTCAAAATTTAAACAAGGTTCGGTTGACCCAACCTTCTTTCGTAATAAAGAGGGTGACCACCTTATGATTGTTCAAATTTATGTCGATTATATCATCTTCGGCTCCACGAATCCTTACTTAACAGCAGAATTCAGGAAGTTGATGGAGACTAAGTTTGAAATGAGCTCAATGGGTCCAATTAAATTTTTCCTTGGCTTAAATATTAGAAAGGGACCCGAAGGCATTTTTATTAATCAAGAGGCTTACACGAAGACCTTGCTTGCCAAGTTTGGAATGTTGGGAGACTCAAAATTGAAGGTTCCAATGGCGTTTGGCACGAAGTTAACACCTTCTCTGGACAAACCGCCTGCTGACATGACCCTCTATCGTCAAATGATAGGGTCCTTGATGTATCTAACAGCAAGTCGACCAAACATAATGGTTTCTGTTTGTTATTGTGCCAGGTTTCAAGCTAATCCACGCGAACCTCACTTGTTGGCTATGAAGAATATCTTTCGATATTTGAAGCGAACCTCTTCTCTCGGTCTATGGTACCCAGCAAAATCAAGATTCTTTGTTCAGACATTCTCCGATGCTGGTCTAGGAGGATGTGGACTGGACCGAAAGAGCACTACTGGAGGATGTCAGTTCCTTGATGGCAAACTTGTCAGCTGGCAATCGAAGAAACAAACCTGTGTGTCTCTTTCTACAGCCGAAGCAGAGTATATAGTTGCAGCATCATGTACTTCACAGGTCATTTGGATACAAAGTCAACTTCGAGACTATGGCCTGAACATGAAGAAAATTCCATTATATTGTGACTCTGAAAGTGCAATAAGGATATGTCACAACCCAGTGCAACACTCCAAAACGAAACACATAGCACTGAGGTATCACTTTATTAAGGATCACGTGGAAGACGGTAATGTCGAAATTCATTTTGTAAGAACCACTGATCAATTAGCTGACATCTTTACGAAAGCCTTGCCTGAAGCAAGTTTTAATAAAATCTTACAAGGCTTAGGAATGATGGAAGCTGAATCTGTACCGAAATTGCTTTCGCCTCATTAAACGTTGGAAGTGAAATAGAGCGAATGCTCGTTCTATTTTGGGTCCTGATTTTTCAGGAACCGAAATGAACCGAACGCTCGGTCCATTTTGCCTCATATACAATGGTGACATTTTGGTTGTATCTTTTGTACACTTTCTTTTATCTTAATTTATTTTATGTTTTTCTCTTACTTTTCATAAAATTCAAAAATATTTTATTTTCTGCTTTTATTATTTTTCAGAAAATTTCACAAACTCCAAAAATATTTTTTATTTTTATTCTTTTTCATAAAATTCCAAAATATCAAAAATATTTTCTTTTTGCGTTTCCTTTTTGTTTCTTTTCTCCCTTACGTTTGACGATCACAAAAGCTATATCCATTTGAGCTAGGGCAGGTATGATATTTCTATCTTTGTACTAGTTAAGTGTCCCTAGAAGCATGCTACTGTATGTAGACCGAAGCCTCCAAGACTGTGAGTGAAGCCTTAATGATTCGATCGGCACCAAACGTTTCTTCCCAATTAGGCTGCTAAATTCACTCTAGTCATGAGCTGCCTTACTCTTCTCATTTTGAGTTAAGAGTTTTCTGCTTTGTCATTCTCAAATAGCAGAGGCACTTACGATTCCTTAACCACCTTATCTTACTTCTCCACCTCGTTTCGCTTCACAATTGTAACCCTTGAGACTCTCAGCAATTACTACTGAGGTTTATGGTTACACAACATCTGTGTTGATGATCTTAGATACGTTTACCACGTGCTAAGTCAAACCCAAAATCCAACACCTTAAATGAATTGACGATGATCGTGTACATGTTCAAGCTATTACTTGTTATCTCAAGAAATCTCTTTTTATTTTTGCGTGATCTTTATGAAATTGTCTAACACCAAGATGTTTCTTCCCATAAGATCCAGTTTCGTTTTTGTTTTCGAGATTTCATCTTAACATCCAGTCAGTGAAATAGATCCAAACCTACTTATTTAACAGACTAAACCGGTCTCACAAGTACTTCTTCCACTTTCGGTCTTATGTCAAGTACCCATGTGTGGATTGAAGCGAAAGCCACCCTAATAGCTTTATATAAAAAGATGCCTTTCAATGTCTCTTTACATGCATTTGATCGTAATTCAATGGGAAACCAAACAAGCACTTTGAAGTCTCTCTTGACTTTGAAGGTAGAGATTCGTGCCCAAGATCCACTGTTTTTATATCTTCCTAGACATCACATATATCTCACAAATTATTTGCTTTATTTCTTTATCTTTGACACTATCTTGCACGAAAATATTTGATTTTCCAAAGTCTGGTTCGGTTTTTAATAAGCTAATCTCAGAAATATAGCTTTGGTTCATTATGATGGCATGGAGTCTTTTAAAAAGCAAAAGGATGAGTTAGCATGAACTTGAAGAGCCTGGAATTTGGAACGATAAGGTTGAGATAAATATGGAAAGGCGCTAGAATTTGAAACGATCGCTGATGTCACGCCTGTCATCGCCTTTTTCGGTGTAACAGTTGTCTAATCACAGTTTTCTAGGGTCGATTGAGTTTTTCTCGCCAGTGATATGATTGCGATTTGTTTCTCTCTTCTGATTGACATTATAAAGGGTTTTCTCAAATTACCTTTACCCTTTTACTGCTCTCATACTTTTCAAACACGAATACCGGCGATTTTTCCTCCACTGTTCACCATCTTCTTCATCGTGCTTCATCGATGGCAGAATCTTCTTCTGTCCAAGAAACATCTGCTCGATCGCCTCTTCTCATTATCAAGGAGAATCAGAACCTTCTCATAGATCTCATACCGTTTCCGTATGATCCATTCATGCTTAATATGGTTGAATGCCTCAAGTACTCCCCACTCGTTACTGCATTGATGAAAGTCGAATCTGTCCCAATGTCTTTTCTCTCTCAAGTGTACTCTACTGCAACATACGACAAGACGAAAGAGAGGGTTTTCTTTGACATTCTCGATCAAAAGACGTCGATTACCAACAATCGGTTTTGCTCACTGCTAGGGCTTACTTATGAAGCCTCCATGGTCAACCCTGACTCCGTAACTACTACTCAGCTCTTTTCAATGTTCTACAATATGGGGTATTCGGAGCTCCTCACGACTGTGACTAAAGTTAAGAAGTCTTGCCTTCCTCCTCAATGGAACGGCCTCTTCACTCTGCTGTTCAAAGGCGTGTCTGAGAGAGTTGTTGGTTCAGATGGGGCTAGCAAGATTTTCATGACCCTTCTCTATGGTCTCTAGGCTGGAATCAACCTGGATTATGGATCTGTTCTTTGAATTCAGTTGGTGCAAAGTCTCTCCTCTGCTTTGCGTCATTTCGAAATCTCATTAGGAAGGTTTTGGACTCTCGTTACTCACTGGGCTATGGAAACGTTTCACTTTCCTTTTATGGCAGACTCCTTACTTTCTTCGATTGCTCCTTTTCATATGACTAGGATCATAGTCACCGATCCTCTCAAGTTTTCCTTCAACGGGTCTATTCCAGCCTCTACGTATGCTTGTGTGCCTGATGCAAGCAAACTGTTCCAAGAATACAAGAAATTTCCATCGACTGGGCCAAGGGAGTTAACTCCGGAGATGATCAAGTCCATTGAGGAAGCAGATAAACCAGCGAAAAGTGGCAAAAGGCCTGATTTGAAAAAGAAGGAGAAGGAAGGTCAAGTGTCCAAGGTGACTACTCTAAAGAAGAGAAAGTCTGAGAAGGAAGTTGTCTCACAGCCAAAGAAGAAAAAGATTAAGGAAATGGCTAGGAATCCTCGACGTGTTTCCTCCAGTGATTCAGACTACACTCCCTCAGATCACCGACCGAACATTCCAACAAGAGAAAGTGAAAGTTCTGACTCTGATGATGAATGTTCAGTTCGTGGTGGCACACCTCCAATTTCGCCTATGCATGAAGTCCCAGTTCGCTCCCACCCACCTTCACCTCCACCTATCTCCATCCTAAAAATCCATAACTCCAATCCCACCTGTTATTACCTCCCAACCCACTACAACTATTCCCATTCCTACTCCAATATTCTCTACAGCAACCACCGTCACTGCTACCCACACTACCGAACCTAAGGTTCGTGCCAAAGTATCTGATATGGGGGTTCGTACCTCAGTGGTTGAAACCCCTGTTATCTCAAAACCTCTCTCTCCAACACCATCAATAGGAACCGCCATAGTTCTTGGGGGTACAGAAGTCGAATTTGACTCTTTCTATTATAGTCCCTACAGGGTGCAAACCGATGATGAGGATGCCCATTTCACCAAGCGGCATCTCAAGGAGCTGAATGAAAACCTAGACAAGCTTATGGCCTCCTCATCTACTTAGGATTCTCTTTCTGAGTCTGCCATTCAAGGCATGATGGCCACCTGGGTTAAGGAACACGAAGCTTCAATCACAAATGCTACTTCTGCTATTGATGCTTCAACTAAAGTCTGCACCGAAGCGACCACAAAAGTCTATAAACTAATTTCCAATGCTAATATTTTTCTTGAATCTTTACAGGGTGCTGCAGAGCAAAATGCCAACAAAGTAAATGCCTCGGTTCAGGTCCTAACTCAATCTCTTCAACAAGAGAAAGAGCACTTTGAGGCGTTACGAAAGAACCTCACCTCTCATCTCATCAAGCATCAAGTCTCTGTCTCTGAGCGTTTGGATAAACTTCAGGCAGATCTCGCCTTGGATAGAAGAGTGATGGATGAACTTGCTCTAGAAACCACTCAACTCAAAACCCAGACTCTGACTCTCAATCAAGCGAACAAGATACTTGAAGCACTGCGTTTGGAGCGGTTTGTGGTAAAGAGCTCAGTTGGTGATGTACACTCGATTCTTCTTCATCTTCTCAAAGCCCACGATTCTGTTCTTACAATCTCTGTTAGACGTCATTTGGCTGAGAAGTTGCAGCCTGCTCTTGACATTCTCAGTCGAATTGAGGGTGTTCCAGAGTCCGTTGTCCTTCCGCAACAAGGGGGAGAAGTCATGAAGCTTTCATCTCAACCACCGAAACCTCAACAACTGAAACCACAACAACTGAAGGTGGTTACTAAACCGAAGGGGAAAGAAGCTTCGGGTTCTGGTATATAAAATAAAGGAAAAGACATTGATGTTGATGATGAGGATGATGTTGATAATATAGAAGAAACGGTTCCTACATCAAGTCCTCACAAATTCAAGCCCACCGTTCAAGAGATTAAAGATAAAGTTAACAAATCGATTTGTCAGGTGAATGAAACGAGAGAAGCGAATTTGCTTAAACAAAGGAAATTGAAGTTTCCTATGTGGTCGTTGGAAAGGCTTCGAAAGGAGGTTATTGAAGCTCCAAGCTCACATTGGCTAGAGCCTGTTCTTTCATTCGATGTTGCGAAATCTAAAGACTCTCAAGTCGATATGCCAATCACTCGTAAGGCTTTCATCTTTCATTGCTTTGAGTCTACAGTGGCGATTCCTTCTCCTGACCCGAGGGTTGCAAGACTTGCTCGAGTGCTATCATGAGTTCTCTCAACCACAATACCTTACTTGGAGTAGCAAGAAGATCACAACAGTTAAAGTAATCAAACCTACTGCAGTAGGGAAGTTCATTAATATCAAGCTTAAAGTAACCTAAGGAACAGACGGTTTGGTTCATACAATCTCTCTTGCTGATTTACCGAATCTGAATCCACATGATTAGATTCTCCTGAACAACATCTTACTTTCCAACCCGAAGGAGTATGAGCCAATTATAGGTCACATTAAGCGTATCCTGGTGTGTTACATTCATGAAGTAGCAAAGATGGATCAGTAGATTGCCACTTCTATACGAAAGAAGCCCTTAATCAAGCCAATCGGGAAGGCTGGTGACGTTAAGCTGATGGTGAAGGGTAAAATAGACCCACAGTTTCACACTGTTATGTTTCTTAGAGGCGAGGGTCAAAGGTGCCTATTTTCTCTTGCTGATAAACACCTATTCTCCAATTCCTGCTTGGAGCACATTCTTGAGATTATCCAGGGTTGTGATCAAAACAGTGCGGCAGACAAGAAGCTGTTTTTAGATATGCTTCGGTGGTATATGGCTTTCAGACAGACTCTACTTTCCATAATTACAAAGTTGTTCAAGGTTGTGAAGCGAACTCCTCAACCTCCACCGAAGTGAAGTCTCGCCCCAATTGACGCAAAGGGGGAGATTGTTGGGCCTTTTGTGTTGCGTCTTGGGCTTGGTTGTTAGTCCAGTTTTGTCACTGGTTTGGGCCTCTCCAGCCGTGTGTATGTTTTAGGGTTTAGTATATAAGTTGCATGCATACAATCTTATCATTAACGCTTTCATTATTTTTTTTATCAAGTGTACTGTAAACCCTAACGCACCTCTATAGTGGAAGTTCTTAATTGAGCTCTGCTGAGGTGTGACTACATTTTAATCATTCGACATACGGGTTGATTCATTGTGTGCTCTAGTATTTATTGTTCTTGCTTATTTACCTGTTAAAGATCTATCGATCTAAAGAGTTTTTAACTCATCAGTGAAGACTTAGTCGAATCTAAGTGGGGGAGATTCGTCCAGGGATCCAGAACAAGGAGTAGTTTTGAAATTGGGATAAGTTTCGCATCCTTGTCAGGAAGGAAGACAGCCCAAGCGACTATATGGATTGAGGATAGTGTGAGTTATAAGTTCAAAAAACTTGCCAATAATGAGATCACGTTCTCGGAATGTTTGATAGGAGGCATTAGGGAATCAGGTTGGAGATTCCAGTCAGGACATGAGTTCAGTTTAGGATGTTAGGTCGTGCGTATGCTCGACGTTGGACTGGTTCGGATTAGTAATCAACGATTGAGATAGTGTGGAAAGTGTTGTAAGTTTGCAGGTGTAGCCGTAGCATTCACAAGGATAACAGATAGTGCTAGAAGTGTTGTAAGTCTGTTGATGTAGTAACATTCACTAGCAGCCAGATAGTATGGGAAGTGTTGTAAGTCTGCGGGTGTAGCCATAGCATTCACAAGGTTAGTAGATAGTTCTAGAAGTGTTGTAAGTCTGCGGGTGTAGCTGCAACATTCACAAGGTTGGCAGATAGTGCTAGAGTGTTGTAAGTCTGCGGGTGTAGCCATAGCATTCACTAGGTTAGTAGATAGCATGGGAGTGTGTTGGATCGCAGAGGAAACAATAGTACCCATCAGTTTGGGTGCAACAGTGAGGGTGTGGAGAGTCCACAGATTGGTTTACGGATTTCCCCAGATGAATTAGACCTGTTTGAGCCAGTGATAAGACCGTAGGATCATCACTACAGTCATGGGATCAAGGAAGCGATGGACCGTGTAAGGTCGTTTGTACTATAAGGCTACCCTTGGTCATGTAGCAAACACTTTTCACATTGGATTCAATGGTGATATAGCTAGGGAAGTTATTGTTGGATAAGGTGTTTAAGTTCATAACTATATTTGGTATGTACTTGACCCAAAAGTAGCATGGTCCATTTCGGTTGCATTTCACCGGAACAATTTGTAAGGATGGACTTTTGAGAAGAGGTTATTTATGGTTTATTAATATATTATAAGTTCTAATATATTAATACGAAATCATATTATTTAATTAGTATTGATCAAGAATTAATTTGGAATTAATTTAGTGATCAAAAGAGACTAATTAAATGTATAGGGACTGATTTGGTAAATCAATTATTCTTATAGTGTGGGCCAAAGGTTATTTAGGTTGGGCTAAACCAACATGGTAATCCATGGATAGTCCATGGAGGTTTAACCCATGGAGCCTAAGTAAGATGAAAGGTCATGCACATTAGGATTTACATGGGTGTAACCCAAATCCTAGCCACACTATAAAAGGAGTCCTTAGTTCATGAAATCAGCCACAAGGGATCTTTAGAAGAGTCATAGCCGATTTTTTAGTACAAGTTATTCTCTCTCAAGTCCACCATTGTTGGTGGTGTTTTGTGAAGCATTTGAGGCATCACATTTGGGGTGCTAGGCTCTTAAAGGTCCAAGGTTACAAGCTACAAGGAACGGTATGCCATCTAACTAGTTTTGTTATATATGTACCCATGTTTTGTATGCTAGTTAGTATAATGCTTTGGAAAATCAAATTGCATGTATAATTAGAGAAAACATAGATCCAAAGAATTTAGGGTTGTATGTGCACCTTAAGGTTGTTAGAGTGCTCAAAACCCATCAGTTATTGCTAGCCGAAGTTTCCTTCGGAAGTCGCGTGGGGCGACTGTGAGATTGCTCTTGGCTCAGCAACTGGACAGGACATCACCATTCTAGATAAGCTGGAACCCAGGAGGTCCCGGTGGATTTTGGGAAGCATCCATGTGGCAGCATGCTGTTTTAAGCAGTTCAGTGTTTCAGGCAGTTCAGTGTTTCAGACAGTTTCAGTGTCTCAAGAAGTAATGGTATTTTAGGATTTCATGTATCAACGGAGTAACTGATTGATTGAGAAGTGATAATTTACTCACAGGGGATAAAATAATCTCAGGATAGTTGATATGATTCTGATGTGCAACTCTCGTCCGAGTCTAACCGTTGTAGGGATAGACCTCCTACTCGAAGGATTATCTGAGCCTACTGTCAAGTAAAAGGGTCCTGCGGGGATTCAACAATAATGATTCTATATGGGCGGTCTATCAGGGGGTCGGACCACCTCGAGAATCCAAATATCAGATGGAGTAGATCTGATTATGTTGCTAGGAATTAGTTCATTTTCGGGTTTTAGAACCCTACGAGGGATGATTTAGATTCCCTTGGGAAGGCTGGGGTTATGCTTGGGATTGTGGCCATGTCGTTCAAGTTGTCGGCGTGTAAAGGATGGTGGGGAATGATTTCGAGGATGAAATCTGATTTAAGTGGTGGAAAGTTGTAGCATCATGTTTATTAAATAGATAAATAGATAAAATCGATGAATGAATAGTAGCCCTAAAATCCATAATATTTAGTGGGCTGTTGGTTTTGGGGAGCCAAATGTTATAATTTGGATTATTCGGGGTTAAAGTGTAATCTCGGGATTTATTTTGTAAAGATTTTTAGAAGACATGGGGTCTTTGGTAAGTTTTGGACTTATCATGAAATGATTTTGAAAACTGAGGGTTGTTAGGTAAATTTCGGACTTGATTTGAAAGGAATTTCAGAAGGCAGAATATAAATGGTAAATTATGGACATTGTTTGAAGAGATTGTGAATGGGAGGGACCGGTTCTACCATTTTCGTTATAAGTTTGCATGGAGACGGGATTTAAAACCGGATACCCTCCATACCCGTCGGATGGATGCACCCCATTTAACCCTAACCCTAATGCAAACACCAGCTGCGACCCTTATACCTCCCTTCCTCTAGCCGCCACCACCACCCCTTCACACTCGTTTTCCGACCGACAAAGACCACCGACGACCGCCTGCGACTCCGACGACGGACGAGGCCGATACCGCGACTGTTGTTGTTGTTCTAAATCGCCATTTTTCTTCTTCTAGTTATTATGTCATTGTTCTCAGCCGCGTATGGCACCTTCCGGTGTTGTTTCGATCGCCTCTTCCCTCCTGTTTCTTCTCCATAGCAAGTAACTAGTGTCCGCCGCCTGCCGTCTCGTGGGTTGATGAGCTCGTTGCGTTTTCTGTTATCACCAGAAAATGGTGGCAATGTTCAGGTCTTGCGATGTGGATGCACTTATGTGTGGACGTTTTGTCGAGTAGGAGTCGTGTAGAACCACCATGGCAGCCGGCCATGGTGGCTGCCATCGTCAGCACCGTTGTTAGTTGCTGATGTTGTCGTCATCTAGTGCCATCACCGCCGCCGTATGCCACTAGGTGGGTGGTTGGGCTCATATTACAAGAAGAAAGTGTGTGTATGTGTGGTGTGTGCTTCGTTTGGCTCAAAAACCGATAAAAGGCCACCACCACCACCGTGAGGTGGTGGCTGCCACCGTGTACCACCGTCGGCCACCACAAGGGTGATTGTATATGTGTTTATTTTGTTGTGTGCATATTTATTTTTGGTTAATGCATTGTATAATTGTAATTACTAACTAGTATAATCAAGAAACACATAACCACCACCGTGAGGTGGTGCTGCCGCCTTCCGCCGCCACTAGCCACCGAGTTGGGTGGCGGCGTGCTTTTGCTTGTGTTTAGCTTGCTTTTGGGATACTTGGACATAATTGGACTAGAGCCATAACCACCACCGTGAGGTGGTGGCCACCACCGTAAGCCACTGTGGGTCACCGTTGACCACCACTACCCGAGGTGGTAGTTGGTGGTGCCCAACTTATGAAATCCTAGTTGACCTAATGAAACCCTAACTGATCTAAAGACTTAGCTTTTGGGCCCTATTGGGTTGTCATTGGATTGGAAACCCTAATTTTGTATATGTTAATTTGGAATTGTCGGGACCCGCAAGTTTGGACCATTGGATTGGAATCATGAATTAATCCCGACCGTATTGTATGTTGACCTAGTAGAGTGATGGACTTAATAGATTAAATTCTTAATAGGTTAAGCAAGAAACACTTAACACTAATCATCATTTCATGTGAGAAACCCAAATTTTGGTTTGGGCCTTATGTTGGTCTTTGGTGATTGGGCTATTGATTGGCCATCCAAGAACAAGTATATAGACGAGAATATTGAATTAGGCTTTAGGATAAGGCCCATGTAAGGGTTTGGGCCCAATTGAGAAAATTGGGCCATAGATGGGCCATAACTAAGCCTTGATGATTATGAGATATTGGACCATTGGATTGCCAAGTGTTTGGACTAGAATAAATGGTTGGGCCTTAAGGTAAGACCATGTGAGTGGCTAGGGCCCAATTTGGAAAATTGCGCCATATGTTGGGCCTTGGTTGATTATTTGACTTGTGGGCCTTCAGAGTATAAGTTTGGGCCTTAATTTTGGACCTAGTTAGGTTAAGGGTAAAATGGTCCTTTTACCCCAAGAGGGGATTTTGGGGTTATGCAGTGGAAACCCAAATGGTTAATTGGGTTTTGTTTTGATGTTACAGCTTGGGGATCTGTCAACCAGTAGCCAGAGATTTATTTGCGGGACTTTAGCAGTGTGAGGTGAGTCTTCTCCTATAGGAACGAGTCTAAGGCACCAATGTCAGTCTGTTTATGTATGTTAGTATATGCCGAACTTAGGTCCGATGTCGGGGTTAGCCCGATGTAGATTATATGCTTCCGGACTTTGGTCCGATGCCAGGGCAAGCCCGAGGAATGTTTATATGCTTGATGTCTTCGTGATTTCTTGCATGTGTTTGTGTATGTGTTCCGGGCTTCGTTCCGATGCTGCGGCAAGCCCGAGGAATGTTTAGCTTATATGTTATGCGTTATGTGTTATGTGTTCCGGACCTCGTTCGGATGCCGGGGCAAGACCGGGGAATGTTTATATGTTATGATATGTGTTTATGTTATATGTTTGTTGATATGATATATGTATAACGGATTTCGGTCCGATGCCGGGTGGGGCCCGATGCCGGATTTCGGTCCGACGTTGGGTGAGGCCCGATGTAGTGGGCAAGGCCCAAGTTATGTGATTATGTGTATGGTATGTGGTAGTTTGGGGAGACTCACTAAGCTTAGTGCTTACAGTTTTCAGTTTTGGTTTCAGGTACTTTTGATAGCAAAGGGAAGAGCTCGGGATGATTGTCGTGTACACACCATCTGTTCAGTCTGGGATGTTTATACTCTGATATATGTGACAGATGTTATGATATTCTTGAGATACACGATTTATTATTTGTATATGTTGAATGATAACTATGGTTTTATTAATGATTTAAAATGAAATTTTTTGACTGTATTTTTGGGATGTTTTACCCATCCAAGGTGACAGTTTTGGTAACACTAAATCACCTACTTGGAAATCAAGATCTGATCGACATCGGTCAATATAGCTCTTCTGACGGCTCTGCGCAACCCTCTGTCTATCACACACCTATTGAATCAACTCGGTGGTCTTAAGTACTACTTTTGTGCTTCCCATAACTCGATGTCCAACCTCACCCCAACAAAATGGAGTTCTACACCTCCGACCATACAACATCTCAAACGGGGTTCGGTCGATACTAGTGTGATAACTATTGTTATATGAGAACTCTGCTAGTGGAAGGTAAGTATCCCAACTCCCTCCAAAGTCTAATACACATGCCCAAAGCATATCCTTGAGCATCTGAATCATCCGCTCACTCTGACCATCGGTCTGGGGATGGTAAGCAGTGCTGAAATGCAATTGAGTACATGCCTCCTCATGAAACTTCCTCTAGAATCTAGAGGTGAAATGTAAATCCCTGTCCGAAACTACACATACCGGCACCCCTTTCTTGACTACCACCTCCCGTACATAGGTATCTGCAAATTTCTCGGTGGAGATACTCTCGAAAATCGGGATAAAATGCACACTCTTGGTCAACCTGTCCATAATAACCCAAATGGAATCCACACCCCGCGCCATCTTAGGTAACTTCGTGATAAAACCAATGGTGATCTCTTCCCATTTGTACATGGGAATAGGTAGCGTCTGCACCTTTCCGTGAGGACTCTGATGTTCGGCTTTGACCTTCCTGTAGGTCAAACACCGCTCGACATACTACATAACCTCTCTCTTGATGTAGGGCCACCAATAACTCAATCTCAAGTCGCGGTACATCTTTGTGGCCCCTGGATGGATGGAAAAATTGTACTTGTGCGCCTCCTCCAATATCTTCTGTCTCACCTCCCTAAATGTGGGAACCCAAACTCTTCCGCACTGAGTCAATAATGTTTGATTAGGTGATAAACCCATAACTATAATTGGTATGTACTTGATTTGATAGTAGCATGGTCATTTTGGGTTGCCTTCACTCATGCAACTTGACAGGATGACCAGTGGAGAGAGAGTAGAATTTATTATCTAAAATAATAATAAATTGGTACTCAAAATGATTTTATTAATATATTATAAGATTAATATATTATTTGGAAATCATATTATTAAATAGTGATTAATCAGAAATTAATCTGAGATTAATTTTGGGATTAAAGGAACCGATTAATAATGGAGGGGTTGTTTTGCAAATCATTGATAGTTGTGAAACTGGGCTACTGGACTCCTTATGATGAAGTGGACGAAAACTATAGGACGGCCTATCAGATTTTTCGTCCAGGTCCTCATAATGAGGATTCCATGGGTTGCTTAAGCCTTAATCAGGAAATTAAGGTTTCCACATGAAAACCCTAGCACCCCTCGGTTATATAACCCCCCCAAGCCTTAGAATTTTGGCTAATGCATGTGTTCCTCAATACCCTGGCCGAAATTCTTGTCTCTCCTCTCATCCTCTTACTTTGGGTGTTTGTCAAACCATTAGAGGTGCAACATTTGAGGTACTAAGCTTTCAAGAGTGAAGGATCTTCAAGGTTGTCTTGTTATTGGTATATAACAAGTAAGGTAATCTACTAACCCTAATTTGTATATGAATTTCGAAATTATATGCTAGATCTAAGGTTATTGCTTTGGTATTTAATTTGCATATTCATTTAGTGAAAAACTTATATCCAAAGCTATTAGGGTTGCGTGATCACATAGGTTTGTAGATATGCTCAAAACCCATCAGTGGTATCAGAGCCTCAGATGTTTTTCAATTGAATTTATGCAATAGTGAACTGTCCAAAGAGAATCAAAATCGTTTTGGCTAAGTAATTAAGGAACTCGACGAGTTCATGTAGGAAGTCAACGAGTTTATTGACCAACTCGACGATTTGACTTGTCGGTTCACTAATTTTTCGATTTTCAGATCTTGTCTTGATTAGGATAATTGTCTTATGTCGTTTTTACTGCCTAAGATCGAAATTTTTTGAATGGTAATATGATATCCTTATCATAATTAAAGGATTTGGTTAAATTTTGGATAAAGATAAAATTATTTTATTTTTCAATTTAACCTAGTTTTTTGAAAAGTTTTAAAATACACCCTTTTGGTTTTATAATTTAAATTTGAAATTAATAGTTTATTTTTCTGAAATTTAAATGGAAAACCCTAGAAGATATCCTTATGGATTTTATTAATAAATAAATTAAGTATTTAATTAAAATACAATTAATAAATCTATAAAATGGTTTAAATTTAATTAAATTAAAATTTTAATTTATTAAAGGATTAAACCCTAGTATTTTAAATATTTAAAATACACCCTTATACTATTATAAAATTAAAAGTTTAATATACATATATATATATATATATATATATATATATATATATATATATATATATATATGTGTGTGTGTGTGTGTGTGTGTGTGTGTGTGTCTATAAGAAAAGTCAGTCTTACCGTTAGTAGGCCTCATTCACGAAGCTATTCTACAAGGGGTGTTTAAGGAAGCGGCCTGTAAAGTGACCTCCATTGGGTATCCATTCCTACCCACCGCACTCTTGACTAGTCGAGGGTCGTTAGCCGAACGGGTAGGATATGACACTAAACTCTCATTAAAAGTATAATGAATTATAAAGTAACTAAACACTTTTACAAAATTCCCAATCTTAGTTACTTTAGGAAAATGTGAATTTGATGCTAACCCATGAAATTGCACATTGCACCTTATTAGTCGTTAGTGGAGTGTGTGTGGTTAACCGACACATTAATATGGGACCAATATTGTTGGAAATGGGTTTCTCGTAAATTATCATTGACTAATGGAGTGTGTGTGGTTGACCGGCACATTAATTAGACGATAAATGACATCGAGAGTACTGAGCTAATTTGCATGCTTATTCACATTTTGTTTGTGATCCTCGGTATCCCAGTCACAAAGTGAGAGCATAATCGAGATTAAACATGCCATCAAATAGTTCGATGAATCTTACAAGATCTAGGAATTTCATCTCAAAACTAATTCAATTTTTAATTTCGTTTTCATGGTGAAATCGGTAAATCGTCATTTACCTACCTTCAATTTATTTACAAATGGATTACGACATCCCTCTTCTGAATTGTGAATTATTGTGTCGGGTCCTAGCCTTAATATTTGATTTGGGTGTTATATTAAGGATTCAAATCAACTAAACTGAATTTTCTCCCTTTATATATGTCAAGTTCAGACAATTATGGTCTTCCTTATTCCTTTGGACAATCATACTTCTCTTCATCCACCTCCTCTGGTGATAAGACTGAAATAATGATCTTCCATGTGTCAATCAAGTTCAGACAATCATACTTCTCTTCATCCACCTCCTCCGGTGATTCTCCCTGACCCACGTTTTCATCGACTTGAATAGTTCAAGGTCATTGAAGCCCTATTTGCATGCAAACACCAAGATGGAAGTTATGTGTTTGCACACGTCCTGAAGATGAATTTGAACATTGACAGACAGGGAATGTTGGGTGTCGTTTTCCTAAGGAATATTACATGACTGAGCACGATGTGACCCTAATCGATCTTGCGTATTTGCTAATTGCTACTGAAGCATCAATACTTTGGTGAACTGGTCAAGCAAATTTGTTTGGAAGATCTACCCCCCAAATTTCCATGGACATAATCAATGACAACGATGATAGTCCAGAAATTATTTATTCTCCTAAGGGAAAAAAATTGTCTGAGGTCAAAAAGTTTGACCATAAGAGAAAGGCCAATTTTGAGATAGTTCCATGTGTCAATTCTAAAGGATACATCTGTTATATTGCCAATTGAAGGGGCATTGGAAGCGAAGTTGCCCTAACTACCTGAGAGATCTTAGAGATAGTAAAGTCAAATTGTATGACTCTACTTCAGGTAAGTCCACTATCTAACTCCTTATTAAGTTCATGTTCGTAGAATCTTAATACATGATGTGAAAGTTGCATTTTGATGTTTTGTAGAATCTAAAAGGAAGAAGGAAGCTTAAGGAAAAGTAAAGCTTGATTCTGATCTAAAGAGATGGATTTCGGTCACATGGTTCAATGATCAGGATTCAGAGTCGCTACTTAGGAGTTATGATAGATTGATTAGGAATATCTAAAACATATGTTGGGTCAAAAATATGGTTTATACTTTACTTTTCTAGGCTTTAATAGTTTACAGTCCACGTAGTGTTTGCGGCTGGGTGTGTTCACGGCCAGGTGGTGTTCACGGCCGTGAACCTGTTCACGGCTGGTTGTTCCATATATATAGTGTGAGTGTGCGGCCTAGAAAATAAAAAGAGAGAGAAAGTTAGAGAAAAGAAGTGTGTGTGTGTGAGAGAATCTTATGTGTTGGAGCATCAATCTTATTGAATACATCATAGATTCATCTTCTTCTTTTTCTTCTTCTTCTTCTTCTTCTTCTTCTCATTCTTCTCTATTTTGATCTAGCATCATCCAATTGATTGGGATTCCGCACCATCAATTGGATCTGATTGATACACAAGCAAATTTTGGACTTTACAGTTGGTATCAGAGCTTGGATTGTATCAATCATTTTGGCTAGATCTGGAGCGTTTTTTATCTTATTTTTGAAGGATTTTTGCGTTTTTTGATAGTTCTTGGCAAAATAGGGGATTTGTTCTTTGCGTTTTTCATAAAAACGAGTTTTTGATCGACTTTTGGAGCAAAAAGGGGTGAAAAATGTTGTTTTTCATGTCATCTGTGAGGTGTTCACGGTCTCCGAAGAAGGTTTCACGGCCACCGAAGAAGGGTTCTCGGCCGACGGAAGCAGCTTTCACGGCCACCGAAGAAGGGTTCTCGGCCGACAGAAGCAGCTTTCACGGCCATGATCGGAAGAAGCTTTCACGGTCAGAGGGTTTACGGTCCAAGGTCTCGCACGTTCCCAGTCAGCCTCGCGTTCTCAGCCAGCATCCACTCACGTTGCGTCCTCACTTCAGATTTAATTCAAAAACTTTTGGGGGGTTGCCAGAGATCGAACCCGGTCCCCTGATTCATCAACCAGGCGCCTTCCCAACTGATCTAGCTTTCTAGATGGTATACGCCTTCCAGATTTAATTCAAATACAATATCTTTGATTCCAATTTCGCATTTTTAACACTTTTAGGACAAAAAAATCAATTTCTTTTATTTTTAAATTTCATTTTCAACCAAAAGTTTTAACTTTTATTTTTTGACTTTTATTTTTGACTTTTAACTTCAAAAAAAATTGACTTTGACTTCCAAGTTTGACCTTTGACTTTAAACTTTGACTTTCTCGTTTAACTTTCAAATTTTCAAATTTAGCTTTTCGGTTTGACTTTTAAGTTTCACTTTTCAAATTTGAATTTTAAGGTTGACTTATGAGTTTTTAGTCAAAGGGCATTTTTGATAAAAATGAGTTTCGCATCCCTCGCGGTCAATGACGTTTCATGTACTCCATGTTGTGAAACTACTATAAAGTTTCTTCATGAACAAATCGATTTATTAAAAACAGAAAATGAGGAACTTAAATATGAGGGGTGCCAACTTAGGAAAGGCTAGAAACCATTGAAAGAACAACTAGAGGCCAATACTAAGGACTTTAGGAAATTACAGGCAGAGTACAGTGACAAGTGTGTCCATTATAGATATCTTAAGGAAAATTTTGATGCAGTGACTGCCGAACTTGATGCATTAAAAGCAAAATATAATGATGTTGAATTCAACTTTAAGAAATTTGATGTATCAAGTGAGGTAGTTGTGTCCATGATTGACAATTGTTTAAAATTTAAAGATAATCAAACCAAGGGTCTAGGGTATCACAGTGTACCACCTCCCTTCAATGACAATTATAACCCACCCCTTGAGACCAATGAGGAAGAAATTCCTGCTCAGTCTGGCCCACTCCCTGAACCAGCTTCAATTAAAACTGAAAAATCTAGGCCAACTGAGAATGTTGAGGTGAACGTTTCTGATGTTTCTACTTCATGTGCAGGTAAAGTAGTAGAGAATGAGGACAAGGAGAACATAACTAATTCTAGTTCTGCAAATTTTGTTGACTGTCAAACCAATGACTCCTTGAACTCTAAATCTACTGCTTCTAACTCAGTTACTTCTAAACATGCTGTTGGAAAATACAAGCTACCAAAGCAAGCGAAACCGACGACTTGCTCCAAGTGTGCTTGTGGGAACAATAAGAAACGCGACAAGGACACGCCACCAGGGGTAGGAAGAAACAACTTCCCAGTGAAGAAAAAGACATGTTTTTACCGTGGAACACCTGGACAAATTGCCAAAAATTGTCCAAATCGCGCATACATTCCTTATTATGCACAAGGGTGGCAGAAAGCGCCAAGAGGGAGATTGTCACACCCCCAAACCAACGATGGTGGAAACGTCCAGGGGTGGAGGACTTCATGTATAGTATCACAACAACGAGTATAATAGTGCTCAAAGTAAATACAACCATCATCAATATAATTGAAAAGGGTACACCATAGTATATGTTTACATGTTTCAAAATCAATTACATTATGATGACAAAATAAACAGTTTGACGATTTATCGTCCCATCCTCAAAGTGCTGATGTTTTCCTGTTTCGCTGATTTCCGGAGAATACAAGTAGTTTTGAAAAGAGTGTCAACAATTAAGTTGGTGAGTTCATAAGAGTTTTGTTTGAGGAAGAAACCGTTTTCCTTGTAAAGGCAATAGAGTATGTTTTCCAGAAAATCCAATATTTTCTTAGTTGAGTGTGGAATGAATGTTCCTATGTTATGCGATAATAAACTCTAGAAGGACCCATAGATTCCTTCTATGATCACTCAGCGTATATAAGTTATATATAATTTGAGTTAAATAAACCGTTGAAGTCTAACAATTCTAGACGAGATGTAGTGTTAATAGAAATATGTTTCCAAAGAAAATCCAATATTTTCCTTATAAAAGTTATGTAGCCTTAGATGTCCAGACCGAAATATACAAGTATTTTTCCATACTTAAAGTAATTCATGTGAGTTAAATTGACATAACTCGCTAATTTAAAAGTAAAACCCGTAAATCTTATGATTTGTTAATACCACATGTGAGCTATTATAACCATGCTAAGTGTCAGACGGCCTCGTAATACGACGTTCTTCAGGCGTCGCAAGTTAAATGACACTTGTCACCTCAGACCTGCCGGTCTAGCTGTTGCATGCAGCTCAGGTGCGGGCTTGTCAGGCCCAATATAGATCTATACACAACTATCACGCTCTCCCTACAAGAGACTCTGGTTACAATTTATAGGACTTTTGACTTTGTTACTATGATGGTAACACGAAGCGAATGTCTCACAAATTTCTTCATTAACAGATTTACGTGAACTGAACTGAAAACCTTTGGTAAATGAGTTTGAAATGTAAATGATACATAAACTATACCTATTATAGTTTATCCAAAACGTTTGTAATGTAAAAGAACCCCATTTATGAAAATACATTAGTGCTATGAGTCCATAAACTATTACTATTATGTAGTATATGAAAAACCCATTTGTTTTGAGAGTAAAACCTTTCTCATGTAGTAAAAATCCATAAACTCTACTTATTATAGCTTATTATATGTGTTCGAAATGAATGAAGAATCCTTATCGTGAATGACTAAATTTCAGTTTATGATGATAAACTAACAAGAAAATATATTCAATATTTAGAACTTATTGTTATACACTTTGCTCAACATAATACAAAGTGTTATGAAAGTTATAAGCTATTAACTAGTTTTTAACCTTTCTACACTGTTTTAGAAAAATTATAGAAAAATCATACGAAGTCGAAAACTGAATCCGTAACTTCTGAGAGTTCACAAAATGTGTCTAGTTTATTCTTAATTTTTATTATCATTTTTAGAAGTCTTCAACTTGTGTTAAAACGTTCATATTCACAGACTGATCCGAATTCGTTTCTGAAATGATAGGCAGTTTTGTAAAAATCACCATAAATCATAGAAAATAGTATGGAGGTGTACAAGTATTCATTTTAAAGGTATGAATCTGAACTATGTGCATATTAAACAGTTTTGAAAGATATTAAGTTTAAGATAGTCAAAACAGTCCGTGAATAAGAATCAACTTTCCTGATGAAAGCTGTTGTTTGAGTTTAGTTGTGTTCTTGGTGTTTTAACTTATATTCCCCCCTTAAAACTTGAAGAAAACATGAAAATATAAGTGTATGAACTCACCTTGTGTGTTCTTAGTGGATGGATGTTGAAGAAAAGGAAGTGTTCAACTCAAGAACACTTAGAAGATGCCTTGAAGGTTCGAAGATCTAACACAAATGTGATGGAATTTGTGTAAGTAATCTATGATTTGGGTAGAATGAAGTGAAATAATCATAAGGAGGATAATATCACTTACCAAAAGTGAAAGAAAACTTAATGATCAGCCCTTGAATCTCGAATTTGAGAGAGAGAGAGAGAGAAGTGAGAGAGAAAGGTGTTTGTTCTTTGGTGGAAATGAGAGAAAATGAGAGAGGAGAGATAATGATTCTACCTTTTGTTCAAGTGTATGGCTGGAACAAGATGATGGGAAGGACGATGGAAGTGACTAGGTACGGTGGAAGGACAACGGTTGGTCATGGAGTGGGCATGGGGTGGTTGCTTGTGTCATACACTAAGGCAAAGTCAACACTCCACCACAAGATCTAACTTAATAGATTTTTATTGTTAAATAAGGATTTCCCGAAAACTATGCTTAATTTATGAATATATGGCGTCTTATATGTCAAAATATAAGTTTGGGTGAAAATCCTTCGTTAAAATAATTAAAAACGGGCTTAAAACGGAGTCGTGGTCGAAAACCGGGCGGAAAATGGGAAAATCCGCAATCAGGGGCGTGGTTCCGGTCTTAGCAGCATTAGAACCGGAGGGGGAGGGACTTCGGTCCGAGCAGGTACCGCAGGAAATCTCATCAGAAGGGACCGAAGGCGGGGGTCAGGTTCGGTGCTCCAGTTTCGGGTTCGGTTCAACGCTGCGGTCTACATCCGCCTCGGTCCTCAGCCGTTTCGGTCCGATGGCTGCGGTTCCTTAAGGAGACTTCGGATTTGGTTCTTGGAGCTTCGGCTCAAGGAGGGTTTGGTCCCTATAGAGAGGCTTCGGCTCAAGGAGGGTTTAGTCCCAGTAGAGAGGCTTCGGCCCTAAAAGGCTATTTTCCAAGGTATCCTCCCGTTTCGAATGGTTTTTCACCAAGTCAAGTGTCGGGATGCCCCAAATGATTACAAAGAGATCAAAAGAGGTTTTGAGAGAGATTTGGGAGAGATTTGACATTCTTGGAGAAATTTCACATACTTGGAGAGATTTCACATTCTTGGAGAGATTTCTCATACAGAGAGACATTTGGGAGAGATTTTACATTCTTGGAGAGATTTCTCATATAGAGAGAGAGATTTGGGAGAGATTTTATATTCTTGGAGAGATTTATCATACAGAGAGAGATTTGGGAGAGATTTAACATTCTTGGAGAGATTTCTCATACAGAGAGAGATTTGGGAGAGATTTCACATTCTTGGAGAGATTTCTCATACAAAGAGAGATTTGGGAGAGATTTCACATTCTTGGAGAGATTTGGGAGAGATTTCTCTTGTGACCTTTTTGAGTGTTTGGCTCTATAATTCAAGGTTTGTAAACCTCGTTAAGTCTTGTTGTGATTGTTATATGCCCCCGAGGGTTAAGGAATAATGTTTATCGAGTAGTTTCATCACTTGCCTTGATTAGGGTTTAGAATTTCCGAACACGTGAAAATTCTAAGTGATACTTTGTATTGAGATTGTGAGTTGTTCAATAAGAAACATAATTGAAACCCTAATATACAAGGGTTAGATGAGTTGACCGGTTTGACTTGTTGACTTTAGTTGACTTTGACTTGGCCAAAATTGACGGTTGTCACATCATCCCCCTGTTAGAAAGAATTTCGTCCCGAAATTAGTGTTTCGACTTGGACTTCAAGAATTTGGAGGAAATATGGGGGAACTTTTCGTAGTATAAGAAATTGATATGGTGGGGAACAAATCGCCTGATGTTAAATGACGACCTTGGAATTTCTTATTGTACTTGAGCTGAGTCGATTTAAAGGAGTTATCGTTTTGGAATGATAGTGTATTCTACGTGTGCCTTTATGCTCTCCGCTTTATACTTGGTATTACCACTATGAATATTTTATAATGTAATTTGTGAGAATTAGTATTACGAATGCTTCCACAAATTGTGATGAAATTCGCATTATAGGCCCTACTAGTTCTTTTATAATCACTTGATGTAAACTAGTCGTATATCATTAAGATTACAAGGGCATTCGGATGGGTGACCCCGCCTTGAGCCCACAACCAAACAAGGAAAATGAGGCGGAATCACACATTCTAAGTCCGTAGAATCTTAATGATACATGACCATAATGTTTACACTAGCCATCATAGATTCACTAGTAAAAACCCTGCGTTTTTATATAGATGATAAGACTTATTCGGGTTTTTGCCGTGTTCTCGAGATGCTTTCAGCCTTTCTCGAATTTGTACTAAGTCATAAGGGATAACTTCTCCTCGGAGCGCTGCATAGGGTCTGCTTTAGTGTTTCTCGTTTGATTAGATCGATAGGGAACATATGGGTTCGGTTTACACGATTAGCCTTATTCGGATGATGGGGCGTTCACTTGCACTCATGGGTAACCTGGTCCCGAAGTTCATGGCAGGACTCGTACCTGGTCCATCTATCATTAACTTGCGCATATAGGTCGTATGTACTTAAGGTTGGCAAGACAGTTGGATGGGTGACTCTGCCCCAAGTCCACAATCAGGCAAGGAACAGGAAATAGGGCGGAAGCACACATCCAATGTCCGTAGAATCTTAATTATACATTATCCTCGCGTATACACATAGTAGTGGTAGACTAACCGTATTCGTACCAAGTTTATGTGCTTGCCTTATCTGTTGCATGCGTGACATTCCGGAAGGATCTTCTGGAATTACTTGTGGTAAGGTTTCGGAGGGTATAATACTCCTTTGGTCAGTGTTTTGGGGTTTCGCGGCGAGAGATGGCCCGGAGGTCCGTGTTGGATTTGTGTTTATGAGAGACGAGGGTTTTTTGAGATTAAGTGAAAGGTCTTTTCGTAGCCGTTTAGTCGGAAAAGTGAGGACTATATCAATCGAAATCGAATGATGACAACAGTATCTTTTTAGGTAAAACATGTGTTAAGATGTATTTGCAAGAAATACTCATTAGCGGGATAGAGTATCTTGTGTTTCTTTTCAGTGTGTTCCGTTTTGTTAGATGTTATTATTACCGCAGATGATTCATACTACAACAACTAGCACTGGTAGTGAGTGGGTTCTGATAGCTAGCAATGATACTTGATATCATTATCCCTGACAGGTCACTCTATGATCGAGCGGTATATGTACGTCGTATGTAATTTGATATTGGTGAAATCGTCGAGTGGGTGGCTCTACCCCAACCCCACTACTAATCGTGGAATAGGAGTCAAGACGGAATTTTTTGCTTTAAGTCTTTAGTATTTTGATTATAATTAACCCCGATGTATGCACAAAGTCATCACAGCTTACAGGTAATGATCCTAAGGTCATATATGATTGTCTTTGATTTGATTTGAACGAGAGAGTATTTTAACAACTTTTTGAAAGACGGTAGTTTTAGCAAGCATACCAAATTCATTACAAACATATGGTACTTAAACGTTTTTGTCGTTAGAAACATTACAAAAGTCCTAAAAAGGTTTCCTTGTTTCACCTGCTGGTTCGTTCGTCACACTCCTCCTGCTCCCCGTCATTCTTCTCAGTTGGACATTCCCTCTTGAAGTGTCCCGTTTCACCGCATAGGTAGCAAAACCTTCGTGTTGGTGATTGAAGGGAGGTGCTGGGTTTGGTTCCTGCAGAAACGGGCAGTATGTCCGTTCTTGTTGCAGTTTTTACAGTGCATCACCCGGCAAACCGCATTGTGATCGAAGTTACACTTGTTACACTTTGGGAGTGTTCCCATATATGGTCTGGCCGGCGCTTGGGTGACAGGCCTTGTGGCTAGTGTCGAGGCATGTGTCGTGACTGTTGTTGTAATGGCAGGGGTGGCCATGGGTTGTTGTCTTTTAGCGAATCTTTGAGATAGATTGCGCTCCTTTTTGTTCCAAAACTTTCGTTTATTACTCTTAGGTTTGTGGTCTGAGGCGTCTTTGTTGGTAGACACTCGCTGGTGTCCTTTATGGTTGCGGCAATTAGTATTTCCGGCATCGCTTCCACCTCCGTTGGCTTTGTTAGCATTGATTTGCGCCATGCGGCTGTCACGGCTGCCGTGACTGCAGTTTGAAAAGTAGCAGAGTCTATCTGCAGGGTTGGCTCCTTGCTAGTTGGTTGGTTGCTTCTTGGTGAAGACATAGTTCTGTTTCATGATTAAAAACGACTTCGTGAGTGGGGATGATTATCTCAAGTGCATTCTTACGATTTATATTCACATATATAAATTTTGCACATTGTTGTACTATTCTTAGTGTTTCTGCTAAACACTCCTGAGATGGAGTTACAGAAAATGGTAGAAGTCGGTTTTGTACGAATGTTAAATTTACTCATCCTAGTTACTATCCTTGCCCAACACACTTAGCTGAGGAGTTCTGATGGGATTCGGTGCATTAGTGCTGGTATTATCGCACCCTATAGGTCTACGAAGAGGGCACTTCTCAACCAAAATGTTTAAAGGTGAGACGATAATGAGTCTTTAGAATGGCTATACGTCGCGAGTTTTCCAACCAAGTTTATCTTAGTTCAAATTGTAACGTATTCCGTTGTTTATGGTGTTCTGAAAGCAATTCATAATGAAAGTATATATATATAATAAACCCATGTATTTTAGTAGTTCTATATCCAAGTGAAACCTTGTAATTTGATCCAAGCTAGGTCCTTCTTACGACCAATTGATGTATGCTTAGTTATATAATTAAGACTAAATAGACCTTCGAGTCTGTTAGGTATGTCCTAAGCCCATCTTGTTAATATGATTCTAGTAATTATGGTTTCAGAGAAAATTTTGACCTCGATGCAGGTTTACCTCACATCCATGCAAGGAAAAGTTTTGATAGCAAATAGATCTCTCGATTAGTATAACCGCTTAAATCGTATGTTGAGCTCACACATAGAATAGAGTAGTACCAACGCATACTCATGAACCTTATCTACAAGGTCTTGTGACCGGTATGAACTCTACTCATGACGATTCGTCCCTTGCGATGCCCGAGGCAAAGTCGATGCAGCTTGCAGCTCTGCCAATCGACGCTTGGCTGCAACCATTCTCTCTTCGAATGCTGTGTGTCTACCTTGTTACTCTTTTGCCTCTGCCCGAGCCGCGATAAGGTCCTAAAAAGAAAGTCGGTCTCTGAATTAGCAGTCTCTTTCCAAGTCTCGGGTACGTGAGACGGTAGGGTCTGTAGTAGCACGCAGTTTCCGCACTCGGTTTGTAGTCTCCCTGTTTCAATCCCCGATGTTCACGATCTGCCGGGTCTTCGCCGGGAGGGCTCTGTCAGTCGGTCCCCCGTGGTTGAGGTCATAGCAACCTCGTTGGTCTTTACATGGTGATTGCTATCATTGTTGTCGACTCCAACCCTCGATCACGGTTGCCCAACGGGGCACAGGTCCGATGTATTCGAAACGGTTCGCTGGAACCCTGGCTATGCATGGAGGGTTGATTACCTCCGGTTCCGCTTTTGATTCTTCTCATAACCATCCACCATTTCCCTGGTTGGGAAAGTAGGGGTTGCCTGGTAAGTAGAATCTTGCTATGTTATACGTGCGAGAATAGGAGTGGAAGAGATAATTAATAGGCGTCTAACCCTATAATTAATTACTTATAGGGGGTGATCCTTATCAGTCATGTCTATAATCACATAGTGCATACCAGTTATATATAATCTGAGATAGAATAGACCTTCGAATAAATGACTCTACTCTAACTCCACAACCAAACAAGGAACATGAAGTAGAGCAATAGTCATAGATTCTGAGTCTATAATATCTTTAATTATGTATAACCTTGGCGTATGCACTCATTCGTTAAAGACCTACAAATAGGGGTCTTTAGTTTTCACATAAGTTGGTTATATTATCACAAAATACTCCTATAGTATTTTAATGTTTGACTTATGCTTTTCAATGTTTATTTGTAGATAGAATTGGTAAGTTTTTAGACTTGTTGCAATTCCACAACCATTCTCGGGCATATGCTAATCACTTCTGGGTGAGACATAGTTGATCAGGCTATGTCATTCCCAGACCTGACTATACATCCCCAATCCTACTTGGCTATTCAACAATCATTACTTTTGTTTTGTTCTAGAATGATGCTGACATTAGTATGTATGCATGCATGTATACTTTTAACAAGAAACTATTTATTTCTAAAAGTATAGTTATTTGAAAAATGTTAAATCAGAGACCTTAGTCCCAATGCATTTATAGTTTGTATATCATATGTGGTTCGACATACTTAGTTCACTATAAACAATGCTCTGATACCAATCTGTCACACCTTCAAACCAAGGATGGCGGAAACGTCCGGGGGTGGAGGACTTCATGTATAGTATCACAACAACGAGTATAATAGTGCTCAAAGTAAATACAACCATCATAAATATAATTGAAAAGGGTACACCATAGTATATGTTTACATGTTTCAAAATCAATTACATTATGATGACAAAATAAACTGTTTGACGATTTATCGTCCTATCCTCAAAGTGCTGATGTTTTCCTGTTTCGCTGATTTCCGGAGAATACAAGTAGTTTTGAAAAGAGTGTCAACAATTAAGTTGGTGAGTTCATAAGAGTTTTGTTTGTGGAAGAAACCGTTTTCCTTGTAAAGGCGATAGAGTATGTTTTCCAGAAAATCCAATATTTTCTTAGTTGAGTGTGGAATGAATGTTCCTATGTTATGCGATAATAAACTCTAGAAGGACCCATAGATTCCTTCTATGATCACTCAGCGTATATAAGTTATATATAATTTGAGTTAAATAAACCGTTGAAGTCTAACAATTCTAGACGAGATGTAGTGTTAATAGAAATATGTTTCCAAAGAAAATTCAATATTTTCCTTATAAAAGTTATGTAGCCTTAGATGTCCAGACCGAAATATACAAGTATTTTTCCATACTTAAAGTAATTCATGTGAGTTAAATTGACATAACTCGCTAATTTTAAAGTAAAACCCGTAAATCTTATGATTTGTTAATACCACATGTGAGCTATTATAACCATGCTAAGAGTCAGACGGCCTCGTAATACGACGTTCTTCTGGCGTCGCAAGTTAAATGACACTTGTCACCTCAGACCTGCCGGTCTAGCTGTTGCGTGCAGCTCAGGTGCGGGCTTGTCAGGCCCAATATAGATCTATACACAACTATCACGCTCTCCCTACAAGAGACTCTGGTTACAATTTACAGGACTTTTGACTTTGTTACTATGAAGGTAACACGAAGCGAATGTCTCACAAATTTCTTCATTAACAGATTTACGTGAACTGAACTGAAAACCTTTGGTAAATGAGTTTGAAATGTAAATGATACATACACTATACCTATTATAGTTTATCCAAAACGTTTGTAATGTAAAAGAACCCCATTTATGAAAATACATTAGTGCTATGAGTCCATAAACTATTACTATTATGTAGTATATGAAAAACCCATTTGTTTTGAGAGTAAAACCTTTCTCATGTAGTAAAAATCCATAAACTATGCTTATTATAGCTTATTATATGTGTTCGAAATGAATGAAGAATCCTTATCATGAATGACTAAATTTCAGTTTATGATGATAAACTAACAAGAAAATACATTCAATATTTAGAACTTATTGTTATACACTTTGCTCAACATAATACAAAGTGTTATGAAAGTTATAAGCTGTTAACTAGTTTTTAACCTTTCTTCATTGTTTTAGAAAAATTATAGAAAAATCATACGAAGTCGAAAACTGAATCCGTAACTTCTGAGAGTTCACAAAATGTGTCTCGTTTATTAATAATTTTTATTATGATTTTTAGAAGTTTTTAACTTGTGTTAAAACGTTCATATTCACAGACTGATCCGAATTCGTTTCTGAAATGATAGGCAGTTTTGTAAAAATCACCATAAATCGTAGACAAATAGTATGGAGGTGTGAAAGTATTCATTTTAAAGGTATGAATCTGAACTATGTGCATATTAAACAGTTTTGAAAGATATTAAGTTTAAGATAGTCAAAACAATCCGTGAATAAGACTCAACTTTCCTGATGAAAGCTGTTGTTTGAGTTTAGTTGCGTTCTTGGTGTTTTAACTTATATCCCCCCCCCCCCCTAAAACTTGAAGATAACATGAAAATATAGGTGTATGAACTCACCTTGTGTGTTCTTAGTGGATGGATGTTGAAGAAAAGGAAGTGTTCAACTCAAGAACACTTAGAAGATGCCTTGAAGGTTCGAAGATCTAACACAAATGTGATGGAATTTGTGTAAGTAGTCTATGATTTGGGTAGAATGAAGTGAAATAATCATAAGGAGGATAATATCACTTACCAAAAGTGAAAGAAAACTTGATGATCAGCCCTTGAATCTCGAATTTGAGAGAGAGAGAGAAGTGAGAGAGAAAGGTGTTTGTTCTTTGGTGGAAATGAGAGAAAATGAGAGAGGGGAGATAATGATTCTACCTTTTGTTCAAGTGTATGGCTGGAACAAGATGATGGGAAGGACGATGGAAGTGACTAGGTATGGTGGAAGGACAACGGTTGGTCATGGAGTGGGCATGGGGTGGTTGCTTGTGTCATACACTAAGGCAAAGTCAACACTCCACCACAAGATCTAACTTTATAGATTTTTGTTCTTAAATAAGGATTTCCCTAAAACTATCCTTAATTTATGAATATATGGGGTCTTATATGTCAAAATATAAGTTTGGGTGAAAATCCCTTGTTAAAATAATTAAAAACGGGCTTAAAACGTAGTCGTGGCCGAAAACCGGGCGGAAAATGGGAAAATCCGCAATCAGGGGCGTGGTTCCGGTCTTAGCAGCATTAGAACCGGAGGGGGAGGGACTTCGGTCCGAGCAGGTACCGCAGGCGATCTCATCAGAAGGGACCGAAGGCGGGGGTCAGGTCCGGTGCTCCAGTTTCGGGTTCGGTTCAACGCTGCGGTCTTCATCCGCCTCGGACCTCAACCGTTCCGGTCCGATGGCTGCGGTTCCTTAAGGAGACTTCGGATTTGGTTCTTGGAGCTTCGGCTCAAGGAGGGTTTGGTCCCTATAGAGAGGCTTCGGCTCAAGGAGGGTTTAGTCCCAGTAGAGAGGCTTCGGCCCTAAAAGGCTATTTTCCAAGGTATCCTCCCGTTTCGAATGGTTTTTCACCAAGTCAAGTGTCGGGATGCCCCAAATGATTACAAAGAGATCAAAAGAGGTTTTGAGAGAGATTTGGGAGAGATTTGACATTCTTGGAGAAATTTCACATACTTGGAGAGATTTGGGAGAGATTTCACATTCTTGGAGAGATTTCTCATACAGAGAGAGATTTGGGAGATATTTTACATTCTTGGAGAGATTTCTCATACAGAGAGAGATTTGAGAGAGATTTTACATTCTTGGAGAGATTTCTCATACAGAGAGATTTGGGAGAGATTTAACATTCTTGGAGAGATTTCTCATAAAGAGAAAGATTTGGGAGAGATTTCACATTCTTGGAGAGATTTCTCATACAGAGAGAGATTTGGGAGAGATTTCACATTCTTGGAGAGATTTGGGAGAGATTTCTCTTGTGAGCTTTTTGAGTGTTTGGCTCTGTAATTCAATGTTTGTAAACCTCGTTAGGTCTTGTTGTGATTGTTATATGCCCCCGAGGGAGAGATTTCACATTCTTGGAGAGATTTGGGAGAGATTTCTCTTGTGACCTTTTTGAGTGTTTGGCTCTATAATTCAAGGTTTGTAAACCTCGTTAAGTCTTGTTGTGATTGTTATATGCCCCCGAGGGTTAAGGAATAATGTTTATCGAGTAGTTTCATCACTTGCCTTGATTAGGGTTTAGAATTTCCGAACACGTGAAAATTCTAAGTGATACTTTGTATTAAGATTGCGAGTTGTTCAATAAGAAACATAATGGAAACCCTAATATACAAGGGTTAGATGAGTTGACCGGTTTGACTTGTTGACTTTAGTTGACTTTGACTTTGCCAAAATTGACGGTTGTCACATCATCCCCCCGTTAGAAAGAATTTCGTCCCGAAATTAGTGTTTGGACTGGGACTTCAAGAATTTGGAGGAAATATGGGGGAACTTTTTGTAGTATAAGAAATTGATATGGTGGGGAACAAATCGCCTGATGTTAAATGACGACCTTGGAATTTCTTATTGTAACTTGAGCTGAGTCGATTTAAATGAGTTATCGTTTTGGAATGATAGTGTATTCTACGTGTGCCTTTATGCTCTCCGCTTTATACTTGGTATTACCACTATGAATATTTTATAATGTAATTTGTGAGTATTAGTATTACGAATGCTTCCACAAATTGTGATGAAATTCACATTATAAGCCCTACCAGTTCTTTTATAATCACTTGATGTAAACTAGTCGTATATCATTAAGATCACGGCACCAGGGCGATTCACCCAACAGGGAAACGGGTATCGTTGAACGTCCCGCCAAGGGCCAAGTTAACTATTTAACTTGATAACTATATTGAGATATATGATCAAGGATATACTGTGGATAACATTAAAACTAGCCACGAGTAGTTCTTCGATACTCAACAAATCGCAATGCGTTCCTCCGAGTTCACACAGATACTGCGAGAAGTCTCTTTCTGAGCCAAGGATTCATCCTTGAACAACTGTGGTGAGAAGGGTCTTTATGATTCTTTTTGTGATCCACATGGACTTTTTAGTCACGGTTACTTCACAAGACGCATCAGTGATCATTCAAGAACATTCATTCGAAGGAACTAGAAATGAAGATTATTCTTTCAACATTCAATCTTTCAACCCCAGAAGCAAGGTGAAGCTGCACTTGAAGATTATGTGACAGATTGCATTGAAGCCTCCTCAATCAATTTGCTGCTATTTTTAAACCTGCTGATGTGATCTAGAAGATTCGTTCTCTCTGAATATTCTCAAGCTGAAAGCGCTATCTTTCAAGAATCAATACATCAAACCTCCTCACCCAATGTGCGCTCAGAGTCAAATTTTGAAGAAAAGCCCAACTTCTCAAGATGAAGTCTTTTATTGAAGATTCATCAAGTTCATCTTGAAGTTGTGTAGAATTTAAAGGTTAAAAGATAAAGCCAAGCTCCCAATTAAGATTGACAAGAAAAGCCAGCTACATTTTAGGGGGAGTTTGTTAGGTCAATTAGAAAAGAAAGCTATAAACCAAGGGGGAGATTGTTGGGTCAAAAATATGATTTATAATTTACTTTTCTAGGCTTTAATAGTTTACAGTCCATGTAGTGTTTGTGGTTGGCTGTGTTCATGGCCAGGTGGTGTTCACGGTCGCGAACTGGTTCACGGCCGTGAACCTGTTCACGGCTGGTTGTTCCATATATATAGTGTGAGTGTACGGCCTAGAAAATAAAAAGAGAGAGAAAGTAAGAGAGAAAAAGAGTGTGTGTGAGAGAATCTTATGTGTTGGAGCATCAATCTTATTGAATACATCATAGATTCATCTTCTTCTTCTTCTCCTTCTTCTCAATTTTGATCTAGCATCATCCAATTGATTGGTATTCCGCACCATCAATTGGATCTGACTGATACACAAGCAAATTTGGGACTTTACAACATAGTTTTCATATGTATTTGCATTGTAAGAACAAGTTTTCTGCACATTATCAGAAAAGTAAATTTTGGTTTTATCTTATTTGCTTTATGATTACTTGCAATGACATTTATGAAAATTGATGTTTATATTTCTATTATTAGCAATGTTGAAAATTAATTTGATTCTTACTTATATTGCTTGTGGTAGTGTCATAATTTACCAATTGAGGAAGGATTCTCATCACCCAAGTTTCAATTGGACAGAAACTTGGAGTCATACAGTTGATTGTGTGATGTATGAAAATATTGATATTTGGTAAATTGAGACTAATTCCTTGTTCACATGTATATGTGAGTCAAGTGAAGGACTAAAGGATCAGATACCCATGAATGTGAACTGGTCAGATCCACCACAAGGATGATAAGTCTATTCATCACGATTTACTAATGGTTAAGTAAATATGGTTATGCTTATAAGATTAAGCGTAATTCTGATTCTTAGAAAAAGTTTTGAAGAATGCCAGAATGAATAAGAAGAATCTATTATGCAGAAAAATAAAGGTTTCTCCAATCTGAAAAGATAGGAGAATAATTTAGTATCATGTATTATGATCATCCTAATGATTATGGAACCATGTCACAATTGATCCTCTAAGGACACCTTAGTGCATTTATATGACTAAGAAGAGGAATCAAGTATTGTTGAAATGGTTAAATCAAGAAGATGAGTCTACTTCATTCCAAAATCAAGTTTTAGAATCATACTCTAGTTACTCCAAATTGTAACTTGGGATCTAAGTAAGTTTATAACACCTCATGAAATGTGGAGTAGAAATGTTTTCTCGTTCTCGCACATTTGAAATTGGTAGTTGTGATGTTTTGGTTAAAACAAAGACCAACTAAGACCAATTATATGAAGTGTTTTTTTGATAAGAACCCGCACTAACTCTTGAATATTTATTTGTCGAGGAATGTTCTTTGACAGAGAATCTTATATGTCAAGAGGTCAGTGGGAGTCTTAATGGTCTTGAATAGTTTCAGGAACTAATCAAGAATAAACCTTTTAGATATCACTAGCACACGACTTAAGGTTGATAACTTATCGTGTTGACATATTTTTGTTTCTGTGCCCATTCCAATTAAGTTGACTATGCATCTGAGTTCTATGAGTTCTCATTTGATTACATAAAGCAAAGCACCTAGATCAGCGAAAGTACATTGATCAGTATGGGTGAGCTGCTCAATAACTTGGAAGCACTAGTAGGCCCTTGTGCTACCAGATGGCAAGAAAATAATATTAAGCAAGTTCAGTGTAACATCCTAATTTTCGAGGCTGAAAATTTCATTTTTAATTAAGTAAACATATAAAATCATTTGCCAAACATTTCTAATATTGTATCAATTCATAAAACCATTACGTAGTGTTTCAAAAACATATCATCAGGTAATAATAATAATAATAATAATAATAATAATCAGAGTACAATCCCAGAACTCAATGCGGAAATTATGCGTGAGTGTGATGTGCCGCTACGGCGCCGGCTCCTTCCCCTTCACTGAAGAGGTACCTGAAACAAAACTGAAAACTGTAAGCACGAAGCTTAGTGAGTTCCCCCATCATACCACACACCATACAATAACATACTATCAGGCACATTTGGGGTGCCTGACTACCCACGTCAAGCCATTCTGGGGTGCTTGACTTACTCGTTGGTCCTTACGGCGGACATCCGAGGACTATTTCACCTCCTACTACTACTAACACATAATATCATAGCATAAACATAGTGTCAGGCAATTCTGGGGTGCCCGACCTACCCTTCGATCTTGAGGACCGAACTTGGGGACTATACTCCCCCTACTACCACTATAACACATAACATATCATGCTAGCACATAAACATTTCAGGTAGCAACAAACCTAGATGAATATCACAAAGACAATAATCTAGCATACAACTCCTACTGGTGGGTCGGCATTATGGCCGCAGACCCACCGCTACTGGAAGGTAACTCACCTCGTAAGGCTGAGTATCGAATCTCACTGGAAGTAATCTCTAACAGCTGCTCCGATGACTCCCAGCTATCATAATAATAATAATGCTCAATCAGAGTCCACAACACTGCTCAGGGTAAAATGACCATTTTACCCCTTGGTCCAATTGGAACATACATGAGTTCCAAATTCTAGCTCATGAAGTCCAGCCCTCATATGGCCTAATAAGGGCTCCCTAAGGGCCCACTAATTGCCCAATTTCTGAATTGGGCCTTAACCCCAAATGGGCCTAAAAGTTCAAGTCCTAATATAATGGTTTCAAGGGGTCCAATTGTTGACCAATAGGCCCAATACCCTAAACTCAGATTCCCAAGTCCAGAATTATATTTTCCCAGTGGGACACTGGGCCCAAAAGTCCAAGCCCATCTCTTTAAGGCCGCAAAGCCCAAAATACTCATTCTGCATGCGTACGCGCGGCGTACTTGGCATGTACGCCCAGAGTACGCTGGCCTTGACTAGATCGGGGGTTGACCCAGTACGTGTGGCGTACCAGGGAGTACGGCCAGCGTACTGGCCAGCTTCTTTGGGACTTCATTCAAGACTTAATCAGTTAAGTCTTTACGTCCAAAATACAGATCCAAGTCTTTTAAGACTTCCTAAACCATAAAGTCACAAACTTTATGTGCTTGAATGCAAGGTTGGGGTCAAAACATGACTTTGGTCCTTTTAACAAATTTTAAGACCCAAAAACACTTTCATGGTTGTGGCTTAACCATCAAGGTCCGATTTTTATGACTCTTAGTGCCTCTAAGAGCCCAAAAGGACAGTTCTTATGCTCTGGAACCAACAATACTCAAACACTCTCAACAATGGGGTGAAAAAGGACATAAAAACCCCCAAATAAACAAATCTAAGGATACAATGGTCAAGTATGGAGCTTGATACCTCAAAGGAGTCAGAAATGGTGTCAATCCTCTGAATCTACAAGCTCTTGGTGGATCCTTGCTTCTTCTTCAAGCTCCTATCTTCTTTTCTCACTAAAACAACACCAAAAACACTCTCAAATGGCTTCTAGAACACAAAGGCACACAAAGGGAGCTAGGGTTTTCGTGGTGGCTGGGTAAGAGTGAAGGGAGGCTGAATAAACAGGAGTTATGTTCTTTATATAGGGAGTAAACCCTAAATTTTAGGGTTTAATGAGTTGCATGCGTATGCTGGGCGTACTCCTGGTACGTTGGGCGTACGCACCTGGCCTTTGCGGTTCATTCTCACGAGTATGCTGCTCGTACATGGCTGTGTACGCCCCGCGTACGTCACTTCCTCAACCCACTAATAAGGCCCAAAGGTCAAAGCCCAAAACAAACCATTCCATTCTTACTTGTTAAAATGATTAATAATACCTGCAAAATCCTAGATGCTACAACTCTCCCCCACTTGAAGTAGACTTCGTCCTCGAAGTCCGTTGTCGCTGCTGGAAATAACTCGGGGTAGTGCTCTCTCATCTCATCCTCTAGCTCCCAAGTCCATTCTGATCCCTTGCGGTGCTGCCACCGCACCTTCACCTGCTCTACTTCCTTGTTCCTCAGCGCCTTCGTCTTCCTATCGAGGATCGCCACTGGCCGCTCGATGTAGTTCAGGCTATCATCCACCTGAATATCCTCGAGAGGTACTACTACGGAGTCATCTACCAAGCATCTCCGGAATTAGGAGACGTGAAACGTGTTATGAATCTGACTGAGTTCGGCTGGCAGGTCCAGCCTATACGCCACCTTGCCCACCCGGGCGTCGACCCTGAAAGGTCCAATGTATCTGGGGCCCAACTTGCCCCACTTCCAGAATCAGATGACGCCCTACCAAGGCGACACCTTCAGGAGGACCATATCCCCGACCTGGTACTCCAGGTCCGATCGGCGCTTGTCGGTGTAACTCTTCTGCCGACTTTGAGCGGTCTGAAGCCTGCTCCTAACCTGTTGAATCCTCTCTGTCGTCTTGAGCACCACTTCGGTGCTCCCCATGACCCTCTGTCCGACTTCGCCCCAACATATCGGGGTCCTGCACTTCCTCCCGTACAACATCTCGAAGGGAGGATGATCGATACTCGCGTGATAGATGTTGTTGTAGGAGAACTCAGCTAATGGAAGGTAGGTATCCAACCTACCACCAAAGTCTAGAACGCAGGCCCGCAGCATATCCTCTAAAGTTTGGATGGTACGCTCACTTTGACCATCCATCTGCGGGTGGAATGCTGTGCTGAAGTGCAGACGAGTACCCAACTCGTCGTGAAACTTCTTCCAAAACCTGGAAGTAAATCGCACGTCTCGGTCCGAAATCACCGAAACTGGCACTCTGTGCCGAGCTACTACCTCCCGGATGTAGATATCGGCCAACTTCTCGGCCGAGATACTCTCCTGGATCGGTATAAAGTGGGAACTCTTGGTCAACAAATCCACGATGACCCAAATTGAATCCACTCCCCGTGTAGTCTTGGGAAGCTTGGTGATGAACTCCATAGTAACATCTTCCTATTTCCACATGGGAATGTATAACGGCTGCATCTTTCCGTGTGGCCTCTGGTGCTCGGCCTTGACCTTCCAGCAGGTCAAGCATCGCTCTACGTACCAGGCAACGTCTCGCTTCATGCAGGGCCACCAGTAATCGGGTCGAAGATCCTTGTACATCTTCGTCGCCCCGGGATGAATCGGGAATCGGGATTTGTGCGCCTCTTCCAGCAGAACCTGGCGCACACCCCCATGATAGGGAACCCACACCCTGCGGTGTAGTGTCAAAATTCCATGGCTATCATAGTCGAAGGAGGAAATATGTCCCACAATAGGCTCACTCTTCCAATGTTCCTCCTTCATAGCCTCCTGCTGGGCCTCTCGGATCTGCTCCAAAAGAGGAGTCATCACCGTCATCCTCATGCAGATGTCTCTAATCGGCGCTGGCTTGCGGCTAAGTGCGTTGGCCACGATATTAGCCTTCCCCGGGTAGTAAAGGATCTCACAATCATAATCCTTCACCATATTTAACCACCGACGCTGCCTCATGTTCAGATTCGGCTGATCCATGAGGTACCTCAAACTCTTGTGGTCCGTGTAGATGGTACAATAGACCCCATAGAGGTAGTGTCGCCAAATCTTGAGGGTGAAGACGACCGCCCCCAACTCCAAATCATGCGTCGGGTAGTTCGCTTCATGAGGCTTCAGCTGCCTCGAAGCGTATGCGATAGCGTGCCCCCTCAGCATCAATATCGCGCCCAACCCTGAGATGGACGCATTACAATGTACCACAAAGTCCTCCACGCCCTCGGGCAGGGCGAGTATCGGTGCCTAGCATAGTCTCTGTCTCAACATCTCAAACGATGCATGTTGCTCAGGCCTCCAGCGAAAGACAACGGCTTTCTTTGTCAGCCGGGTCAGAGGTACGGCTATCTTGGAGAAGTCCTGAATGAATCTCCGATAATAGCCTGCCAATCCGAGGAAACTCCGAATCTCAGTTGGAGACTTCGGAACCTCCCATATCATCACGGCCTCTACTTTGGCCCGGTCAACCAATATCCCATTCTGGTTGACAAGGTGCCCAAGAAACTGCACCTCGCACAACTAGAACTCGCACTTAGAGAATTTTGCATACAAGCTCTTCCTCCTCAGGGTATCCAAGACCTCTCGCAGATGCTCCTCATGCTGCTCCTGCGTCTTGGAGTAAATCAAGATGTCATCAATGAAAACTATCAAAGACCGATCTAGCATCGGTCTGCACATGCGGTTCATGAGGTCCATGAATGCGGCAGGAGCATTGGTGAGCCCGAAGGGCATCACCACGAACTCATAGTGACCATAACGATTCTGAAAAGCAGTCTTCTGTATATCCTCATCCCTGACCCTCATCTAATGGTAGCCTGACCGCAAGTCAATCTTCGAAAACCAAGATGCTCCCTGAAGCTGATCGAACAAGTCATCTATCCTCGGGAGTGGGTAACGGTTCTTTACCGTTACCTTGTTCAGCTCCCGGTAATCTATGCACATGCGATGCGACCTGTGCTTCTTCTTGACAAACAGGATCGGGGCTCCCCAAGACGAGCCACTCGGCCTAATAAATCCTTTGTCTAACAGCTCCTGCAGCTCTGTAGACAACTCCTGCATCTCGGGAGGCGCCAACCGATATGGTACCTAGGCTATCGGAGTCGCACCAGGGACTAGGTCGATCCTGAACTCCACCTATCGCTCCGGAGGTATCCCCGGCAGCTCCTCTGGGAATACGTCCGCGTAATCTCGCACCACCGGAACATCTCTCACCATCGAATTACCCGCGTCCTGGGTATCCATAACATAGGCGACATACCCAATGCAACGCTGCTGAAGATAGCGCCTACCCCTCGCTGCTTAACATAGCGCTTGTCCACGTTGTGGCCTCTCGCCCTGAATCACCAGCTCTCCCCCACTCGGGGTCCTGATCCGATCCAGCTGATGCGCGCAGTCGATCATTGCCCCATTGGGTCTCAACCACTCCATGCCTATAATCACATTGTTCCCACACAACGGAATGGGAACCAAGTCTACCAGGTAGCGCTCCACAAATAACCGCAGAATGCAATCTTTGAAAACCGTTGATGCTCGCACTGATCGATCATCCGCAATCTCGACCTCTAGAGGGCAATCCAACATGCCTGAAGGCTCAGGGAACCTCTTGCTAAGCGCAAGAGAGACAAATGATCGGGTAGCACCCGAATCAAACAACACCTGAACTGGGATACCGTTCACATGGAACGATCCTAAACAATACATATCATATGGCACATCAATATCATAAGCAATATAAAATAAAATCTAGGGAGAAGAAATCATACCCGTCACCACATCGGGTGCGGCGCGTGCCTCCTCGGTAGTCAACTAGAAGGCTCAGCTCCTCACCACTGGAGCCTCTGTCTTTCCCTGCCGACCATCAGTAATCCGCAGGGTCGCTGGAGCTGGCGCCTTCACTGGCGCTGCTACTGTCAACTGAGGGCAATTGGCCTTTTTATGGCCTCGCTGGTTGCAGTGAAAGCACAGCAACTCCGATGTCTACAATGTGGGCGCAGGGGCGGTACAATCCCTACTGAAGTGCCATGTCTTGCCGCACTTGTAGAAGCCCGATGATCCCATCCTACAAACCCCCTCATGAGTACTGCCGCATTTCCTGCAGCGGCCCTGTCCAGACTAGCCCTTCGGCCTAGTGTCTGCTCCCTTAGACTTCTTCCCCGAAGCCCCAGTCATCGTTCCCTCCTCTGCCTTTCTCTTCCTGATGTGCTCTGAGTCAATCTACCTCTCCCTTGCCCTGGCGATCATGGAATCCAGGGTCGGGCAAGCCGAGTAACTAACATGCGCCCAAATATCAGCTCGTAACATATCATGATAGCGGGTTTTCCGCATCTCCTAGTCTCCCACATACTGGGGCACCAACAATGCCCTCTCCCAGAACTTGGCGGTAATCTCCGCCACTGACTCAGTCGTGTGCCTCATATCGAGAAACTCCTTGGTCAGCTGCTGAAGCTCCATAGCTGGTGCGAACTCAGCCCTGAACCGGGCTACGAAATCTAACCAAGTCATAGCCTCGATAGTCGAGGCTCCCAGAGAGTCACCAACCGACTCCTACTAATCCCTAGCATGGTCTATCAAACATCCTGCGACAAATCGCACCTTCAATCCCTCGGGGCAGAAGCTCGTCTGCTGTGCAGACTCAATGTCTGCAATCCATCTCCTGGCTGTGATGGGGTCCTTAGCCCCATAGAAATCTGGCGCACCACTGCTCCTGAAGTCCTTGAAGGACAGTGTGCGCGATCCTAACTGGTTGGGCGCCATATCGCTCATGAATGCCCTGAGGCGATCCTCTATCAACTCAATGATCCCTTCCTTGATCGACCCGAAAATCACCAGGGTCGACTCAAGGATACCTCTCGTGATCTTTGAAGCAATGAACTCACGTAGTCCCTCATCAACTGGCTCGGCACCTGCTCTCGAACCTGATCCTGAACCTCCTCATCCATGACGTGTGATCATCACCATTCTGAAACATAACACATAACAGTCAGAATCATACATAAACCTTGGGAGGTATCATACACTCTACAAGTTTCCTGGTTCTATCTCGACCCTCCTTGGTTCGAGTACGGATCCTCTGCTTTCAGTAGTACGGGCCCATACTACCTTCCACATTTATCCGTACTTTCCTCAAGGATTGGTTCGACTTCACCAAGTCCCTTCTACTACTGCTGCTCTCTTTGCTAATTCCATCCTAGGATTAACCTAGGGTAACTCTCCGACCTACTCTCCGCCATCAGCAATATCTTGCAGCTCAAAAACACATATAGCAGGCATATCAGGCATCTTCCTAGATCCTTAGCCCTAATCTAGCAGCCATTTCTCATACATATATACAGTAGGCATATAAGGCATCCTTCCTAGATCCTCTAGCCCTAATCTAGCATGCAGTTCTAATAATCATATCATATCATAACATAACATGTATGGGTATCTTGGGGAAAACTTACTTTAGCTCGGCCGGTCGCGCACATCACACATCTGGTTCTTTTTCAAAGTTCCTTTTTCTCCTTTAAAACTTCTTTTCATAAAAATGATTTCCTTTTTAAAAATTTTCATACCATGTCCTCAGTTTGAGTTCAAACACGCCCGAGAGTGTATCCGAATCCCTCAAACTAAGGCTCTGATACCAACTTGTAACATCCCAATTTTCGAGGCTGAAAATTTCATTTTTAATTAAGTAAACATATAAAATCATTTGCCAAACATTTCTAATATTGTATCAATTCATAAAACCATTACGTAGTGTTTCAAAAACATATCATCAGGTAATAATAATAATAATAATCAGAGTACAATCCCAGAACTCAATGCAGAAATTATGCGTGAGTGTGATGTGCCGCTACCGCGCCGGCTCCTTCCCCTTCGCTGAAGAGGTACCTGAAACAAAACTGAAAACTGTAAGCACGAAGCTTAGTGAGTTTCCCCATCATACCACACATCATACAATAACATACTGTCAGGCAATTCTGGGGTGCCTGACTACCCAGGTCAAGCCATTCTGGGGTGCTTGACTTACCCAGGTCAAGCCATTCTGGGGTGCTTGACTTACCCGTCGGTCCTTACGGCCGATATCCGAGGACTATTTCACCTCCTACTATTACTAACACATAATATCATAGCATAAACATACTGTCAGGAAATTCTGGGGTGCCCGACCTACGCTTCGATCTTGACAACCGAACTTGGGGACTATACTCCCCCTACTTCCACTATCACACATAACATATCATGCTAGCACATAAACATATCAGGTAGCAGCAAACCTAGATGAATATCACAAAGATAATCATCTAGCATACAACTCCTACTGGTGGGCCGACATTGTGGTCGTAGACCCACCGCTACTGGAAGGTAACTCACCTCGTAAAGCTGAGTGTCGAATCTCACTGGAAGTAATCTCTAACAGCTGCTCCGATGACTCCCAGCTATCATAATAATAATAATGCTCAATCAGAGTCCACAAAACTGTTCAGGGTAAAATGACCATTTAACCCCTTGGTCCAATTGGAACATACATGAGTTCCAAATTTTAGCTCATGAAGTCCAGCCCTCGTATGGCCTAATAAGGGCTCCCTAAGGGCCCACTAATTGCCCGATTTCTGAATTGGACCTTAACCCCCAAATGGGCCCAAAAGTTCAAGTCCTAATATAATGGTTCCAAGGGGTCCAATTGTGGCCCAATAGGCCCAATACCCTAGTTTCAGATTCCCAAGTCCAGAATTGTATTTTCCTAGTGGGCCACTGGGCCAAAAAGTCCAGGCCCATCTCCTTAAGGCCCCAAAGCCCAAAATACTGACTATGCATGCGTACTTGCGGCGTACTTGGCATATACACCCACCGCCCTGACCAGATCGGGGGTTGACCCAGTACGCGTGGCGTACCAGGGAGTACGCCCAACGTACTGGCCAGCTTTTTGGGACTTCATTCAGGACTTAATCAGTTAAGTCTTTACGTCCAAAATACAGATCCAGGTCCTTTAAGACTTCCTAGACCATAAAGTCACAAACTTTATGTGCTTGCATGCAAGGTTGGGGTCAAAACATGACTTTGGTCCTTTTAACAAACTTTAAGACCCAAAAACACTTGCATGGTTGTGGCTTCACCATCAAGGTCCGATTTTTTATGAATCTTAGTGCCTCTAAGAGCCCAAAAGGACAGTTCTTATGCTTTGGAACCAACAATACTCAAACACTCTCAACAATGGGGTCAAAAAGGACATAAAATCCCCCAAATAAACAAATCTAAGCATACAATGGTCAAGTATGGAGCTTGATACCTCAAAGGAGTCAGAAATGGTGTCAATCCTCTGGATCTACAAGCTCTTGGTGGATCCTTGCTTCTTCTTCAAGCTCCTATCTTCTTTTCGCACTAAAACAACACCAAAAACACTCTCAAATGGCTTCTAGAACACAAAGGCACACAAAGGGAGCTAGGGTTTTCGTGCTGGCTGGGTAAGAGTGAAGGGAGGCTGAATAAATAGGAGTTATGTTCTTTATATAGGGAGTAAACCCAAAATTTTAGGGTTTAATGAGTTGTATGTGTACGCTGGGCGTACTCCTGGTACGCTGGGCGTACGCACCTGGCCTCCGCAGTTCATTCTCACGAGTATGCTGGGCGTACATGGCTGTGTACGCCCCGCGTACGTCACTTCCTTAGTCCACTAATAATGCCCAAAGGTCAAAGCCGAAACCAAACCATTCCATTCTTCAATTTTAAAATGATTAATAATACCTGGAAAATCCCAGATGCTACATTCAGTCCATATGAGTTTGAATTTGTCATAAATCTTGTCTTATGATAATGGTTGGAAATGACAAATTCACAAGGATAGGAACACATACACCATGAAATCTAAGTGGCAAGATGGTTCTCTCTAATTCATGAAAATGATTGTGAGGAAACTATTTCACTAGTAGATTTTAAAGGATTGATTTAAGTCATTATAATTAGCAGTTGTGATAATTGCAGTCTCAAATTCGAGTATGATTATGACATCCCTTTTCATAGTTCGAATTGTGAGAAATGGTGAACAGTTTGAACATTCGAGACTTATTGCTATAAGTAATGAAAGGGTTTAGACACACACATAAGCTATCTAATGAAAGGTGTATGAGATTAAGACGTCTAGATAAAGACTTATCGAAGCACCACGTATCAGAAATATGAACTTTGGTAAGAAAATCAATAGGTATTAATTTCTAAAAGTCCAACTGATTTCTGGGTACATGTCAAAGCTAGTGGGAGCATAATTGTTACGTTAGTAAGAATATAAGTGTTATGCTAGTGGCACCATAATCATTATGATGAATGTTTCGAGTTAGCAATGTTATTTATAGGAAAAAAAGTTTCAAATTTGCAAAGTTGCAGAGTTTGGAAGTTGTTTCACTATAGAAAGTTTTAAGGGCTAGGATATTTTTACTTCGTATCAAATCTAAAAGTTTAGATTGAAGTTTTGATGAAACTTAGTTATGGACATATACGAATATCATGTTGAAACGATTCAACATAGGAAATTTGATCTATGGAAATATTATAGCAAGAGACTGATCTAGTTTTTATGTAAGACATTATGTATCGATTCCCATATGCTTCATATATAGGATCGATAACATATGCTATAATATTCATGTGTTCTAATTTTTCCAAATGCCTAAGGGCATTAAGACGGAAAAGGACTAGAACTTGATATGGTTAAAGTTGTTAACAACTGTCAAGGACAATCACAGGTTCGCAAAAGATTGGTTGCTTATGGATAGTTGGAAGTAGAGTAGTAAACAGACCATATCGACGTAATTATGAATATATAGGATTCTGTTAAGAATGGATTGTCATATGACAATATGGAAAATTTTCCATTATGGGATTTGGATATTGAGATCTATGTGATAGTTAGAAACTTTTATGCAAGAAGTATGTTCAAGGAATGTACTTTGAATGTGAGACTTCGTTTCCATGGAATTGTTTTTTTTTGTAACAAATCTCTAATGGAAAGCTTTGTAATATCATTGGCCAAGTATTTGTGACTTTGGAGCATCGACATTACAAAAGGATCATTGCATGAAATGTTATACTCTAACACATTCTATTTATGGCAAGAATTTGGTATTCTTACACTTGTAATAAGGTTTTGGAATTATGAAATAAGTATCATTGGCAATGTCTTCAATTGATGTGTTTCACAAAGGAAGGACCATAGATAAACATAGTGTGCATGCTTAGAGCATGGCCTGGCTGATGTTTTAATTCAAGTATTTAGTTGATTAGTCGAAACATTATACAATGAATAAATTCATACTAATATGGTGATTAAATAATAAGTGTTTTATTTATATTCATTTGTTTGATACCATATTTGATTAGGTTATTCTTGTGTTTCACTTCGCATGTTTTACTTCCCAAATAACTAGATTGTCACACCCCAAAACCGGAACGGCGAAAACGTTCTGGGATTGAGGACATCATGTTTAGTATCACAAGTCATGCATCATAGTAAGCAAAGTAATAAACAACCATTTAATTTAGAAAGAAAGTGTTTACAAAGTATGTGATTCACATAATATAGAATAAATAGCAAATAACAAAAAGACATGAAGCTAACTGCTCCATCTTTTGAATCCCAGTGCGCGTACCTGTCTACTAGTCTCCTGAGAATACAAGTTATTTTGAAAGCATAGATCAGCATTTTAAGCTGGTGAGTTCATAACATTTAAGTGATGTAAGTGGGTAGTAAGAAAGTTGCAGAAAGTTGTAGTAAGTGGTAGTAAGTTCTGTTTAGAAAAGTTTGTCTGTTCCTCCAGGAAATCCTATATTTCCTGCTTTGATGAAAGATAAGTGAAAATGACTCTACAGTCCTTTCTGTGAATACTAAATGTATACAAGTTATATAAAACCCAGAGTAAACAAACAATCGGTTGTGTGTATCTGCCTTAAGCCCACAACCAAACAAGGAACAGGAAATGAGGCGGAAGACACACATCCCATTGTTTGTTAGATCATCATTGTATATAACCCTGGCATATTCACTTGGTACTCACGAAGTTAACTGTAATAGTTCCTTTATATTTGATGAAAAGATTCCTTAAGAAAACCCTTATTTCTTATAATAAAAATGGTAACCACAGTGGTTCCTTCTATAATCACTTAGTTTATACTAGCTATATATAATCTAATATCGAATAGATAGTTAATTGTGTGAATCTGCCCTAAGCCCACAAACAAACAAGGAACAGGAAATGAGACGGAAAGCACACATCTAACTACCTATCGGATATTAATTATATATAACCCTAATGTATAAACGAATGTATTATAGAATTAACCACCTAAGGTCTTTTAAGTTATACTGGTTTAATAAAAATGGATTAAACCCTTTACTGGTAAGTTTCTAGTTTTATATACCAAAAGTTCTTTATTTGAAAAGTATGTTTTTGTACTAGGAAACGGTGCATTGAATTAGTGTCCTATGACCTGGCACATACCTGGTACCCCTTATGATTACTTGGTGTATACGGAAACACACACATATATATATATATATATATATATATATAAGATCGGATAGATATATATATATATATATATATATATATATATATATATATATATATATATATATATACAGGAAATGAAGCGGAAGGCACACATCCTACTACCTGTCGGATCCGATTAATATATATCCTTGAATGCATACACTAAGGAATCATAAAGTTAGCACTATAGGCCCCCTTCTACTGAATGTACTAGACTCGACTGTTCTGTGTGTCGGTTATAAAATGTAAGTTTTCCCTAGTTTATAACTATCTTGACTCGAAAATAGTTTGTATTAACTTTCAAGTGGAACTGTCACAAAATGAAAGTAATTGGAAAATATAAGTACTCAGTTGTCTTATGAACTGAAATTCTGCAGTACTGATTACCTTAAAATATGTTTGTTTTATTAAAGTCATAACGTGATGAATAAAACCCATACTATACACTCTCATTGTAAGAGATTCTGGGAACCAAACGCGACTTCAGCAAACCAGTTGCTAGGCCGTGTAAATTCACGTTAACGTTATATGATCATGTATAGCCAATTTTACTATCACCTTTTGTTTAGAACAATGAGTTAGTGATTCATTGGTATAATTAGATCCTGTAGTTGTTCTATGCTATAGCATCTTAGTATGTTTGTTCTGTTATAGTATATTAGTATATTCTGTCTGTTATAGTATCTTAGTATATTCTCTTTGTTATCGCGTATTGTTTCTACCTCCCTGTTTCTCTTTATAGTATGCTCTAGTATCTAGTACGAACTGAACCCCTAAACTATACCCCTTATAGTTTACTAGTATTTTACTTGAACTGTTACTGAAAAGACTCATTTTTATACTAAGTTATGCTTTTACTTTAAAGACGGAGTTTTGTTAAACTATAAAGTAACATAACTTTAAAAGAGTTTTTGAAATGTTTTGACCACTTATAATTGACATAAGCAATCTTTTTAAAGATGTTTATAACAAACAATTACACAATTATCATTGTGTTCAACTTGTATCCCCCCCCCCCTTAAAAGCATTTAAAACAGTGAAAAGATTCATTATAGGGGTATGAACTCACCTTATGTGGGTGATTCAAACGAATATGTGCGTAAGGATGAGAGGTTCCACGTATGAAGTCTCGAGACTCAACGAGTCCTAAATGACATATAATGGCATATATTGGCATAAATATAGTGTTTAAAAGCAACCAAATGCAAGGAACCACCTTTAGGGACTAGGAAACACTTTGACCAAGTGTTAGAATCATGTGTGATTCATCTAAGGGGAGTGTACGGCCACTTTGAGGAGTGTGCAGCCATGGGTGTGCGGGCAGGGAGTGTGCGGCTGCACACTCATGGTAATGAGTGCACAAAAGTGTTTTCCAAAGGTAGGGAGGCTGGTGGGACAATTGCTCATCAAGTGTTGAAGCTGGAAATGCATTTTGAAGGCCCTTTAGGGGTGTTTTGAGGGGTGTACGGCCACACCTAGGTGTGCGGCCGCACACACCTTATGTTCATGAGTTCTGTGAATTTTCAAGGTGGTAAACTAGTGTTCTTAACAACATCTAAGCATAGGGAAATGGTACTTATGATCCGGAGGCTCAAGAGGGCTCAAAACATCCAAGAACAAGTGTGTGTTCTTGGTGAAATGGATGACGATTTGAAGATCTAGCCAAAATATGATTTCCAATGGATGAAATTAAAGGGTGTTACTAGTTTAAAAGGATTAACCACAAATCAAGGGAAGAACACTTACAATCTTGATGATCTAGGATGAAAATCGGATGGTAGTTAAGAGAGAAATCGAGTTCTTGGCTTGGAAGGGTGAAAAGATATAAAGGAAAGCTAAGTCCCACCTATAAACATGAGAGTGTGCTGCCCGGAGAGGGGTGTGCGGTAGCACACCCAAGTGTGTGGCCGTACACTCCTTATGTTGGAGTATAAGGCTTGTTTTGAGGGCTAGGAACTTACGCGACCCAATCCTATACTCAATGCTTGAATGTACTGAGCTTTGAACCTTTAATGGACTCTAAACAAGGCTAAATGATAGCAGAAACGAGTCTGACACTCAATTGAGTTGAATGGCTGAACTGATACGGCAAATATTTTCGGGTTGTCACATCATCCCCCCGTTAAATGGAATTTTGTCCTGAAATTAGCTTTCTTAGTAGTACTACTGGGGTTGCGCTCCTCTGATTGGCAGAATACCCACTCGTAGACCTGGCAACAATTCCCTACTGTTCATGATAGGATTCATACTCGCTCCATCTATCATTACCTCATGTATACAGGTCGTATATAATTAGGATTAGTTAGGTGGTCGGATGTGCGACTCTGCCCCAGGTCCACAACCAAAGAAGGAACACGAGATAGGGAGGAAACACACATACTAGATATGCGTAATCATAATCATATACCACCCTCGCGTATGCACTAAATAGTGATAGGTGGGCTGTATTCGTCCTTAGCCTCTGTGCTCGAACTTGGTCTGCTGGACGAGTGATTTTCAGAAAACTCTGCAGAACATACGACGGCAAGGCTTCGGAGGAAAAAGCACCCTTCGCATGAGTACTTCGGGGTTTAGAATACGAAAGACAAAACTGAGGTTTAGGTCAGACTGTCGTTACGAATGACGAAGGTTTCGTGAACTTGACGGTCGAGGCGATAGGAACATATGAACTTAGTATGGTGAGGACCACACCAACTCATGACGAATGATAGTAATGGACTCTTTACTGAACAAAGTTTTGGCCGATTTGAAAGAAACGTTTGTTATACGATGATGTACTTCCCTAGTTTGCTCGAAAGTGCACTCTTTGTAAATGTTCTAGTGCTTTCTGTTTTCCTCTTGTTGTTAACACTTCTATGTATCGTACCGCGATGTGCGTGTACATACCGTGAAAGTGCTTTGATAACTAGTGTCGATACATTAAACTATGATCCTCCTTGGTACCGCTATGATCGCCTGGAATATACAAGTTATGAATAATTAAGATGAATTGGACGATCGACTGAGTAACTCTGCCTCAAATCCACAACCAAACAAGGAACATGAACTAAGGCATAATCACTCACTCTAAGTCTGCAAAATCTTAGCTATGAACAACCCTAACGTACATATTAAGCCATCATAGCTTCTCAGAATGGATCCCTTAGTTCTCTTGAATACTGTGACTTATTTCAATAAGTGAGTTATTATAATTACTTTTAAGTGTCATCCCCAAGTTTTAATCTTATATAAATGTAAATTAATTTTCAAAGTAATTACTATTTCGAAAACGTATCGCTGCTCGCTGGCGACTCCGAGGTCGATTCTCCTGCGGTGATCATCAGAATTCGTCCATCCGCTCCTGAGTTCTTTGTTATCGGGCAGTCACTCTGGTAGTGTCCATTCTCACCATAGCCATAGCAGGATTGGTTTTCTTCAGCTCCGGGGACTTGCAAGATCGGTTGAGCCGGTGCCCTGCAGAAACGGACTGTGTGTTCCTTTCTGTGGCAGTTCAGGCACTGCGTTTCTAGACATACTCCAGTGTGGTGATAGTTGCACTTTCCACACTTCGGGAGGGTTCCAGCATATCGACTGGAAGGTGTTGAGTAGCAGGTTTTGTAGTGGCGTACGGAGTACTCGCTTATTCCTCCTGCGGGGTGTCCTGTGTTGTTCGCTTCTTCTTTCTCTTGTTCCCCGACTTCTGGCTATTGTCCTATTCCCTCGATGGCTCGGGAATGGGGACTTCTATGCCATGGCGAACTCTGTGGTCAATGAGTCGCTGAGCCAGGCGTTTAGCACTATCGAATGTGGGTGGGTTAGAAGACAACATATCTCCTTGGATCGGGGCAGATAGACCCCACATGTTTCTTTCTATCTTCTTGCTCTCCGAGGTAACCATCCCGGGCCATAGAGCTGCTAGGTCGCTGAACTGGTCAGTGTAGGCCACTATGTCTGAGCCGACCATTGATCTTGTTCCAGCTTTTGAACTTCGCCCAACGGGCAGTATTCTTCCAGCATTAACTCTTTTAGGTTCTCCCAACCTATTGAGTTAGCCACTAATAGAGTCAGTGACTTAACATGGCTGTTCCACAATGTCAGGGCTCTGTCAGAGAAGGTGCATACAGCAAACTTCACTTTGCTCCCTTCAGGGCATGAATAGATTTCGAAGACCGAATATGTTTTCTCTAACCATCGCATCAGAGCGATGACTCCACCATTTCCATCGAAGGAATTGGGTTTGTAGTTCATGAAGTCTTTATACGAACACTCCCTTAGGTATCTGTGAGTAACTCCGGGGTTGGTTAAGTGGGTACCACTACCAGATCCGAGGGTACCACTTTCACCGAAGTGAGTTAGAGCAGTTGCCACTGCGGAGGATATCGCTGCTTGAAGAGCAGCAGGATCGAATTGCGGCAGTGGAGTTGGAGTTATCGGGGTAGGGCGCCTGGTTGATCTGCGAGGAGGCATATTTGCTAAAAGAATACAAAGATGAGATGGAATAAGTCTAAAGCAGTGGACATAAGCCGAAAGTTGTAAGACAAGGTTATCCTAGTTCTGAGTGTATCGGGTCCTGACTTCCACAGGGTTCTGGAAACAATTCATAAAAGAGTCTATACCTAATAAACTTTATGAATTTGGAATGGCTATCCTTGAATGAATATATGTTACCTAAATAACTGTTACCAGCTGCATATAAGAAAATAATCCTAACACATAATGTGAGCAGTGTTTCCATTAACTCATTAAGTTAACAAGATTATTATTTATTAGTGTGACGCATAAGACGTTTTGGTTACTTCGGTTGATCCTTCTTTGAAAGCTTCTCATGAACTTGCTCTTGTTCCTCCTTGACTCCTCTGTTGGCTGCTATGAGGAAGTGGTTACATCTATCTGGGTTTTTCGTGCGAGAATGGAAGTGTATAAAGAATCTATGAGATTTAGTGAAACATTATGTGTCACACCCCGAAACCGAAGGCGGAAACGTTCTGGGGCGGAGGACGTCATGCGTAGTATCACAACAGTTGTATCATAGTAAGCATAGTAAACACAACCATTACATTATAATAAAAATATTTACATTGTTGAAAAACATGGTTTATACATATCAATATATATAGCAAAAGTAAAAGATGTGACTTCAGGATGTTCCATCTTCTCCAAAAGTTGGTAAAAGTACCTGCCTACTGATGCCCTGAGAATACAAGCAGTTTTAAAATATCATCATAAAGCTGGTGAGTTCATAAGCGGTTAATTCTGGTGAAAGGAATGTTTCCTTGATTCTTTGAAAAGTTGTTTCCCAAGAAAATCCCATATTTTCTTATGAAAGAGTTTTGATTATCCATTAGTTACACATTAAACAGACTATTTATGAGAGATTAAGTTATTCCAGAAAATCCCATATTTTCTTAAGGGTTGATAGTTGATTATCCATACGCGAATATCTACCATACTCGGACAGCAGTTTTCTTTTCGAAGCTCTGGTTACACCCAAAGGAGTATATTAGCCGTATTTTCGAAGCTCTCGTTACACCCAGAGGAGTATATTAGCCGTATTTTCGAAGCTCTGGTTACACCCAGAGGAGTATATTGGAAAAGTAAATTCCCGTTACCTAAGTTGTGAGTGTCATAACCATACTTTGACTGGATAAGGCATGAACGGGGGCCAGTATCTTTTTAAAACTTTGTCACCCCTGAACCTAACGGTTCCGCTGTAGCTAGCAGTGAGGGTGCGGGATAGTCAGTCCCGTACAGATCTATACACAATAGTCACGCTCTCCCTCCAAGAGGTTCTGGTTATAAGTCGTGGTCCTCCACTCACGAATCTGGGGGAGTGTTACCAAGGACATGTCTCAAACTTAGCCTAACGAATTTACAAGTAATAGTACGAAAATCCTATTTATGATTTGCATGAATCCTTTATGAGACAATACATATTATGATAAGATTCACAAATTCCTTGCTTTAGATTTGAAAACTGTTTCTACGAGTTGATTTCTTAATCAAGTGGTAAAACGGTTTTCTGTGTTAAAAGCATACTGAACATATAATTATTTTAAACAAAATAATATATTTGAGCACAAGTTTCCTTATACTTTTTAATTGTATTCCCCCCTTGAAAACATGAAAAATTCGGAAAAGTATAGGGGTATGAACTCACCGATTGACGTGGGATCCGAGTGTAAGTTGCTAGGAATTTTTGAGTGTCAATATGTCACACCCCCAAACCAAGGATGGCGGAAACGTCCGGGGGTGGAGGACTTCATGTATAGTATCATAACAACAATTGTAATAGTAATTCAAGCAAACACAACCAACATATATATAATTGAAAAAGTTACATCATTGTATGAATTACATGTTTACGAATCAATTACAATATGTTGACAAAATATGAAATAGTAAACGCCTTAGCGTCCCATCCTCAAAAGCACTTGATTACCTGTTTAATGATTTCCTGAGAATACAAGTTGTTTGAAAAAGTGTCAACACAAAGGTTGGTGAGTTCATAAGCTTTTGTTTGGTATTATTAAAAGCCTTTCGTTTGTAAAAGTGGTATTTGTTTTAGAAAATTCCAATATTTTCTTTAAAATGTATATGTAGTCTTAAATCCACAGACCGAAATGTACAAGTAACTTTTCTTACTTATAATAAATAATGTAAGTTTAAATCGACGTAAACTCATTTGATTTTAATGAAGTTCCCGTAAATTCCAATATTCATTAATACTTTGTGTGAGTTTATTATAACATTTTCTTGTAAAAGTAGTGTTCGTTCCAGAAAATCCAATATTTTCCTTAATGTGTAAATGTAGTCTTAAAACCCAAAGACCGAAATGTACAAGTAGTGTTCTTACTTATAATAAATAATGTAAGTTTAAATCGACGTAAACTCATTTAATTTTAATGAAGTTCCCGTAAATTCCAATATTCATTAATACTTTGTGTGAGTTTATTATAACCTTTTCTTGTAAAAGTAGTGTTCGTTCCAAAAAATCCAATATTTTCCTTAATGTGTAAATGTAGTCTTAAAACCCAAAGACCGAAATGTACAAGTAGTGTTCGTTCCTTATAGTAAAACAATGCAAGTTTAAATCGACATAAACTCGTTTGATTTTTGTGAAATCCCCGTAAATTCTATGTTTGTTAATACCACATGTGAGTTATTATAACCATGCTATGACCTAGTTGGCCTGAAACGACGTTCTTCAGGCGTCGGAAATGTTATGACATTTGTCACCCCAGACCTATCGGTCTAACTATTGCATGCAGTTTAGGTGTGGGTTTGTCAAACCCAATATAGATCTATACACAACTATCACGCTCTCCCTCAAGGAGACTCTGGTTACAATACAGGACTTAATGGTAATTTGAAGTAAATGTCTCACAAAGTCATTAACGAATTTACGTGTAGTGTAATAAAAACTTGGTACCGTATGGCCGTACCTTGCTTAATGAAAATATCCTTTGTATAAATGTACCCTTTTTAAATGTATGTGTTATGTAATGTTTCATAAAGTCATTAACGGAATTACGTGTTATGAAAACTTGGTACCGTATGGCCGTACCTTGCTTAATGAAAATATCCTTTGTATAAATGTACCCTTTTTAAATGTATGTGTTATGTAATGTTTCATAAAGTCATTAACGGAATTACGTGTTATGAAAACTTGGTACCGTATGGCCGTACCTTGCTTAATGAAAATATCATTTGTATAAATGTACCCTTTTTAAATGTATGTATTATGTAATGTATCATAAACTATACCTATTATAGTTTATCAACCAAGGGTAGTACGTTGTAATGTATGCAAACTATATTCAAAATAGTTTATTAAATGTTTGAATGTATCGGTTGTACTTTGATTATAATCACTTGTTATTCTTTATATTTTATATGTCCAAATCCATTTGTAAACTGATGTGTGTCTAAATATTAAGATAAAATGTCATATATTGCAATAACATATAATCACAAAAAGATATACACCTTGCTCAACATGTTACAAGGTGAAATGAAATTGATAGCAGCTTTTTGTTGAATACTGTTTTTGTTACTGTTCTTAGAAAATTTATAGAAAAATCATCAAAGCTCCAAATCCAAATCCGCAAATTCTGAGAGTTTGGAATATGAGTCTAGTTTGTTCGTAAATTTTATCATGATTTTTAGTGATTTCTAACAGAGGTGAAAATGTTCATAATCACAGACTGGTCCGGGTTTGCCTCTGAAATGATAGGCCGTTTTGTAAAAATCACCATTAATTGTAGAAAAATCATATGGAGATGTGCAAGTAGCCATTTTAAAGCTAAGCGTTTGAACTACTTGCACATGGAACAGTTTTGAAAACTAAAATATTTAAGTTGACCAAAACAGTCTGTAATCGAAGTCCATCTTTTCTGATGTAATCTGTTAGAAAAAGTTTAATTGTGTTCTTGATGATTTTACTTGTATTCCCCCCCTTAAAACTTAAGAAGAACATGTAAATGTAGGGGTATGAACTCACCTTATGTGGTTTCAGTAGATGAAAGTAAGAGAGAGGAAGTGTTCAACCCAAGAACACTAAGAAAATGTCTTGATGATTCGAGAATCTAACACCGAATAAGATGGAATTTGTGTAAGATATCAATGATTTGAGTAGAATGGAGTGTAATAATTATATGAATGATGAAGATACTTACTAATTGAAGAAAGAAATCCCTGGAGAAAGCCTTGAAGTTCTTGAAGTTGAGAGAAAAGATGAGAGAATTTTGGAGAGTGTTCTTTGGTTGCTAAGTGTAGAATGAAAGAAGTTAATGAGAATGAGGAGAGATGACCAATTCTCCAGCTCTTAGAACGTGAGAAGAGCTGAAGATTGGGTGTAAAGGTCCACTAAGGTGACAATGGGTAGTGGGAAAGAGTGGCTAATCATAGAGTGAGGTGGTGGTGTTTTGCTTTTGCCATAAATTAAGGAAAAGCGAATATTCGCTCAATAATTAGTTCAACCACTAATTCTTTTAATATATTTTTATAAAAACCCTGGAGATTTATATATTTTGGGGCCTTAGTTTATAAAATAAAGTTTTGGGTGAAAATCCCACGTTAAAATAATGAAAAACGGAGTTAAAACGAAGTCGTAGTCGAAAAACCGGTAAAAAGGGGTCGTCTGCGAGACCTCTCGCATGGGCTGTCTGAGAGGCTTCTCATGCGAGGCTTCTGTCCTGAGAGGCTTCTAATGAGAGGCTTCGGTCCTGAGAGGCTTCTCATGAGAGGCTTCGGTCCTGAGAGGCTTCTCATGAGAGTTTTCGCTTCTAATAGGAGGGTTTTGGTTCCTTAAGGTTATTTTACCCGTTTTTACCACGTTTCAAGTGGTTTTTGACCCGGTTAAGGGTCGAGATGACCCAAATGATTACAAAAAGTTAAAGTAACTTTTGAGAGAGATTCGGGAGAGATTTGGGAGAGATTTTAATAGAGAGAGATTGAGTGAAAGAGATTGAGAGAGGTTTCGTTTGTGATCTTTTTGAGTGTCCGGCTTCGCAACGCAAGGTCCATAAACCCCGTTAAACCGTGTTTTAGTGTCGTACACACTCCCGATGAGTGTGCAATAATGTTTTATCGTTTTGGTTCAATGTTTACTTAGGAAATTCAACACACGAACTTTCCAAATGATGTTTCTCTCATTAAGATATTGCATTGTACAGTAATTACATAGTGTAAACCCTAATATACAAGGGTTAATTGAGTCGATTGGTTTTGACTTGTTGACTTTGTTTGACTTTGACTTGACTCAATTTTGACGGTTGTCACACAATAAAAGCCTTGGACACAAACGGATCCTATTTAGCATGAAGAAGTTCATATATATATACATTAGGTGAGCGCATAACACTATTCGTTATGGAAGGAAACCACCTTAGGGACTAGGAAACACTTAAAACTAAGTGTTAGAATCACATGTGATTGAAAATGGGGAGTTTACGGTCGAAAAAGGAGTTTACGGTTCATGGGCTTACGGTCCATGAGTTTACGGTCGTAAAAGGAGTTTACGGTCCATGGGTTTACGGTCCAGGTGTTTACGGATCCTGGGTTTACGGTCCAGGTGTTTACGGCCGTAAACACTTCGACGAGAAGTGCGATTTTCGGTGTTTCAAGGCCCTTTCTAGTCTTCTGGAAGTGTTCTAAGCTTAGTTTCTATGTTTAGGAGGGTGTTGTGGCAACTTTGTGCCACTTAAATAGAGTTTACGGTCAAGGGAGATTGCCTTGACCGTAAACACCCTTCTGGTCACGATTTCTAGATGTTAACAAGTGATTCTTGTATCCAACAAGCTTAGGGTAGAGTACTTACGAAATAGAAGCTTGAAAGTGTGGTTAGAGTCCCAAAAACACTAGTGTGTGTTCTTGGTGTTCTTGGTGAGAGAGAAAATCTAGAAAAATGATGAGATTTATGAGCTAAGAACATGGATTTGCCACTAGAAATGAGATAGAAACATAATCAAGGTGAAGAATCACTTACATTCTTGAGGATCTTTGAGAAAAATCGAAGTTTGTAGAGAAAGAGAGTAGAGAGAGAAGGCCTTCTGGAGTGTGTAAAGTGAGAAATGGAGGCCACTCATCCCTTATATAGGGGTGAGTTTACAGTCAGGAGGCGGGGGAGGGTTTACGGTCGTAAACAGCGTTTACGGCCGTAAACAGAGTTTACGGTCGTAAATCGGGTTTGCGGCCGTAAACTCCTTTTCAAGAGTCGTTTGGCGCGAATGCTATGTTTCGACTTAGAAAACTTCTTTTTCAAATACGGAAGTCGATCGAACTGAGTTTAGAATATTCCGTTAGACTAAAAATTATACTAACGTGAACGGAAATAAATTCAAAAAGATTTATTTAAACGTAAATTCCTTCCCAAACTATCAAATTTGACGGAATTAGATAAGAATCCAAATTTGATTAACGGAAATTTAGTAAGGATAACGGAAAAGTTTCGGGTTGTCACATTATGGGATGATCCTTACATAGTCCTCCTATAATTGCACAATGTATACAAGTTGTATATAATTCAAGATTAAATAGACCTTTGAATAAGTGATCCTACTCCAAAACCACAACCAAACAAGGAACAGTTAGTGAAGCGTAGATCACGAATTCTATGTCTATAAAACCTCAATTATATATAACCTTGGGAGTATACATTGCAAGATTATAGACCTATCCGTAAGGGTCTTTTAAGTTATCACATAAGTTATTTATATAGTGCCTAAAATACTCCTATAGTATTTTAATGTAATGAACTTGGTATGTTTTAAACTTGTTATCGCGTTATAGTATCATAGAATACTCTTATAGTATTATAACTCTATGTACTTGATCTAGGATTCTCTTGACTAGTGATAGGTAAGTTTTAATACCGTTGCAACACCACATCACTCCCAAACACATGTCGGTCACATCTCGAATGAATATAGTTGATCAGGCTATATTGATCCTAGCTATGATTACATAACTATCCAGGTTTGACCATAGTGTTCAACCTTTAACTTCTTCTGTTCTTGTTGTGATACTTGTTCTAGTGTGTATATATGTATAAGCACGTATGCATACTTTTATAAGGTATCATTATATATTTAAAATATATTCTTATCCAGAGCTCTTCGGCCCCATTTTATTTATAGTTGTATATCTTTTATCGGTTGATATACATAGTTCACTATAAACAATGCTCTGATACCAATCTGTCACACCGCAAAACTGGTACGGCGGAAACGTTCTGGGGTGGAGGACGTCATGTTTAGTATCACAAGTCATGCATCATAGTAAGCAAAGTAATAAACAACCATTTCATCTAGAATGAAAGTGTTTACAAAGTATGTGATTCACATAATATAGAATACATAGAAAATAACAAAAAGACATGAAGCTATACTGCTCCATCTTCTGAATGCCAGTGTGGGTACCTGTCTACTGGTCTCCTAAGAATACAAGTTATTTTGAAAGCGTAGATCAGCATTTAAGCTGGTGACTTCATAAGATTTAAGTGATGTAAGTGGGTAGTAAGAAAGTTGCAGAAAGTTGTAGTAAGTGGTAATAAGTTCTGTTTAGAAAAGTTTGCCTGTTCCTCTAGGAAATCCTATATTTCCTGCTTTGATGAAAGATAAGTGAAAATGACTCTACAGTCCTTTCTGTGAATACTAAATGTATACAAGTTATTTAAAACCCAGAGTAAACAATCAACCGGTTGTGTGTATCAGCCTTAAGCCCACAACCAAACAAGGAACAGGAAATGAGGCGGAAGACACACATCCCATTGTTTGTTAGATCATCGTTGTATATAACCCTGGCGCATTCACTTGGTACTCACGAAGTTAACTGTAATAGTTCCTTTATATTTGAAGAAAAGATTCCTTAAGAAAACCCTTATTTCTTATAATAAAAATGGTAACCACAGTGGTTCCTTTTATAATCACTTAGTTTATACTAGCTATATATAATCTAATATCGAATAGATAGTTAATTGTGTGAATCTGTCCTAAGCCCACAAACAAACAAGGAACAGGAAATGAGACGGAAAGCACACATCTAACTACCTATCGGATATTAATTATATATAACCCTGATGTATAAACGAATGTATTATAGAATTAACCACCTAAGGTCTTTTAAGTTATACTAGTTTAATAAAAATGGATTAAACCCTTTACTGGTAAGTTTCAAGTTTTATATACCAAAAGTTCTTTATTTGAAAAGTATGTTTTTGTACTAGGAAACGGTGCATTGAATTAGTGTCCTATGACCTGGCACATACCTGGTACCCCTTATGATTACTTGGTGTATACGGAAACATATATATATATATATATATATATATATATATATATATATATATATATATATATATATATATATATATATCTAAGATCGGATAGATAGTAGGCTGGGTGTATCTGCTCTAAGCCCACAACCAAACAAAGAACAGGAAATGAAGCGGAAGGCACACATCCTACTACCTATCGGATCAGATTAATATATATCCCTGAATGCATACACTAAGGAATCATAAAGTTAGCACTATAGTCCCCCTTCTACTAAATGTACTAGACTCGACTGTTCTGTGTGTCGGTTGTAAAATGTAAGTTTTCCCTAGTTTATAACTATCTTGACTCGAAAATAGTTTGTATTAACTTTCAAGTGGAACTGTCACAAAATGAAAGTAATAGGAAAATATAAGTACTCAGTTGTCTTATGAACTGACATTCTGCAGTACTTATTACCTTAAAATATGTTTGTTTTATTAAGGTCATAACGTGATGAATAGAACCCATACTATACGCTCTTATTGTTTGAGATTCTGGGAACCAAACGCGACTTCAGCAAACCAGTTGCTAGGCCGTGTAAATTCACGTTAAAGTTATATGATCATGTATACCCAATTTTACTATCACCTTTTGTTTAGAACAATGAGTTAGTGATTCATTGGTATAATTAGATCCTGTAGTTGTTCTATACTATAGCATCTTAGTATGTTCGTTCTGTTATAGTATCTTTGTATATTCTGTCTGTTATAGTATCTTAGTATATTCTCTTTGTTATCGCGTATTGTTTCTACCTCCCTGTTTCTCTTTATAGTATGTTCTAGTATCTAGTATGAACTGAACCCCTAAACTATACCCCTTATTGTTTACTAGTATTTTACTTGAACTGTTACTGAAAAGACTCATTTTTCTACTAAGTTATGCTTTTACTTTAAAGACGGAGTTTTGTTAAACTATAAAGTAACATAACTTTAAAAGAGTTTTTGAAATGTTTTGACCACTTATAAATGATATAAGCAATCTTTTTAAAGATGTTTATAACAAACAATTACACAATTATCATTGTGTTCAACTTGTATCCCCCCCCCCTTAAAAGCATTTAAAACAGTTAAAAGATTCATTATAGGGGTATGAACTCACCTTATGTGGTGATTCAAACGAATATGCGTGTAAGGATGAGAAGTTCCACGTATGAAGTCTCGAGACTCAAAGAGTCCTAAATGACATATAATGGCATATATTGGCATAAATATAGTGTTTAGAAGCAGCCAAATGCAAGGAAACACCTTTAGGGACTAGGAAACACTTTGACCAAGTGTTAGAATCACATATGATTCATCTAAGGGGAGTGTACGGCCACTTTGAGGAGTGTGCAGCCATGGGTGTGCGGCCAGGGAGTGTGTGGCCGCACACTCATGGTAATGAGTGCACAAAATTGTTTTCCAAAGTTAGGTAGGCTTGTGGGACAATTGCTCATCAAGTGTTGAAGCTGGAAATGCATTTTGAAGGCCCTTTAGGAGTGTTTTGAGGGGTGTACGGCCACACTTGGGTGTGCGGCCGCACACACCTTATGTTCATGAGTTATGGGCATTTTCAATGTGTTAAACTAGTGTTCTTAACAAGATCTAAGCATAGGGAAAGAGTACTTACGATCCGGAGGCTCAAGAAGGCTCAAAATCACCAAGAACAAGTGTATGTTCTTGGTGTTCTTGGTGAAATGGATGAAGATTTGAAGAGCTAGCCAAAATATGATTTCCAATGGATGAAATCAAAGGGTGTTACTAGTTTAAAAGGATTAACAACAAATCAAGGGAAGAACACTTACAATCTTGATGATCTAGGATGAAAATCGGATGGTAGTGGAGAGAGAAATCGAGTTCTTGGCTTGGGAGGGTGAAAAGAGATAAAGGAAAGCTAAGTCTTACCTATAAACACGAGAGTGTGCTGCCAGGAGAGGGGTATGCGTCCGCACACCCAAGTGTGCGGTCGTACACTCCTTATGTTGGAGTGTAAGGTTTGTTTTCAGGGCTAGGAACTTACGCAACCCAATCCTATACTTAATGCTTGAATGTACTGAGCTTTGAACCTTTAAACGGACTCTAAACACGGCTAAATGATAGTAGAAACGAGTCGGACACTCAGTTGAGTTGAATGGCTGAACTGATAAGGCAAAAGTTTTTGGGTTGTCACATAGATTATTCAAACATCCACAGTCGATCATACTTTGGAAGTAAGTAGTGAATTAAGACTGTCAGGAATCCGACTATAGATTGTCTAAGTGATTAGACATAGAAAATTTTTGTTGTAGTGTTCATGGGTACTCCTGAAATAGGAATTTGAGTATTTGATAAACCCACGCTCAGAGAATTACTTCATGGATTTTATCACGAGTAATTATGAGAAAATAGTATCTTATATTCTTGAAACGGAGACATATGAGTTGTTTACGATTCAGTTGTGCATTGATAATACGTAAACGCATCAGTAATTTGATGTTATAAAACATATTGTTGTGGGTGATTTGATGAGTAAATAAGAAGAGGAATCAAGTATTGTTGTAATGGTTAAATCAAGAAGATGAGTCATACTTAATTCCAAAATCAAATTTTAGAATCATACTCTAGTTACGCCAAATTGTACCTTAGGATATAAGTAAGTTTATAACACCTAATGAAATGTGGAGTAGAAATGTTTTCTTGTTCTCACACATTTGAAATTGGTAGTTGTGATGTTTTGGCTAAAACAAAGACCAACTAAGACCAATTATATGAAGTGTTTTCTTGATAAGAACCCACACTAACTCTTGAATATTTATTTGTCAAGGAATGTTCCTTGACAGAGAATCGTATATGTCAAGAGGTCAGTGGGTGTCTTAATGGTCTTGAATAGTTTCAAGAACTAATCAAGAATAAACCTTTTAGACATCACTAGCACACGACCTAAGGTTGATAACTTATCGTGTTGACATATTTTAGTTTCTGTGCCCATTCCAATTAAGTTGACTATGCATCTGAGTTCTATGAGTTCTCATTTGATTGCATAAGGCAAAGCACCTTGATCAGTAAAAGTACATTGATCAGTATGGGTGAGCTGCTCAATAACTTGGAAAGCACTGGTAGGCCCTTGTGCTACCAGATGGCAAGAAATTAAGATTAAGCAAGTTCAGTCTATATGAGTTTGAATTTGCCATAAATCTTGTCTTATGATAATGGTTGGAAATGACAAATTCACATGGATAGGAACACATACACCATGAAATCTAAGTGGCAAGAGGGTTCTTTCTACTTCATGAAAATGAATATGAGGAAACTCTTTCACTAGTAGATGTTAAAGGATTGATTTAAGTCATTATGATTAGCAGTTGTGATAATTGCAGTGTCAAATTCGAGTATGATTACGACATCCCTTTTCATTGTTCGAACTATGAGAAATGGAGAATAGTTTGAACATTCGAGGCTTATTGCTATAAGTTCTGTAAGGGTTTCGACACACACATAAGCTATCTAATGAAAGGTGTATGAGATTGAGACGTCTAGATAAAGACTTATCGAAGCACCACGTATCAGAAATATGAACTTTGGTAAGAAAATCAGTAGGTATTAATTTCTAGAACTCCAGCTGATTTCTGGGTACACGTCAAAGCTAGTGGGAGCATAATTGTTATGTTAGTATGAATATAATTGTTATGCTAGTGGCACCATAATCATTATGATGAATGTTTCTAGTTAGAAATGCTATTTATAGTAAAAAAAGTTTCAAATTTGCAAAGTTGCAGAGTTTGGAAGTTCTTTCGCCATAGAAAGTCTTAAGGGATATGATACTTGTACTTCGTATCAAATCTAAAAGTTTAGATTGAAGTTTTGATGAAACTTAGTTATGGACATATATGAATATCATGTTGAAATGATTCAACATAGGAAATTCGATATATGGAAATATTATAGCAAGAGACTGATCTAGTTTTTATGTAAGACATTATGTATCGATTCCCATATGCTTCATATATAGGATTGTGACAACCGTCAAAATTCGAGTCGGTTCTAGATTTGACTAAACTTAGTTGCAATTATAGGCACGACATATACTAGACTTAGTAACTAGAAGCTAAGTTATAACCCACTAGAAACTTGGAAACAATTAGAAACAATGGATAATGTGCTTAGATTTCACATTGGTATGTGAATTCTTCAACTATTTAACTGTAATGACTATCCATATTTTGGTCATTCTTTGACTTGAACACCCTTTCATGAATCATATACACACATCATGCACATGACCTAGAAGTAGAAATTAGGTCAAAGTCTCATAGAAACTTAAGTCAAAGTTGAAAACTAGGACTAGAATACTCGATTCCTCAATTTCGCTTGAATCTCGAAACCACTACATAGAATGCCAATAAATCGATAAAAATAAATTACAAACATTATTTTTAACTAGAAAAGAGTTATGAAACTCTAACATAAATTGAAATCTCAAATAATTCAATTTATTTTGATATCCAAATATTTATTAAATCTCAAGACCCTAAAAACCCTAAAAACCCTAAATTCTCAAATTTATAAACTTTAACACCTAAAAATCCATAAAATTTGGTATGGACTTTATAATATCAATTTAAAGTAACTCAAATTAGTAAAATATAACCAAGGAGAAATAAAATTTAAGTCATTAGTATTTAACCATATTTTCTAAGCAAAAAAAAATCAAGGTTTTGTGAATGAAAATTTAGATAAGGTGCATATTTTATAAAAACTTGATATTTTTATAAAATAAAGTTATAATTTTATAACATTTAAGAGAGGGAGACCCTCTCTCCATTCAAAAGTCGGATTTCTATCTCTTTCATCTCTCTCCTCTTCCCAATACACTCAATCAATTCCTCTCCACACTCCATTTCTCCATTCAAAAGTCGGATTTCTATCTCTTTCCTCTCTCTCCTCTTCCCAATACACTCAATCAATTCCTCTCCACACTCCATTTCTCCATACTTCACTTTCTCTCTCACACTCCCTCACTTCAACTTCTCTCTATTCTTCCTCTCTCTCAAAACCACGAATTGTTCCAGAAAATAGGTCCAAGAACACACCTTAAACTCGAAATCTTCATCCTATTGTAGTGTTCTTGAAGGTAAAATCGATTTCTACTTCACTTTTCCTTCAAGTTTTGTTATTTTTCTTACACTTTCTCCTTCTTCTACTCCATTATATGGTAATATCATGAACATTTGCTCATACTCATGGTTTTGATGATGATGGTGGTAGGATTTCACCCAAAAACAACATGCATGTTGTAAATGGTGAAATCCAAGGACCAAAACCTAAGTCAAAATCAACATAATGCACTTTTCTACAAGTTTTGGGTGAAAATCACCACATAAACCCTATGTTTTCTATCAAAAATGATTTTTGAAACATTTGAAACTCATGATTGGTCTTCAAACCAACATGCATGTGATGATCTTCAAGCTTAGAGGCTTGATCATCAAAGTTTGTTGTTAAAAAGCTTTCAAATATGTTCATGAAGGATTTATTTCCAAATAAATATCAACTCCTTTTCTGACCAAATCCAATTTTTCCCAGATTTCCATCAACAAGAAAAGATGATTTGTAAATTTCCAGAAAATAATTCATTTATCTCTAATTATTATAATTATTGCAAGAAACTAGAGCAATAATTCATATAAAATATTTTCTGAGGTCTATAAATCCTAGATAAATTCCTGAATGACGCCTAAGGTAAATAATGACCTCTGATTAAGTTTCATCGATTTTGGTTAGTGTTTAGTGTGGTTTTGAATTTTCTTTTTGTTTAGCCCCAATAAATCATAAAACCAATTTAGACAATTTGAAAATGCTATCTAATAACTTTTGCAGCTCATACCCTATGTGTAAGACTTAGAAAACTATTTTGGGAATTTTTCATAATGCATTCCTATTTTTTCCCGATTTTTGTATTTATAATGGACTAATAATGGGAAAAATATTTGTACTCATCCAAAATTCATGAAAATTTACCAGAACACCTTATAATATATTAGGACGCTACATAAAAATATTTTATGATTGTTCTCTTCTGTATGCTATTTTTCTTCTATTTTCCCAAGATTAAATACACTTAAATCCATTTTTATTAGAATAAATGCACAAAAATCATAAAATTGGGTTAAACAGTTTATAAATCCATTTTTATATTTTTCTCAGCTTAAGTATGTGTAATGGAAGTAATATAAAAAGTTTGGGGAATTTTCTTAACTGATTTCTATTTTTCATGAATTTTTATCTATTTAGCGAATTAAATATAAGAAAAATGGTTATACATATCTATAAACCATGAAGATTTATCTGGAAGTCTTTTAATGTAATTAGAACCAAAATCTAAAGTTTGGTAATTGTTTTTAACAGTTTACTATTTTTCCATGATTTTATGATTATTCAAGGAATTAAATGGTGAAAAATAGTTAGACAAATCAAAAATTCAAAACAATTTATCTTAAGGTCTTTGACTTCAATTAAAACTGAAATGCAAAGTTTGGGAAAGTTTAGAACTAAATTGATTTAGTTTTTGAATATTTAATCATTGGAACACCTCTTAAAATGTTAAATATTAACATTTCAATAATGAGAATTTTCCACTTAAATTGTTATATAACAATTGATTCATTGAAATTTAATTTTCATAGAAAAATGTTTGTAACTTATCAATATTTAATTTTTACACAATATTGACATAACTCTATTGTAGTAGTAAGTATACTAGTGTTAGATTTCGATTAGAGACTCACTAGCGAATACCATTATTGTATGAATCGGTAGTGGTACACGTGGAACGTAGTTCAAGGCACCATTTGCATCATCTCAATGCATTGTGAGTATTCACCACTCCCCTATTTTCAGTTTTTACGTTTTGGGGTGGAAAAGCATGTCCTAAACTATTTATGTTCGTTGTATTTATTTGACTCGTGTAAACTTGGTTGCTATATTTTGCCTATTGTTAGTATTCACGACTCCCCTATTTTCAGTTTTTATGTTTTGGGGTGGAAAAGCATGTCCGAAAAAAAAACTATTATTTGTTCGTTGTATTTAAATTGATTTGTATCAAACTTGATTGCTATATTTTGCTATAATTCTCTATGTATGTTTATGCAACACGAAACATGAGGCCTTATCGTCTTAAGTCCGTCCCTTATACTTTACTCCAACCATTAACTCTTTGAGCCAATGGTCTTAGGAATTGACAACTCCTCACTCGCCCGATTGCTGGAGTGCATGATACCATATAATCTATGGAATGATAAGCATAGATTTTGATAGGGAATCAGTCATAGGCTTGGTTGGGAACTCATTGTTTGCTCATACACATACAAACTTGTTATTTATTATGGCAATAAACTTGTTTATTAATTATGGCAATGAACTTTGTTTCTCATTATAGCAACGAAATTCTATTACTGGAAACTTATTTACTTGTCTTAACAATGAATTTGTTTGCTCCTTGTAGCAACAAACTTGATTGTTCATTATAGCAATGAAACTTGTTTACTCGTTTTAGCAACGAACTTTATTTCCATGAGGATATGAACGTTGCATCTCATTTGGGCAACGTAACTTTATTTCTCACGATGGCAACAAACTTTGTTTATGAAAACTTATTTACTCATTTTTGCAATATATTTTTATTTATGGAAAACTCTATCAAAACTTTAATTTCGATTCATGAAACGTATATTACTTTTAATCTGTGAGTACTCACCAAATATTTTTATAGTTGACGCTCGTTTTACATGCTTTTTCAGGAATCATCGAGTAAGTGGCACTTAGGGACACATCACTTTTAGGAGCATTGACATGTGTTGTATTTCAGTTTACATTGTAATTTCTTATAAAAATTTGTTCAAACCCATTGTAAATTTGTGATGATTTTTAATCTATGGTTGGTGTTGTCTTTTAACTTTTGCTATGAAACCCTTTATACTGCCACACCTCGTGTTTCCGCTTTAGTGGGGTGTGACAGAAATGGTATCAGAGCCGAAGGTTATAGAGAATACCGGTTTTCCTTTGGAGAACCACAACTATAGCCAAAAAATTTCAAAACGTTTTTAAAATACTGAACATACTACTGGTATAACTAATTTGAGTATGCATTATTGGACTTTAATTAAGTATAGCCTGGCCAACTATGCTTAATTAAGGAAAGTTAATGTGAGGCTGGAACGGTTATAGTAGAATTATGTTCAAAACAATTTTCAACTTAAACTTTTGAAAAACAAAATTTTTCGGTATGCGTACGGGCATTGCATATTATAGGCATTCATCTAGATACACTTAGAAACTAAGTGCACTTTTATAACGATGCCTTTATTTAGAAATATTCTTGTCCCTTATTAAGTGCTAGGTTAACCACTTAGGTTATATCACTAGCCACTCTAGGAGCAATGCACATAGTACTAAGAATGGGTATTCCTCGGTAGCTATTGACTTTAGATGTAAGGTTAGTAGCTAGATATACACTGGTAATAATCTTAAGTCGAAACCTATACCAATTATTCCTTAATACCTCTTCATCGTCTTCGTATTAGAGTTACAACTAGGAAAAAGCGTTTCGATACCGACACGCATCATAATTGGAGCATCGCGTAAGGAGGTAGATGAGTCGCCACTAAGTAATCACTTGGATACCATTGGCGGGCATTCCGGATTCGACTCACAAGGAGACACAGAGGTTTAACATATATGTGAGATCTTATTTCTACGCTACGATTTAGCTCTAGGTTGTTTCCACCTTGAGCTTAAAACTTAACATAGGATATCCCTTTGACCTCTATAAAAGGTCAGAAATTGCATTGACACTTAAAAACGTTTTACAAACAATTTTTCTTGTCCTTTATTTTGGGGAAAAGACATCGTTACTCGCCTTAGTATTTAGGTACGATCAGCTACACTAATCTACCTGTTCCTTCTTAATCTTCCATCAAAAAGATATTTTACTTCATCGGTTTTATTTAACTCACTAAAATCTTTTGACAACTTGCTTTAACATAACACTTTTCTTCAAAACTCAATTTAACCAATATTGGTTTAACCTTGCTATTTCAATTTCATTTCAAATACATTTCAATGGATAGATGTGTTTTTAAGGGCATATAAACCATTTTCAACCTTGCTTACCATTTTGACATGTTTTCGAAAAACATAGAAACATTTTCTTTTATAAAAGTGTTTAAACTCTATGCTATAAAACTTAAACATATGACATTGAAGTTCATATTATATGAATAAATTTCATCGGATCTTTCAAACCAGTTTTGTTTTGGCTCTTTTGTCCACTTTCTCATTTAGGCATTGTACTTTACTTAAATGTGTTTTCTTGAAACCCAACATGGTATTTTTACAACCTTTCACTTTAGAATTTGTTTACAAGACATCACTAATGCCTACATTTGAAAACTTACCATATTTGTATATTTTATTACAAATTATTTATATAATCTATAAAGTTTCTAGATTTTACTGCATTGCAAAACATAGTGTTCAATGTTAAATTTCTAGTGATTCACTCTCAACAATGTATAATTACTCTTCTAAATATATTGATTCTTTACCTTATCCGTTTTAACTACGGTTGAACTTCAGTCTAAAAGGTCAAAGCTGTCAGATTTTTCAATTACAAGTTTTAGTGTTTCTTCTTATCCACAAATGGAGTTTAACTTAATAGATAACTCATAAATATTTAGGAAACACTTTAAAACTCCTACGTGTCTATTTAATCATCAACATACATCAAATATTTAAGTTTGAAATATATCTCCACCTAGTTTTAAATCTACCTATAGGTATTGTTCTTATAATTTTAACAATAACAATCATTGTCGCCGCTATCTTCCTTTTTCTTTCCCCCGAACTTGATTTCTCGCTTTGTTTCTGTCTATTTTGCTTCTCGTGGTATCATGTTCGTACACATACAGACTAGAAGTCTACCCTTTCGTTTTGAGCGATTAATACGTGTATAGTCGTGAGACATAATTTTGATTTAGTCAACTTTGATATTCAATTAGGCCTTTTATCATATACATCTTGTTTTTATTTTGAAATCTAATATAAACAAGTGATCCTTATTTACATTTGGTCTTTCGTTCTAAATTCAGAAACTTGATTTAAAATGTAATTTTCATTGTATTTTTTCTTACAATTAATACACAAGATGAATACCATTGTTCTTATCATTTTTCTAAATCCGTAAAACATATGTAAAAGAATACATTTTCTTATGCTTCTTCTTTTCTTTAAATATATCAAAAGTCTTGAATTTTACTATTATATATTCTCTAAATGATTGTTTTTGTAGAAACACTAAATTAAGAATCCACTATTTTCAATGATCGATATTTTTACACCTTTCTTAAAATAGCATTATACTTTGTAATTTTCATTGAGTTCCTAAACTCTCAACTTTGTTCTCATAAATATTCTGACTCGTAAGCTTGAATTTGTCCCGACTTAGACAATTGGACAATTTCTCAAAAATTTAATACAAATATTTCTATACAAATTCCTTTATTGACGACTTAAACCTTTAACCTTAATTAATCTTTATATTATTTTACTACTTCATTGTATCGCCACACATGTATCTTCATTATCTTGGAATTATTACACATTTTCATAATAGTGAGATTAATTATCATTTCTAAACACACATTTTGATAACAGTGAGATTTTTATCACTTCTACGCACTTAAAATGCTATCTATACAATGTGATTTAATTTCGCATAAACTTTCATCGCCTCCATTTGCAAAAATGACTCTCTAAATATATTTATTCTTCGAATAAGGTTTTATTATTGTAAGAGTAACTGTAGTAGTAATTATAGCCTCGGAGATCCTCAATAATTTCGTAATTTATTTTGTAGACGACACTTAAATAGCCTTTACATTTGAGATGTACCAAAACTTCGTTGCCTACCCTTAATACGTATTTTTAGGAACTTACCCTCGATCGCCTCCCTTTCATTCGTGCTACCCCTTCTTATTTCGAAATATTTCTTTTCCAGATTTAGTAGCCAACCCGGAAGTGAACAAATTGTTCCTAATCTCTTCTTTATCAGGCGACAAATTTACACTTAGTGCCGATTTAGAATGCGACTTAAGCATCAACGCGGATTTAACGCTCAGTGCAGTTGGTGCTTCAGCAAAACTTATGCCGCTCTGTTAATTCAGATAATATCTAACTAGATGATATTTTTCGACTAGGTCGCTATGGTTGGATCATGATTCCATGACCCAAATTTTCCATAATCTAGACTGTAGAACTCGAATTAGGGAAACATTAATTTGATTATAGCTAAAGAGTTGGGCTTTTCCCTTGAGGAATTAACCCAAAATAATCAAAGAGATCTTCAAATCACCATCTCTCCAATTATAAAATTATATTCGGCTGAGTTCTAATAGAATGTGTCACGAATTGAATTTCGGGACGAAATTCTTTCAACCGGGGGAGACTGTGACAACCGTCAAAATTCGAGTGGGTTCTAGATTTGACTAAACTTAGTTGCAAGTATAGGCACGACACATACTAGACTTAGTAACTAGAAGCTAAGTTATAACCCACTAGAAACTTGGAAACAATTAGAAACAATGGATAATGTGCTTAGATTTTCACATTGGTATGTGAATTCTACAACTATTTAACTGTAATGACTATCCATATTCGGGTCATTCTTTGACTTGAACACCCTTTCATGAATCATATACACACATCATGCACATGACCTAGAAGTAGAAATTAGGTCAAAGTCTCATAGAAACTTAAGTCAAAGTTGAAAACTAGGACTAGTATACTCGATTCCTCAATTTCGTTTGAATCTCGAAACCACTACATAGAATGCCAATAAATTGATAAAAATAAATTACAAACATTATTTTTAACTATAAAAGAGTTATGAAACTCTAACATAAATTGAAATCTCAAATAATTCAATTTATTTTGATATCCAAATATTTATTAAATCTCAAGACCCTAAAAGCCCTAAAACCCTAAATTCTCAAATTTATAAACTTTAACACCTAAAAATCCATAAAATTTGGTATGGACTATATAATATCAATTTAAAGTAACTCAAATTAGTAAAATATAACCAAGGAGAAATAAAATTTAAGTCATTAGTATTTAACCTTATTTTCTTAGCAAAAAAAAAATCAAGGTTTTGTGAATGAAAATTAAGATAAGGTGCATATTTTATAAAAACTTGATATTTTTATAAAATAAAGTTATAATTTTATAACATTTAAGAGAGGGAGACCCTTTCTCCATTCAAAAGTCAGATTTCTATCTCTTTCCTCTCTCTCCTCTTCCCAAGACACTCAATCAATTCCTCTCCACACTCCATTTCTCCATATTTCAGTTTCTCTCTCACACTCCCTCACTTCAACTCCTCTCTATTCTTCCTCTCTCTCAAAACCATGAATTGTTCCAGAAAATAGGTCCAAGAACACACCTTAAACTCAAAATCTTCATCCTATTGTAGTGTTCTTGAAGGTAAAATCGATTTTTACTTCACTTTTCCTTCAAGTTTTGTTATTTTTCTTACACTTTCTCCTTCTTCTACTCCATTCTATGGTAATATCATGAACATTTGCTCATACTCACGGTTTTGATGATGGTGGTGGTAGGATTTCACCCAAAAACAACATGCATGTTGTAAATGGTGAAATCCAAGGACCAAAACCTAAGTCAAAATCAACATAATGCACTTTTCTACAAGTTTTGGGTGAAAATCACCACATGCACCCTATGTTTTCTATCAAAAATGATTTTTGAACATTTGAAACTCATGATTGGTCTTCAAACCAACATGCATGTGATGATCTTCAAGCTTAGAGGCTTGATCATCAAAGTTTGTTGTTAAAAAGCTTTCAAATATGTTCATGAAGGATTTATTTCCAAATAAATATCTAAAACTTCTTTTCTAACCAAATCCGATTTTTCCCAAATTCCCATCAACAAGATAAGATGATTTGTAAATTTCCAGAAAATAATTCATTTATCTCGAATTATTATAATTATTGCAAGAAACTAGATCAATAATTCATATAAAATACTTTCTTAGGTCTATAAATCCTAGATAAATTCCTGAATGACCCCTAAGGAAAATAATGACCTCTGATTAAGTTTCATCGATTTTTGTTAGTGTTAATGTGGTTTTGAATTTTCTTTTTTTTTAGCCCCAATAAATCATTAAAACCACTTTAGACAAATTGAAAAGGCTATCTAATAATTTTCGCAGCTCATACCCTATGTGTAAGACCTCAAAAACTATTTTCAGAATTTTTCATAATGCATTCCTATTTTTCCCCGATTTTTGTATTTATAATGGACTAATAATGGGAAAAATATTTGTACTCATCCAAAATTCATGAAAATTTACCAGAACACCTTGTAATATATTAGGATTCTACATAAAAAAAATTTATGATTTTTCTCTTCTGTATGCTATTTTTCTTCTATTTTCCCAAGATTAAATACACTTAAATCTATTTTTATTAGAATAAATGCACAAAAATCATAAAATTTGGTTAAACAGTTTATAAATCAATTTTTATATTTTTCTCAGCTTAAGTATGTGTAATGGAAGTAATATAAAAAGTTTGGGGAATTTTCTTAACTAATTGCTATTTTTCATGAAAGTTTGGGGTGGAAAAGCATGTCCGAAAAAAAAACTATTATTTGTTCGTTGTATTTAAATTGATTTGTATCAAACTTGATTGCTATATTTTGCTATAATTCTCTATGTATGTTTATGCAACACCAAACATGAGGCCTTATCGTCTTAAGTCCGTCCCTTATACTTTACTCCAACCATTAACTCTTTGAGCTAATGGTCATTATGGATAGCGCTATTAGGAATTGACAACTCCTCACTCGCCCGATTGCTGGAGTGCATGATACCATATAATCTATGGAACGATAAGCATAGATCTTGATAGGGAATCAGTCATAGGCTTGGTTGGGAACTCATTGTTTGCTCATACACATACAAACTTGTTATTTATTATGGCAATAAACTTGTTTATTAATTATGGCAATGAACTTTGTTTCTCATTATAGCAACGAAATTCTATTACTGGAAACTTATTTACTTGTCTTAACAATGAATTTGTTTGCTCCTTGTAGCAACAAACTTGATTGTTCATTATAGCAATGAAACTTGTTTACTCGTTTTAGCAACGAACTTTATTTCCATGAGGATATGAACGTTGCATCTCATTTGGGCAACGTAACTTTAATTCTCACGATGGCAACAAACTTTGTTTATGAAAACTTATTTACTCATTTTTGCAATATATTTTTATTCATGGAAAACTCTATCAAAACTTTGATTTCGGTTCATGAAACGTATATTATTTTTAATCTGTGAGTACTCACCAACTATTTTTATAGTTGACGCTCGTTTTACATGCTTTTTCAGGAATCATCGAGTAAGTGGCACTTAGGGACACATCACTTTTCGGAGCATTGGCATGTGTTGTATTTCAGTTTACATTGTAATTTCTTTTAAAATTTTGTTCAAACCCATTGTAAAATTGTAATGATTTTTAAACTATGGTTGGTGTTGTCTTTTAACTTTTGCTATGAAACCCTTTATACTGCCACAGTCCGTGTTTCCGCTTTAGCGGGGTGTGACAAGGATCGATAACATATGCTATAATATTCATGTGTTCTAATTTTTCCAAATGCCTAAAGGCATTAAGAGGGAAAAGGACTAGAACTTGATATGGCTAAAGTTGTTAACAACTGTCAAGGACAATCGCAGGTTCGCAAAAGATTGGTTGCTTATGGATAGTTGGAAGTATAATAGTAAACATACCATATCGACGTAATTTTGAATATATAGGATTCTGTTAAGAATGGATTGTCATATGACAATATGGAAATGTTTCCATTATGGGAGTTGGATATTGAGATCTATGTGATAGTTAGAAACTTTTATGAAAGAAGGATGTTCAAGGAATGTACTTTGAATGTGAGTCTTCGTTTCCATGGAATTGTTGTTTTTTTGTAACAAATCTACAATGGAAAGCTTTCTAATATCATTGGCCAAGTCTTTGTGACTTTGGAGCATCGACATTACAAAATGATCATTGCATGAAATGTTAGACTCTAACACATTCTATTGTTGGCAAGAATTTGGTATTCTTACACTTGGAATAAGGTTTTGGAATTGTGAAATAAGCATCATTGGAAATGTGTTCAATTTATATGTTTCACAAAGGAAGGCCCATAGATAAACATAGTGTGCATGCTTGGAGCATGGCATTACTGATGTTTTAATTCAAGTATTTAGTTGATTCGTCGAAACATTATACAATGAATATAGTCCGATTAATATGGTGATTAAATAATAAGTGTTGTATTTATATTAAATTGTTTGAGACCATATTTGATTAGGTTATTCATGTGTTTCACTTCGCATGTTTTACATCCCAAATAACTAGATTATTCAAACATCCATAGTCGATCATACTTTGGAAGTAAGTAGTGAATTAAGACTGTCATGAATCCGACTGTAGATTGTCTAAGTGCTTAGACATAGAAAATGTTTGTTGCAGTGTTCATGAGTACTCCTGAAATAGGAATTTGAGTATTGGATAAACCCACGTTGAGAGAATTACTTCATTGACTTTACCACGAGTAATTCTAAGACGATATTATCTTATATTCTTGAAACGGAGACATATGAGCTGTTTACAAGTCAGTTGTGCATTGATAATATGTAAACGCATTAGTAACTTGCTGTTATAAAACATATTTTGGATCTAGCTCCCACAATGTGGCCTATGCTGCTACGGCATGGCAACTGAGGGAAACGCGATTGTTTTGTCGTTTATAGGCCGCGACGTCGCCAAGGATGGCCACGACGCGGAGGGTCAAGCTTGGTCGTTGACTTTGACTTTTGACTATGTTTGACCTAGGGGTACTTTGGGTATTTTTATTTATGGTTGAGTTTGGTCAATTATGTTTGAATAGGTGTCCGGTTGAGTTGATTTGCAGAGCAGAGATCCATTTAGCTATTTTTCGTCTATTTGTGAGGTGAGTGTTCTTACCACCTTAAGTGGGTCGAAGGCACCAATCCCGACCCACTGTATTGTATGAGTAGAATGTATGCTATTGTATGAATTTGGTTGATGTGATTGCATGATTTATGTATGGCGCTAATCTAGGCTCAGAGTTATTATGGACTCGGGGTTGATATAGACATGTGGGTTGAAATTGACCTGACACAACTTATTGCTATCGTTTTGGGTTGATACGGACCCGAGGGTTGATACGGACCTGACACAACCACGTGCTATTATATTTTATGTGTATATTGTGTGCGATACTTTGGGAAGATCACTAATCTTTATGCTTATAGTTATGTTTGTGGTTTTAGGTACTTCTAGTACAAAAGGGAAGGGCCCGACATGATCGCAACGCACCCACCCATGTTCCACATTTTCTCTTGGATTTGGATTTTTACTCTGAGGATTTCTCTCGTTTGACAGATTATGTTGAGTTTGTTATGAACACTTGATGGTTTCCAATTAAATTAAAAATGAAAATTTATCCATGTTTTTAGTACGTTACAAGAGTCATAAAGTTCATGAGTTTATGACCTAGCATGACTTAATAGAACCCAACACCAAACTTAAGATTCCTAACATAACAAAATGACCAAGTGCATACTTAAAAGTGCTTAATCCTTTAATAATTTACACCCATGGATCAGATCTAATTCTAATGGTTGTCTTAATCAATAAAGTCATCAACTTGATGCCTTTGCATGGCTCTAAGAAACCCAAAACCCAAATCTAGTCTACTAGCTTCACCAAGAGGTCAACATGTCATGCATGGTTAGACCACAACCATCAAGATGCAAAATTTATGAACAAGGGACCTCAAAACATCAAAATAAACAACCCAAAACTTATGGAGTAGCATTTACTCTCAAGAATCAACTCATGGGAACAAAAAGCACAAAAACCCACTCACAAGAAAAGATCTAACAAATGAACCATCAAGATTAAAACTTTATACCTCTAGAAGCTAGATCAAGGTGAACAAGGACTGGATCTATAAGCTCCAAGACAACAAAAACTTCTCCAAAGAGTTCTCCTTCTTTTAAACGCACCAAAAACCCACCAAAATCCCTCAAAGACTCAATAATCTTTCAAAGGAGGCTAGGTTTTTGAATTTAGGATTAGAGAGGATGGAGGTTGAAGATAAGAAGGGTTGGAAATGAGTTAAGGACTTTAAATAGGGTCAAAGACCCAAAATTAGGGTTTGAGTCTGGGTCGCGTACGCCCAGTGTACCAAGCTAGTCATCTGCGATCACTCCTGCCTAGTATGCCCAACGTATGCCATGTACGCCCAACATACTCGGCTTAACCCAAAATCTTCGTATCTTCTACTGGCCGTAACTTCTGCATCCCAAATCTGTTTTCGGTATTCTTTATATGCTTGGAAATGTAATGAGAAGCACTACCCTCCTATTAACACTCCTTTTCCTTAAAACCTTCCGTACTTAAATCCTTAATTCAAGAAAGGCCTGAACCATCACTTTTAGCATTATACCCTTGAGCTCCAAAGCACAAACTGAACTCTTGGATTAAATAATCTACATTACCCACATCCAAATGGGTCCAAACCTATCTTTCCCAAAGCTTGTAGCATTAGGAAAATTGATCTTCGGGTCATGTCCTCAAGTTAAGAAATGACTCGAAACATGGTGTTACAACTCTCCCCTACCTAAATTAGATTTCGTCCTCAAATTCACTCCTTGCTTCTTTCCAGGCAATCATACAATCCGACCAATTCCTCTCAAACCCCGCTTAGATGAAAACCAACACTCATCTGGTGTAACTCCGTAACCCAAAACTTTACCTGACCTTCACATAGGTAGAACCATTTTGAAATACAATCAATAAGACCTCTCTCTACAACCTGAAATGAAAGAAATCCTTCCGGTCCTACATCATCTAGCTTACACCCCTGGCAGACAGAACCCTACCCATACATTGATGTAGAAAAGATTTTTCATATAAACAAAGACGACTCCCAATACGAGTCTCAACCCCTTGAGTCAACCGGGAACATAACTCACATCCTGAAATCCAAAGATTTACACTTGCAATCTATCAGAAATCTTTGGATTCGACGATGACCTTCCACTAAACGGAGATATAAAATCCTGAATTAACTATTGAGACTGACAGTCTCACAGCTGGTCCCACCACAAGGCTCCGACTAAGAGTCTAACTGATATGGGCTACCTTAGCCTAACCACTACACAGATACCAACCACTGACCACTGAGTCATACTACTCTAAACATGATCCAATACCTTGATCCAGACAATTTACACTGGTTCTTACCCACACTATCATAACCCAACGGGCCTCGCCCACGGGTCTTACCCAATCAAGTGCTGCTCAGACCTAACATCCCCTCGGATCCAACGATCCTCATACTAAACAAGGAGTGTTCCTCCACCGATATTGTCAGCCCCGACCTAGGCATGCACTGATCCTTCTGCAGTGAAACAACGACTCCTACAATGGCCTACCTCATTCTGGTGAATGCTAAGACTACAGCGCATAATTTCAACACTCCCTGATAGCTTATCACCCTTGTGTATGCTACGGCTACGCTGTAGTCTTACAACACTCCCATATCTGCCATGAGCCCAAATCATGGTCTTGCTCTACATCTACCATACCAACTCACAATCAAACACGGGACTAAACCACATTGATTGTATCCTAATCAGGTGTTTGGGTCGTGTTTCAAACCCCAAGGCCTTCAGGAAACAAGAACAGGGAGAGAGGCTCTAACACAACCCTCAACCTTGATCCAACCACATATATGTTATGCATCACTACGAATGTGACGCCCTATCATTGAAAGTTCCTGACCCCTAACCTTATGCAACCTCTATCTAGACGGCCACTTGAATTGGATTCCCCCTCAACTAGGGCCTGGAGCTCTTTCTTGCTCAGCACCTGATTCAATCCGAAGAAATGAAAGCGATTCTCCCTACTTGGATTCAATTACACCTTTCCAACCTTATTAAAGACAACGAATGATGAATCCCTTAACCGGAACTGACGAATCACCAACCCAACATCCCACTTTTCAAAGGATTTATGCATTATAACATCTCAAACCAATACACTTTGACATTTATTTGATAAACCTAATGTTTGAACAAACCTACGCGACCATCATCATCATTCACTCTCCACCGTTCCTTCCCTAGTAACGATAGCGATCAGAAACAATAATCCATCAATAAACCACTGCCATCCATACTGAGCATCACCAACACTTCTGAACTCTGACTTTATTGTACAAAGAGGGGAAAACCAATTTCCAAGAGATTTTTTCCTCAAAGCTTTTGATGCAAGGACTACCTTCACGTCACATTGACCCGCAACAACCCTGTTGCACTCAAATCCTAATCAATCCTTTGAACCCCACATTTATCTTGAATTCCAAAAGTCAAACGAACTTGCATTACAACTTCCTCTACCCCATTTCTAAACTAACACAATGATCCGACTATGGATCTCCCAAGCATACCTTTAATTCGCCTCCACCAATGGCCCACAACAAACTGCCTGACAATCTAAATCCAACTCAACAAGATGTGCCCCACTCATAACTCTCGGCATGCATAATGGCACATAATGACCCTTAATACTACTACCCAGACAATTTCAGGGAAACTAAACCGAAGGTAATGTCTTACACATGCAATAACATGATTCAAAAGCACATAAATACAAATTTAAGGCACTAGAAGAATAAAAGATAACATACCCGCGGTAGCATCTGATGAAATTCTAGCCTCTCCTGACTAAGCCTGAAATGCGACCCTCTTCACGCCTAGCGCTTCCGTCCTGCCCTCATGACCGTCATGGATCCTCAAAGTAGCTGGAGCAGGTTCCCTCACTGCTCCACTCATCAACCGTGGACAATCCGCCTTCTTGTGGCCCATCTAATTGCTGTGAAAACACATTGGAACCGATCCTCGAGGGCAATCCCTACGAAAATGATGCATCTGACTGCAACTGAAACATCCCATCCCTATCTTCCGACAACGTCCCTTATGGGTCCTCCTACACTTTGCACAATGACCCAAGCCCTGCTGGCCTCCCAAATATGAATCTTATGTCCTGCGTCTCTTCGCCTAGCCGACTAGGATCTGAATCTGCTCTGTCTTCCACTCCAGAGGTGCTCCAAATCAATCTCCCACTCTTACAATCTATCAATCATATCATTTAGGGTCTTGTACCCTGACAAGCTCACAAACTTACTGATGTCATCACTCAACATATCATGATACCTCGCCTTCATCATATCCTCGTCCACCACATACTGTCGAACCAACAAAGCCCTCTACCGAAATAAGGGAGTCTACGCTCCCAACTGCCTGTCGTGATCTCGGCCTAAAAGGCCCCAATTCATACGCGATCACTCCTTCCCAGTATGCCTAGCGTACACCATGTATTCCCAAAATACTCGGCTTAACCCAAAATCTTTGTATCTTCTACTGGCCATAACTTCCGCATCCCAAATTTGTTTTTGGCGTTCTATATATGCTTGTAAAGGTAATGAGAAGCACTACACTCCTATCAACTCTCCTTTTCCTTAAAACCTTTTGAACTTAAATCCTTAATTTAAGAAAGGACCGAACCATAACTTTTACCATTATATCCTTGAGCTCCAAAACACAAATCGAACTCTTGGATTACATAATATACATTACCCATATCCAAATGGTTCCAAACCTATCTTTCCCAAAGCCCGAAGCCTTATGACAATTGATCTTTAGATCAGGGCCCCGAATTAAGAAACGACTCGAAACAAGGTGTTACACTGTTTCCTGATCTTCGAGGTCAAAGTGCCTCACATCTTGCATCAACAATGAATATTCTATGATTCAGACAGTTTTAGCCATATTCTTCACCAAATTTGTATTCGGTTGTGCCATTTGTGCCATGATTTCCTTCCTTCTAGTTGACCACTCTGTTCGACTGACAAAGAGGCAGGTGTATTTCTTATGTGTTATCATTATCATCATTAAGATCAACGCCAATGTGACCATCAGATGATATTTATTTAGAGATGCAAGCGGGGGCGGATATTCGCGGAGACTGCAATACCCGTCCCCGTACCCGAATTTTGATGTCCAAACCTGTCCCCACCCCCGCCTGCCAAATCCCCGACGGGTTCGGGTGAAAAAATCCCCGTTGGGTACAGAGGAACACGACGGATACCCATTTAGTAAATAAAATCCCAAAAAGTTGCAAGTCTAGTTAAAAAACCAGTTTTTTTATTTTACATTTTAACGGAATAAACAATCACATTTTTCTTTGATTAATTATATCACATTATGTGTAGTTCTTTTACATCAATGTCTAATTTGTTGTTCAAATGACGTGAGTAACAGAAAATTCAAAATCTTAATTGAATTTTCAATGCAATTAAAGGCTTTAAATAAGTCACAACTTTAAATGTTAACAATAATTACAATTATCACTTGAAAACGATAATTGCTTAAGAATTAATGCTTAGTATTTAAACGCTTTTATGGGAAACATCATACGAATGCTTTGAAATTAATGTATGGTATTTAATGAAATTTTGATTTCCAATATATATATATATATATATATATATATATATATATATATATATATATATATATATATATATATATATATATATATATATATATATAATAGCAGTGTACCCGTGCAAAGCGGTGGGGCACGTAGGTTCTTTCGAATGTGGAAAACAATTCATACCAAAGGTCTATATAAATAAACTTATGAATTCAGTAGAAATGACTCGATTATAATCTTGTGATTTGTTCCATGCCCGATCCACCCCTAAGATCACCCAATGTATACCAGTTGTGTGTCATTAAGGTCCGCTAGGCCGTTGAACTTAATGAGTCTGCCCTAAGCCCACAACCAAACAAGGAACAGGACCTAAGGCGGACTTACCATTTCTAAGCCGATCGACTCTTAATTACACATAACTTTGAGGTATACATTGAGTAATCTTAGAGTTACCATAAGCAAATCGTTTGTAATAACAGGTTATGATATATGTGGTAAACTCCTAATGAAATAAAATGCTTGCCAACTTTTATTGATATCTTCCAGTTATACTCTTACCGTTTATATACACACGTATAAATTTCGTACTTTACAGAACTATTCTCAGTGTTTCTGCTAACGTCCCGGAGACGGAGTTATGGTGGTGGGTAGAAGTAGGTTTTGTACGGGCGTTAAGATTTACCCATCACGTTGCTCGTGCGAGAATAGGGGTAGAAGAGATAATTAATAGGCGCCTAATCCTATAATTACTTATAGGGGGTGATCCTTATTAGTCACGTCTATAATCACGTAGTGCATACCAGTTATACATAATCTGAGATTGAATAGACCTTCGAATAAATGACTCTACTCTAAGTCCACAACCAAACAAGGAACATGAAGTAGAGCAATAGTCATAGATTCTGAGTCTATAATATCTTTAATCATGTATAACATTGGCGTATGCACTCAGTCATTATAGACCTACTAATAGGGGTCTTTAGTTTTCACGTAAGTTGGTTATAGTATCACAAAATACTCCTATAGTATTTTAATGTTTGACTTATGTTTTTCAATGTTTGTTTGTAGATAGAGTTAGTAAGTTTTTAGACTTGTTGCAACAACACAACCATTCCCGGGCATATGCTAATCACTTCTGGGTTAGACATAGTTGATCAGGCTATGTCATTCCCAGGCCTGACCATACATCCCCAAGCCTACTCGTGCCATTCAACAATCACAACTTTTGTTTTGTCCTAGTATGATGCTGACCTTAGTATGTATGCATGCATGTATACCTTTAACAAGAAAACTATTTATTTCTAAAAGTATAGTTATTTGAAATTGTTACATCAGAGACCTTAGTCCCAATGCATTTATAGTTTGTATATCTTATGTGGTTCGATATACTTAGTTCACTATAAACAATGCTCTGATACCAATCTGTCACACCCCCAAACCAAGGATGGCGGAAACGTCCGGGGGTGGAGGACTTCATGTAAAGTATCACAACAACGAGTATAATAGTGCTCAAAGTAAATACAACCATCATAAATATAATTGAAAAGGTTACACCATAGTATATGTTTACATGTTTCAAAATCAATTACATTATGATGACAAAATAAACTGTTTGACGATTTAACGTCCCATCCTCAAAGTGCTGATGTTTTCCTGTTCCACTGATTTCCTGAGAATACAAGTAGTTTTGAAAAGTGTCAACAATTAAGTTGGTGAGTTCATAAGAGTTTTGTTGGAGAAAGAAACCGTTTTCCTTGAAAAAGCGACAAAGTATGTTTCCAGAAAATCTAATATTTTCTTTATTAAGTGAAATGAATGCTTCTAAGTTATGCGATAATGAACCCTAGAGGGACTCATAGATTCCTCCTACAATCGCCCAGTGTATATAAGTTATATAAAATTTAAATTAAATAAACCGTTGAATATGATGGGTCTGCCCTAGGTCCACAACCAAACAAGGAACAGGGGATGAGGCGGGCCCACCAATTCTAAGTCGATTGTGACTAGATTCTTATATAACTCTAACATATACACTTAGCAATTTTAGCTGGAGCCTAACAATTCTAGACGTAATATAGTCTTAATAGAGATATGTTTCCAAAGAAAATCCGATATTTTCCTTAAATAGTGAATCGTAAGTTTCTATATTAATGAATAGTGCATCCTAGAATTTCCTGTAGTTTCCTTCTATAATCTCTAAGTGTATATAAGTTATATAAAATTTAAGTTAAATAGACCGTCGAATGTAATGGGTCTGCCCTAGGCCCACAACCAAACAAGGAACAGGAAATAAAGCGGACCCACCAATTCTAAGTCGATCATGACTAAATTCTATATAACTCTAGCATATACACTTAGTAATTATGGCTGAAAACTAACAATGCTAGATAGAATGTAGTCTTAAAAAACAATGACCGAGACTATGCTTATCATAATTCATCAAGTAGTGGTAGTGGACATAAACTATACATATCATAATTCACCAAATAGTGGTAGTGATAGTGAACATGAATTATGCATATTATAGTTTATCAAATAGTGGTAGTGGGAGTGAACATAAACTATACATATCATAATTCACCAAATAGTGGTAGTGATAGTGAACATAAACTATACCTATTATAGTTTATTATAATTACTTGTAGTAGTGGCAACCTTGGTATATGATTCATACCTTCAAGATAAGGTAAATAATATGTATTATCATTCACATGTATTCAATTAGTACTATTCTTGTCATGGCTTACTAAACGTTTGTATGTAACGGATGTAAACTTTGTTTATGACAATTTATTATTTCACCATACTTAATATAGTAAAAATCCATTTGTTTTCTGATGTATGTCTACATACCAAGACAAAATGACATATAATGTAATAATATATAATCACATAATGATACACACCTTGCTCAACAAGTTACAAGGTGTGAATGAAATTGATGGCATTTTTCTAGTGATAACATTTCTATTCCTGTTCTTAGAAAATTTATAGAAAAATCATCAAAGGTCTAAATCAAAATCCGTAAATTCTGAGAGTTTAGAAAATATGTCTAGTTTGTTCTTAAATTTTCTCATGATTTTTAGTGACTTCCAACTTGTGTGAAAAAGTCCATAATCACATACAGGTCCGGATTTGTTCTTGAAATGATAGGCAGTTTTGTAAAAATCACCATAAATCGTAGACAAATCGTATAGAGATGTGCAAATAGTCATTTTAAGGGTATGAACCTGAACTATTTGCACCTAATACAGTTTTGAAAACTAAAATGTTTAAGTTGACCAAAACAGTCCGTGAATGGAGTTAAACTTTTCTGATGAAGGCTGTTAAGTGAGTTTAGTTGTGTTCTTAGTGTTTTAACTTGTATTCCCCCCCTTAAAACTTAAGAAAACATGAAAAGATAGGGGTATGAACTCACCTTGAGTGATTTCAGTAGATGGATGATGGGGAAAAGAAGTGTTCAACTCAAGAACACTTGGGAGATGCTTGAAGATTCGAAGATCTAACAACAAATATGACGATATTTGTGTAAGATATCTATGATTTGTGTAGAAGGAAGTGAAATAATTATATGGAGGATGAATATACTTACCAAAAGTGAGGGAAAAACTTGATGATCAGCCCTTGAATCTCGAATTTGAGAGAGAGAGAAGTGAGAGAAAAGTGTTTGTTCTTTGGAGGAAAAATGAGAGAAATGAGAGAAAGTGTTAGGAGAGAGGATAGATTTCAGCCTTGACCAAGAGTATGGCTGGTCAAATGGTGGGGAAAGTACTCTTGAATGACCAGGTATGGTGGGGAGGGGTGTGGGTTGGTCATGGAGTGGGTGTAGGTGGTTGCTTGTGTCATACACTAAGGCAAAGTCAACACTCCACCACAAGATCTTACTTAATAGATTTTATTCTTAAATAATGTTTTCCCTAAAAATATGCTGAATTTATGAATATATGGGGCCTTATATATCAAAATATAAGTTTGGGTGAAAATCCCTCGTCAAAATAATTAAAAACGGGCTTAAAACGGAGTCGGGATCGAAAACCGGGTGAAAATCGCAAAATCCGAAGTCAGGAGGGTGACTCCGGCCTTAACTGCCTTGGATCCGAAGTGAAGGCCTGGTCACGGATGCGGATTCGAAGAGGAAAGGGGGTTGCGGTCCGAGCAGGAGGGTTGCGGTCCGAAGTCAGGAGGGGCTGCGGTCGGTGGCTGCGGCTTGCTGGCTGCGGCTAGGTGGCTGCGGCTCCTCCAGGAGACTCCGGTTCAGGGAGGGTTTGATCCCTATAGAGGGACTCTGGCCCTAAGAGGCTATTTTCCAATGTATCTTCCCGTTTCGCATGGTTTTTCACCAAGTCAAGTATCGGGATGCCCCAAATGATTACAAAAATATCAAAAGAGGTTTTGAGAGAGATTTGACATACTTGGAGAGATTTCACATACTGGGAGAGATTTGGGAGAGATTTCGCATTCTTGGAGAGATTTCTCATACAGAGAGAGATTTGGGAGAGATTTCACATTCTTGGAGAGATTTCTCATATAGAGAGAGATTTGGGAGAGATTTCACATTCTTGGAGAGATTTCTCATACAGAGAGAGATTTGGGAGAGATTTCACATTCTTGGAGAGATTTGGGAGAGATTTGACATTCTTGGAGAGATTTCTCATACAGAGAGAGTTTTGGGAGAGATTTCACATACTTGGAGAGATTTGGGAGAGATTTGACATTCTTGGAGAGATTTCTCATACAGAGAGAGTTTTGGGAGAGTTAGAGTGAAAGAGATTGGGAGAGACTTCTTTTGTGACCGTTTTGAGTGTTTGGCTTCGTAACGCAAGGTTTGTAAACCTCGTTAAGTCTTGTTATGATTGTTATATGCCCCCGAGGGTTAAGGAATAAGGTTTTATTGAGTAGTTTCATCACCTGCCCTGATTAGGGTTTAGAGTTTCCGAACACGTGAAAATTCCAAGTGATACTTTGTATTAAGATTGCGAGTTGTTCAATAAGAAATATAATGGAAACCCTAATGTACAAGGGTTAGATGAGTTGACCGGTTTGACTTGTTGACTTTAGTTGACTTTGACATGGCTAAAAATTGACGGTTGTCACAACCAGTTACTATGCAGGTACACCAGGGGCAAATATGTAAATTGTCCAACATCAACATTCTGTGTTTGTCAATTCATCATTGCTCTAAATGCTAGATTTGTTTATCCAAACTATCAATCCTCCAAAGTTATAAATGATCATGCTTTAGTTCTATCAATCCAGAAAGACTCAAACGTACAGAATATTAACATGGGCAAAAATGTATTTGTGTCCCCAACATAAACAATTTACCACCTGTGAGCTTCATCGGCCACAAACAAAGTCTTTACCCTATTAACAATTTTTGTGCTCGATAACAAAAGATTATCAAATCCAAAAACATGGAATTCAAGAAAGGTCCTATCAAACACAAACCATGCAGCAGAAGAAATACAGTCGAACTTCTTTTGGCCAGTCTCAAAGACTCAAATACAACTTCTGTTACAGTACATTATGCAGCCAAGTTAACCATTTTCAACCATTCGTAATGACGTTTTTTAAATAACAACAAATACATACATGAAAATTAATGATAAAATAATTGCAGTGAGATTATTTATTAATATTATCATAAATCATATGTAGATATTCCATTTTTACAATTCATAGGTCATCTTGTAAAAACGATTTAATGCCCGGAAGTGTGATCAAATATGTTGTTCGTATCACTCGTGTCTTGCTTCCTTTATTATACGTCATTGTAAGTGCAGATTTCACAGTAGGCTGCACACCCTCAGGTAAATTAGGCATCCCCTACACATATAATAATAATTATAAATTTATAACCCAAGTGAATAAAAAACACAACTTGTTATTTACCTGAAACTTAGACATGAGCATCAGTGACTTAAAATCCTCCCGAGTAATAGAGTATGCATCCATAAACTCCACAACCTTTTCAAAACCTTCACCCTGCCACTTATCCAAAACAACATTCAATTAGAAGAGACACTTGTACCTTTGGCGTAACACTTTTTAAAAAAAAATCACTTATACCTTTGGCAATGTCTTTAATGGATCAATCATGTGCTTAAGTAAAAGAGACAGATAATAGAGACACAGGGTCGACCTACACCAGTTGACCAAAATCTTTATTCATCAAACTGATTACACTTCACAGTCGTAGAGAGAAAAACACCAGATTTTACTTTCTTCTAACATGTTCTTCACCCGTATTTCACCTATTTCTCTATAATCCAGTTACCGGAATCGTTAAAGTAACGGATAGAGTTTTCAGGGAAGACACTTTTCAATATTTTGTCTTCTTTCTTCTTTTGTTGGAACCAAGTAAACTTAAGTTTTCTTTTAATGACACAGGAGCAATTTTGATTTTTTCTTTTTACATTTCCATGCATTGACTGCTTATAGTTGACAACTATAGTACCCATGTAATTCCAGCTATTCCCAGTGATCTAAATGCACTTGTTACATATCCCAACATGTCAACCTATAGCATACGTAAAGTCAAAACCTCTTCATCACATACAGACATTCTTAATTTAAGGGATAAATAAAAGAAATAGCAATGTACTTTTATTTATGTGTTTATTCTAGCATCTTACATTGATTTTGTTACTATAGCATTGTATTTTAATATATTTCAATCTAGTTTTAACACCATTTTAACCCTAAAACTCATAAAGTGACCCATGTTAACGAAAGAATGAGGAAAAAAAATAATGCAATAAAAGAAAAAATGATATTACCTGAGCCTCTCAAAGTATGCAATATATAGTGTCAAACACTCAAACGTACTCAAAATTGTAATTAAAAGTCAAAGTCGGCTCAGGATTGGATAAGGGTTAATAAGAGTCAGCAGAAACAGACCAAGGGATGTTGAATTGGTCCTAACTTGGGTACAACATCTGTCAACATCGATTTTCAAAAGGGATATGCCCCAAATTGAAATAACTTGAGAAGGTAAAGTAATTTCAAAAATGAATACTTTTGATTTAGGTAAAAAGGTAAACTCTTAAAACCTAATAACCATAAACATCAATTTAGAATTTAGATAACACTTACAAGAAAAGTGGGAAATGAGTGGTAATACGAAAAGATAGATTAGGGATTATCGAGTTCCACACCTTCTCTGGATCGAAATCACCATGAGTGTCGAAGGTAGAACGATGAGGAAGATCTTCAACATGATTCCCAAAAGAACATGTTGGACGAAAGAATTGGTAAGTTTCCTGTAGGAAATACGGTCACTTATTCACCTAATGACCTAATGCAAAAAATGGGAAATGAACTTACACTTGGAGGAACCCTGAATTGAGTCGTGGCCGAACTGTCACACCTCATACTCATACGATTTTGTTCGATTGGCGTCATAAATTCAGAACATGTCTAACCCACGTACAAGAAAAGTGTGTTTGATGGTGGTAAAGTGCATACCGGAGATTTAAGAAGAACCTACCATGAAGCATATTGACAGTGGTAGTGACGGCTACGGTTTCTAAAAACCTCAAGCAAATCAAGCCTCGTGGTTTTTTTATTGTGGCGGATATATGTGGCTAAAGGCGGCTTTATAGAGCATTCTCATTTGACCGATTCAATTGGCAAAACATGAGGAATTCCGTTCATCTTTGACATGTTCAATTTGAAGATATGAACGGGAGCTATTTAAAATGTGTTTAATTCACTAACATGTTGAAAAATGATATGTATTGCATTGGATGTTTGTACTATTTGTTTAACGGTTTGGACGTCTTAAATCTATTTTTAGAAAAAGTAAGGTTTGTATAATAAGATAGTAAGATAAGATATATATATATATATATATATATATATATATATATATATATATATATATATATATATATGTATATATATATATATATATATATATATATATATATATATATATATATATATATATATCGAGTCTGGGCGGATAATACTCTATCCGTACCCCCCCCCCCCGCATCGGGTATTAACTTTAGGTACCATATCCGACTCATTACCCGTTAAGACGGGGAATCCCCGCCCCGTTAGGCTCGGGTACCCACGGGTACCCGAATCCGCAGGTCAAATTTGCATCCCTATATTTATTGTGAGCTCGGATATGAAGATGTCCGTCTTTTTTGGCAGATTAGCAATGTATTCATGTGTTGCAAGCTCCTTCTACCTAATGATTCTTTTGACAATTTCTCACACATGAAAGAAGTTAAAATGCTTCAACATGTCATCTTGGAATGTCGCGCGTGTTTTTTCAACAAACTCGCTTCACTTTCGCCGCTAGCCCATTTCTTTTTTAAGTTTGTGTAAATTTCATTCCAGTGTGTCACAAATATGTCAACAAGATTCCATGTTGAGTTACATTGGTCGGACATCCGGTAGTATGGTTCTTGCGCCATACCCTTACAAAATCACTCCATAACAGGTAACCAAATTTGAACACGCGATTGGCCCTTTGTTGTATTGTTATCTTATGATATGTTAACCCTTTCCTTTTCTAATTCTGTCACTTCTTTTTTGACTCCATCTTCTCCAATCGACCTTCCCTTTTATTGTTGATGTTGTTATTCGGGTTCTGAATCAAAAAGATTTCCGGTTGCGGGTGTGAAAGGAGGTTGAGATTGAAATTCGAATAGGGTTTGCATTTGGGTTTTCGATGTTGTTCAGGATGGTGGGATGTTAATTGAAATTATTGTGACATTTGGAATTGTGAATAATAGCTAGGAACACTAACTACCAATTCTTTGTTTTGAGACGGATCCATTTGTGGGGGGTAAGGTGGTGGTGATGTCGGATCAAAACTGAAAAATGCAAATGGGTTGGAAGTATTTTGGTTTGAAGCATTTAAGTTAGAAGAGTTTGGGGTATTGGAAGACATTTTGATTATGTGTGTGTTTTGAAATGAATGGTAAAATGTACATATATATATATATATATATATATATATATATATATATATATATATATATATATATAGGTAAAATTTTAAAATAAAAAAAATACACAAAAAAACAGTAGTAAAGCTGTTTGCCAATGATCACTTTCCTTCCAACATTCACTTTCTTTCATATTACCATCGGTAGAAACCCACCATCGCTAACTCACCATCAGTAAATTGGATGGTGGGGCGCGGTGTTCACCATTGGTAAAGGTCTCCACGTCAGACTACCACCGGTGAAACCACTACCACACCATTCAGTCTTAAAGGTCTTTATATGTGGCTTAATGGTGGAGAAAACTCAAGCCTTTAGTTGTGTTTTCTCCTTTAGCAACGTACTTTGTTTTTCCTTAAAAAGCAATGTACTTTGAGCCATGGTTTGTGATTGAAATTGTCCTTTTGACTTCATGACATGTTTCTACTGATAAGTGGTGAGATTAAAACCCTAGTTGAGATTTGATGAACAAGATGCGAAAAATAAGAACAAACACAAATATGAATATATGTCGAATGATCACTCGATTTATTGAATTGTGAGGAACAAATTACACTTTAAGAATAAGAATCTAACTCTACAAGAAACCTCACAACGTGGCGGCCACATTTTGCCTCACTCTTAACCCTAATAATGAATAATACATGACTATTTATAGGGAAAAGATAAGCCTTGGGCTTTTAACCTACACTTCATCAAGGGAGCCCATTGCCATCATCCATGGAGTACTTTGAAACCCTACAATCTCCCCCTCAAAGTATGGAATGGATGACAATGCATTAACTTAAAAACAAGCATCTAGCAAATAAGAAATGATCTTGCAACGAGGAATATTTGAAGCAATCCACGAATCTTGATTCTTCAACAGTCTTCAAAAAGGGCTCTAGGATATATAAACCAAGCACTGAAGTAATGTCTTTAAACTTCATGTTCGAATGTAATCCCAAAAATCTTCAAGAAAGCCAAACCCGCCATAAAAACCCATTTCAGAACAAAGAAACCAAATCACTTCTTGTCTTTGAAGAGCTCCCCCTCCAAGTCACAATAATCTTCAAATAAGCTAATGATATAAGCCACCAAAAATTATCATGTAACAACCCAAAAATTTTAAGATTCGTAACGCCACTTGATCGAGAAAATACTAGAAGTCGGAGATATAAAAAGTCCTTAGAAGAGCTCGATGAAGAGCTGCTACTGTAAATAATACTTCTCTGCAAAAGCTTTAGAAGTGCTCGATGAAGAACTGCTACTGTAAAAGCTACCTTCATAACTCTACCACAAGCTTTATCAAAAATCTTCAAATTTGAAAAGTCACAAATCCAATTTCGAATGACCATACCAAATTCTCCCCCGTTTTGTAATAAAAAACGTGATTATAAAGCCTTCAAATGGTCATGAGAATGATCTTGAATGGATAAAAAATTACTATGCTCCCCGCGACAAAATGATATAAACGATGAAGTATAAAATCCAAAAAAGTAGTGAAAATTTGTCGTTATCACGAAAAACGACTTTCCGAACCGCCAAGACTTGATGAAATCTTTATTTTTCTGTTCACGACAAAAATATGTGTGTTAAAAAATCCAAAACTGTTCACCGGCACTCAAATTTGCAAACTTTTCGAAAAATGGGCTGAAATTGTCGCTTTTCTGAAATTTTGGAACTGAAAATGTAAATCTGCATCAATTTCCCTTTTAATTGTAACAATTTCTGGAATTGGTCCATAATAGCCAAGCTATGAAAACAACAGGGATCAAAAGTGTCTAATCGTTGAAGTTTCAGGGACCAAAAGTGTAACTTGAGTTATCTTCATCCCCATTTACCCCTGATAAAGAATACGACTGGACTTCAAACGAATGTTCCCAAACAAAAACCATAAATCTGATTCCGATCAACCCATAACTCCGATGAAAGCTTTCGTTCCGAGCGCAAACATGGGAATCGAAGTTCGAGATGCGAATCACCGGCAAAACCGAATCCAATCACAGGTTTGTTTTTTTTTTACAATGAGAGCTTTCGTATGCGAATCCAGTTTCACTTGTTTCGACGTTTTACGGCTTGTTCCCGAGTTTTTTTTTTCAAATTCATTAAAGGAAAGGGAAGGAAAATTTGATAGAAAGAAAGGGAGGTGAAGGAAAATATTCATTATTCCGTGTTCCCGAGTTCGAAGGAAATGAAAGGAAATGAAAGGAAAGGAAAGGAAAATTTTAAGTTTTGTGTTCCCGAGTTAGGAGGAAAAAGAAAATAAAACTTAAAATTTTCCTTCCCCTCACTTTCTTCCCAAATCTGCCCAATTTGGGAGAAAAATTTGGAAGGAAAATATGGCTCCAAAATCATTCCCCTCCCCTCACTTTCCTTCCATTAATGAAACTCGAGAACACGGTTTTCCTTCGACACCCCTCACTTTTCCTCCGTATCCTCCCATTTCTCTCCTTAAGTAGAACCCGGGAACAAGGCGTTAAGCTCGGATTGCAAAACCCGCTTGGCGATTTCGAACAAAACTTTAAAGAGATTCAGAACACAGTGAACTCCAGATTCCGAGTCCATTCGCTCCTATTTTAATTTTCATCTTTGACAGCCAATTACGAACGGGTACACAACCATATTCCGAAAATGGTTCTAATTCCAAACACTTCCACTCCGATCCATGGTCACATTCGATTCAATTATGTCTTCGTTTCCAATTACATTTGCTTGTTGAGTCAATTTGCTCTAATTTTGACTTTTAGCTTTGACCACCAACACCATTTAATGCCAAATAACAAAATCAGTTTTTCTCAATTCAATTTCCAGGCTAAAAAGGTCGATTTCCATATCAAATATCATATTCAATCAAAAATCAGTACAAACTTCATTTGTTCTTCATCATCCAGACTCATGTCGTCATTCACAAAAATTGTGAATCTCAAAAACCACGAAACAACTAATTTCAATAAATTAGAACAAAAAATCTTTTCCAGTTGATACGACTTTGAACACACGTAAGATAGATGAGACTAGATTTGCAAACAAAAACATTTGAATATCCAAAAAGTCAAAATCGACTTTCAGATCCGAGCATCAAACATGAATTAAATCAGAAATTGAAGGAAATCGATAAATCTTAATAAACAATCGAATAACATACAAGAATCAATTGATTGAAACACTAATAAAAACTCAGGTTCGAAGATAATTTTGTCAATGAAGGACGAGAATAAAGTAGACCTGGAATGAAGGAGTTTAAACAGTGGGTCAGAATAAATGAATCAATGAATAGTAATGAGCAAAAACATTGGGCCAAATCAAAAAAAAAATGATTTACGAGGCAATTGACTAATTTAGTATAAAAAAAATTGATCAGATCCAATAGAGAATATGAACAAAATACGATTTGGATTGAAATAATACCCAGAGGAACAGTAGCATAATTCATAAATCTTCATGAACAGTAGATCGAACAAAAATCTTGATTCCATATCGCCAAAACACCAAAAATCTTCAATAACTTGTGCAGAAAATCATCAAACCAAGAACCGATACTTCAAAAATCAATAGATCTTCAAAGACCCGCTCTGATACCACTTGTTGAGATTAAAACCCTAATTGAGATTTGATGAACAAGATGTGGAAAATAAGAACAAACACAATTATGAAGATATGTCGAATGATCACTCGATTTGTTGAATTGTGAGGAACAAATTACACTTTAAGAATAAGAATGTAACTCTACAAGAAACCTCACAACGTGGTGGCTACATTTTGCCTCACTCTTAACCCTAATAATGAATAATACATGACTATTTATAGGGAAAAGACAAGTCTTGGGCCTTTAACCTACACTTCATCAAGGGGGCCCATTGCCATCATCCATTTAGTACTTTGAAGCCCTACAATAAGAACTCAATTTCTATCTTTATAGTCGTTTTTGGTTATGGCTTAATGATTTAAGTTGTCAATTAACCCTTAAAAATCAAAGCCGGGAATTGTAGGAACATTCGCATTCTCTCCCTGTTTTGAAAAATTCTAGAAAAACCATCAGGAGTTGGATTGGGGATCCGTAAACTCTCAAAGTTTAAACATTGAGTCTAGTTTGTCCCTGATTCTTCCCAATACTTCATATTTTCTCTAACCAAAGTGAAAATTGTCCTTTTCATACACTAGTCAGAAATTAGTCGCATAGATATGTAGTTTTGTAAAATTATAAAACATTCTAGAAACATAGTATCGACTTGTGCAAGCATTTTACGAAAGTCTAAAAGTCTAAACTACTGGAAGATGAAGAAAAATTGTAAATTCTACAGGTTTAAGTGGTGCTAAAGTGGCGTTGAACAGGCTGCTGTTTTAGGTCAAAATCTAAGAATTTTGCCTAATAACTAATTTGCATGGTGTGGGTAGTAAATTGCTACTATTTGTTCAGCTAAATTCCAGTAACCATTTATTCGTGATTTACTAGGGGAAGGTTTGATACCTCAGTTCCTACAAGATTTGAAGTATAGAGAGGACACGTTTCTGACAAAGGTGAGTTAATCTTGTGGATTTTAAAGTACTTTGTTATGGAATTCCATATCTTAGATGTATTGGAATAAACCTAGGTTTTTAGGATGCATGTGCCCAATTGTTTGTGATATGGTAATGTTTATCATGCTTCCATATATGTATGAGAAGTTAGGATGCTTATATGTTAGATTCTCGTTCTTTTGATGTAAGAGGTGTGCTAGGCCCATGATAGAAAAAGTTCCTTATTTTAAGTTTTTTGATGTGTGCGTGCCATGATTTCTTGGAAATATTTGTCTATGATACTTTAGGCCAAGGCATGCTAGTGAAGTGATATCCATAATGATGATATGTACATTGAAATTGGAAGTGATGTAAAGTTTTAGAGGAGCTTGTGAAGTAATATGATAGAAAAAGATGATAATAAATATGCATATGATTACTTATGGATGTCATATGTGTAATTCCTAAAAAAGATGAATTAATAATTAATTAATTAATTAATTAAAAGGGGAATACACTAGTGGGGTGAAGGGTAACAACCTAGACATAACTATATACCCTATCTAGATAATATGATGGCCTAGTGGGTTCAAAGATATCTATAGCATAAGAGCTTAAGCCAACTTTGACACCGAATGGTTTTTCTAGACAACTACTCGGGGCATGGTCCATGGTTTCCAGGACTGGAGTGGTGTTGACGATTGATGGAATGTCTTTGCAAACACGACGTAGGATTTACGAGGTGTAACTTAATGGAATTGGCACTGCTCATACCAATCCTTAAGGAAAACACATGTACTAGTATATGCAACGTCAGCGTAGCGAACGCAGCAAAAACTAAGCAATGTTACAGGTGAGAGTCGCACCTCACTTAGTGCATTGGATCGTGTAGGTCACATTAGTAGAGAACGGGATACTTAGCTTAGGGTTACTGATGAATATATAGACCCATAAATAGGAAGTATTATAACAACAATTACAAAGATGATTAGGAAGAGGGTAATTGTTAATGATGAAAATAAAGATTAATATTATTAATTAATATACATAAATATCAAACTAGGCCAGTACCTGACCCTAAGTACAATTCATCAGTTACCCTCCCGGTTAGTTTAACCCTCCACCATCTATATCGGTCTTTTACCTTCTGGTTCCTTCCACCGCTTCCATTTTCCTCTCCTAAACTGAGTCGCCCTTACAGTTTCTCACCGTCTCCACAACGACTGGGTTGGAGCCGATCACTGCATGATCACCACCTCCCTCCTCTTTTTTCCCACTGTCTTCTATGAAGCCTATTCACGAAGGCACACACCTCTCCTTTCCTTATGTCTTACGGTTTTCTATGAGCAAAAGGAGACGAACTATTGACTCGGGTAAAATACACTTTGATAATTTTCTTCAAATCGATTCTTCAAATCGATCCTTGATTCGACTTTCTTCCCCATAGTTGACAGTTCAGAAAAGTACCGGTGTTATTCGCCTTCTTCAATCGATTTTGTGTATTTCTAGCGTTCTTCTTTTTACTTGAAATTTTTTATCTCACTTTTCTGATATTACAGGTCAGTCGAGCTATTCTCCTTCAAATCCGAACATCAACCACCACTTCCCCTACCCCAGCTCCACCTATTCCGTTGATTTGTTTTGCTGATTTGGAAACCGGCCGACATTGATTGCAGATTTCGTTTACCCAAAATCTTCACATCACGGAAACTATATTTTCTTCTATGGGTACCAATTACAAAACGAAACCCTATCTAAGGCCAACAGTAAATCCTCTACCATTTCTATCGACTTTTCGTTTTTTTACAATTTACTATTGTGCTAATTTCTTATTCCTGGATGTTTATTGTATTAAGCTTTAGTATTTAGCAGTTCATTTAGGGTTATATGCTTATTGATGGAGCATCTTACTTTTTTTTCTTTGGTTAATGACCTAGAAACGTAACGAACTTTGGTCTTTGTCCACATTTAGGTAACCATGTTTTTTCGTTCACATTTGACCATTGAACTTGTTTGACCTGTTCAACATAGGGTAATATGACCGGTAATTAGCGGTAACATTACCCTATTATGAATAGGTCATACAAGTTTACTTGTCAAATGTGTACGAAAAAAACATGGTTACCTAAATGTGGACAAAAACCAAAGTTCATTACCTATTTTGGTAATATTGGGTTTTTTATGATAAGTGCAAGTAGTCATAAGATCCATTGATGTGAAATGAAATTGGGTTGTCCGGTCTTGTGTATGAGGAGATGGTTAAGTCTTGGGCCAACCCAGTTTAGGCACAGCTAGTTAGGGGTTAGGTTGTATATTAGCATCGGTTTGTACAAGCCACACACTGTCAAATAAAGAAATAAATACAATTAACAATCAATTAAATGAAAAAGATTTAAAAAAGCACATATGAAGTTAAATTATAAATGAAGAGACATGAACAAAATATAAAATACATATGAATTCCTATAATTGTAATTATATTCATACATGAATATATATACATATGATTAATAAAAAATGAATACAATTCTAATCATAAATTAATACCATAGTATAAATTACATTTGGTTATAAAATTGTTTGATTCCCTTAAATCTTTATATCAATCGAGAAACAACTGTGAAGAAGTTAAGGGAAAACAAAAAATAACTCACCTGCAGAAGCAATGTTTGGAAGCCAATAGAACAGTAAACAAAACACCATAAGCCCATAAAACAAGAAAATGATTAATCATAAAATGGAATACTTCAAAATCATGCAAATTCAAAGAAAATCATAGCTAGGCATTTCATCAAACACATACTATGCACAATAATCATTTTCATATCACCTGATATTATTTCAAAGCATGGTCAGAACCTGGTTCTTAGTTAAAAAACCAATTGGGTTTTTGTAGAGAGTGTGATATAAAAAGAAGAAGAAAACAGGGGTGAGAGGCGGTGGAATAGGAGGCTCCTGTATCGATTGGAGATCAGAATAGGAGGCTACCGCTGGTCACTCTTTCCATTGGTTCACGTCAACTCATCTTCGTGACTTCGTCGACAGCCAAGATCTCGCCCACCAACTACTCATCTAGAGAGACTCAGGCGTCTACGACTGCCCTAGCACCTTGGCGACTCTCAATATCACCTCAGCCTCGTACGACCCTAGTACGACCCTACTTGGAGGGTCCTTCGTTGCAATCTTGCCACTGAGCTCCTACAACCCTCCCACGTGAAGTCCTATTCCTTGGCTCGCAAATGGGCCCTTCAAACCATGATTGGTCGCTTGCAGCACATTTAAGAAAAAACGAGCACAATCCTTTCTGATTAAAATCGATTTGCAAGTTTGGAATCTCAAGATGAAGGTTGTGATGATGGTTTTGGAAGTGTATGGTGGTGACGGCTCAATTAGGGTTTAAAGGTTTGATATTTGTATTTAGAGAGTGAGATGAAGAAGGATATGTGAGTGAGAGATAGAGAGAGAGAGAGGGGATAGAGAGATTCCAGCAACTTGACGAAAATAGGTTAACATGTAATGACCATATTACCCTTTAGACTATTAAAAATTTACAATCTCATCCCATAACTTTTAGAAATTTACATTTTCATCTCATGACTTTTATAAATTATATTAGCCTTAGATCTTAATATTTGAAGAGCTCGGATTTGTTTTCGCGTTCTCAACCTTTTTGGTGTTCTCATTTGATCCTACTCATATATATATATATATATATATATATATATATATATATATATATATATATATATATATATATATATATATATATATATATATATATATATATATATATATATATATATATATATATATATATATATATCAAAGCCTTTTTTTTCTCGTGCCTCCAAAATCAAATTTATAGGCTTCTTTTCATGCCACGTAATGTACCTTAAAACGACGCAGTGGCCATTAAAGTCCATTCACACCGACTCTTTCTCCAAAGTGTCGTATCTATTTCTCTATCTCCTCCATCTGCTTCACCCTCGACGATCTTGGAACGATGCCACGTACATCAAACTGGATCCACATCCCTTCCTCTTCAACTTTCCCGTATCGGCTTTACGATGAGGATATCCCAGATTCACACTTCATACACTCTTCCGGATGTACCACCCACACTTCACCCTTCATCCACCGACTCTCACTCCCTTCTAACGACATGCAGTTTTCTCTCTTCAAGAACTCTGACCACATCATCTACAAAATAATTCTGATGTGGGAATGAATTTCACTTTTGATCTTTCTTTCGCAGCCATGCAGTGAGCACAAAGCAAACTATTCTTTCGCCTTTTACTAAAAAAAATACAACAACTTCCACATCAAATAAGTGTCAATAGTTGATCCCTTATACACGATTGGAAGACAACTTCTATGGTACTATTTTTGTTTTAAGTTATAAAGGAATTCATTACGCTGCCACATGAAGTACATAACCAAAAGTTGGTGATGTATGGTTTAATTATATGATACTAATTAGAATAATGTATTCCAACTGTTTGTGAAAATGCCAATATTAGTATTTTGTTGTAACACATCCTAACATCTCAAGTATGTGTTCCAAATTGGGGATTTTATATCTGAAAAGTAATGTGTTAATTACATTTTTAACTGAAATTAATAATTTCGACTGATCTGTTCCTCCATTTCATTTGATTTTTTTCATTAATTTACGTTTGATTGAGTTTTGCATGATCTGGATATTGAAATTGCTACCATCATTTACAGAAATCATTACAACGAATATTTCCATGGAGCAAATGATAAAAATAAGTTTCCATCAAGCAACATGTTTGGAAATATAAACTAACAACAAAAATCTTATTTTTGGTTTATAGGGGATTAACGCCTTTGAAACTTTTTGGATATATATATATATATATATATATATATATATATATATATATATATATATATATATATATATATTTGACTCAAAAGTCAAGCAACAAAAAGTATTACTAATTAAGCTTAATGCATAATTACAACCATTTAAGGCACCTTACCTCTGAAGTTGTGATTTGTATGAAGTTTTAAACTAATTGAATCGTACAATGGATCCATACCTTTATCCAAAAGCTAGAAGGGTCCGTATGTGAAATTATTTCACATATCACGGGTTTTCAAAAGTTGAGTTGTTTGGATGTTCAGAAATCTTCAAGAAGTCCCCACCACTTGTTAAAAGTATCTTTATAATTATCAAGATTGTCGGCTACATGTAACAAATTAAATAATGGCCCTTGTTTAAACGTCATCGCTTACGTTTTTATTCTTGTCCAATAGTTTGTAAGCCCATCTATATAAGGGCATAAGTTCTAAGTTTGGGATCATCGAATCCATTCACCTACAATCACCACCACCACCATTGTAGCAAAGCTTTCGTAGTATTTTGAATAAAAAAGTGTGTTTTTACATTGCCAGGAATTTTTTATCTTGTACTAAAGCTCAAAAACTAAAACTTTAAAGTACACAAACAGACCTTTTTATTAAAAATACTGCGGAAGCTTTTGTTACAATGGTGGTGGTGGTGATTGTAGGTGAATGGATTCGATGATCCCAAACTTAGAACTTATGCCCTTATATAGATGGGCTTACAAACTATTGGACAAGAATAAAAATGTAAGCGATGACGTTTAAACAAGGGCCATTATTTAATTTGTTACATGTATCCGACAATCTTGATAATTATAAAGATACTTTTAACAAGTGGTGGGGACTTCTTGAAAATTTCTGAACATCCAAACAACTCAACTTTTGAAAACCCGTGATATGTGAAATAATTTCACATACGGGCCCTTCTAGCTTTTGGATAAAGGTATGGATCCATGGGACGATTCAATTTTATCGTTTTTAGACAATAATCATCCCACCCGGGGTCCACAATAAAAATTGAATCGTCATCACTGTTGTCACTATCTTCTAGAAATCCTTTGCTGTTGTAGTGGCATTTGTTTTCTTTTGGTTATTGTCTTGGACTTCCATGGGCTTAGATATTATTGCGGCCCAATCATTGTGCGAGGGCTTCCGGTTCGATGAGGATTCTTCGGGCTTCTTTGTTTTGGATTCGAACATCTTCCTTTTGGTCAGACCAATGGTTGTCTCTTGTTGATTTTCCAAAGCAGACTTGAGCTTTGCACTGTATGATTGCTTGTAAATTTCGCATTGCTTTGATTGCTTCTTTTGCTGCTGATAATTCGATATCTTGGGCGGCTGATCTCCATGCATCAGATTTATCCATTCTGATTGGGGTTTGATTGGCTCTACGCTGGTATTATATGTACATTGCTCCTAGTTCTTCCAGTGTGAAGATTGTTTTAGTAAAGATTGTTGGGAGTGGTTGAAAGTCTTCATGATTTCTTTGCAAGTAATCTACATATTCTTCTGAGAGGCAGAAGGGGATTGTAGAACTTCCTCCAATGAGTAAAGGGCTGTTGCTGCTAACCGTTTCATTTCTCCTGTGCATTCTGCAAAACAAATGTTAACAAGTCTTGAGAGAGAATCAGTTAGTGTATTATGTTTCCCTTCTATATGCTCTATGTTAATCTTGACGCCTGTTCCTGTGACTGCATCTGCAAACTTTATCCACCTGACTCTTGAGGATTTGTTGATATTAGCTTTGTTGTAAAAGCTAATAATGGTTTGGCAATCTGTCCTTAAAGTGATTTCTTGTTTATCAAGGTAGTAGATTTTTAGTTTCTCCACAGTGTTGATGCAGGCATTGATTTCAGCATCAATTGTGGATTGGGTTGTTGAGAACTTGCCACTTGCATATGCACAAATCTTTTCTGAGCTTCTTGGTCCTTCATTTTTGTTCTTCCATTTGACTATACCTCCCCATCCTTCCATACATCCGTCTGTTTCTAGGATGATATAAGCATCTTTAGGTGGTATCTCAAGGTCTGGGAGATTCTGAACTTGCATCTTGATCCTTTTGATTAACTCATAATCAGAGGGCTTCAATCTTTTGTCTCTATGAGCATTTTTCTTTTCGTATAGTGGCCTTAATAGTATCCCAAGTTTTTGGATATGATTACGAGCATAGTTAAGGATTCCTAAGAATGACCTCAACCCCTTCTTTGTCTTCAATTCTTCTTCGTTGAAGTTCACAATCTTCTTTATGATGTGCGGTTGCAACCTTATTGTTCCTTCTCCTACGACTACTCCCAGAAAATCTATTGTTGGGACTGCTATCTTCATCTTTGTTGGAGATAGGACTAGGCCATTATCCTCACATATTTGCAACAACTTTTCCAAGTGCTTTGCATGTTCTTTTTCGTTTTTTGAGAAAACCAGTATATCATCAATATATACTGCGATAAATGATTCTGTACCTCTGAAGCATTTATCCATTTTTCTTTGGAACACTGCTGGGGCATTCTTCAAACAGAATGGCATAACTAGCCATTCATAAAGTCCTCCAGGTACTAAGAATGATGTCCATGGTATTGATTCTTCATCCATGGCGACTTGATGGAACCCTGATTTGAGATCAAATTTTGAGAATATTTTTGCACCTCCTATTCTCTTGATGATCGTATTTATGCCTGGTAAGGAGTATTGGTCTTTGTATGTGTTGTCATTCAAGGATTTATAATTAAAAACCATTATTTCTTTCCCTTTGACCTCCTTTCCAGTTACAGGATCAATTGTTGTTCCTGAGTTTACGATCATTTCCATCGTTCTGTGTCTGCTTTTGCTTGGTCGAATAGCACCAATCTTGAGTAAACTATCAACATGTATTCTGAACGAATCTTCCATTGCTGGTGTCACATGTTTTAGTGGTCGATCTTCAATTGTAATGTCTGGATTTATAATATCCAGTTTACAAAGCTCACCATTCTTCTTCCAATGCTTTAAAGGTTCTTCTCCGATGTATCCTTGGAGCTTTAACCTATCAATGACAGGTTTAAACCGTTCTAGGAATGCACTGTTACCTTCTTGGTTGAAATAAATAGATTCATTTATTTCAAAGAAATCTTCTTCACTAATTTCAAGCTCAGTGATGGCAACTTCAGCAACCTCAGATTGCTCTGAAGTTTTGATCTTGGTAACCTTCTTATAAATAGTTATCTCATCACCTTCTATACGAATTCCTCCTTTCATGGACCTTAGGAAGTTGGTACCTATCAGCATTTCAATGACATTGCTGTCATGCATATCAAATGCATATATAAGGGGAATTTTGAACTTGTTTCCCTCGATGAGAAAATAGCCTTGCTTTATTTTGTGAGTTGCCTGCTGTCTTGAATTTAAACCATTAAAGAAAACACTGTGGTTTAAAGGTTCAAGTGCTTCTTCTGGAATAACCTTCTTGTTTATGCAGCATGCTGATGCTCCTGTGTCTATTATTGCGCCGATCCCGAATGCTGGGAAATTAGGGATATCAAACTCAACTTTTACGTTGTAAAGTGAGTTAGTTATCTTCCTAACTTTTGGGTTTGATGTAGCATTTTCAGTGTAATGAATCTCTGCTTCCATGAAGGGCCTTGCTACATGAAGTTCGCTTAACGGTGGGAATTCTTCTTTAGGGAATTGAGGTTTTTTCCTTTCTTCCTTCCTTTCTTATAGTTGCTCCTTCAGCCTTCTTATTTCTTCGTTCTTTTGTTCTTCAAGCCTTACTTGTTCAGCTTTAAGCTGATCTATTATCTTCAGAGTATATGTGAGATCTTTTATTAGCAAGCCTTTTTCAAGCTGCCATGCTTCCTCTCTCTTTTGTATTTCTGCTTTGGTCTCATAAAAATCTTTGGCTTGATCTTTAATCATCTGCTGCATTTGCTCCGTCTTTTCTTTCAAAAGTTCTTTGAGAAGTTTTATTTCCCTATTGGTAAAGTCACTTTCTTCTTCCGGCTTAATCTGCTGTTTTTTCTTAACGTTAACTATTTTGCCAAGATAATTTTTGGCGCAAAGAGCACATGTTGTGAGTTGGCACTTGGGACAGTTAAGTCTTGACACGTCTGTGGTTAGTATTCCACAGTAATAACAGATCGTGTAATTTGTGACTGTGTTTTCCTTCCAATCATGCTCACAGTTTTTACTTTGAGCTGGCAATTCTTTGCTTGGTTTCCACGATCCTACGGATTGAACCATATCTGCTATTTTTGTTGGTAGTCCTGGATGGAACATGAAAGCATAATGATTATGTTGGATATTCTTTCTTTCATCTTCGCTGCTACTTTCATTATCTTCATGTGTTATTGTAAAAGCTGCTTCTTCAAATGGAGTATCTTGGACCATAACACTGATGCTTTGATGGGTATCGCCTTCTCCTTCTGATATACTATAGACACTGGTGTCATCAAAGTCTGCTGAGACAATGTCCCAGTTGTCATCAAGATCCAGTTCTTGATAGACAGCTGATCTTGCAATGTTTCCTTGCTTGCTTCTGCAATCTTTTGCGAAATGCCCTTCCTTTCCACAAATAAAGCATTTGCATTTCTTGACTCGTCCTCTGTCATCTTTGTACTTTTTTTAATGGCTTTACATGAGAACCATGTGGATTTCCTTTGTAAGTCTTTGACTTCCTCATTCCATACTTTTTCCTGTTGTTTTTGTAATAACCAGGAATTTGTATGGCAGAACAAAGAGATAAATCTCTAAGCTCTTTGGCAAGCGCCGCATCTTTGCACATTTCTAAGATGAAAGTATGAGTGAATTTGATTGCAGACAGAACTCCTGAACTTAGACCAGGGTACATGGCTTTAAATGATTCTTCAACTTTCTTGGATAGAGAATGTGGAAGTTTAGCAAAAAGTTTTTCTGTTGTTGAGGGGAAGTACAGCCTTCCAGACTTTATTGCTAATTGCCTGAAATCCTCCAAGAATGTCCACAAGTTCTTGGTTTCTTCACAAGTTATTCTGTCTAGATCTCTGTAGGCTCTGTCTTGTTCATCAGTTGAGCCTCGGTATGGATCTTCTAACAATATTAACTGCCTAACTTGTGATGTTATATTTTGTGGTTCATCAGCGATTGCTTCAAGGGCAGCATATACATCTGGGTATGTCGTTCGCCATTGTTGCCACATTAACTTTTCGCTTTCTCCAAGAAGATTTTCAACAAAGGCTAATTTTGCTTTGTTGTCAGTCCATGTTTGGCTATTGAGCCTATTGATTGTTATAGACTCCCATCGTGCTATTACATCTGACCATAAGCCTGGATCTGCTGGTAGAACAAGCATTACACCTGATTCCGTCCATGCTGGTGGCAGAGTCCACTATGAATTATGATATTCACTATATCCTCCATTAAAAATATTACCTTTTCCTTGAGGGTAACCAAACTGGTAGTCTGGTTATAAATTGGCTGTGGATGTTGCCGTGCTGGTGGGTAGACAGTTGGTCCTAATATTGCATCATCTGGAGGTTGATAGCTTGTACCAGATTCTGCGTCATTTGCTGTTGGAAAAGCATGTTCTTCGTGTTTTTTGACCATTTGTGCTGCCATTTGTTTAAAGTTGCGAAACTTTGGGTATGGCAGATTGTCATCATCTTCTTTGGAAAGATGAAGAATTGTATGGTCCTCACCATGCTTCGCTGCGAATGGGTTTTCCCATTCAGACTCTGATCTTTGTGTGGCGAGTTGGTCATCCCACTGTGGCAAATATTCATCAAGAAAATCTTGTTGGTTTTTTGAAAATTCTTCTAGTAGGACAAGGATCTTTCCACCACTTCTTTCATCATCATCCCAATCACTTGTTTTGTCCATAATTGTTACTTTTCCTGGGTAATTTCATCATCTAGGAATCCATCTCCCCAGCCAGTTGCTGCAATTTCTTCTATTGAAGTTGTGCTTACTGAGGTATCGTACTTGACATAATAGTCCCATTTTCCAGATGGTTCACCAAGAGTTGACCATTTATGTTTTGATCGTCTTGGTTTATTGGAACGTCTTGCTGTGTTCAGTGGCTCATTCTCCAAGATCCTTGCTTCATCCAGACATTCTTCACAGAAACATATATCACAGGGGATATGTTTTGTCTGAGGTGTTTGAAAACATACTCCTATAAAATGCTCTTCATCTTCGTCCAAATGATCGTTACCTAGGACTTCTCGATCATTCTGGTCAACAGAGTATCTTGCTGTTTAGGGGGTTCGGCGATATCTTTCAAATTAAAGACTTAATGATCTGTTAAGCCTTTCATGTACCGCTACTCTTGATGGTACACTTACTGATGTTTGCTCAGTTGGCTTTAGATTCCAGCTCATTCCTTCAAGCTCTTCTATACTCCTTTCACCAGAAATTGTCGTGATTCCATTTGTTGTGAGAGGGTCCACAACATTTTCTACACTATATTGGAATCCCATATAGCTAGTGTTTGATAGCCTACCCGTCATGGCTATTGTAATCAAAAGATTACTTTCGCCTCCTTGCCAAGTTTCATACCCATGAGTTTGTATGACAACTTCTACATGATTATGGAAGTCCTCAATACTTAGAACCATATCAGGGAACATATAGACTAACTGCGTTCCTGCAGAGAGGTCGACTTCCATAGTTCCAATGATTTGTCGACTATCTTCCCATCTAGTGTCCTGAAGGACAACTAGAGCATTTGTTCCCGCACTTCTCCGGTGGAGTGCATGTAGCCTGATCATGAATATTCCTAGGTGAATATGTTGGAGCCCTGAAGTTCTCAAGTTCTGGTAGCTTTCTTGGTTACACAGCCGAAGATTAACTTGATTTTCTCCAACACATAGGATTCTTTGCTCAGAGTAGTGTTCATAGACTCTGTGTCTTGTAGTACTTCTATTGTTTGAATAAAGTACCTCTGCTGGAACAAGATTTACCCTTCTCTCTCTTGATATTTCAAGTTGTCTTTCTGGATCTACAACAGACTCCAAGGTGCGATTATAGCTGTTTCTTCCAAATACTCTTCTTGTTGCCCTAGCTGCTTGATATCTGTTTCGGGTCATTTGTCGATAACCACGAATTTGATCTTCTTGAGTTGGGAGTTCTGTTTGAGTTTATGTGGAACTCCTGTTGAGGATGCTAGGCCTTCTGAAAGTCATTTCTTTGATTCTTTCCCAAACTGTTCTTTAAAGATTTTGTTAGGATCTTCAAAGACGTAGATTTGCTCGTTACTTTTCTTTACTGGAAGTTTCCCACTAATAGAGAAATTATCAAGTCTTCTGGTTAAGCTTGATATTGAGTCTTCAAGATCTGTTGGCTGAGTATTTTGTTTGATAACAGTTTGAACTTCTTGTTTGAGCTTGTCAAACTTTTCTTCAATCTCAATCAGTTTCTGACTTTGCTTAGTTGCTAAGTAAAGCAAGGTGTTGTTTTGTTTTATAACAACCTTTACTTGGCTAACTAGAGCTTCTTTGTAGTTGGTTGTTTTTGCAAAACCAACTGCTGGTGATTCAAAGTCTTCAGTGGCTTGTATGGCTTCCTGATACTCAGTAGTTGCCTTTTGATTGGCAATACTCATCCGGTGATGAGCCTCTTGACTTCGTGAAGAAGATTTTCAACCTTCTGGGTTTTATGATTGAGTTCTTCTGTTAGTCTGAGGGCTTCTTTCTCAACTAATTTTGGTTGCTCAGCTATTTCTTGAACAAGGCTCCGGACTTCTCTTTTTGTGAGTGGTTTAGATCGATGGATCTCAGTTGAGATTTGTTGAAAGCTTTTTCTGGTTTCACTCTGAGTTTTTCTTAATAACTCCTCACAGGATTCAAGCTTCTCTTGACAACTTTGGACTTTTGACTTAAGATCTTTTTGTTTTTCAGAAATACTTTTAAAATTCTTAAGTGCTACTTTAGAAAAGAGATTTAAACGATTATAAATACAAGCTAAATTATTGGCTAAATCGGTAGTTGTAGGTTTAGAACTATTTTCTTTAAAAATGATATACTCAGGATCCACAGTTCGTGAATTATCGTACCAATTTTGTATCTCTTGCTCAAAGCGATCGGACATAACATAAAAACTTCAAAGGTTTATATTTACAAACTTGTTTTAAGACTCACCAAACGGTTAACTTAAAACACTTATCGACTCTTTCGGTACCTTTTAATAGAAGCAATTGCGCTGTCTTTTATCTAAAAACAAGGATTTTTATGAAGTTTTTAACAGAAATGTTACCGTAGAAATACAAGAAATTGATAAAATAATACCTTTACTGTTTTTCCTGAATATACCTTAGGAGTTTAGCCTTCCATAGAGCTAAGAACGTTTTGATTCAAAGCTCTGATACCAAGATAAAAATTACGTTGCCAGGAATTTTTTATCTTGTACTAAAGCTCAAAAACTAAAACTTTAAAATACACAAACACACCTTTTTATTAAAAATACTGCGGAAGCTTTTGTTACAATGGTGGTGGTGGTGATTGTAGGTGAATGGATTCGATGATCCCAAACTTAGAACTTATGCCCTTATATAGATGAGCTTACAAACTATTGGACAAGAATAAAAACGTAAGCGATGACGTTTAAACAAGGGCCATTATTTAATTTGTTACATGTAGCCGACAATCTTGATAATTATAAAGATATTTTTAACAAGTGGTGGGGACTTCTTGAAGATTTCTGAACATCCAAACAACTCAACTTTTGAAAACCCGTGATATGTGAAATAATTTCACATACGGGCTCTTCTAGCTTTTGGATAAAGGTATGGATCCATGGGACGATTCAATTTTATCGTTTTTAGACAATAATCATCCCACTAAGTGACAACTATGTACAAGATAAAAAACTAATCCACAAAATCACCACCATTTATGATTTTTTTTTACTAAACTGTCATAATCCCTCGAAAAAGATGCATTCATACGTAAGATTTTGTCAACAAAAAACCAGAATTGGTTTTGCAATTATAACAGTTGTCGTAGATAATTTTCCATAGTTATATAATTATTACAGTTGCCGTAGATAATTTTCCGTACTTATATAATTGTACAATTGAAAAAACAAAATTCAATTATTTATTTTGATTAACATGATTTAGTAATGGTAAGATTTTGAATCCAACCATTGAAAGTTCAAAAATAAAATAGATTATTTACACCTATAGAGAAGTTAGTAATATGAATGGGTATTAGTTATCATAAGCATATAGCAATATGTTATTTATATTACATGGCATGTTTTGAACTCTTACGTAACATGTACTTTCATTTATTTGTTTAACTGCATCAAAATCCAAAATTATATGAAAAATTAAAAACCAAACTTCAATTGAAAGAATAAACACAATTGTGTAATGCAATAAATATCTGTCTATAGTAATGGCACTCATTAACAATTAGTATTTATTGCTATTAATTTTGTCAATTAATCCTGAATCAACTTATTTTTATTAAACCAGATCTTCAACTTGCTTACAAGTAATGACGGCCAAAAAGCTTCACATTGACAGGTACACCAATAATCATAACATGTTTTTTGTCGGCTTCAACTTTCTAGAACAATGTTTTAATCTTACAACATAAGTAACGTTACAAGTTATACTCAATGTGTATAAGCCTTGAAGGAGAAGATTTAAAGAGGATAATAATGTGCTTGTTGATTATAGGAATATAAGGAGTACTTCCTTTTTCATTTTTTGATTCATGCGTTTTACATTGAAAATTCATCAATTTATAGCATTTTACTTTCACTTCTTTTAGATATTAGCAAAATATACATTAGATAACGGTAACAAAATACATTATTACCCTCCGTAGGTCGTGCTTAGCACGGGCCTCAAACTTTTCTAGTATATATATATTCCATGTTAGATATATTGGAAGTGCACATCTTGCACCAATTCAAACTTGAGAACTTGATTTGGTGGCTTACAAATGAAATTTCAGAAAACTGATTATTCATATGAACTAAATTTGGTATTCTATCATTTCTAGAATATTTAGTTTTCTGAAAAAGAACACAATTTGTAAGAAAATGATACTAATCAAAATTTGGTGGCTTACATGAATGTTTTTTTTTTTTTTTTTTGTAATAGGAACTGCATGGATTCTATACAGGAAATTTGTAAGAAAAGGATACTAATCAAGATTACTACCTCTTCCTATAAGATAACTTTGCTTTCCAATTTTCATATTTCATTATTATTTTTTTTTCTTTAAATGCTGAAAGTACAATGACTATGTTGACCAGAGTGATGCTGAGTTTATTTGTGGTGGTCCACCATGTCAAGGAATAAGTGGGCATTATCGGTTTAGAAACTACATGGGTCCTCTAAAAGATCTAATGAATCATCAGCTTGTGGTTTATATGGATATAATTGATTTTTTAAAGCGAAAATTTGCTTTAATGGAGAATGTTTGTCATCTTGTGAAATTTGTTAATGGGATTTTGGGAGCAACATCTGCTGCACGAAAAAGGAAGATATGGACAACATTTGGTGCACGAAAAAGAAGGATATGGACAAATTGAAGTTGTTTGCACCCTAGAAATTTACAAGAAAGAGGTAAACATGAATATGAGCATTTATTTTATTTTTATTGGAACTTTATTAAATATGTTTGATTGAAAAGGGCAGCATACTTTCATGAATCTATTTAATATCATATCCTACTTTTGTTAAATTTTTGTGTGTGTCCATGTAAATAGCTCTTGTATTGCATTTTGCATTGGACCTTATAAAATAGAAACACATGCCGAATATGATGTGCTTTTACTTTTCTGCCATTTGAATCCTATAATTTTTTAGAGCTTATTTACTTGCTATTTCTCTTATTGCAAGTGTCAAGCTCCACATATGATTCCTAAAGTAATTTGAAGAGTGTGTAGGACTTGATCTACAAGAGAGGATATAATGAGCTTCACAAGGAAAGATTCCCATTAACAGACAACTCCATTGTTGAGCAGCTTTTGGTTTCTGCAATTTATTTTGATTTCTTAACCAAAAAACAAAGTACATTGCCATTTGGTTCATTTTCCATATTTAGGTGGTAAATGCACTAAATAGCAATGTACTTTGAATTTACACCTTTTTGTTTTATGCAATCTGCTTTCATTTTTTTTCCAAAAAACAAAGTACATTGCTATTTTTTTGTATATTTTCAGATTTAGGTGGTAATTGCACTAAATACTAAAAAATATCCGTCCAACTGACTATACACATAACAAACGTCAGGAAATTGTTGTTAGACAAGTATGGGCCCTTTCATTCTGATCAATCTGTTATTATATGTACTTAAAATATAGTTTCCCATATATATTTTCAGGCTGGCTTCACAAGAATTGGTGTTGGGAATATCATTGAACCTTCTCTTGGATGCTTTAACCCTTTTGACTAATGGTATTGAGCAAATCACAGTATTATTGATAATTAGGTAAGTGAATAGGAGATTGTTTTTTTTTTTGGGACAAATGGAGAAGATCGAAATGTTGAAAATGTTGTCCCTAACTTATACCATAAAAACTTCAAATTGCTACTTTTAACAAAGGAACAGATGGATGCAAATATTGCACGGGATGAGAAGAGGCTAAGAGAGGCTTTAAATTTTGCAAATACTTGTGGCGCAATTACAGTGACAGAGATTACCCTTTGGAGAAACTATTATGGATATCTTCGCTCAAGACTGTTGCGGAAGTTTGTTTGCATTATGTAGCAACATACATTATTACTGTGACTACCAATTGTGGCAATCACACAAAAGCGAGACCTTCCAACCCCCACAACCCGGGGGAAACATGTAACAACAACAAAATTTAGGTCAAAATTTAAATTTTTATAAAACCGCAATTGAGTATACTAAGTGGTAGATATCGTAACTAGGTTTCCGAAAATATAAAGAATACTAAAATCCGAGTTATAACGAAGAAGTTATGACCAATCGAAGATCCGCGACAATGCCGGTAAAACACTGTTTAACGTAAAATACGAAATCCCGATAAAATACTTTTTAGCCTTAGGTATCTAAATTAAAGTCGTAGATATCCCAAAACCGTGAACATACGTAAAAAGAACGCCCAAATCTGACTTCGTATGAGGAAGTTATGATTTTTTCGAAATTTCTGACCTAGCAGTAGACAGCTAAAAACTCGAAATAGAGATCGAGCGGTCTTTAGCCGACACAACCTAAATGAGAATCTAAGGTCTCGACAATATTATCACAACGGCAAAAAGTCTGACGATAAGGGACATCAGACGAAGGAGTTACGGAATTTAAACGGACTTTTCCAGGTCCGGCCTGTTAAAAATAATATAATTAAAAATAAATTCAAAATTAGCCGACAAAGTCTAAACGAGAGTTGTAGAGTATATTCTCACCTACGCGTGTATATAAAGAACGTCGAAAACGGAGCTCGTACGCAAAAGTTACGGATTTTACAAGTTCGAGGCCCGAAATCCGAGGCTGTCAGCTCTGCCACGACGTGGCACAGTTTGCCGCGACCCGGCAAGTGACTGAGAGCGTCCGATAATTGGAAGAGGATAAGGTCAGCCCACCACGACGTGGCACACCCTCTGCCACGACGTGGCACCCAAAAATCCACCCTATAAATAGCAGCTTAAGGGTGCCGGGTTTGGTGCTCATCTCTTTCCATCTAAGTGATGTTACTCTGCGAAATTACCTCGATAAACCATCCTGAAGCCCCAGTTTTCACACTCAAGTCCCGAAAGAAGTTCTACACTCCCGAGAGTCCCGAGAATCCCGAGATTTTCCCGCGCTTTCATCTTTTTCTGTCGAAGTTCTGCTCGATTCTTCTCTCGACTACTTCAAAACAACCACTTCAATCAAGTGAGTTCATACCCCTACAACCACACTTTAAATGCTTTTGAAACACTTTTAAGGGGGGGAATACAAGTAAACACACGGTTAAAATCGTGTGAAACACCAATCTTTTACTATACTTTTCGTATTGTTATTTTAACTATCATATGAAGTTGTTATCATGCAAAACACCTCACAACACAACTTTACCCTCTTGGGATACAATATGTTTTATAAATAGAAATATGTTTTATTTATACGTTTGCATACTACATCATATCAAGGGTAACCATTTCAACTATAACATGATGCTTTTACAAGAAAACTCAACTCATCATTACGCCTTTGTAACACGGTAGAAAAGGAAATCATTTCATACAAACGATTTTTCATCATATTACTCATGAACTTGTTGTTAGCTATCATGTGATGTCATATGGCTTTGTTTGTACCAAACGAAAGTCCCCGCCTATAACCAGAGTCTCCTGGAGGGAGAGCGTGACAACTGTGTATAGATCTATACGGGGCTGACGACTCCGCACCCTGACTGTTAGCTACAGTTCCCGGGGTGACAAATGTCAACATAGATACTGCGTCTAGTATGGTTATGAGGAACTCACAACAAGCGGAAACAATGACTCATGCACGTAGTAATACATAACTCAATCATGCTTGGGGGGTAATAACTATATTCTAGGGTATTATCGGCATGTTCATAACTCAATCATGCTTGGGGGGTAAGAACTATATTCTAGGGTATTATCGGCATGTTCATAACTCAATCATGCTTGGGGGTAATAACTATATTCTAGGGTATTGTCGGCATGTTCAAAACCCAATCATGCTTGGGGGGTAATAACTATATTCTAGGGTATTATCGGCATGTTCAAAACTCAGGAGAAACACTTCCACAACTAGTTTTACTTAACAATAAAACTACACATCTTCATTTCTAAGCATGGAATATTTGCTTACAAGTTACAGTCTTGGTCATTTAAGCCTGCACTTCACTTTTAGGAAAATATCGGTTTTTCCTGGTCCAAATACATTCATTTTGTACAATAACGATTTACAACATCATTCTTTTGAGCATGTCATATTTACTTACTGTTACGGTCTTGGTCATTAGAGACTACCTTTTACCTTAGGAAAATAAGGGATTTTCCTGTACCTAAAACAATCAACTAATAGGAAAATAAGGGATTTTCCTGGTGCAACTATTTACAATTCACACCACGAACATTCATATGCATTTCATACTTTTATAAGAAAATAAGGGATTTTCTGGAAAACATACACGATCTTTGGAATGGCATACATTTTTCTCAAAACCGCTTATGAACTCACCAACTTAAATGTTGACACTTTTTCTTTGAAATAACTTGTATTCTCAGGGAACCGCTAAGCAGGTTTGGAAACCAATTTTTGGGGATTAACGCTCCGACGTTAATTACTTCTTTTGAAAGATGTTTATGTATTTATCTTTTGAACATGTAACAAATACAATTATGTAAACATTTTGAAACCTTTATATATATATATGGTGGTGTGTACTTTCTTTACTATTCAATTGTTATGATACTTGACATGACGTCCTCCGCCCCCGAACGTTTCCGCCGTTCTGGTTTGGGGGTGTGACAGATTGGTATCAGAGCATTGTTTATAGTGAACTAAGTATATCAAAACCATTTTTGGTATACAACTATAAACAAAACTGGGCAAAAACACTCTGAGTAAGAGTCATACTTTTAAAATAAAATTTATTTAATTTTGGTGTAAAGTAGGCATGCATTCATTTCATATCAATAACAGGGTCGGTATCATAATTAAAACAATATAGAAGTATTATAGATGAGTTGTACAATTCAGGTATGCCTTGAGATATATGATCGGGACTGGGATGCATATAGCCTGATCAACTATATTTATCCGAGAGCCGACCAGCATATGCCAGGGGATAGCTACAGTGGACAACAAATCTAAAACTTACCAAACTTACACACTTTAGAATTAAACATAACATTTAGAATACTATAGGAGTATTTTATGCATACGATAGTTTAACTTTGATGTTCAACCTTAGGTGCCTTAGTTTTAGACAATCCTTATCTCCCTATTCTCGTACAGACACAATGGTTGGATTTCCATCTACCATGGGACCCCTACAAAGAACAGAGGAAACCACTCGTGAAGCATGCGAGGTGGTAGAGAACCTAATGCGTCAAACGAATAATCAATAATTAATATTACCAAGTGAGTTGGTAACTATATTACTCACGCTATGAGATAGGTATATCACATCCTCCTTCATGACTAGAAATAGTAAGAGAGATATCATCTTCCAAAACCCATGAAACTAGATCGACCTAGGATTTCAACATCTATACCCTAATGAACACTCTTCCCATCGACTTCACACCTATTTCGATCAGAAGTACCCAAATAGCTACTAGAAATGGATTGGCTTGGTCTTCACCATGCTAATTGCATGTGCTATGAAAAGATCCTTCGCTTTAACCGCAGACTAACGAAACTCTATCGATGTATAACGAAAAACCCGACATAACTCCCAAACCATTCCTAGTTTCAAAACCCCATAGCACTCATGTGAGGAGTACTATATCCTTCGCGACCTTCCCGAAGTATTACCGACAAACTATTTAGGAATAGCACGCGTACAACGAGTCAACTTCAAACATAAAAACTAGGAGTGAATTCAACCATGAACTTCAAAACGAAGCTGCCCTAAGCATCGAGTGAATATGCTAACATTTAGATGAACATAGAAACCCAAATCCACATAACCTACACCGATCAAAACAACAGACAGAATAATGAAGGTCCGCTGAAACACCCACGCTAGGAACTCGATTCACTAGAGAACAAGAAGAACAAATGGATCAGAAGCACATACACCTTTCTTCAACATTTAGATTCCCAGACGATATGCGAATTTCGGGACGAAATTCCCTTTAACAGGGGGATAATGTAACAACAGCAAAATTTAGGTCAAAATTTAAACTGTTATAAAACCGTAATTGAGTATACTAAGTGGTAGATATCGTAACTAGGTTTCCAAAAATATAAATGAACACTAAAATCCGAGTTATAACGAAGAAGTTATGACCAATCGAAGATCCGCGGCAATGCCGGTAAAACACTGTTTAACGTAAAATACGAAATCCCGATAAAATACTTTTTAGCCTTAGGTATCTAAATGAAAGTCGTAGATATCCCAAAACCGTGAACATACGTAAAAAGAACGCCCAAATCTGACTTCGTATGAGGAAGTTATGATTTTTTCGAAGTTTCTGACCTAGCAGTAGACAGCTAAAAACTCGAAATAGAGATCGAGCGGTCTTTAGCCGACACAACCTAAATGAGAATCGAAGATCTCGACAATATTATCACAACGGTAAAAAGTCTTACGATAATGGACATCAGACGAAGGAGTTACGGAATTTAAACGGACTTTTCCAGGTCCGGCCTGTTAAAAATAATATAATTAAAAATAAATTCAAAATTAGCCGACAAAGTCTAAATGAGAGTTGTAGAGTATATTCTCACCTACGCGTGCATATAAAAAACGTCAAAAACGGAGCTCGTACGCGAAAGTTACGAATTTTACAAGTTCGAGGCCCGAAATCCAAGGCTGTCAGGTCTGCCACGACGTGGCACAGTTTGTCGCGACCCGGCAAGTGACTGAGAGCGTCCCATCAATGGAAGAGGATAAGGTCAGCCCACCAAGACGTGGCACACCCTCTGCCACGACGTGGCACCCAAAAATCCACCCTATAAATAGCAGCTTAAGGGTGTCGGGTTTGGTGCTCATCTCTTTCCATCTAAGTGTTGTTACTTTGCGAAATTACCTCGATAAACCATCCCGAAGCCCCGGTTTTCACACTCAAGTCCCGAAAGAAGTTCTACACTCCCGAGAGTCCCGAGAATCCTGAGATTTTCCCGCGCTTTCAGCTTTTTCTGTCGAAGTTCTGCTCGATTCTTCTCTCGACTACTTCAAAACAACCACTGCAATCAAGTGAGTTCATACCCCTACAACCACACTTTAAATGCTTTTTAAATGCTTTTGAAACACTTTTAAGGGGGGGGGGGGAATACAAGTAAACACACGGTTAAAATCGTGTGAAACACCAATCTTTTACTATACTTTTCGTATTGTTATTTTAACTATCATATGAAGTTGTTATCATGCAAAACACCTCACAACACAACTTTACCCTCTTGGGATACAATATGTTTTATAAATAGAAATATGTTTTATTTATACGTTTGCATACTACATCATATCAACGGTAACCATTTCAACTATAACATGATGCTTTTACCAGAAAACTCAACTCGTCATTACGCCTTTGTAAGACGGTAGAAAAGGAAATCATTTCATACAAACAATTTTTCATCATATTACTCGTGAACTTGTTGTTAGCTATCATGTGATGTCATATGGCTTTGTTTGTACCAAACGAAAGTCCCCACCTATAACCAGAGTCTCCTGGAGGGAGAGCGTGACAACTGTGTATAGATCCATATGGGGCTGACGACTCTGCACCCTAACTGTTAGCTATAGTTCCCGGGGTGACAAATGTCAACATAGGTACTGCGTCTAGTATGGTTATGAGGAACTCACAACAAGCGGAAACAATGACTCATGCACGTAGTAATACATAACTCAATCAGGCTTGGGGGTAATAACTATATTCTAGGGTATTATCGACATGTTCATAACTCAATCATGCTTGGGGGGTAATAACTATATTCTAGGGTATTATCGGCATGTTCATAACTCAATCATGCTTGGGGGGTAATAACTATATTCTAGGGTATTGTCGGCATGTTCAAAACTCAATCATGCTTGGGGGGTAATAACTATATTCTAGGGTATTATCGGCATGTTCAAAATTCAGGATAAACACTTCCACAACTAGTTTTACTTAACAATAAAACTACACATCTTCATTTCTAAGCATGGCATATTTGCTTACAAGTTACAGTCTTGGTCATTTAAGCCTGCATTTCACTTTTAGGAAAATATAGGTTTTTCCTGGTCCAAATACATTCATTTTGTACAATAACGATTTACAACATGATTCTTTTGAGCATGTCATATTTACTTACTGTTACGGTCTTGGTCATTAGAGACTGCCTTTTACATTAGGAAAATAAGGGATTTTCCTGTACCTAAAACAATCAACTAATAGGAAAATAAGGGATTTTCCTGGTGCAACTATTTACAATTCACACCACGAACATTCATATGCATTTCATAATTTTATAAGAAAATAAGGGATTTTCTGGAAAACATACACGATCTTTGTAATGGCATACATTTTTCTCAAAACCGCTTATGAACTCACCAACTTAAATGTTGTCACTTTTTTTTTGAAATAACTTGTATTCTCAGGGAACCGCTAAGCAGGTTTGGAAACCAACTTTTGGGGATTAACGCTCCGACGTTAATTACTTCTTTTGAAAGATGTTTATGTATTTATCTTTTGAACATGTAACAAATACAATTATGTAAACATTTTGAAACCTTTATATATATATATATATATATATATATATATATATATATATATATGGTGGTGTGTACTTTCTTTACTATTCAATTGTTATGATACTTGACATTACGTCCTCTGCCCCCGAACGTTTCCGCCGTTCTGGTTTGGGGGTGTGACAGATTGGTATCAGAGCATTATTTATAGTGAACTAAGTATATCAAAACCATTTTTGGTATACAACTATTAACACAACTGGGCAAAAACACTCTGAGTAAGAGTCATACTTTTAAAATAAAATTTATTTAATTTTGTTGTAAAGTAGGCATGCATTCATTTCATATTAATAATAGGGTCGGTATCATAATTAAAACAATATAGAAGTATTATAGATGAGTTGTACAATTCAGGTATGCCTTGAGATATATGATCGGGACTGGGATGAATATAGCCTGATCAACTATATTTGTCCGAGAGCCGACCAGCATATGCCAGGGGATAGCTACAGTGGACAACAAATCTAAAACTTACCAAACTTACACACTTTAGAATTAAACATAACATTTAGAATACTATAGGAGTATTTTATGCATACGATAGTTTAACTTTGATGTTCAACCTTAGGTGCCTTAGTTTTAGACAATCCTTATCTCCCTATTCTCGTACAGACACAATGGTTGGATTTCCATCTACCATGGGACCCCTACAGAGAACAGAGGAAACCACCCGTGAAGCATGCGAGGTGGTAGAGAACCTAATGCGTCAAACGAATAATCAATAATTAATATTACCTAGTGAGTTGGTAACTATATTACTCACGCTATGAGATAGGTATATCACATCCTCCTTCATGATTTGAAATAGTAAGAGAGATATCATCTTCCAAAACCCATGAAACTAGATCGACCTAGGATTTCAACATCTATACCCTAATGAACACTCTTCCCATCGACTTCACACCTATTTCGATCAGAAGTACCCAAATAACTACTAGAAATGGATTGGCTTGGTCTTCACCATGCTAATTGCATGTGCTATGAAAAGATCCTTCGCTTTAACCGCAGACTAACGAAACTCTATCGATGTATAACGACAAACCCGACACAACTCCCAAACCATTCCTAGTTTCAAAACCCCATAGCACTCATGTGAGGAGTATTATATCCTTCGCGACCTTCCCGAAGTATTACCGACAAACTATTTAGGAATAGCACGCGTACAACGAGTCAACTTCAAACATAGAAACTAGGAGTGAATTCAACCATGAACTTCAAAACGAAGCTGCCCTAAGCATCGAGTGAATATGCTAACATTTAGATGAACATAGAAACCCAAATCCACATAACCTACACCGATCAAAACAACAGACAGAATAATGAAGGTCCGCTGAAACACCCACGCTAGGAACTCGATTCACTAGAGAACAAGAAGAACAAATGGATCAGAAGCACATACACCTTTCTTCAACATTTAGAGTCCCAGACGATATGCAAATTTCGGGACGAAATTCCCTTTAACAGGGGGATAATGTAACAACAGCAAAATTTAGGTCAAATTTAAACTGTTATAAAACCGTAATTGAGTATACTAAGTGGTAGATATTGTAACTAGGTTTCCAAAAATATAAATGAACACTAAAATCCGAGTTATAACGAAGAAGTTATGACCAATCGAAGATCCGCGGCAATGCCGGTAAAACACTGTTTAACGTAAAATACGAAATCCCGATAAAATACTTTTTAGCCTTAGGTATCTAAATGAAAGTCATAGATATCCCAAAACCGTGAACATACGTAAAAAGAACGCCCAAATCTGACTTCGTATGAGGAAGTTATGATTTTTTCGAAGTTTCTGACCTAGCAATAGACAGCTAAAAACTCGAAATAGAGATCGAGCGGTCTTTAGCCGACACAACCTAAATGAGAATCGAAGATCTCGACAATATTATCACAACGGTAAAAACTCTGACGATAATGGACATCAGACGAAGGAGTTACGGAATTTAAACGGACTTTTCCAGGTCCGGCCTGTTAAAAATAATATAATTAAAAATAAATTCAAAATTAGCCGACAAAGTCTAAATGAGAGTTGTAGAGTATATTCTCACCTACGCGTGCATATAAAAAACGTCGAAAACGGAGCTCGTACGCGAAAGTTACGAATTTTACAAGTTCGAGGCCCGAAATCCGAGGCTGTCAGGTCTGGTTTGGGGGTACTTTCTTTACTATTCAATTGTTATGATACTTGACATGACGTCCTCCGCCCCCGAACGTTTCCGCCGTTCTGGTTTGGGGGTGTGACAAAACACTTCTAGTTTAATAATATAATAGTGATGAATGAAGTAATAAAAAGTAGTTACAAAGATGAATAATGAAATGTAACTAAATGAGAAAAGCTCTAAAGATGAATAATATTAATTGAGCTTAATTGTGATGGTTTTGTGATATATGTGATACCACGCTATGTGAGATTTGAATGCATGTTTCCATTATTTTTGTTTGACCCATTTGGGATATATATGTTCCATAACATTGTACTTATGATTAGCTCAATTAGCATGTGCTGACACTTGTTTTTTTTTTCTTGTTGTTTTCCTTAGATTGGTACAGGTAGGAAAAGATGTTAACTTGGTGAGGATGGGGTCTCTTGGTAGTTATATTTAACCTATTTCTAGTAATGATACAATTCTCGTCATATCATGGAGTTTTCATTACACCTTATTTTTTAGAACTTGTTTTGTGTTGGTTTTATGAACTTTAATTTTGATGAAGGTTATTTTTGGAAATAAAGTAACATTGGTGATGTTTTTCATAAATTCAAAAAAAGACTTCCACTAACCTATCTTGGTTAAAAAGTCATTTTAAAAATAAAATACATATGGGTGAAAAATCAAGATGTTACAAAAAAAAATTGGTTTGACAAAATTAGTATGCGGATATTGAGCAGTTGAGTGACCCAATATGTTTTGCAAAAGTAGGGTATTATCGGCATGTTCATAACTCAATCATGCTTGGGGGGTAAGAACTATATTCTAGGGTATTATCGGCATGTTCATAACTCAATCATGCTTGGGGGTAATAACTATATTCTAGGGTATTGTCGGCATGTTCAAAACTCAATCATGCTTGGGGGGTAATAACTATATTCTAGGGTATTATCGGCATGTTCAAAACTCAGGATAAACACTTCCACAACTAGTTTTACTTAACAATAAAACTACACATCTTCATTTCTAAGCATGACATATTTGCTTACAAGTTACAGTCTTGATCATTTAAGCCTGCATTTCACTTTTAGGAAAATATAGGTTTTTCCTGGTCCAAATACATTCATTTTGTACAATAACGATTTACAACATCATTCTTTTGAGCATGTCATATTTACTTACTGTTACGGTCTTGGTCATTAGAGACTACCTTTTACCTTAGGAAAATAAGGGATTTTCCTGTACCTAAAACAATCAACTAATAGGAAAATAAGGGATTTTCCTGGTGCAACTATTTACAATTCACACCACGAACATTCATATGCATTTCATACTTTTATAAGAAAATAAGGGATTTTCTGGAAAACATACACGATCTTTGGAATGGCATACATTTTTCTCAAAACCGCTTATGAACTCACCAACTTAAATGTTGACACTTTTTCTTTGAAATAACTTGTATTCTCAGGGAACCGCTAAGCAGGTTTGGAAACCAATTTTTGGGGATTAACGCTCCGACGTTAATTACTTCTTTTGAAAGATGTTTATGTATTTATCTTTTGAACATGTAACAAATACAATTATGTAAACATTTTGAAACCTTTATATATATATGGTGGTGTGTACTTTCTTTACTATTCAATTGTTATGATACTTGACATGACGTCCTCCGCCCCCGAACGTTTCCGCCGTTCTGGTTTGGGGGTGTGACAGATTGGTATCAGAGCATTGTTTATAGTGAACTAAGTATATCAAAACCATTTTTGGTATACAACTATAAACAAAACTGGGCAAAAACACTCTGAGTAAGAGTCATACTTTTAAAATAAAATTTATTTAATTTTGGTGTAAAGTAGGCATGCATTCATTTCATATCAATAACAGGGTCGGTATCATAATTAAAACAATATAGAATTATTATAGATGAGTTGTACAATTCAGGTATGCCTTGAGATATATGATCGGGACTGGGATGCATATAGCCTGATCAACTATATTTATCCGAGAGCCGACCAGCATATGCCAGGGGATAGCTACAGTGGACAACAAATCTAAAACTTACCAAACTTACACACTTTAGAATTAAACATAACATTTAGAATACTATAGGAGTATTTTATGCATACGATAGTTTAACTTTGATGTTCAACCTTAGGTGCCTTAGTTTTAGACAATCCTTATCTCCCTATTCTCGTACAGACACAATGGTTGGATTTCCATCTACCATGGGACCCCTACAGAGAACAGAGGAAACCACTCGTGAAGCATGCGAGGTGGTAGAGAACCTAATGCGTCAAACGAATAATCAATAATTAATATTACCTAGTGAGTTGGTTACTATATTACTCACGCTATGAGATAGGTATATCACATCCTCCTTCATGACTAGAAATAGTAAGAGAGATATCATCTTCCAAAACCCATGAAACTAGATCGACCTAGGATTTCAACATCTATACCCTAATGAACACTCTTCCCATCGACTTCACACCTATGTCGATCAGAAGTACCCAAATAGCTACTAGAAATGGATTGGCTTGGTCTTCACCATGCTAATTGCATGTGCTATGAAAAGATCCTTCGCTTTAACCGCAGACTAACGAAACTCTATCGATGTATAACGAAAAACCCGACATAACTCCCAAACCATTCCTAGTTTCAAAACCCCATAGCACTCATGTGAGGAGTACTATATCCTTCGCGACCTTCCCGAAGTATTACCGACAAACTATTTAGGAATAGCACGCGTACAACGAGTCAACTTCAAACATAAAAACTAGGATTGAATTCAACCATGAACTTCAAAACGAAGCTGCCCTAAGCATCGAGTGAATATGCTAACATTTAGATGAACATAGAAACCCAAATCCACATAACCTACACCGATCAAAACAACAGACAGAATAATGAAGGTCCGCTGAAACACCCACGCTAGGAACTCGATTCACTAGAGAACAAGAAGAACAAATGGATCAGAAGCACATACACCTTTCTTCAACATTTAGATTCCCAGACGATATGCGAATTTCGGGACGAAATTCCCTTTAACAGGGGGATAATGTAACAACAACAAAATTTAGGTCAAAATTTAAACTGTTATAAAACCGTAATTGAGTATACTAAGTGGTAGATATCGTAACTAGGTTTCCAAAAATATAAATGAACACTAAAATCCGAGTTATAACGAAGAAGTTATGACCAATCGAAGATCCGCGGCAATGCCGGTAAAACACTGTTTAACGTAAAATACGAAATCCCGATAAAATACTTTTTAGCCTTAGGTATCTAAATGAAAGTCGTAGATATCGCAAAACCGTGAACATACGTAAAAAGAACGCCCAAATCTGACTTCGTATGAGGAAGTTATGATTTTTTCGAAGTTTCTGACCTAGCAGTAGACAGCTAAAAACTCGAAATAGAGATCGAGCGGTCTTTAGCCGGCACAACCTAAATGAGAATCGAAGATCTCGACAATATTATCACAACGGTAAAAAGTCTGACGATAATGGACATCAGACGAAGGAGTTACGGAATTTAAACGGACTTTTCCAGGTCCGGCCTGTTAAAAATAATATAATTAAAAATAAATTCAAAATTAGCCGACAAAGTCTAAATGAGAGTTGTAGAGTATATTCTCACCTACGCGTGCATATAAAAAACGTCAAAAACGGAGCTCGTACGCAAAAGTTACGAATTTTACAAGTTCGAGGCCCGAAATCCAAGGCTGTCAGGTCTGCCACGACGTGGCACAGTTTGTCGCGACCCGGCAAGTGACTGAGAGCGTCCCATCAATGGAAGAGGATAAGGTCAGCCCACCAAGACGTGGCACACCCTCTGCCACGACGTGGCACCCAAAAATCCACCCTATAAATAGCAGCTTAAGGGTGTCGGGTTTGGTGCTCATCTCTTTCCATCTAAGTGTTGTTACTTTGCGAAATTACCTCGATAAACCATCCCGAAGCCCCGGTTTTCACACTCAAGTCCCGAAAGAAGTTCTACACTCCCGAGAGTCCCGAGAATCCTGAGATTTTCCCGCGCTTTAAGCTTTTTCTGTCGAAGTTCTGCTCGATTCTTCTCTCGACTACTTCAAAACAACCACTGCAATCAAGTGAGTTCATACCCCTACAACCACACTTTAAATGCTTTTTAAATGCTTTTGAAACACTTTTAAGGGGGGAGGGGGAATACAAGTAAACACACGGTTAAAATCGTGTGAAACACCAATCTTTTACTATACTTTTCGTATTGTTATTTTAACTATCATATGAAGTTGTTATCATGCAAAACACCTCACAACACAACTTTACCCTCTTGGGATACAATATGTTTTATAAATAGAAATATGTTTTATTTATACGTTTGCATACTACATCATATCAACGGTAACCATTTCAACTATAACATGATGCTTTTACTAGAAAACTCAACTCGTCATTACGCCTTTGTAACACGGTAGAAAAGGAAATCATTTCATACAAACAATTTTTCATCATATTACTCGTGAACTTGTTGTTAGCTATCATGTGATGTCATATGGCTTTGTTTGTACCAAACGAAAGTCCCCACCTATAACCAGAGTCTCCTGGAGGGAGAGCGTGACAACTGTGTATAGATCCATATGGGGCTGACGACTCTGCACCCTAACTGTTAGCTATAGTTCCCGGGGTGACAAATGTCAACATAGGTACTGCGTCTAGTATGGTTATGAGGAACTCACAACAAGCGGAAACAATGACTCATGCACGTAGTAATACATAACTCAATCAGGCTTGGGGGTAATAACTATATTCTAGGGTATTATCGACATGTTCATAACTCAATCATGCTTGGGGGGTAATAACTATATTCTAGGGTATTATCGGCATGTTCATAACTCAATCATGCTTGGGGGGTAATAACTATATTCTAGGGTATTGTCGGCATGTTCAAAACTCAATCATGCTTGGGGGGTAATAACTATATTCTAGGGTATTATCGGCATGTTCAAAATTCAGGATAAACACTTCCACAACTAGTTTTACTTAACAATAAAACTACACATCTTCATTTCTAAGCATGGCATATTTGCTTACAAGTTACAGTCTTGGTCATTTAAGCCTGCATTTCACTTTTAGGAAAATATAGGTTTTTCCTGGTCCAAATACATTCATTTTGTACAATAACGATTTACAACATCATTCTTTTGAGCATGTCATATTTACTTACTGTTACGGTCTTGGTCATTAGAGACTGCCTTTTACATTAGGAAAATAAGGGATTTTCCTGTACCTAAAACAATCAACTAATAGGAAAATAAGGGATTTTCCTGGTGCAACTATTTACAATTCACACCACGAACATTCATATGCATTTCATAATTTTATAAGAAAATAAGGGATTTTCTGGAAAACATACACGATCTTTGTAATGGCATACATTTTTCTCAAAACCGCTTATGAACTCACCAACTTAAATGTTGTCACTTTTTTTTTGAAATAACTTGTATTCTCAGGGAACCGCTAAGCAGGTTTGGAAACCAACTTTTGGGGATTAACGCTCCGACGTTAATTACTTCTTTTGAAAGATGTTTATGTATTTATCTTTTGAACATGTAACAAATACAATTATGTAAACATTTTGAAACCTTTATATATATATATATATATATATATATATATATATATATATATATATGGTGGTGTGTACTTTCTTTACTATTCAATTGTTATGATACTTGACATTACGTCCTCTGCCCCCGAACGTTTCCGCCGTTCTGGTTTGGGGGTGTGACAGATTGGTATCAGAGCATTATTTATAGTGAACTAAGTATATCAAAACCATTTTTGGTATACAACTATTAACACAACTGGGCAAAAACACTCTGAGTAAGAGTCATACTTTTAAAATAAAATTTATTTAATTTTGTTGTAAAGTAGGCATGCATTCATTTCATATTAATAATAGGGTCGGTATCATAATTAAAACAATATAGAAGTATTATAGATGAGTTGTACAATTCAGGTATGCCTTGAGATATATGATCGGGACTGGGATGAATATAGCCTGATCAACTATATTTGTCCGAGAGCCGACCAGCATATGCCAGGGGATAGCTACAGTGGACAACAAATCTAAAACTTACCAAACTTACACACTTTAGAATTAAACATAACATTTAGAATACTATAGGAGTATTTTATGCATACGATAGTTTAACTTTGATGTTCAACCTTAGGTGCCTTAGTTTTAGACAATCCTTATCTCCCTATTCTCGTACAGACACAATGGTTGGATTTCCATCTACCATGGGACCCCTACAGAGAACAGAGGAAACCACTCGTGAAGCATGCGAGGTGGTAGAGAACCTAATGCGTCAAACGAATAATCAATAATTAATATTACCTAGTGAGTTGGTAACTATATTACTCACGCTATGAGATAGGTATATCACATCCTCCTTCATGATTTGAAATAGTAAGAGAGATATCATCTTCCAAAACTCATGAAACTAGATCGACCTAGGATTTCAACATCTATACCCTAATGAACACTCTTCCCATCGACTTCACACCTATTTCGATCAGAAGTACCCAAATAACTACTAGAAATGGATTGGCTTGGTCTTCACCATGCTAATTGCATGTGCTATGAAAAGATCCTTCGCTTTAACCGCAGACTAACGAAACTCTATCGATGTATAACGACAAACCCGACACAACTCCCAAACCATTCCTAGTTTCAAAACCCCATAGCACTCATGTGAGGAGTATTATATCCTTCGCGACCTTCCCGAAGTATTACCGACAAACTATTTAGGAATAGCACGCGTACAACGAGTCAACTTCAAACATAGAAACTAGGAGTGAATTCAACCATGAACTTCAAAACGAAGCTGCCCTAAGCATCGAGTGAATATGCTAACATTTAGATGAACATAGAAACCCAAATCCACATAACCTACACCGATCAAAACAACAGACAGAATAATGAAGGTCCGCTGAAACACCCACGCTAGGAACTCGATTCACTAGAGAACAAGAAGAACAAATGGATCAGAAGCACATACACCTTTCTTCAACATTTAGAGTCCCAGACGATATGCAAATTTCGGGACGAAATTCCCTTTAACAGGGGGATAATGTAACAACAGCAAAATTTAGGTCAAATTTAAACTGTTATAAAACCGTAATTGAGTATACTAAGTGGTAGATATTGTAACTAGGTTTCCAAAAATATAAATGAACACTAAAATCCGAGTTATAACGAAGAAGTTATGACCAATCGAAGATCCGCGGCAATGCCGGTAAAACACTGTTTAACGTAAAATACGAAATCCCGATAAAATACTTTTTAGCCTTAGGTATCTAAATGAAAGTCATAGATATCCCAAAACCGTGAACATACGTAAAAAGAACGCCCAAATCTGACTTCGTATGAGGAAGTTATGATTTTTTCGAAGTTTCTGACCTAGCAGTAGACAGCTAAAAACTCGAAATAGAGATCGAGCGGTCTTTAGCCGACACAACCTAAATGAGAATCGAAGATCTCGACAATATTATCACAACGGTAAAAACTCTGACGATAATGGACATCAGACGAAGGAGTTACGGAATTTAAACGGACTTTTCCAGGTCCGGCCTGTTAAAAATAATATAATTAAAAATAAATTCAAAATTAGCCGACAAAGTCTAAATGAGAGTTGTAGAGTATATTCTCACCTACGCGTGCATATAAAAAACGTCGAAAACGGAGCTCGTACGCGAAAGTTACGAATTTTACAAGTTCGAGGCCCGAAATCCGAGGCTGTCAGGTCTGGTTTGGGGGTACTTTCTTTACTATTCAATTGTTATGATACTTGACATGACGTCCTCCGCCCCCGAACGTTTCCGCCGTTCTGGTTTGGGGGTGTGACAAAACACTTCTAGTTTAATAATATAATAGTGATGAATGAAGTAATAAAAAGTAGTTACAAAGATGAATAATGAAATGTAACTAAATGAGAAAAGCTCTAAAGATGAATAATATTAATTGAGCTTAATTGTGATGGTTCTGTGATATATGTGATACCACGCTATGTGAGATTTGAATGCATGTTTCCATTATTTTTGTTTGACCCATTTGGGATATATATGTTCCATAACATTGTACTTATGATTAGCTCAATTAGCATGTGCTGACACTTGTTTTTTTTTTTCTTGTTGTTTTCCTTAGTTTGGTACAGGTAGGAAAAGATGTTAACTTGGTGAGGATGGGGTCTCTTGGTAGTTATATTTAACCTATTTCTAGTAATGATACAATTCTCGTCATATCATGGAGTTTTCATTACACCTTATTTTTTAGAACTTGTTTTGTGTTGGTTTTATGAACTTTAATTTTGATGAAGGTTATTTTTGGAAATAAAGTAACATTGGTGATGTTTTTCATAAATTCAAAAAAAGACTTCCACTAACCTATCTTGGTTAAAAAGTCATTTTAAAAATAAAATACATTTGGGTGAAAAATCAAGATGTTACAAAAAAAAAATTGGTTTGACAAAATTAGTATGCGGATATTGAGCAGTTGAGTGACCCAATATGTTTTGCAAAAGTAGGGTATTATCGGCATGTTCATAACTCAATCATGCTTGGGGGGTAAGAACTATATTCTAGGGTATTATCGGCATGTTCATAACTCAATCATGCTTGGGGGTAATAACTATATTCTAGGGTATTGTCGGCATGTTCAAAACTCAATCATGCTTGGGGGGTAATAACTATATTCTAGGGTATTATCGGCATGTTCAAAACTCAGGATAAACACTTCCACAACTAGTTTTACTTAACAATAAAACTACACATCTTCATTTCTAAGCATGACATATTTGCTTACAAGTTACAGTCTTGGTCATTTAAGCCTGCACTTCACTTTTAGGAAAATATCGGTTTTTCCTGGTCCAAATACATTCATTTTGTACAATAACGATTTACAACATCATTCTTTTGAGCATGTCATATTTACTTACTGTTACGGTCTTGGTCATTAGAGACTACCTTTTACCTTAGGAAAATAAGGGATTTTCCTGTACCTAAAACAATCAACTAATAGGAAAATAAGGGATTTTCCTGGTGCAACTATTTACAATTCACACCACGAACATTCATATGCATTTCATACTTTTATAAGAAAATAAGGGATTTTCTGGAAAACATACACGATCTTTGGAATGGCATACATTTTTCTCAAAACCGCTTATGAACTCACCAACTTAAATGTTGACACTTTTTCTTTGAAATAACTTGTATTCTCAGGGAACCGCTAAGCAGGTTTGGAAACCAATTTTTGGGGATTAACGCTCCGACGTTAATTACTTCTTTTGAAAGATGTTTATGTATTTATCTTTTGAACATGTAACAAATACAATTATGTAAACATTTTGAAACCTTTATATATATATATATGGTGGTGTGTACTTTCTTTACTATTCAATTGTTATGATACTTGACATGACGTCCTCCGCCCCCGAACGTTTCCGCCGTTCTGGTTTGGGGGTGTGACAGATTGGTATCAGAGCATTGTTTATAGTGAACTAAGTATATCAAAACCATTTTTGGTATACAACTATCAACACAACTGGGCAAAAACACTCTGAGTAAGAGTCATACTTTTAAAATAAAATTTATTTAATTTTGGTGTAAAGTAGGCATGCATTCATTTCATATCAATAACAGGGTCGGTATCATAATTAAAACAATATAGAAGTATTATAGATGAGTTGTACAATTCAGGTATGCCTTGAGATATATGATCGGGACTGGGATGCATATAGCCTGATCAACTATATTTGTCCGAGAGCCGACCAGCATATGCCAGGGGATAGCTACAGTGGACAACAAATCTAAAACTTACCAAACTTACACACTTTAGAATTAAACATAACATTTAGAATACTATAGGAGTATTTTATGCATGAGATAGTTTAACTTTGATGTTCAACCTTAGGTGCCTTAGTTTTAGACAATCCTTATCTCCCTATTCTCGTACAGACACAATGGTTGGATTTCCATCTACCATGGGACCCCTACAGAGAACAGAGGAAACCACTCGTGAAGCATGCGAGGTGGTAGAGAACCTAATGCGTCAAACGAATAATCAATAATTAATATTACCTAGTGAGTTGGTAACTATATTACTCACGCTATGAGATAGGTATATCACATCCTCCTTCATGACTAAAAATAGTAAGAGAGATATCATCTTCCAAAACCCATGAAACTAGATCGACCTAGGATTTCAACATCTATACCCTAATGAACACTCTTCCCATCGACTTCACACCTATTTCGATCAGAAGTACCCAAATAGCTACTAGAAATGGATTGGCTTGGTCTTCACCATGCTAGTTGCATGTGCTATGAAAAGATCCTTCGCTTTAACCGCAGACTAACGAAACTCTATCGATGTATAACGACAAACCCGACACAACTCCCAAACCATTCCTAGTTTCAAAACCCCATAGCACTCATGTGAGGAGTACTATATCCTTCGCGACCTTCCCGATGTATTACCGACAAACTATTTAGGAATAGCACGCGTACAACGAGTCAACTTCAAACATAGAAACTAGGAGTGAATTCAACCATGAACTTCAAAACGAAGCTGCCCTAAGCATCGAGTGAATATGCTAACATTTAGATGAACATAGAAACCCAAATCCACATAACCTACACCGATCAAAACAACAGACAGAATAATGAAGGTCCGCTGAAACACCCACGCTAGGAACTCGATTCACTAGAGAACAAGAAGAACAAATGGATCAGAAGCACATACACCTTTCTTCAACATTTAGATTCCCAGACGATATGCGAATTTCGGGACGAAATTCCCTTTAACAGGGGGATAATGTAACAACAGCAAAATTTAGGTCAAAATTTAAACTGTTATAAAACCGTAATTGAGTATACTAAGTGGTAGATATCGTAACTAGGTTTCCAAAAATATAAATGAACACTAAAATCCGAGTTATAACGAAGAAGTTATGACCAATCGAAGATCCGCGGCAATGCCGGTAAAACACTGTTTAACGTAAAATACGAAATCCCGATAAAATACTTTTTAGCCTTAGGTATCTAAATGAAAGTCGTAGATATCCCAAAACCGTGAACATACGTAAAAAGAACGCCCAAATCTGACTTCGTATCAGGAAGTTATGATTTTTTCGAAGTTTCTGACCTAGCAGTAGACAGCTAAAAACTCGAAATAGAGATCGAGCGGTCTTTAGCCGACACAACCTAAATGAGAATCGAAGATCTCGACAATATTATCACAACGGTAAAAAGTCTGACGATAATGGACATCAGACGAAGGAGTTACGGAATTTAAACGGACTTTTCCAGGTCCGGCTTGTTAAAAATAATATAATTAAAAATAAATTCAAAATTAGCCGACAAAGTCTAAATGAGAGTTGTAGAGTATATTCTCACCTACGCGTGCATATAAAAAACGTCGAAAACGGAGCTCGTACGCGAAAGTTACGAATTTTACAAGTTCGAGGCCCGAAATCCAAGGCTGTCAGGTCTGCCACGACGTGGCACAGTTTGTCGCGACCCGGCAAGTGACTGAGAGCGTCCCATCAATGGAAGAGGATAAGGTCAGCCCACCAAGACGTGGCACACCCTCTGCCACGACGTGGCACCCAAAAATCCACCCTATAAATAGCAGCTTAAGGCTGTCGGGTTTGGTGCTCATCTCTTTCCATCTAAGTGTTGTTACTCTGCGAAATTACCTCGATAAACCATCCCGAAGCCCCGGTTTTCACACTCAAGTCCCGAAAGAAGTTCTACACTCCCGAGAGTCCCGAGAATCCTGAGATTTTCCCGCGCTTTCAGCTTTTTCTGTCGAAGTTCTTCTCGATTCTTCTCTCGACTACTTCAAAACAACCACTTCAATCAAGTGAGTTCATACCCCTACAACCACACTTTAAATGCTTTTTAAATGCTTTTGAAACACTTTTAAGGGGGGGGGGGATACAAGTAAACACACGGTTAAAATCGTGTGAAACACCAATCTTTTACTATACTTTTCGTATTGTTATTTTAACTATCATATGAAGTTGTTATCATGCAAAACACCTCACAACACAACTTTACCCTCTTGGGATACAATATGTTTTATAAATAGAAATATGTTTTATTTATACGTTTGCATACTACATCATATCAAGGGTAACCATTTCAACTATAACATGATGCTTTTACCAGAAAACTCAACTCGTCATTACGCCTTTGTAACACGGTAGAAAAGGAAATCATTTCATACAAACAATTTTTCATCATATTACTCGTGAACTTGTTGTTACCTATCATGTGATGTCATATGGCTTTGTTTGTACCAAACGAAAGTCCCCACCTATAACCAGAGTCTCCTGGAGGGAGAGCGTGACAACTGTGTATAGATCCATATGGGGCTGACGACTCTGCACCCTAACTGTTAGCTATAGTTCCCGGGGTGACAAATGTCAACATAGGTACTGCGTCTAGTATGGTTATGAGGAACTCACAACAAGCGGAAACAATGACTCATGCACGTAGTAATACATAACTCAATCAGGCTTGGGGGTAATAACTATATTCTAGGGTATTATCGACATGTTCATAACTCAATCATGCTTGGGGGGTAATAACTATATTCTAGGGTATTATCGGCATGTTCATAACTCAATCATGCTTGGAGGGTAATAACTATATTCTAGGGTATTGTCGGCATGTTCAAAACTCAATCATGCTTGGGGGTAATAACTATATTCTAGGGTATTATCGGCATGTTCAAAATTCAGGATAAACACTTCCACAACTAGTTTTACTTAACAATAAAACTACACATCTTTATTTCTAAGCATGGCATATTTGCTTACAAGTTACAGTCTTGGTCATTTAAGCCTGCATTTCACTTTTAGGAAAATATAGGTTTTTCCTGGTCCAAATACATTCATTTTGTACAATAACGATTTACAACATCATTCTTTTGAGCATGTCATATTTACTTACTGTTACGGTCTTGGTCATTAGAGACTGCCTTTTACATTAGGAAAATAAGGGATTTTCCTGTACCTAAAACAATCAACTAATAGGAAAATAAGGGATTTTCCTGGTGCAACTATTTACAATTCACACCACGAACATTCATATGCATTTCATACTTTTATAAGAAAATAAGGGATTTTCTGGAAAACATACACGATCTTTGTAATGGCATACATTTTTCTCAAAACCGCTTATGAACTCACCAACTTAAATGTTGTCACTTTTTCTTTGAAATAACTTGTATTCTCAGGGAACCGCTAAGCAGGTTTGGAAACCAACTTTTGGGGATTAACGCTCCGACGTTAATTACTTCTTTTGAAAGATGTTTATGTATTTATCTTTTGAACATGTAACAAATACAATTATGTAAACATTTTGAAACCTTTATATATATATATATATATATATATATATATATATATATGGTGGTGTGTACTTTCTTTACTATTCAATTGTTATGATACTTGACATTACGTCCTCTGCCCCCGAACGTTTCCGCCGTTCTGGTTTGGGGGTGTGACAGATTGGTATCAGAGCATTATTTATAGTGAACTAAGTATATCAAAACCATTTTTGGTATACAACTATAAACACAACTGGGCAAAAACACTCTGAGTAAGAGTCATACTTTTAAAATAAAATTTATTTAATTTTGTTGTAAAGTAGGCATGCATTCATTTCATATTAATAATAGGGTCGGTATTATAATTAAAACAATATAGAAGTATTATAGATGAGTTGTACAATTCAGGTATGCCTTGAGATATATGATCGGGACTGGGATGAATATAGCCTGATCAACTATATTTGTCCGAGAGCCGACCAGCATATGCCAGGGGATAGCTACAGTGGACAACAAATCTAAAACTTACCAAACTTACACACTTTAGAATTAAACATAACATTTAGAATACTATAGGAGTATTTTATGCATACGATAGTTTAACTTTGATGTTCAACCTTAGGTGCCTTAGTTTTAGACAATCCTTATCTCCCTATTCTCGTACAGACACAATGGTTGGATTTCCATCTACCATGGGACCCCTACAAAGAACAGAGGAAACCACTCGTGAAGCATGCGAGGTGGTAGAGAACCTAATGCGTCAAACGAATAATCAATAATTAATATTACCTAGTGAGTTGGTAACTATATTACTCACGCTATGAGATAGGTATATCACATCCTCCTTCATGATTTGAAATAGTAAGAGAGATATCATCTTCCAAAACCCATGAAACTAGATCGACCTAGGATTTCAACATCTATACCCTAATGAACACTCTTCCCATCGACTTCACACCTATTTCGATCAGAAGTACCCAAATAACTACTAGAAATGGATTGGCTTGGTCTTCACCATGCTAATTGCATGTGCTATGAAAAGATCCTTCGCTTTAACCGCAGACTAACGAAACTCTATCGATGTATAACGACAAACCCGACACAACTCCCAAACCATTCCTAGTTTCAAAACCCCATAGCACTCATGTGAGGAGTATTATATCCTTCGCGACCTTCCCGAAGTATTACCGACAAACTATTTAGGAATAGCACGCGTACAACGAGTCAACTTCAAACATAGAAACTAGGAGTGAATTCAACCATGAACTTCAAAACGAAGCTGCCCTAAGCATCGAGTGAATATGCTAACATTTAGATGAACATAGAAACCCAAATCCACATAACCTACACCGATCAAAACAACAGACAGAATAATGAAGGTCCGCTGAAACACCCAAAAATATAAATGAACACTAAAATCCGAGTTATAACGAAGAAGTTATGACCAATCGAAGATCCGCGGCAATGCCGGTAAAACACTGTTTAACGTAAAATACGAAATCCCGATAAAATACTTTTTAGCCTTAGGTATCTAAATGAAAGTCATAGATATCCCAAAACCGTGAACATACGTAAAAAGAACGCCCAAATCTGACTTCGTATGAGGAAGTTATGATTTTTTCGAAGTTTCTGACCTAGCAGTAGACAGCTAAAAACTCGAAATAGAGATCGAGCGGTCTTTAGCCGACACAACCTAAATGAGAATCGAAGATCTCGACAATATTATCACAACGGTAAAAACTCTGACGATAATTGACATCAGACGAAGGAGTTACGGAATTTAAACGGACTTTTCCAGGTCCGGCCTGTTAAAAATAATATAATTAAAAATAAATTCAAAATTAGCCGACAAAGTCTAAATGAGAGTTGTAGAGTATATTCTCACCTACGCGTGCATATAAAAAACGTCGAAAACGGAGCTCGTACGCGAAAGTTACGAATTTTACAAGTTCGAGGCCCGAAATCCGAGGCTGTCAGGTCTGGTTTGGGGGTACTTTCTTTACTATTCAATTGTTATGATACTTGACATGACGTCCTCCGCCCCCGAACGTTTCCGCCGTTCTGGTTTGGGGGTGTGACAAAACACTTCTAGTTTAATAATATAATAGTGATGAATGAAGTAATAAAAAGTAGTTACAAAGATGAATAATGAAATGTAACTAAATGAGAAAAGCTCTAAAGATGAATAATATTAATTGAGCTTAATTGTGATGGTTCTGTGATATATGTGATACCACGCTATGTGAGATTTGAATGCATGTTTCCATTATTTTTGTTTGACCCATTTGGGATATATATGTTCCATAACATTGTACTTATGATTAGCTCAATTAGCATGTGCTGACACTTGTTTTTTTTTTCTTGTTGTTTTCCTTAGATTGGTACAGGTAGGAAAAGATGTTAACTTGGTGAGGATGGGGTCTCTTGGTAGTTATATTTAACCTATTTCTAGTAATGATACAATTCTCGTCATATCATGGAGTTTTCATTACACCTTATTTTTTAGAACTTGTTTTGTGTTGGTTTTATGAACTTTAATTTTGATGAAGGTTATTTTTGGAAATAAAGTAACATTGGTGATGTTTTTCATAAATTCAAAAAAAGACTTCCACTAACCTATCTTGGTTAAAAAGTCATTTTAAAAATAAAATACATTTGGGTGAAAAATCAAGATGTTACAAAAAAAAATTGGTTTGACAAAATTAGTATGCGGATATTGAGCAGTTGAGTGACCCAATATGTTTTGCAAAAGTAGCATGTTTTATGTTGATGAGGTAATATGCAGTTGGGCTGCTGTTGAGATAAGATTGTTGTTGAAGAAATAAAATTGTTGTCGATAGTCGATCAGAGAAAAAACCATGTTGATTGTCTTTATTTATCTTTGTAGAAGAAGATAGTCAAATATGTGGTGCTAAGTATGGATTAGTCTTATGATGCACGACTTACGATGCATGAAAACACACAACTTATATCAAGTGACTTAGGATTGGGGTTAGCCATCAACCATGAAAAAGTCAAGTGTGAGTGCATCGCGTGGAATAGATCGAGATTTGTAGTTGACAATCATGAAAATGTGACGCGGGAGATACATTGTGTGAAACAGATAGGAAAAGGTTGCATGCCTTTGAGCCTTTTTGGTGGAGCGTGCCGCTATAATAGATTTGGGTTGAGAATCCAAGCAACTCAAAGTAAATGTTATAGACCCTCGAACTTTTGCAGAATAGGGCTGAAAAGCATGTAATCATATTGTCTGCCTCAGGTGATCAGTCTGGGAAGGAATATAATGGTAACTGGTGTGGAGAGTTGGGCAAGAGGGTGCTGAGAGACAAGCAGGTGAGCATTGAGTGGTGAGGCTTATGTTGGGGATTGCGCATCAAGACTGTTGTCGGGAGCTAGACAATAGAGATGTTGAGAGTTGGGTGGTAAGGTTGTTAGTGAGTATCACACAACAAGACTATTGTTAGGAGCCAGACAGACAATAGAGATGTTGAGATTTGAGCGGTGAGGTTATTGGGAGAGCGCGTAGCAAGGTTGCTGTCGAGAGCCAGGAAACAAAGAAGCTAAGGAATTGGCAGTGAGACTATTGGTAGGGCATGCAACAAGACTGTTTCCGAGAGCCATGCAATAAAGATGCTAAGGGATGGGCGGTGAGGATATTGGTAGGGCACGCAACAAGACTGTTACCGAGAGCTAGGCAACAAAAATGCTAAGGGTTCTTTGTTCACGTTGGGTAGCTTAAGTGTTAATGAGCTGAAAGGATTTCTTTGTTCTTCTAGTTGGGTTTCTGTTCTTTGGTTCTTTGATTGTTTCTTGGTATGTTCTTTTACAAATGTTGGTTTTGTGGTTTCTTGCTTAAGATAATGTCTTCTTTCTGGTGTTTGTAGGTTGATTTAGTTGTTTGAAAACTTTCCTTTCATTTGTATGGATGCTTGAACTTTGACGAATTGCTTTATGTTTGTTTCTTTCTTGTTGGGGAGTGTGTTGTTGCTTCTGTGTGGTCAAGGATTTGTCACATTGATGATTGGTAGGTTGAAATTAGGATCTTTACATAGTTTCCTTTCACTTTTGTTGGTTTGACTTTAGAAGTTGCGTTTCTTTGCTTGATAGATTTGAAGAGTTAGGACCAAAGGTCGTGTAATCTTGAAATAATATTCCAGCACTAGGACTGGGGGTCGCATAGGCTTGTGTCGAAAGTTAGGGCCAAGAGCCTTATAACTGGAGGTAATTTTACAACGCTAGGACCACGGGTTGGTAGGCGTTTTGTCGAAAGTTAGGACCAAGGGTCACGTAAACCTGAAATATCTTTCCAAAACTAGGACCAGGGGTCGCTAGGATTTTTCTTCATTGGTTAGGACCAAGGGTCGCGTAACCTGAAATATCTTTCCATCACTAGGCTGTAAGTGTGAGACTTATTTGGCCTTTTGACCAGTTTCTTGGATTTGATATCCTGGGTGGTTTTTGATAGACAGAAAGTAATAAGGAAAAAGCATTACTTGTACTGAAAATGTGTGGGTTGGGTGATCAAGCCATCCTTTTCACATAAGTACTTTTGAAAATATTAAAATAAAATTGTAGTTCATAAAAAAACTGAATTAAAGACAAGTCCGGGTTAGAGGGTTTAGACCCATGGTTTTCATATAGTAGGATTGTTTTCGGACCTGGACAACAACACTGTTGGCTGGAGGTGTGAACTAAAGCTACTTTTTGAGCCTGTCAACAAGAGTGCTTTTTGGAGCTGGGTAGCAAGGCTACTTTCTGGAGCTGGGCAGCAAGAGAGCTTTTTGGATTTGGGCAACAACACTGCTTTCTAGAGCTGGGTAGCAAGGCTGTTTTCTGGAGCTGGGCAACAAGGTTGCTTTCTGGAGTTGGGTAGCGAGACCTCTTTTTAGACTTGGGTAACAACATCGCTTTTTTGATATGGGTAGCAAGAGCACTTTTTAGAGTTGGGCAAAAATGTTGCTTTCAAGAGTTGGGTAGCAAGGCTGCTTTCTGTTGGAAAATTTAGTATAAATATTTATATATTTACTAACTTTGGAAATATATAAATATATACATATGTTGGATATATTACTAACTGTAAGTGGGTTTGTGTTCTCCTCCACGAGGACTTCGAAACGATATATTATATGTCCAAAATGGAGTATATGTGAATGAGATATTGATACTCAAAGAAGGGTATTTGAGAATAAATTTAGCAAAAAGAGATGGATGTGGGAATGAGTCCCACATTGGTAGAAAGACCAAACTCAACAAGGTATATAAGCTTGAATGCATGAAAAGCTTACAAGCTTATGTATATGGTTTTACTACAATTCCTACCCGCGCGCAGGAGGGGTGCAAATCTTGGATTTCATAGACCAAAAACACCGAACTTGTGCATGGGCGCGACCCGCAGACTCAAATGCAGCTCCGAAAACTCGGGCTCGCGCTACCCTCATTTTTGCTAAACCTGACAGTTTTCTGTAACGGGTGCATTAATTATTATTGATTTGTTTCCATTACACGATTCAACTATAAAAGAATGAAAACTCTTTTCTTCTTCATCCTTCTCTGTACACCTGCTTCCGACGACTCTTTCAGGCAAGTAAAATATCCGGCAGACGGCGAATCTGTTTAAGGGAATCGAGTCCAACTCGAGCCTCAGCCACCACGTTCTGCTACTAATCTTTTATTTACAGGAAACTTCAAGAGGAAAACGAAGTCCTTATACTAAAAGTCTTAAACATATTTTTTTTTTGTTCTAATCTTTTCGATTTCTGTTTTTTTTATTCTAAATCGACTGTATATTGATTTTTTCCTGTAATCTATTTAACTGTGGTTACGACTCTTTCAGAATGTCTGGAACTCCCGCTGCTTCTGGAACTCCTACTGCTGGTGCTTCTGGAACTCCTACTATGGTTAACCATGCTGAGAGACCTAAAAAATTTCTGGTCTGAACTTCAAGAGGTGGCAGCAGAAGATGCTATTCTACTTGACCACGTTGAACCTGGCTTGGTTCCTAACTGAAACTGCTCATGTAGTTGCTGAGGGGCAGGCCGATGCTCATTCTGTCAATCCAGTCGATGCATGGAAGCATTCAGAATTTCTGTGCGACAACTATGTGTTGAATGGGCTAACTGATGCACTTTACAATGTTTATTGTAAATTTAGAACTGCTAAGGAACTATGGGAGTCTTTGGAAAGGAAGTATAAGACAGAATATGTTGGTACCAAGAAGCATCTTGTTGCTAAGTTCTTAGAGTACAAAATGGTTGAATCAAAATCTGTTATGAGTCAAGTTCAAGACCTTCAGGTCATTATACATGATAACAATGCATAAGAGATGGATCTTAATGAGTCATTCCAAGTTGCATCAATGGTTGAAAAGCTTCCTCTCGGTTGGATAGACTTCAAAAACTACCTTAAGCATAAGCAAAAGGAGATGTCTGTGGAAGAACTGGTGGTGCGTCTTCGCATTGAAGAAGATCATCGAATGGCCTTGAAGAAAGGCAGTGAAGTTGAATATTATAAGGTTCATATGGAGGAAGCTGGTCAAACTTCCAAGAAAAAAAACAAGGGACCTCACAAAGGGAAATCAAAGGGCAAAAACCTAGGCCCCAAGTGTCACACCCCCGAACCGGGACGGCAGAAACGTCCGGGGGCGGATGACTTCATGTACAGTATCGTAACAATTGAATATCAATGAAACATAGCAACCAAACATCATACACTGGAAATACACACTTACATAGTTTACATATTGAACTTGTTCATCAGTTACACAAAAGTAATAAAAGTAAAATTTCTTGAAGTCACACCACTTGATCTCCTAGTCGAGCATATTACCTGCTACTGGATTCTTGAGGATACAAGTCGTTTTGAAAAGGGTCAACTAAAAAGTTGGTGAGTTCATAAGCAGTTTTGTATAAAATTGGTTTTTGTACTTGTTTAGAATAGTTTTCATAGTGCTTTCAGAAATCCGATATTTTCTAAAAAGAAATGGTTTGAAATATTTGTGTCCGATCTTATATTAATGCATGTGTGTTAATGTTTGCGAAAATAGAAAGAGAATGATTCCAGACAACCCGATGTTGTCTGCGATAGAGAATGCTGGAATCTCAACCCCCGTGGTTGAGTACCAGTACATATAGATTACCGTTTTATCAAAAAGAAAATAGAATGGTTTCCCGTTTTATCCAAAAGAACATAGAATGGTTTCCCGTAAATTTTATAATGTTAATTCCTCTAAGTGAGCCATTTTAACCATACTTGATAATGACAATTTCACCTGTCATGACGTCTATTAGACGCCGACTTGCTTAGGGTATGGTTTGTCACCCTAGACTGGCCAAGTCTAACTGTAGCGAACAGCTCAGGTGTGGGGCGTCACCCCCATATAGATTTATACACAAACTCACGCTCTCGCTCCGGGAGACTCTGGTTATAACTACAGGCTACGTTTGTACATTCATATGGTGCCAAACGAAACGTCTCACTGGATCCTTAATCAAAATTTACGCGGAAAAAGAAGAAAAAAAACATATAAAACTCATTCCCAGGCCCAATGAACCACGTAAGTGAACCACTAAGGCATCACTAAACATGTAAGTCATTTCAAGGCCCTATAGGAATGAGATTATATAAATTGGGCCCAAAATATATGTAAAAGGACAACTAAGGCCCATTTCACATGTAAGGTATTTACATGCCCAAACAGCACGCAAATAGAATCCAAGGTCCGTCGCACATGTTAATGGGTTAATGAGGCCCAATAAACATATAAATAGTATTCAAGACCTATCAAACATATTAATGAGTTAATAAGGCCCAATAGACCTGAAAATAACCTATTTAGCCCATTTGTTATTATATTGCTAGTTTTAGCTCAATTATTTACTAAATTGATATAAAAGCCCACTTTTTGTAAAAATGACTTTCTTGGCCCAATAAACCAAAGATTTACAGTTAAGGCCCAATCTTAGTAAAAATGACATTCACAATTTTTCTCATAATTTTTAATGGCCTATATCCAGTGTGAAATTGCTCACCTTCACAGGCTGGTCCGAGATTATTTCAAATATGATAGGCAGTTTTGTAAAAATCGCCAAAAATTGTGAAAACATTGTATGAACGCGTGAGAGTAGTCATTTTAAAGGTATAGACCTGAAATGTTTGCATGTAAAACAGTTTTGAAAGATATTACCATCAAGGTGGTCAAAACAGTCTGTAAGTAGACCAAAACATTCCCGTTAAAAGTTGATTTTTGAGTTTAGGTTATAGATGTTTCAACACAACACTTGTTTTTGCTATTTAGAATGTATAATTTCAGATCTACAAGTTTTCATGTAATATATAAGACAAATCATACTTTTCTCATGGTTTTTATGAATATCTAAGTGATAAACTTCATGTTCAAGTAAATATCCAAAAGTTAAACACTTAACACAATGGTACATGCAAATATCCAACGGTTAAACAAGAGTTGACTTGTATTCTCCCCCGAAAACATGAAAAATACAAAAGATATGAGGGTATGAAGCTCACCTTGAGGGTTTTTGAGATGTAGATGAAGAAGAAGAAGAATATTTGAACCTAGCTTGAGGGTTTTTGAGATGCAAATATCCAACGGTTAAACAAGAGTTGACTTGTATTGTGTGTGTATAGGCCGAGAATAAGATAAGGGAGAGAGGAGAAGTTGACTTCTTAAAACTTGATGGGATGTATGCCTTGATACATGTTGGTCCAAGGCATAGATGTATGATGTACAACATTGAGGTGGCACATGCATTATCCCTTATTTCTTTCTCTTTTTTTTATATGGGCCAATCGAACCTAGGAGGTTCTCGGGCCAATTGGTGGCCCAAAAAATAGGGGTGTTCAATTTTTAGCTTGGCCCACAAGGGTTTTGGTCCAATTAAGAGGTTTTCGGCCCATTAGGGCCCAAAGAGTGAGTCTTGGTCCAATAAGGGTTTTGGGTTGAGAATTCTTGGGTTAAGGCCCTAAGATGATTGGATTTGACTTATTGGATCGAGTTTTGGTCTTATACAAGGAGATTATATTGTTTAGGAATTCACATCTTAACCTAATTTTTGCCAGTTGTGACATCATCCCCCCGTTAGAGGGAATTTCGTCCCGAAATTCATTCTAAAGCAGCATCCCAAGTACTAAGGAAAAAGTGTGAGTGTCTCGGTTTTGTCTAGTCTCTTCGTTCCTAGGAGGATTTAAGTCCTTGCTTAGTGATCTAGTGGACATTTGTTATCGGCTCTTGACCTTGCTCCTCTGTTTAGCTGGGTGTTGGTCATCTCAGCCCAACACAGAGGTATTTTGCCTTTGCGTCCTATATGGAGAAGTGAATGGATGGTCACGGTTAATGAGGATCACGTATTTGACACCCTAAAAATAGTGCCTCTAAACCTTAGGGCGAACACTATTGTCACTAAAGTTAAAGTTTTGTGCGGTATAGTTGGCCTCGTACTTCTTAAGTTGGCATGGGAGTTTCTTAGTGCATGATCCCAACTAGTGAGAGGTCAATCTTTGCTTGTTCCTGAGGGCAGGTCGAGTAAGTCTTCGATTCGGGGTTGGAGATATTGATCCTTGAGGATGGTTTCGTTTGATTCTTAGTAGTCAGTGGTCCTATGGACACTTAACCTTTCCTATTTATGAGTTGAATAGGCATTCTCTGAGGTTCAACTCGTGGTTTGATAACTCTCATACTTACTGGGTTGTCCCATTGGACAGATACCTTTGGTGTTTATGTTGGTGCTAAGTGGTCTTGATGGTCTGGCTATGAGAATGGCTTCATGAGTTGAGTCGATCTCCGGACTCTACTTGGGATGTAGGTGATATTTCCGATAGGACTTTGGAAACATCTTAGGGGGGTTTATGAATCTCTAGATTACCCTCGGTATCCTTTGCTCCTTGTTTCTTATCCCTAATAAGGGCTAGGAAGGAGTGTGGTATTACTTTCACGGGTACCTAAAGGTCTAGATGCCCGAGATAGTTTGAGGATTGTCATTACAAGTTGTAGGGGTTTCGTTAATCGATTGGTTAAGGCGAAAAGCCTTGTTGGCACATGAATTTCGTTTGGTGAGGATCAAGTCAGCCCATGTCAATTGACACCGTTGGGCTCCTTATTGTAATAGATATTGGATTGATCTGTAAGGGATGGTTGTTCGAAATGATAGTGTGTTCTATGTACACGTTTGTAATGTTACCAATTTCGTCCTTGGTATTACTACTGTGTTTATCTCGTTCTGAATTTTTAGGTGTCCTAGCAATACGAGTGCCTTGGTATAAACGATGTGATTAAGTAGTCTGATTTCTATTAGACCTCTCTATGATGGTTTGCTGTAGCCTAGTCGTACATAACTTAGGATTGAAAAGATTGTAGATTGAGTGGTTTGGGAACGTACCAAAAGTCTCGGTAGGTTTCCTCGTTGTCCCTTTCACGTCCAGCTGTTAAACTCCTCCTGGTCCTCCGTCATTCTTCTCTGTTGGACAATTCCTCTTGAAGTGTCCCGTCTCACCGCATGTGTGGCATACTGGATTTACTTCTGGGTTGAGGGTTGGAGTGACGCCTGGGGTCGGGGCCCTACAGTAGCGGGATGTGTGCCCCTTCTTGTTTCACCTATTGCAATGCAATTCCCAGCAGACTCCATGATGATGGTAACTGCACTTGCTGCAGAGCGGGGAGTTTCCATAATATGGTCTTCTCGGTGCTGAGGTAGGGGTAGTGGGGGTTGGGGATGCTACAACTTGTTGCCTTTTGGTAGGCCCTTGACTCGATCCGCTTCCTTTCTTGTTCCCCCGCTTTCGCTTCATGACCTTAGGTTTGGAGTTTGGGGTGTCTAGGTAAGTTGTCCCTCGTTGGTTTCCTTGGTTGTTACTACGGTTGGAGTTATCGACACCATTTCCATTTCCATTTGGGTTGTTGGCGTTGAGTTGTGCCATGACGGCTGTCATAGCAGCTGTTACAACAGCTTGGAAGGTTGTGGGGTCCATCCGCAGAATTGGTATTTCGCCGGCTAGCTGGTTGTTTCCATGGAAAGACATGATTCTGTTGCATAATGAGAAAACAGGTTCGTGAGTAGCTATGGTTATTTCTAATCGTATCTCATCTATGATTATAGATATGAACTTATACATGTACTCATATAAATCACATGTTTTGTTGCACGATTCTCGTTGTTTCGACCTACATCCCTATGATGTATTAATGGTAGTATGTAGAAATAAGTATTGTATAATTTTTAAGTTACCCTAATAGATTATAGATATCAGATCCTTAAGTTGGCTCAGGTTACATGAATTCTTGTAGGGCGTACCTCTCTTGATTTACTACTACTAGTTGTGACGAATTAAATGGTAAACCTAGGACTTAATGCGAATAGTGTGATGACTCTCATATGTCTAAATAGCGTAAAGGTGTTCAACCATTTCGCTCATTTCACGAGTGGCCTCTTCCGCTCTCTTCTCTGCTAAGGTTGCCCTAGCCTCAGCTTCCATGAGCTGTTGCCTTAGGGTGGTCACCTCCTCTTCTAAGGGGCGGAGATGATTGGTAAGGTCTTCCTGTTCTGCGTGTTGGTTCGTTATTGCTTACGAGGGGGTAAGATTCGCTAAGGATCTCTCTGGCGCCTTCATCTATGTCTGACTCCTCATCATAATCCTTTCCCTCGTGGTTCATCTCCTGGTATTCTTCAGGACCCATTTCTGGGTTCTCCCTTTGCACTTCCTCTGGTTCTCCCTCGATCCATTCATTGGCTATTACCGTAGGGTAGTAGGGGTCTTCGGGGTGAAGCTCAGTCATGTTGTCTTCTCGAGAGTGGAGGTATGAGATACATGTAGAAGATTTAAGTGTGTAGGTCATATGGTATTCTAAAATGCTACTATAGTATTACATGTTTTATCCTAGGGCTTCCCGATGTACGGAATCGATACGTTTTTTTTACTTGTTGTTATTGTTTAGTATCATAAAATACTCCTATAGTATTTTAATCCTTAGGTTTGGCTCTAATGCTCCTTTACATGTAAGGTCGGTAAGTTTTAGACTCATTGCAACGCTACCCTCACTCTCAAGCACATGTTGGTCGTATCTCAAATAAATATATTTGATCAGACTATATTTATCCCAGATATGATTACATAATTTCCCAGGTTTGACTGTAGTGTTCAACATCTATGTACTTTTGTTTTGTTCGTATTATGATACGGTTCTAGCAAGTATGTATACTTTTAGAATATACTTATATTCTTAAGGTATACTTTTAGTCAGAGTGTTTTTAGTCCCATTGTATTTATAGTTGTATATCGTGTATTATGATACCAATCTGTCAAACCCCCGAACCGGGACGACGGAAACGTCCGGGGGCGGATGACTTCATGTACAATATCGTAACAGTTGAATATCAATGAAACATAGCAACCAAACATCATACATTGGAAATACACACTTACATAGTTTATATATTGAACTTATTCATCAGTTACACAAAAGTAATAAAAGTAAAATTTCTTGAAGTCACACCACTTGATCTCCTAGTCGAGCATATTACCTGCTACTGGATTCCTGAGGATACAAGTCGTTTTGAAAAGGGTCAACTAAAAAGTTGGTGAGTTCATAAGCAGTTTTGTATAAAAATGGTTTTTGTACTTGTTTAGAATAGTTTTCATAGTGGTTTCAGAAATCCGATATTTTCTAAAAAGAAATGGTTTGAAATATTTGTGTCCGATCTTATATTAATGCATGTGTGTTAATGTTTGCGAAAATAAAAAGAGAATGATTCCAGACAACCCGATGTTGTCTACAATAGAGAATGCTGGAATCTCAACCCCCGTGGTTGAGTACTAGTGCATATAGATTACCGTTTTATCAAAAAGAAAATAGAATGGTTTCCCGTTTTATCCAAAAGAACATAGAATGGTTTTCCGTAAATTTTATAATATTAATTCCTCTAAGTGAGCCATTTTAACCATACTTGATAATGACAATTTCACTTGTCATGACGTCTATTAGACGCCGACTTGCTTAGGGTATGGTTTGTCACCCTAGACTGGCCAAGTCTAACTGTAGCGAACAGCTCAGGTGTGGGGCGTCACCCCCGTATAGATTTATACACAAACTCACGCTCTCGCTCCGGGAGACTCTGGGTATAACTACAGGCTACGTTTGTACACTCATATGGTGCCAACCGAAACGTCTCACTAGATCCTTAATCAAAGTTTATGCGGAAAAAGAAGAAAAAAACATATAAAACTCATTCCCAGGCCCAATGAACCATGTAAGTGAACCACTAAGGCATTACTAAATATGTAAGTCATTTCAAGGCCCTATAGGAATGAGATTATATAACTTGGGCCCAAAATATATGTAAAAGGACAACTAAAGCCCATTTCACATGTAAGGTATTTACAGGCCCAAACAGCACGCAAATAGAATCCAAGGTCCGTCACACATGTTAATGGGTCAATGAGGCCCAATAAACATATAAATAGTATTCAGGACATATCAAACATATTAATGGGTTTCTAAGGCCCAATAAACCTGAAAATAACCTAATTAGCCCGTTTGTTATTATATTGCTAGTTTTAGCTCAATTATTTACTAAATTGATATAAAAGTCCACTTTTTGTAAAAATGACATTCTTGGCCCAATAAGCCAAAGATTTACAGTTAAGGCCCAATCTTAGTAAAAATAACACTTTTGTCCCCATTTTGTTCAAAACTTGTATCTATGACTAGTTTTTTTTGTAAAAATAACATTTTTAACCCATTTTTGTCAAAAGTATCATTTTTCGCTTGATTTTTGTGAAAATACATATTTTTCTGGTTTTTGACTTTTCTGACCCAGTTGTTGGAAAATTTGTAGAAAAATCATCGTGAGTCGAAATTTGGATCCGTAAAATCTGGAAGTTTGGAAATTTTGTCTACTTTTTTCACAATGTTTCTCATATTTTTAATGGCCTCTATCCAGTGTGAAATTGCTCACCTTCACAGGCTGGTCCGAGATTATTTCAAATATGATAGACAGTTTTGTAAAAATTGCCAAAAATTGTGAAAAAATTGTATGAACGCGTGAGAGTAGTCATTTTAAAGGTATAGACCTGAAATATTTGCATGTAAAACAGTTATGAAAAATATTACCATCAAGGTGGTCAAAACAGTCCGTAACTAGACCAAAACATTCATGTTAAAAGCCGATTTTTTAGTTTAGGTTATAGATGTTTCAACACAACACTTGTTTTTGCTATTTAGAGTGTATAATTTCAGATCTACAAGTTTTCATGTAATATATAAGACAAATCATACTTTTCTCATGGTTTTTATGAAGATCTAAGTGATAAACTTCATGTTCAAGTAAAGATCCAAAAGTTAAACACTTAACACAATGGTACATGCAAATATCCAATGGTTAAACGAGAGTTGACTTGTATTCTCCCCCGAAAACATGAAAAATAAGAAAGATATGGGGGTATAAAGCTCACCTTGAGGGTTTTTGAGATTTAGATGAAGAAAAAGAATAATCTTTGAACCTAACTTGAGTTCTTGATGAGATTTGTGTTGTTTTGGTGTTCTAAGAGCATAATGATGAAAAATGGAGTTGTAAGAGGAAAGATCTTTGTAAAAAATTGAAATAAAACAATGGAGTTTATCATGGACTTACCTAGGATCTTAGTAATCCCTCCTTGATGATGAAAAACTCGAAATTTTTGAAGAGAATAAGAAGGATTGTTCTTGAGAGTAATGTGTGGAATTTGGAGTTGTGAAGTGTGTGTATTGTGTGTATAGGCCGAGAATAAGAGAAGCAAGAGAGGAGAAGTTGACTTCTTAAAACTTGATGGGATGTATGCCTTGATACATGTTGGTCCAAGGCATAGATGTATGATGGACAACATTGAGGTGGCACATGCATTATCCCTTATTTCTTTCTCTCTTTTTTTATATGGGACAACCGAACCAAGGAGGTTCTCAGCCCAATTGGTGGCCCATAAAAAATAGGGGTGTTCGATTTTTAGCTTGGCCCACAAGATTTTTTAGCCCACTAATATTCTACTCAAGGGTTTTGGTCCAATTAAGAGGTTTTCGGCCCATTAGGGCACAAAGAGTGAGTCTTGGTCCAATAAGGGTTTTGGGTTGAGAATTCTTGGGTTAAGGCCCTAAGATGATTGGATTTGACTTATTGGATCGAGTTTTGGGCTTATACAAGGAGATTATATTGTTTAGGAATTCACATCTTAACCTAATTTTTGCCAGTTGTGACACCAAGGCAGGAAATTTCAAGAAGAAGTTTAAGTGCTACAACTGTGGCCAACCGGGTCATAAGGCTTCAGAGTGCCTGCAACCTAAGTGGGAAAACTGTCAAGCAAACGTGGTGAATGATAACATGGAGTTGGTGGCCATGATAACTGATCTCACGGCTATGGTTTCTGAAGTGAATATCATGAATACAAATTCAACTGAGTGGTGGATTGACACGGGTGCTACTCGTCATGTGTGTCATGATAAGAGTGTTTTCAACACCTACAAGGAAGTTAAAGATGGTGAAAAGCTCTACATGGGAAATGCAGTTACCGCGGATATCAAAGGTGGTGGTGATGTCATTGTAAAAATGACTTCGGGGAATGAAGTGAAGCTTAGGGATGTTTTGTATGTTCCTGAACTTTGTTGAACCAATTTGGTTTTAAGCTAGTGTTTGAGTCGAGAAAGTTTGTTTTGTCCAAAAATGGTATGTTTGTGGGAAAAGGATATGCCTTGAATGGCATGTTCAAATTGAATGTAATGGTGACAAACAAAATGAATAATGAAAGTTCTAGTTTTGCTTATTTTCTTGAGTGTTCAAATGTTTGGCATGTTCGCTTAGGACATGTAAATTACAACTCTATTAATAGATTAATTAAACTAGACTACATACCAAAACTTAACATTGACTCAAATCACAAATGCCCCACATGTGTTGAAGCCAAACAAACTAGATTATCTTTCCAAACAATCAAAAGAAACACCGAACCTCTTGATTTAATTCACACTAATGTGTGTGATTTAAAGTCAATTCCTACTCAAGGTGGGAACAAATACTTCATTACACTCATCGATGATAGCACAAAATATTGTTACATATATTTACTTAAGAGTAAAGATGAAGCAATAGACAAGTTTGTCTTGTACAAAAATGAAGTTGAGAATCAACTCAACAAGAGAATTAAAGTGGTTAGAAGTGATAGGGGTGGAGAATATGTTTCTCCCTATGCTGAATTTTGTGCAAAAATTGGAATTCGTCATGAATTCACATCACCCTATTCACCTCAATCCAATGGAATTGCTTAAAGAAAGAATTATACCATGAAAGAAATGGTTAACACCATGATAATTAGTTCAGGTGTAAACCAGTCAATGTGGGGGGGGAGCTATTTTGTCGGCTAACTATCTTCTAAATAAGATACCTCACAAAGAAAACAATGAAACACTGTATGAACTTTGGATGGGAAGAAAGCCATCATACAAGTACTTACGAGGTTCCTAGCTAAAGTTGTTGTACCACCGCCTAAGGTACAAAAGTTAGGTCCTAAAATAGTGGATTGTGTATTCATTGGGTATGCACGAAGTAGTATTGCTTATCGTTTCCTTGTGCATGATTCTAAGAATCCTGAAATATACTAGAATACCATAATGAAATCAAGGAATGCTTCATTATTTGAAGATGTATTTCCTTGTTTGAACAAGGAGGTTGAAATCCCATCTCTACCAAACAACGAAGTTGTTCGAGAGGAAGAACAAACTCAATCCGAGGGAGAAGAGATAGAACTCAGAAGAAGTAAGCGGGCTAGAGGTGAAAAATCATTTGGTGATGACTTTTACACTTATGTGGTGGAAAGTGAACCTAAAACCTACCAAGAGGCGGTTACTTCTTCTGAGGGACCTCAATGGAAAGAAGCCATAAAAAATGAGGTAGAATCTATCTTACAAAATCATACATGGGAACTAGTGGATCTACCTCCAGGTAGCAAGCCACTGGGTTACCGTTGGATTTTTAAGAGAAAGATGAAACATGATAGTAGTATTGATAAATACAAGGCAAGACTAGTAATCAAAGGTTATAGACAAAAGGAATGTCTAGATTACTTTGATACGTAGTCACCGGTAATATGGATAACATCCATTAGATTAGTTCTTGCCATTGTAACTATTAGAAACATGCAAGTTCATCAAATGGATGCGAAAACTGCTTTCCTAAATGGAGAGTTAGAAGAAGAAATTTATATGGAGCTACCTGAGGGCTTCATTGCCTCTGGACAAGGGAACAATGTTTGTAAACTTGTTAAGTCTCTATGTGGATTAAAACAAGCTCCAAAACAATGGCATCAAAAGTTTGATCAAGTCATGATGGAAAGTGGTTTTAGAATTAATGAGTGTGATAAGTATATCTATGTGAAAAACACCACTCATGGTTATGTCATCTTGTGTTTATATGTTGATGATATGCTTATCATTGGTAGTGATGACAAGATAATAAGATCCACGAAGGATATGTTGAAAACCAGGTTCGACATGAAAGATATGGGTTTAGCGGATGTAATTCTTGGAGTCAAGATCACAAGAACTCAAAGTGGTTTGATTTTAAGTCAAACACACTATGTGGATAAGATTCTTGAAATTTTTTGCTAAGGGAGATACTAGCATAGCTAAAAATCCAATTGACACTAGTCAACATCTACGTAAAAATAGCTCTTTCTAAAAAAAACATCTACGTAAAAATAGAGGTGATAGTGTTAATCAAGTGGAATATTCAAGAATTATTGGGAGTCTGATGTGTCTAGTGAGTTGTACCAGACCTAACTTAGCATATGCTATGAGAAGACTAAGTAGATACACTAGTAAACCCAGTTCTGAACACTGGAAGAGTATTACTAGGTTACTAAGGTATGTGAGATACACACAGGAATATGGACTGCATTATTGCAGACATCCAGCAGTTATCGAAGGATACACAGATGCAAATTGGATATCGGACATAAAAGATTCCAGATCTACAAGTGGATATGTGTTTACACTTGGAAGTGCTGTTGTATCATGGAAATCATCCAAGCAAACAGTTATATCTTGATCCACGATGGAATCTGAATTTATCGCCTTAGATATTTGTGCTGAAGAGGCGGAGTGGCTACGTCAATTTGTAGAGGACATTCATGAATGGCCTAAGCCGGTAACGGCCATATGTATACATTGTGATAACCAATCAGCAATTGGTAGAGCTCAAAGTATAATGTATAATGGGAAATCGAAATCAAGTCACATTAGACGTAGACATAAAACGATACGATAATTAATCTCTACGGGGGTTATCACGGTTGACTGGGTAAAGTCAAAGGATAACATTCCAGATCCGCTTACAAAAGGCTTAAGTAGAGATGTAGTTTATAAGTCGTCAATAGGAATGGGACTAAAGCCCATGAATGAATAAATTAATTCAAAATGATAACCTAATTGTATGAGTGAGGCAAGTCACTGTGGGGGAGTTAACATTACTTCCTAGTCCATTCCTATATGTAGTGACAAAATTAGGCTATACATATGGGTTTTAATGATTCTTGGAATCACCTATGTGAGAGAGAAGTGGGGTCGCTTCAAAGGGAATTATAAGGGCACAATTCCTAAATCTCTTGCAGAACCAGGTTAGTGTTCATGACCAAAACGAACACGTCTATGAGGATATGGCCTTGTCAGGGAGAGTCCTGTGAGATTTACATTATCGTCTACATATATGGTAGCTTAGTTCAAAGACATCGAGATCTACAAACTGCTAGGAGATGAAGTGTAACATCTTAAGGGAGGGTTCAAAGGGTAATACCTACCTATCCTATGCAGGATTCAACTGTTGAAAATTTCTTTTGGAAATTGGATGTGCAGAGATCGATCTCCATTCATGTGGGGGATTGTTGGAAAATTTAGTATAAATATTTATATTTTTACTAACTTCCGACATATATAAATATATACATATGTTGTATATATTACTAACTCTAAGTGGGTTTGTGTTCTCCTACACGAGGACTTCGAAACGATATATTATATGACCAAAATGGAGTATATGTGAATGAGATATCGATACTCAAAGAAGGGTATTTGAGAATAAATTTAGCAAAAAGAGATGGATGTGGGAATGAGTCCCACATTGGTAGAAAGACCAAACTCAACAAGGTATATAAGCTTGAATGCATGAAAGGCTTACAAGCTTGTGTCTATGGTTTTACTACAATTCCTACCCGCGCACATGGGGGTGTAAATCTTGGATTTCGTAGACCAAAAACACAGAATTTTTGCATGGGCGCGATCCGCGGACACGAATGCAGCTCCGAAAACTAGGGCTCGTGCTACTCTCATTTTTGCTAAACTTGACAGTTCCCTATTTTTGAATTCTGTAACGGATGCATTAATTACGTAATTAATGACATTTATTGGCATTAAACGCTTAATCAATTATTTATTTGTTTCCATTACACGATTCAACTATAAAAGAGACCTTTACTGTCTTATTCAACATAAAAATGAAAACTCTTTTCTTCTTCCTCCTTCTCTGTACACGTGCTTCCGGCGACTCTTTCAGGCAAGTGAAATATTCGGCAGTACATACACTGTTAAGGTTATTGTACCCTGGGAACAGACGATGAATCTGTTTAAGGGGATCAAGTCCAACTCGAGCCTCAGCCACCACGTTCTGCTACTAATCTTTTCTTTACGAGAAACTTCAAGAGGAAAACGAAGTCCTTATACTAACACTTTCTGGAGTTGGGCTGCAAGATTTCTTTCTAGAGCTGGGTAGCAAGGATGCAAGTTAGCAAGATTTGAACAGTCGGGTTGGTACTTCGCTCCGGAAAAATAGTTTCATCTCTTGGGGATACATTGTCATGTAAAGTATCAACTTTTCTTGGTTTTCAACTTTATACTGAACAAAGGAATGACACTTATATGTACTATTGAGGTAGCCCTTCTACCTTTTATTTGAAATATTCTTTCATGTCACAATGGATAATTAAGATGTATTGTAATGCGACTTTCCTGCTATCATGCCGGGTCGGTAGCCGAACTGGAAAGTTGATATGATGTGGTTGTCAAAACGAGGCATGGCATAAAAGCATGGCTGATAGGATGTTTTCTGGAGTATCGTCGTGCATTACTGCAAATATTTTGTGCTGGCTAGGGGTATGTTATAGATGAGAAAGCATTAATTTATGGAACAACTTATTAGTGGTACACTATTACCTCCTTAAAAATCCAAGATGTTTGGTAGTAAGAGTGTAGTGAATCCATGACCATAATGAAAGTCGGTGAATGGTGAAAAGGGGACGAAACCACCTCAGCCATGTTTAACTGTCAAAAGGTCTCTTGGTGGCTATGTTGCAATTGTGGTTGCACTGGAGATTGGTATACGATCGAATCGTGTGTTTTATTTGTTGGTACTTCTTCTGGCAGCATATATGAGCTTATGTGTCCTAGTAAAGGATATGGGATTTTGGCTTCACGGTCCGTTGTCTTGTGTTTGCATATTTGTGCCTCGTTAATTTGTACATGTCATTGTAAATAATTAAGTGTAACTATTGGCATGTTTATATTGTAAGCAAAGATATATATATATATATATATATATATATATATATATATATATATATATATGTGTGTGTGTGTGTGTGTGTGTGTGTTGCATTTGATGTGTATCGTTAGTTGTTTTTCATTTTTACACTAGATGTAAATAATAAACAAATGCCTCATAGTTTGTACAAATTTCATACATGAAAATGAAATTTGTATATGTATGTGGTGTGTGCCTTGTGTTTATTCACACATACTTGTATAGCAACATGAATGATATTATATAGGTTAATTGCAACATAGGTGCATGCTTAACAATAAATGATTGTTTTTTTTTGTAGGTATGGGGTATCGAAAGTAATGAGCAATATGTGTTTTCTACATATCAAAGAGGAAAATTTTCAAAACAAAAAATTAAACAAATATATTTTTAGGAAGTAGTATATCTTTCTGTAATTCAGTGTGATTGAAAGGGGAAAATCTCTGATAAGTTTGGACAATAGCACTTTTGCTAAAAATCTTCAATGAGGGATTATGTCTTTTCCGGATGAAATATATTGTTTTTCAGTGTTTTCATAAACATTAGAGAGCCTTCTCCAGGTGTGAAGGATCACAAAGGGTGTTTGATTTCCATAAAGGATTGTTATATTTGCACATGGAAAACTACAATAAAGTCCCTACATATTGGCCTCATAATCGATTTAGTCCCTATATTTTTTTTATTCAATTAAGTCACAAATATCCGTAATCGTATTCAATTTAACCATTTGACCCGGTAAACATGTCATCCAACTTTCAAAAATTACATTTTTGGCCCAGATTTCAAAATTTGTTACAAATTTGGTCCAAAATTTACACTTTTGGCCCATATTTTAAAGTTTGTTACAAATTTGGTCCAAACTTTACCCTTTTTGCCCAAATTTTAGAATTTTATGAATTCGTTCTAACTTTAGTTTTTTTTACAACTTTTCTGCTCAAAAAATTGTTTCTTATATGTTTTTTTCCTTATAAAATCATATTTATACAAAAAACCATATTTTCCCATAAAAATCTTATATTTTCTATATAAAAACTTTTTTTAAAAAGTTTTTTGTATATGAAATATCTATTTATAAAAATATGTATTTATTAAGTATATAAATATATACAAATTCGTTTTTATAAAAAAATGTATACAAAAACGTATTTTACAAAAAAATATATACAAACACCTATCACTTATAACCTAGTTATTTTTCAAAACGCTTCATGGAGTAGCAGTAGTATACTACTCTTTTTTTTATTAAAACGCCATGCGGGATGGGTTGCAAAAAGTCTTCTAGAATCGAATTTTGTTGGATAGAATTATATCACTCGGACATTGAACGATTGATTTTAATATTGCAAGAATGGTCCATTTGATGTTTTTGAAGTAGCCCATTAACATGAAGAAGCCAACTAGAGTGATGCCTAAAAATGTCATTTGCTGGAGCCCAAAATAAAATTGTTGGAGGCTTAGAGCGCATACTATAAATTATAGCCCAAATCTTTTTCCAGCTTTTCTTTTGTTTTTGTTTGAAACATATTGTAGACATAAAAGTCTTTAACATGTGGCCCCATCTTTTATATTATCGGTTTTAAAGATGGGAGATATCAAAAGACGAGAGATGTCAATCTGGTTCTTGATATCGAGGAGATTCTAAAGAAGAAATATTGCATTTTGTTGAACTCATATCAGTACAAGAGATTTTTTTGTTTTTTTGTGCGTTCCTTGTCGAAGCTTTATTATCTGTAGAACAGGATCAGAGTGGTGCGCTTTGCTGGATTTCGTTAGGATCTTGGAGATTCACAAAGATTAGGGTACATGCAATTTTTAATAAACCAGGTAGGGTGATAGAGAATATTTGATGTATTTTGGTAAAACCGATGGTTAAAAGCGATGGGTTTTAGAAGGTTTTTTTGAGGTTTATGAGATGTACAAACTCTACCACATGGTTTACAAATTGCTGCTACAAAGAATAAATGTTTAACAGAAAAACCATAACTAATATGAGGTATTCTAATAATATGTGAACTAAAGATGAGTAAAATCTCACAGAAAATTCTTTTCTTCCCAGGAGAGATCTCGAAAATATAAACAAAAAATAGATCTGAGAAGATCCTTGCAAGCTTGAAACATGGCTGAATGAGCAAACCGGAGCAGATCTAGAGATCTAAGCAATAGTGAAACAGATCTGGACAGATCTTGGCAAAATCATGACAGATCTGAACAGATGATGAAAGAAATTAGCAGATCTAGGCAAACATGAGGTGAAACCCATCAGATCTGAATAGATCTGGATGTAAACTAGGTTGAGACCAAGAGACATTATCTATTCGCTCGAGGTCCCACAGATGGCCCCAATGATGCGTCATCGGAATCCAAACATCGTTCTTGAAGAATTAGGTCAAGCCTTGGGCCAACCCAATTCAGGTCCAGCTAGCTGGCAACGGTGCAAGCAAGCTATGCGATCGTGTGGTGGCACTAGTCTAGAGCGCCAGGCAGGGGAGGCTTCCTGGAGGAGACACCAAGAGGGGAAGGTTGACTGGCAGAGGTGCCAGGAAGGCGAGGCTTCCTGGAGGACGCTCTAGACCGGGGCGCCATGCAAACAAGGTTTCCAGGTAGGCTAGAGTGCTAGGAAGATAGATTTAGCAAATAGACCTATGCCTATTAGTGAACAGCACCAACAAACACTTTATCAATTAACTTTAAAATTGAAATCACCTAGCTATTCTCAATTACCATACAAACTTCAACCTCAACTTCCCAAAATTGCAATGAACTTGTAACATTCGAAAAACCATGATAAACTTTTTCATTTTTATAAAATAATTCAACAAAACTATAAAATAGTAATCCATTGTTTTCAACACAAAACCATGGAATCAGAGTATCAAACATCTATCGAAAAATAATCAATTAGGAGGATATGTACGATCACACCTTCCCGTTGCCCCGATCGTCTAATGTACCTGAAACCATGAAACCAACAAATGTAAGCCTAAGCTTAGTGAGTTTCCCCCTAGAATACCACACATAACAATACATATAATGCATGAACACTGGGCCCACAACATCATACTGGATTACCCCTAAGCCCATAGCAAGAGACTGTATTTACCACCCCAGCCCACAGCTCATGGTTGGCTTGCTCGCGAGCCCACAACATAAGAGTGGTTTCCCTCCCGGCCCTCAGCTTATGACTAGATTGCTCCTTGGTTTGTTGAATTATAGCATAAAGTAGTACCACCTCAACCCAACTAAACTATGTCGACATATGAAACTAATAAACGATAACTAGCAAGTATATGTAATCATACATATCTACCAATCACCATAATACTAAGGCATAACAACACCCTTTACACAAGGATACATACCACAATCTAGTGGGCCGCCATTGATGCCTTCAACCCACGAGTACAATGAGGAAAAGCTCAGCTCTCGATCAAGAAGATAACATTAATGATCCCGATCTGCTAACAAGTTCTATTGGTAACCTATTAAACAAATAGGACCAGGTCTCAATCTACAACTCAACATACTCAATTAGACCTAAAGTAAACTTTATCAAAGTCAATGTTCAACGGTCAAAAAGTCAACAGTCGATCGCCACGACGTGGACAATCATATGCTACACCGTGGGGATAATAAGGCAAAATGGTCGCACATCTGTCAAACGCCACGGTGTAGCGACTAATACCCTACGCTGTGGGAACCTTCTAGAACAGCCAAATCCATTTACCTCTGATTCCTACCCCCCCCCCCCCCCACCCCAATTGAAACTTTGCAGAATGCTTCCAAAAGATCATAAAAATCACAACTTTATAGACATACATGTCCAATGCATGTCAAGAGCTCAAGTTAGGTAAAAAAGTGTACAAATGGGACCAAGATCTCGTGCAAGAGTTCAAAACTCTATCAAACTACAGATCCATCACTGAAAACCATAACCGGGCTCCGGGGATCCATAAAGTTTGCAACTTTATGGAACCCCAACCTTCCAACTTGCCTAAACATGATGGATAACACAAGAAAAACTAGATCAAAGCACGTAGATTCATAAAGCTTTGAAATTGAGGACTTACAAAAGTCCAGACGAGGTTGATGAGGCTTGCAAGTTAAGATGATTCACTAACACTTCTTATCTTCTTCTTCTTAGCTAAAAATTATCCAAAAACTCAGAGAATTCAAAAATGGAGATAGGGTTTCAGTGAGGGAGGAAGGAAGGCGATGGAGGCTGAGGGTGTATAAACCCTAGCCATCACGTCCCCTAAATGGGGGCACAACCCCCGAAATTAGGGTTGTCATTAAAGAGCTACCACGTCATGGGCACAATGCTGCCACGTCGTGGCATCCATTAAAGATGTGCGCATCCTCAGACCATGACAACACGGTGGGAACTGAGTCCCCACGTCATAGCCACCAAAAATTCCAAACTTAAACATTAAATTTTTAAATGAACATACTAGAAACTTGACGTTACACAAATTTTTCCAATTTCAATTCCAAAATAGATAAAATGAAATAAAATTATAGCTTTTGGTTTCTGCTACCTCAAGAAATTAAGAATCTAACCTAAAGCAACAGAAAAGAAATCAAAAAGTCCAACTTTTGAAACAAACAAAAATAACATTGAACATAGATAAGAAACTGGAATGAGAAAAAAACAAAGAATAAGAGATATAGGAATTCAGATTTCGAACTCACCCAATCCCAATTTAGAATTAGAAAACCTCAAACTTCTTTTGATTATCGGTGACCTGTGATTCAGAAACCACATAAAAAACGAGCTCAGTAATCAGAAATACAAGAAACTTATCGATAAGAACTCATAAATTGTAATCAGAAGCAGAGAATAGTAGAAAAGAAAAAAAAAATAAGAAATATGAGAATTCAGAAAACGGACTCACCCAACCCCAATTAAGAAACAGAAAACCTTAAACTTGTTCTTATTTTTGGTGGCCTGTAATTCAGAAATCACAACAAACTTATTAATCAGAATACAAGAATCATAACTCAAAAATTAGAATGAGAAGTAGAAAATAAGAGAAAAGAAGACAAATGATCTCGAACATACTGAGTGATAAGCTTTTTCGAAGTCTACCATAAAAAACATCTTCTTTTTTCTCCTCTTACACCAATCGACAACTTCATTTATCAAAAAAGGGTCACCCAAATTTGTCTCCCTTTTACAAACGCCGATTGATCATCACTAATTAAAGAATCTATCACATTTGCTATCACTAACTAAAGAATCCATCAAGGTTGCCATCCGATTGCTGATCATCACTAATTTTAGCAATACTTCAATTGATATGTATTTATCTAGTATTTACATACAAAAAATGTTATGCAGCATATTGCTCATAAATATGATCCAAAAAAAAATCTTACATATTAATAAGACGAAAACGTCCATGAATTTTGTTATTCTGGTTTTATATATATAAATAAAATGACCAGTGGGTAAAATTTTTTAACAAAAAGAAAGTAAATTTTAAACGGAACTTCCAAAAATTGTTAGAGAAACGTCTTAGTCAATTTTACAACATTTCCCAATAATTTCATTAAGTAACTTTCAAATTTTCAAAATTTTATTTTTATCATTAAAAAAAGTCAAACACGACAAACTATACAATTCATAAATTGTTTTATAAAATTTTGAACTTATAAAAATAATTGCAATTTGGATGACTTTTTATTACATATAAATATCTTAATTATGTTAAATATTGGAATTGTGATGAATGATATCAACTTTAATCTTGACAAATGATATAATTTCCCTTTATTAGTTTTTTATTTACAAAACATTTTTTTAATACTTGTGAAATTATATATGACTAGAAACCGCCTAATCCCCGCTTCGCGAGGGACGCAAGACGCCCAAAATTATGTAAATACGAAAGTGAATGGAGTACACCTGAAAATATACAAAACTCATGTGGAGAACGTGTGGAAAAAAATATAGAGACGAAACATGACTATATTGTGGGGGGAGGGGGAGTCATGCAGGGGCATAATATGCAAATTTTCTATTAGGTACAGATTTTAATTGTATTTTTTTAAACACATGGACAGGTTCTATAAAAAATAATGAACAATGATCTCATCTGTAAATTATAGGGACAATACAAAAGGTGAGAAGATGGAAAATGTTGTTGTCTAAATTTAACGAGGTGAAAGTGATATTTTAAAAAAGTGTGGAAAGTGTCGTTGTACAAAGTAGATGGTGGAAAGTATCAATATACGAAAGTCTTGTGGTCAAAATATGAGATAGAAAAGTGTTGTGGCCAAATTTTGAAATAAAAAAAATTATTGTGGCAAAAGTATGAAACAAAAAACTATACTATTCCAAGCTTCTTGTTGTTAAAATCTCAAATGGAAAAGTTTTGTGGCAAATATGCGAACCACTAAAATGTACTATTGTTAAGAACTTTCTTTTTAACATATGTTATAATTTTAATGCCTTCTTTTCACATTTTTTTATAAACTACTATTAAGTAAGAAAAATAAATTATATATCATGGTAATCCGAAAGAGATATTAAATTTTATACTACATAGCTTAAAAATAAACACATTTATTACAAACATAAATAAGAACATTCAAAATTTTCATAGTTAATATATTGAACAAAGAAGGAAAGGTTTTTCAATGTAACGTGGCTCAACAAAATTGATAAACATGTCATTGACGTCCAAACCTTAACTACAAATTTTAAACATTAAATTTACATATATTTTATGGTTATTTCGTGGACGTATGTAAATGACAACTTCACTTAATTAACCAATTTTATTTTTGAAAAAATAACATTTTTACATATTAAATTTCCAAATGTACCAATTAAGATTCAATAGCTCAGCAAAGTTACAACCGACTTAACCAATGTATAGTTGGTACTCCTGGTACTTGGATATAATTCAATAAATGACCAATTCACAAATCAAATTATCAATGGTTTGTAGAGTTATACGGTGGTGGTTGCCAATGATTTACTGTTAAAAGGAATGAAATGGAAAACAATGCATGGATGAGTGAAAATTAAAAGAATAAACAATCTCTACACAACATAAACATCAGTAGCAACAAAACTGAGAACATAAATGCTTGTATCAATAACAACATAAAAAATTTGTTCGAGGAGGAATCTATTCTACTATTAGTCTTTCCCCCGTATTAAAGTACTCTTGATTTCATTCTTGACATCACTTACATATTGGTCACTTGTATATGTAGATGATTACCAATTAATGTAATGTGATTGGAAACATAATTTAGTGATTTTCGTCTTACATAGTCATGTAAAATTTAAGTTAAAGTGTTAAACACACCTACGTCGTACACACTGTGTGCTTGTTTCCTTTTAATGCCAAAGTGTGCAATGATACAATAAACAAATAATGTAAAATGCATTGCTATTTCTTGCATTTCATCCATCTAAAAATTTCTAGTCACAAGAAATAGCAACGACTTTAATTTATTTGCTAAAAGTAGATTAATACCTTATATGTTATCTTGAATTTCATATTTAAAATTCAATCGCTTTTTCTATTTGAAAAAAAAAGTCATACAAAGAAATTCATAAATCATATTTATTACTTTGGCATTTAAAGAAAAATATGGTCCTATTTTATTTTACTTAATTATTTATTGTCAAAACGAGAAGATCGCGTGCATTCTAGCATATACTTTACTAAAGGGAAATGATATTTTCACTTAATAATTTGATACATCCATATGAGGTACAACACCTTTAAAGCTATCGTACAAGTTAGTAAAACATACATTTCAAGTGGATGAATTAATTTATGAAGGGGAAATATAACTTTGCTTCAATTTCTTCTTGCTTCTAGAGAACATAAATGAGATTTTTCAATTCATTCAAAACCTAATGGATAGTAAAAAAAACTCATAAATAGAAAGCCAACTATTATTGCATGTTTCAAAACATTCAATACTTTACTTTAATTACTGTTCAAATAAAAATAGTTGAATATTTTATAAAAAATTAAGAAAAAACACTGCTAAAAATACGGACAACATGATACATTTGAACAACCAAAAGCTCCCATTATGTTCATTAGTGGAGTGTTATGGAGTTCTCTGTAAATGGGTGAAAATGAATCTTTTCAAAAGTAGGTTACTTTTATTATTCGCTAAAAAATGAGGTATTTTTACGCGCCCCACCATCAAATTGCCCTTTTTTTTTCCAATTTCCAATTTTAACCATTTTAAATTACAACTTTCACCATTAAACTTATATGATATTTTCGGTTTACACCTTTCAATTTTAAAAAACTTAAATTTTTATTTTTTATATCGATTGTATAATATATATGATTAAAATTTATATATTTGTATACCACTCTCATCATCTCATTGATACCAATATCAAATATGTTATAATGACATGAAAATAAAAAATCGTTTAAACATGATATTACAAGAAAAAACTAACATGAAATTACAAAAGAAATAGAAGCTAAATTGAATACGAAATCGATGACACAGTCCACATCGACGAGGTTCATCACACTCCTTTTGTATAAACATAGGGGCACTATTTTATTACTTTACTCCGAGCATTAAAAATCAGTGAACCGACCTGACTAATATTATAAAAAACTAGAAATCTCATGGGCTACATTGATACAAATCGAATAGTTTGACTAAAAATATGATATTTGCCAAACCACAATTATCGTTTATGAAATTAGTCTAAAATAAATAAATGTATATATTTTGATTTATTAAGTAAACATGTAAATAAATAAATATAAGTACATCTAGATCATAAATACTAGAGTATAATCTACAACAATTAAACACATAAATAAGAACCAAAAAAACAAACTATCATTATATATAGAAAAATACAAGATCCTCCTATCATATATTGCTACTCATCCTCTTATTTATGTTAAACGTTGAAAAATATTAAATTTAATAAATTTACTAGTATTTTAAAACACTCGTAAGTATATAATAAGCCTGGAAAATAAAAAGAAAAAAATAAAAAGATGTTTAATTTTTCTTATATATAATATTTATATAAACCCAAAAGTTTTTTCTTGATATTATCATCCGCCATCAAGCATCACATAAAAATGAATTTATTTTATATATATATATATATATATATATATATATATATATATATATATATATATATATATATATATATATATATATATATATATATATATATTTCAGTTGTAGCACCTCGTAGGTAAACCCGACCACCATCTGGTCATTACCTTACATTTCATGTCATGTAGGACCTTACATTTCACGTCATGTAGGACCTCAGTTGGACTTTTTACTAGTCTGCATGATTTTTTTATCCAAAAAATCGAACCAAAGGAATTAATCACGGTTAATAGTTGTGATACAAGAACAAAACGAGGAGATTCAGAATGATGTAGATAATATAGATGCATCCGATCATCAATCAGAGAGATACTTGAGTGGAAGATGAAGACATGATTACAGATCTGATCAAATAAGAAAATAGATCACACATTCACAAGAAACAAAAGTGAATTGGATAATGAATGAAGGATTCACAAGAAACAGTTTGTGAATCGATTGGAAAGAAAAAAAATTCACAAGAACACTTTGCGAATTGAAGAAAGAAATCAATGAAGACGATTTCGTAATTTGATGAAATAAGATTGATTCAAATCAAAGAACAGAGAAATTGAAATGCAGATTGAGTTGAAATGCGGATTGAGCGTCATTCTGCTCTGATACCATATTACAACTGATAGGAAAGGAATGAATTGAATTGAATTAATCACGGTTAATGGTTGTGATACACGAACAAAACCAGGAGATTCAGAATGATATATATATATATATATATATATATATATATATATATATATATATATATATAGAGAGAGAGAGAGAGAGAGAGAGACCAGGAATTGATCTCTGGACCTTCCCCATACATGACAAATGCCTTTTCCATTAAGCCGCAAGGAGCATTTGGTCATTAATCTGATTAACTATACAAATATGTATTTTTTTTTCGTATTATTCATATATTAAATAAGTATTATTATTTGTAAAGATATTAATTTATATAAAAATCCACACTAAATACATCTTAGTCATATATATTATATAAATATGTATTTTTGTATTATTCATTTATTAAACACATTTTTTTGTATTATTCATTTAAGTTATGTATAAATGTGTTTCTATATGTAAAAATTCTCCCCAAAAATATTTTTATAAATACTCTTATTGTTATTTCTTTTCGTATGATTAGTATAACATTTTTGAATCATTCGGTTGAGAACATCCAAATGTATGATATATATCTACCATAATTGATATACATTTGAAGATGAATACATCTGTAACTATGTATTTAAAAGTGTGGATAGATACTGTAGAGTTATTATAGAAAATATATTTTTTAGAAATATAAATGTGTTTTTTTATAATAGAAATATATTCAATAATAATGTATTTAAAAAGTATGTATTTTGTGTGTTTTTACATATATTAATATGTTTATACATAATAATACTTATTTATTACATGAATAATATGAAGAAAAAAAAAGCTTACATGAATAATATGAAAAAAAAACTTATGTATTTTTATACATAATATATATTATATGAAAAAGTAGGTAGTTGTAATTGATTACATGTTAATCTAAAGAAATAATGAACAGACACTCCTTGTGGTTTAATGAAAAAGACGTCAGACATGTATGGTAATGGCCTGGAGTTCGATTCTTGGTGTATACATTTCAGCTCCAATTGGTTTGATTTTCTGGAGAATAAAAAATCATGGTGACTCGGTGCGTACATGGCATTGTCATGCAAAATTGTTACCATATGGTGGCCAGTTTACCTTCAAAATGCCACAAATGAAAAAAAAAGTCTTCAAGTTTCGGGCACTAGCACAGTAAATCCATAAAAAAATGTAAAATCGCCAAACTTAAAAGTTTTTATAGCATTATCCCTTGAATTAACACCACAATAAGTTGGCTACATGCCTACAATAGCGATTATCCCTTGAAGTAGCCCATTAACATGAAGAAGACAATTAGAGTGACGCCAAAAAATGTCATTTGCCGGAGCCCAAAATAAAATTGTTGGAGGCTTAGAGCCCATGCTATAAATTATAGCCCAAATCTTTTTCCATCTTTTCTTTTGTTTTTGTTTGAAAAATATTGTAGACATAAAAGTTTTCCACATGTGGCCCCATCTTTTATATTATCGGTTTTAAAGATGGGAGATATCAAAAGATGGGAGATGTCAATCTGGTTCTTCATATCGAGGAGATTCCAAGAAGAAAAATCGCATTTTGTTGAACTCATATCAGTCCAAGAGATTTTTTTTGTGCGTTCCTCGTCGAAGCTTTGTTATCTGTAGAACAGGATCAAAGTGGTGCGCTTCGCTGGAGTTCGTCGAGGATCTGGAGGTTCACGATGATTAGGCTAGGTGCAATTTCTAATAAACCAGGTAGGGTAATAGAGAATATTTGATGTATTTTGGTAAAACCGATGGTTAACAGCGATGGGTTTTAAAAGGTTTTTTGAGGTTTATGAGATGTACAAACTCTACCACATGGTTTACAAATTGGTACTATGAAGAATAACTGTTTAACAGAAAAACCATAACTAAAATGATGTTTTCTGATAATATGTGAACTGAAGATGACTAATAACTCACAAAAAATTGTTTTCTTCCCGGGAGAGATCTCGAATATATAAACAAAAATAGATCTAATAAGATCTTTGCAAGATTGAAACATGGCTGAATGAACAAACCGGAGCAGATCTTGTTGAAAGTATAATAATATTGGCAAACTTATCATTTTTGTGTCTTATGGTAAATAAGGGTGTGTTTTCTTAAGTTATTGTGTTTGTAGGGGTTGTTTCTGTACTTGTAGCTTTGCAGGTAAATATGTGCACGCGGGCTGAAAGTCCGATCCAGGCTCATGGGTTAATCCATGGGTTATGATATGCCCCAGAGTATATGTTCAAATGGAGCTCATTTTTCATAACTCAAGATATTTTCATCTCTGTAAAACTCTCTCATCTGTACTCGTCTTTGTAAATGAAGGGTTTCATATTAGGGTTTCTGCATAGGTTGATTCTTTGAGTTCTTATGAGAGATTGAGTGTGATTATAGTGAGATATTTCGTTTGTATTTGTATGATAAAAACCAACTGTTTCATAGTCAATGAAATGTTGATGTTGGGAATGATTTCGTGTTCTTGAGTTCATATTCTGAGTTTGAGTTTTGTTACATGGTATTAGAGCCACCGGCCTCAGTCTCTATTCATCGACATTTGATTGAAGATTTCATAAAGGTTAATTCTGGTTCCTGTTTTTATCGATTTGTAAATCGTTTTTTTGTTTGCCTTTGGAACCGATCGTGTTACATCCTCTGTTATTTTGCTTGTTTATGGCTATTTCTTCTTAAGAATTTGTTACTGCGAGTTTTTGTTGTTTGATCTTGCAGATCTGGTAGATAGACTTCTGATCCTGAAGGATCTGTGGTTTGGTGTTGGTGTAAGCGTTCTTCTTCTAGTCTGCTCACCCAATCCCGATTATAGGGCCAAAGTAACTCTCTCAGGGAACGGACTTAGGTTTGAAATAACTTTGACAGGGAACAACCCTAAGGGAGGTGAGCGGTCTTTCTGATTTAACGAAAAACACGTTGAACCACCACTGCGAGTCTTCTTGTTCCTTTGTTTTTCACATTTATTAGTTCAGTTGTGGGAGATCCTGATGTCTTGACTACATCAGTTATTTGTTTTTTTTTGTATGTTCTTCTTGATTACTTGGAGTCTTTTGATTCTTTGTTTGTTAGTTTTATCTCTCTTTACTTGTTGTCTTGGGCCCCAACAAACGTGGTGAGCATCTGGACAATAGTATAGTGTTCCACTGTTCTTTATTCACTTCTTTGATTGTGTGGTCTGTTGTTTGTTTCTGTCTTCATGGGTGGATCTAATGATCCTCCAAGAGGGAGTGGAAAGTGTAACATCCCATTTAAAATAGGATAATTAAATAATAAACCCGGAACCCCGAGAAGTAATTTTATAGTCCAAAACCAAATAATAATAAGTGGGGTGTTGGTTTCGGGAAGCCAAATGACGATATCTGAATCTTCGGGGGTTAAAATGTAATTTCGGGAGTTATTTTAAAAAGGAATTAAGAAGTTAGGGTGTGTTTGGTAAGTATTGTACTTGAATTGTAATGAATTATGAAAGATGGGGGTTATTTGGTACGTTTTGGGATTTAATTTGAAAGAAGAAGGATAAGGAGGGACTAGAAGTGGCAATAGGGACAAAGTTTGAGATGGGACTGGTGCGTATAAATACCTTACACATGCACCTCCTAACACTAACCCTAAGTTAAGTTGCCAGCCGCCACCTTATGCCACCGGATTCTCCAAGCCGCACCACCACCCCTCTTCATATACATTTTCCGACCGGCGAAGCGACTTGCGTCGTTGGCTTCTCTCTCCGTTCGTTTCCGATCAAACCAGACCACCGGGCAGCTACTCCACCAGATAGCCGCCTCTAATTCGTCCCCGTGAAGACTAAGCCGCCGTCGAATAAATGGACCGCCGGACGTTTAGCACCGCTGCTGTGGTCGCGGATCGACTTTCCCTCCTTGCCGGTGAAGACGAGAACCACCAGTGGGTCCATTCCTCTACTGTCGTTCGAGGTAGCCATCGACGTGGGGGAGTTCCGCCTCCTTCAGCCACTACAGTTGCTGCTAGCGCTGCTGTCGAATGCTATCCCTTTTCTGCCGCCACTAGCCACCGTGGGAGGTGGCTGTGTGCGTGTTATGGTGTTTATGCGCGTGTGTTGTGATGGTTTAGTGCTACAGGAGCATTTCTTGGCCGGAGATCCGAAGAAAGACCCCACCACCACCACCGTGAGGTGGTGGCTGCCACCATGCACATTCGCCTGCCACCACAACGTGGCTATGGGTGTATGTGTGTTATTTGAATATTATTGTAAATTGTATTATTGTAAAAACCGCCACCGTAGGGTGGTGGCTGCCGCCTCCTACCGTCGTGTCGGGTGGCGGTGTGCTTTGCCTTGTTGTGTTTGATTCGTTGGGATGCATGAAACCCTAGTGGGCCCAATGGAGCACTAATGGGCCCAAGGAAACCCTAATTGACCTAATAAAACCCTTATGGGCCCAATGAGGCCCAAACTGACCTTAAAGCCCAACCAATTGACTAATGGGCTAGTATTGGGTAGGAAACCCTAATTAGGGTTTCGAAAACCGTAATGGCTTAAAACCCTAATTTTGGGGATTTATCGGGACTGCACGAGAATTATTTAATAAACTTAAAATGTTAATTAATAATCATTGAAAATTAACCTAAGATAATATTGGACTTTATGGATTAAGTCCTTGATGGGTTAAGTAGGAAAACTGAACCCTAAACGTCATTTCATGTGGAAAACCCTAATTTCACTAGGGCCTTGAATTAGACCTTTTTACTGGGCTTTGGAGATTGGACTGTTGATGGGCTATCCATTAACAAGTAAATGGAGCAAAATAATTAGACGGGCTTGAGGATAAGACCCATGTGAGAGACTTGGGCCCAATTTGGATAATTGGGCCATACATGGGCCATAATTGGGATTTTATGATTATGTGATATTGGACCATGGGAATACCAAGAGTTTGGACTAGAATAATTGGATGGGCCTTAAGGAAAGACCATGTAGAGGTCTGGGCCTAATTTGGAAAATTGGGCCATATATTGGGCTTTAGCCCATTACTTGACTTTTGAGCGTTTGGAGTGTGAGTTGGACTTTGGGCTTGGAACCTAATTATTAATTGGGTATTGTTTGATGTTGACAGTTCGGGAATCTGTCAACCAGCAGTTGGAGTTTTATCTGTGGGACTTCAGCAGTGTCAGGTGAGTTATCCTCACTATATCAATAGGGTCTACGGCACCAAGGGGGGCCCTTTATGATTTACATCCTCGGTTAGGATGGTCGTATGTTATTGCTATGTTAGATTACATCCTGGGTTGGGATGGTTGCTATGATTATTGCTATCCTAGAATTCATCCTGATTAAGGACGGTTGCTATGTTAGGTTTCATCTTGGTTAAGGATGGTTGATGTGATAGAGATCGGTTAGATCGGTATCCTGGTTATAGGATGGTTGCTATGATTAGTGATCTGTTAGATCTGCATGTTTACCTGTTTATATATATGTGCACATGTTTGTTGGTTTGGTGAAAGGGTTGAGGCAGGTCCTGCTGTGTGCAGTAGGCCAAGACACCCTAGGCGGACCGGGTAGACTGCAGGCCCGGGCCGAGAAAATCTAGTCAGGCTGAAGGCCCAACGAGCGGTCCGGATAGGCTGAAGGCCCCGAGGAGGGCGGTCCAGACGTGTCGAGGGCTCGGAGAGCAGTCCAGATAGACTGAGGACCGGGATTCGGTCCTGTCAGACTGATGGCTCATTATGCATGTTATTTGCTTATATGTTTATATGATATGGTTATATCTGTATGGCGTTGGTATTTTGGGGGTAACTCACTAAGCCTTCGAGCTTACATTTATCGATTATTGTTTCAAGTATTCTGATGATCACGTGAAGGCGAAGGCATGATCGTGCACTTCCTTACATTTTCATGATTGATTATGGGGATACTCTGATGTTTAAATTATTATGAAAGTAAACTGTAATAACTTAATGGTTTTAAATGTCTTAAAAAGTTTTAAATTGACTTGAATTTTATGGGCGTTACTGAAAGGATGAGGCCATTAATTTTGATGATCCTCTCTATGTCCATCCCTCTGATAATGCTACCACAACTATTGTTACTGTTAAAGTAACTGGTAATGAGAATTTTCGTATATGGAGGAGTTCTATGTCTAGGTCTCTTAAAGCTAGAAACAAATTAGGGTTTGTTGATGGTACTTTTAAAAAAGATTATGTTGAGACAACTAAAGTGTCTAAATGGGAAAGGGCTAATGCTGTGGTATGTCCTTGGTTGTTGTCCTCCATTAGTGACTCTATATATGCTAGTCATGCGTATTCTGTCACAATTGGCATTTTAGGTAGGAAATTATATTCCTGTGTAACCATTCAACTATTGTAAAACATATACTCTAAGTAAATCTCGCTAAATGCTCATTTAGATTCACCATTCATGTTCATCTAAGAGTCTGAAACCCTAAGAATCCCGGTTTGATTCCATATTGGACTAGAATTTCCTTATTGGGCCTAATGGACCAATAAGCAACCAATTCAACTTTATTGGACTTAGAAGTCCTAATTGGACCCAATTTATAAATCTAAAACATATTGGACCATTTGGGTCTAGAATGATTCATTCTAACCCTAGTGGGCCTTATTAGGCCATAACTAATTCAATTACCCTTAGTGAGCCATAAGCCCATTCTTTTATTCTATTTGGGCCGTGAATGCTTCCAAGGGCCCAATGGGCCGAAAAATCTTATGTTTAGGATCCAAAGATCCTAACTAAAGTTAATGGGCCCAAACCACTCCACCCTTTCTTCTTGGCCCAAAATCTCGTCCCATGTATAAAACAAAAAAAAGTGAAATGGGGGGGGGGGGTTGACTTTGGAGGTGCCACCTCTATAATACAAACCATGTATCAAGGCATGGTTTCTTATGTTCCCATGCTAGTCACCTCACTACTCTCTCCCCTCTCTTCTTCTACTCTCGACCGAGAGCCAGAACACACACACACACACACACACACTTGAAAAATTCTCTCCAAACTTCTCTAAAATCATCCTCTTCCTTCCTCCAAGATCTCAAAATTTTGCTAGGGTTCTAAGGATCTTCATGAAGTCATTCAAATCTTTGGTAAGTTATTATCAAACACAAGTATCTTCTTTCATCTTAACATGAAAAACTCCTTATTACATGATTTTTATTCCATGACCACACCTTAGAAGCTTCATAAACTCGAGATTCATAACAAAGGTGTGCTAAGACCAAAAATCCTTTCCACCTCTTCTTTAAAAACTGAAACATCAAGCAAAGGTGAGTTCATACCCCCTTGTTTTCGGTTTTCATGTGATTTTTGGGGGAGAATGTAAGTAAAATGTGTAGATCTATGTGTTATATGCATGTTTTGTGTGAATTCTTAGTTTATTCGGTAAAAATATGCTAGGTCTTAGCAAATCTCGAAACTTTAAGTATTATTTAGCAAAGATCTATGAACTATGACATTATATACATCACATTATCAAGCCAAAAGTGATTACATGTTTAAGATACAAAAGATTTTAACAAAAACCTTGTTAAAGGTCAAAATTGTCAAGAAAACAAAAGATATGGGCAAAAAGGGACATTTATGTTTTTATAAGGGCCAAACAGGTCCTACATGTATAAAAAGGTATTCTTATGTTAAACATACTTTCAAAAGGGCCAAAAATGCAAATTTAAGCTTAATGAGCCAAATCTTTTGGACCTCACGGTTTTGGGCCCAATTTGCGAAAAATGGAGTTTTGGGGTTAAAAATGTTATTTGGCCAAAGTTTGAGTCATAAATGTAAATAAACCAAATTTAGGGGTGAAACCAACATTTATTTTCAAATTGGACCAAAAATGTAAAATTTTCCAAAAAGTGGACCGAAAGTGTAAATTTTTACAACAAGGGGCTGAAAATGCACTTTTCTGTAAAACAGGGTTCTAAATGTGAAAATATAACCTTTTGGGCTAAAACCGTAAATTTTTATACATTTGGGACAAAATTGCAAATTTTTATAAATTATGGACTAAAGTGTCATTTTTACAAAACTTTGGGCCTTAATTAAAAATTGGAGGATTATTGGTCAAAAATGTCGTTTTTACAAAAAGAAAGCTTCTTATCATCATTCTAGTAAACTTTGAGCTAAAACAAACCACATAACAAAACAAATGAACGGAATACATCGATAACTATTTATTGGGCCTAATATTCACGTTTCTTGGCCATTGGGCCCTAAGGGCCCAATTAAGTGTATATTGAGCCCAATTTTTTCCATGACGTGTTTGTTGCGTCTTGCGACCCACTTACATGTTAATTTGGGCCTAAGTTATGGAGTACATGTGTATTGGGCTTTTGTGGCCCATTTACATGCCTATTGGGCCTAAATTACACTCTTACATGTTATTGGGCCTCTATGGTCCTATTACATGCTAATATAGGGCTTGGAATGGAAATTTCACATGTTAGTAGGCCGTAACTATACCTTTGCGTAAGCATTAAACTTCGTATACCTATATATGTACCTTTGGAATACAAAAACATACCACATATACGTGAACATTAAACATAATACAAAAGGGGTTGAGAATCTAGTGAGACATGTCGGTTGGCACCTCTGAGTGTACAATCGTAGCCTGTAGTTATAATCAGAGTTTCCTGGTAGGAAAGCGGGAGTTTGTGTATAGATCTATACGGGGTGACCCCCCACGACTTAGTTGTTCGCTACAGCTAGACTAGGCCAGTCTAGGGCGACAAAATCCTTAGCAAGACCGACATTTGGAAAAATACCAAGACAGACGACCTAGTCATTATCATGCATCGTTATAACGGCTCATATAGGGATTCAATACCAAAAGTAACCTTTCGAAGATAAACTCTTCGATTGTGTCAATGCGAAACAACTTATTTAACGATACAAGAATCTAGACGTTGTTATACAACAGAAAATATCGGATTTTCTGGGGAAATTATTCATATACACTTATCATTTATTCACAATACATTGAATCTAAACTACACTCTTATAAGTTATAAGTATGAAATTCACACATGCATTTATACTTGATTTTCACAACATTTTCAGACATTTTACAAAAAATATCGGATTTTCTGGGTTTTTATGAAAGATACAAAGACTTTTACTCAAACATAATTATGAACTCACCAACATTATATATGTTGACCGTTTTCAAAATAACTTGTATTCTCACGTAATCGTTAAGCTGGAAGATTTGCAAGTGTGTATGGTTTCGTTTTATGTAATAGAACTTATCGTACTTTTAACAATTTGAACTTATGAATTTTAACAATGTACTTGATGTGAACAATGCTAGTTGTATTATGTAATGTTGGTGACGATCGTGTTAAGATTCATGTATATTCATTGTAATGATTATTCAATTGTTAGTCACACGAGCCCCCGGACGTTTCCGACGTCTGGTTCGGGGGTATGACAGGTTGGTATCAGAGCAATGTTTATAGTGAACTAGCATATCTAACCATACATGATATGCAACTATAAACAAAATGGGACTAAATAACTCTGAATCAAACAAAAATTTCACACTTATGTGCGCAAATTTGAGTAACAATCTAACAATATCTAATAAAAGCTTCTGGAGGAAATTGAGCACTATGATTAACCCTGGGTAGTTATGTAGTCATATTAGGGATAAATATAGCCTGATCAACTATATTTATTCAGAATATGATCAACATGTGTTCGGGAGTAATCATAGCGGGAAATGAATCAAAAAGCCTACATCACTCTCCAAAAACTCTAGGGAACTCAAATCTAAATAATTAAAATATACTATAGGAATAATCCAAACACGACTTGTTCCCGCACTCCCATGCAGTCATCATGGATGATGATCAGCAAGGAGTACATTTCTACCAAGTGCTAGTGGCTCAAGGGATGCTTGAGGAGGATCCCGAAGAAGAATAAGGAGGAGCGCATGACGTTGGGCCCGACGAGTACACTGATACGGACTATGAGTTTGAGGGGACTGACGAGGACACGGAGGAAGATAGGGACACGAATGAGGCCCTTGTCGAACCACCTACCAATGAGACACACCAGGACCACCCTATCATGGGGAGTGCAGAGAGATGAGTTGCACAAGGTGCAACCGGAAGGGCCATACAACAAAGTATTGTAGGACTCAGGTTCCACAGAACCAGATGACGAACAACAATAACAACACCAATGTCGGAGCCAGTTATACCTGTTACGGATGTGGAAAGACCGGACATCTCAGGCGAAACTGCCCCAATGCGAACAATCAAGGGGCAGGAGCAGCAGGGAGAGTGTTGACAATGGGTCAGGGTGAAGCAGTGCAGGACCCAGTCGTTGTCACCGGTACGTTCCTACTTAACAACTCGTATGCATGCATCCTATTTGATAGCGGGGCGGAATGAAGTTTTGTTAGTAATAAATTCAAACACTTGCTAAATCAACAACCCCACAAGCTCAACAATGCCTTTACGGTGGAAATAGCTAATGGGAAAACGGAAACAACAGAAGATATCTATATAGGATGTAAGTTAAACTAAACAAACACTCTTTCCAAATAAATTTGATGCCAGTAAATATTAGGAGTTTTGATGTGATCATCGGCATGGATTGGTTAATCCCCCATCATGCCGATATTATGTGTCACGGGAAGGCCGTTCGCCTTCATCTTCCTAATCACGAAACTATAATAATCTACGGAGATAAACCCGGCGCAAACCTTCGCCTTATCTCATGTATTTAAGGAACAAAAGTGTCTACAAAAGAAGAACTACGCATTCCTTGCTCATGTGGTGGATAAAACCAAAGAGGAAGCGAGCATTCACAACATCCCAGTGGCGTGTGACTTCCCGGACGTATTTCCAGAAGATCTTTCGGGAATACCCCCAGAACGAAAAATCGAATTCTGAATCAACCTAGTGCCTGGAGCCACTCCAATAGCCAAATCACCCTATAGGTTGGCTCCTACTGAAATGCAAGAATTATCAAGCCAACTAAGCGAACTCCTGGATAACGGATTCATCATACCCAGCTTCTCGCCATGGGGAGCTCCGGTTCTTTTCGTTAAAAAGAAAGACGGGTCCTTCAGGATGTGCATCGACTATAGGGAATTAAACAAACTCACCATCAAAAACCGGTATCCACTTCCACGAATCGATGATCTATTTGACCAACTTCAAGGAGCCAGTTACTTTTCAAAGATAGATCTGAGATCCGGTTATCATCAACTCAAATTCCGAGATGAGGACATTCCTGAGACTGTTTCCGAACTCGTTACGGTCATTACGAATTCGTCGTAATGCCCTTCGGTCTAACAAATGCCCCCGCTGCATTTATGGACCTCATGAATCGATTCTACCGTCTATTCCTTGATAAATTCGTGATCGTTTTCATCGACGATATTCTTGTGTACTCTCGAAGCGAAGAAGATCATAGCCAACACCTTCGATAGATTTTAGAAACCCTACGGGCTGAAAAGTTGTATGCGAAACTCTCCAAGTGCGAGTTCTGGCTCCGCAGTGTTAACTTCCTTGTCCATGTAGTTAGTCAGGAAGGAATACATGTGGACCCCTCCAAGATCAAAGCAATCAAAAATTGGGCAATTCTGTCAACGCCAACAGAAATTCGCCAATTATTGGGTCTTGCAGGCTAATACCGAAGATTCATTCAGAACTTTTCCAAGATAGCCAAACCCCTCACCACGTTGACCCAAAAAGGCGTACTCTTCAAATGGACCGAAAAGCAAGAGTTTTCCTTCCAAACCATGAAGCAAGCCCTTTGTCGTGCTCCAGTGCTATCCTTTCCGGAGGGAACCGAAGACTTCATAGTTTACTGTGATGCTTCGAATCAAGGTTTAGGTTGTGTCCTCATGCAACGAGAGAAGGTAATTGCTTGTGCATCCAGACAACTGAAAACACATGAAGTAAATTACACCATGCATGATCTTGAACTGGGGGCGGTGGTCTTCGCCTTAAAAATTTGGAGGCACTACCTATATGGTACCAAGTGCACCATCTTTACATACCACAAGCGCCTCCAGCACATTCTAAATCAAAAGGAACTAAACATGAGGTAGCGAAGATGGGTTTAGCTGTTAAATGATTATGAGTGTGAGATCAAATATCATCCAGGCAAGGCTAACGTGGTAGCCGATGCCCTGAGCAGAAAGGAGTATTCAAGTCATCGTGCGAAGACTCTGTCAATCACCATCCAATCTCATCTAGCCTCACAGATCAAAGAAGCCCAACTTGACACATTGAAGTCGGAAAATGTCGCTAGTGACTCACTACGAGGAATGGAGAAGGAGCTCGAAGCTAGAGACGATGGAACCCACTACTTCATGAATAGAATCTGGGTTCCCAAAATTGGGGGATTCAGAGAGAAAGTTATGCATGAAGCCCACAAGACGTGATATTCTATTCATCCGGGGTCAGATAAAATGTATTTGGACATCAAGCAGCAATATTGATGGCCTAATATGAAGGCAGAGATAGCTACTTTCGTGGGCAAGTGTCTTACTTGCGCCAAGGCGAAAGTGGAATACCAAAAGCCCTCGGGACTATTGCAACAACCGGTGATACCCGAGTGGAAATAGGAAAGGATTACTATGGACTTCGTGACCAAATTGCCAAAGACATCAGACGGATTGGATGCTATCTGGGTAATTGTCGATAGATTGACAAAATCCGCTCATTTCCTGCCAATAAAAGAGTCCTACAAGATGGAAAAGCTGACCCGAATCTACATCAAGGAAGTCGTGAGACTCCATGGAGTGCCAGTATCTATTATCTCGGATCGAGATAGCAGATTTACTTCAAGATTCTGGCAATCTCTGCAGAAGGCAATGGGAACACATCTAGATATGAGCACCGCCTACCATCCACAGACGGATGATCAGAGTGAGCGTACCATCCAGACACTAGAGGAGATGCTCTGAGCTTGCGTGATTGACTTCGGAAAATCATGGGATGCCCACTTGCCTCTGATCGAATTCTCTTATAACAACAGTTATCACACGAGCATCAAGGTTGCTCCATTCGAGGCTCTCTATGGTCGTAAATGTAGATCGCCCCTATGCTGGGCCGAGGTGGGTGACAATTAACTAGAAAAAGGGCAATCGCCAGCCAGTGCTCTTATAGGACCTGAAATCATTCGTGAAACAACCAAGAAGATATTCCAAATCAAAGCTCGACTTCAAGCATCGCGAGACCGACAAAAGAGCTATGCTGACAAACGCGAAAGCCACTAGAATTTCAATTCAGGGATCACGTGCTATTAAATGTCTCTCCATGGAAGGGAATGATTCGATTTGGGAAAAGAGGAAAATTGAACCCGCGGTACATTGGACTGTTCGAGATTTTTGCCCGGATTGGTCCAGTGGCTTACAAGCTGCAGCTACCCACCGAGCTCAGCAATGTACACCCAATGTTCCACATCTCGAATCTGAAAAAGTGTCTATCAGATGAAACCCTTGTCGTCCCTTTAGAAGAGATTGAGATAAACGAGAATCTCCTCTTCGTCGAAGAACCAGTCGAGATTATGGATAGGGAGGTGAAGCGTACCAAGCAAAGTCGCATCCCGATCATGAAGGTTCGATGGAGCGCAAAACACGGACCAGAATTCACGTGGGAACGTGAAGACCAGATGAAGCAAAAGTACCCTCACTTATTCTTTCCTTCACAATCCTAGTTTCAAAAGAATTTCGGGACAAAATTCCCTCTAACGGGGGGATGATGTCACAACTGGCATTTTAGGTAGGAAATTCTATTCCTGTGTAACCATTCAACTATTGTAAAACATATACTCTAAGTAAATCTCACTCAGTGCTCATTTAGATTCACCATTCATGTTCAACTAAGAGTCTGAAACCCTAAGAATCCCGGTTTGAGTCCATATTGGACTAGAATTTCCTTATTGGGCCTAATGGACCAATAAGCACCCAATTCAACTTTATTGGACTTAGAAGTCCTAATTAGTCCCAATTCATAAATCTAAAACATTTTGGACCATTTGGGTCTAGAATGATTCATTCTAACCCTAATGGGCCTAATTGGGCCATAACTAATCCCTAGATGCTAACTAAAGTTAATGGGCCAAAACCACTCCACCTTTTATTCTTGGCCCAAAATCTCGGCCCATGTATAAAACAAAAAAAGAAGTGAAATGGGGGGGGGTTGACTTTGAAGGTTCCACCTCCATAATACACACCATGTATCAAGGCATGGTTTCTCATGTTCCCATGCTAGTCACCTCACCACTCTCTCCCCTCTCTTCTTCTACTCTCGGCCGAGAGCCAAAACACACACACACACTTGAAAAATTCTCTCCAAACTTCTCTAAAATCGTCCTCTTCCTTCCTCCAAGATCTCAAAAATTTGCTAGGGTTCTAAGGATCTTCATCAAGTCATTCAAATCTTTGGCAAGTTATTGTCAAACACAAGTATCTTCTTTCATCTTAACATGAAAAACTCCTTCTTACATGGTTTTTAATCCATGGTCACACCTTAGAAGCTTCTTAAACTCAAGATTCACAACAAAGGTGTGCTAAGACCAAAAATCCTTTCCACTTCTTCTTAAAAAACCGAAACATCAAGCAAAGGTGAGTTCATACCCCCTTGTTTTCGGTTTTCATATGATTTTTGGGGGAGAATGCAAGTAAAATGTGTAGATCTATGTGTTATATGCATGTTTTGTGTGAATTCTTAGTTTATTTGGTAAAAATGTGTTAGATCTTAGCAAATCTTGAAATTTTAAGTATTATTTAGCAAAGATCTATGAACTATGACATTATATACATCACATTATCAAGCCAAAAGTGATTACATGTTTAAGATACAAAGATTTCAACAAAAACCTTGTTAAAAGTCAAAATTGTCAAGAAAACAAAAGATAAGGGCAAAAAGGGACATTTATGTTTTTATAAGGGCCAAACAGGTCCTACATGTATAAAAAGGTATTCTTATGTTAAACATACTTTCAAAAGGGCCAAAAATGCAAACTTAAGCTTAATGGGCCAAAACTTTTGGGCCTCACGGTTTTGGGCCCAATTTGTGAAAAAAATGGAGTTTTCGGGTTAAAAATGTTATTTGGCCAAAGTTTGAGTCATAAATGTAAATAAACCAAATTTAGGGGTGAAAACAACATTTATTTTCAAATTTGACCAAAAATGTAAAATTTTCCAAAAATTGGACCGAAAGTGTAAATTTTTACAACAAGGGGCAGAAAATGCACTTTTCTGCAAAACAGGGTTCTAAATGTGAAAATATAACTTTTTGGGCTAAAACCGTAAATTTTTAGACTTTTGGGACAAACTTGCAAATTTTTATAAATTATGGACTAAAGTGTCATTTTTACAAAACTTTGGGCCTTAATTAACAATTGGAGGATTATTGGCCAAAAATGTCATTTTTACAAAAAGAAAGCTTCTTATCATCAATCTACTAAACCTTGAGCTAAAACAAACCACGAAACAAAACAAATGAACGGAATACGTCGATAACTATTTATTGGGCCTAATATTCACTTTTCTTGGCCATTGGGCCCTAAGGCCCCAATTAAGTGTATATTGAGACCAATGTTTTCCATGACGTGTTTATTGGGTCTTGCGACCCACTTACATGTTAACTTGGGCCTAAGTTATGGAGTACATGTTTATTGGGCTTTTGTGGCCCATTTACATGCCTATTGGGCCTAAATTACCCTCTTACATGTTATTGGACCTATGTGGTCCTATTACATGCTAATAGGGCTTGGAATGGAAATTCCACATGTTAGTAGACCGTAACTATACCTTTGCGTAAGCATTAAACTTCGTATACTTATATATGTACCTTTCGAATACTAAAACATACCACATATACGTAAACATTAAACATAATACAAAAAGGGGTTGAGAATCTAGTGAGACATGTCGGTTGGCACCCCTGAGTGTCCAATCGTAGCCTGTAGTTATAATCAGAGTTTCGTGGTAGGAAAGCGAGAGTTTGTGTATAGATCTATACGGGGTGACCCCCCACGCCTTAGCTGTTCGCTACTGCTAGACTAGGCCAGTCTAGGGCGCCAAAATCCTTTGCAAGACCGGCATTTGGAAAAATACCAAGACGGGCGACCTAGTCATTATCATGCATGGTTATAACGGCTCATATAGGGATTCAATACCAAAAGTAACCTTTCGAAGATAAACTCTTCGATTGTGTCAATGCAAAACGACTTATTTAACGATACAAGAATCTAGACGTTGTTATAAAACAGAAAATATCGGACTTTCTGGGGAAATTATTCATATACATTTATCATTTATTCACAATACATTGAATCTAAACTACACTCTTATAAGTTATAACTATGAAATTCACACATGCATTTATACTTGATTTTCACAACATTTCCAGACATTTTACAGAAAATATCGGATTTTCTGGGTTTTTATGAAAGATACAAAGACTTTTACTCAAACATACTTATGAACTCACCAACATTGTATATGTTGACCGTTTTCAAAATAACTTGTATTCTCAGGTAATCGTTAAGATGGAAGATTTGCAAGTGTGTATGGTTTCGTTTTATGTAATAGCACTTATCGTACTTTTAACAATTTGAACTTATGAATTTTAACAATGTACTTGATGTGAACAATGCTAGTTGTAATATGTAATGTTGGTGATGATCGTGTTAAGATTCATGTATATTCATTGTGATGATTATTCAATTGTTAGTCACACGAGCCCCCGGACGTTTCCGCCGTCTGGTTCGGTGGTGTGACATATTCTGATAATGCACAAGAAATTCGGGAAAATTTATTTGAAACATATAATAAAGCAGATGGATCTGTTGTTTTTAATGTACATCAACGAATTAATTCTTTAAAACAATCTGGTATTTCTGTTTCAGATTACTTTAATAAACTAGATGCTTTATGGAAAGAATTTGATGGTTTAACGAGTCCTACTGAGTGTACTTGTGAGGATGCTGTTAAACTTAAGGATCATGCTAAACTGATGAAACTCATGCAGTTTCTTAATGGTCTGGATGAGTCATATAGTCAGGTTAAAAGCCATATTCTTCTCATGGATCCACTTCCTAATGTCAAAACTGTCTTTTCTATAATATCTCGTGAAGAATCACTTCAAAGAAATGGATCTCTGTCTAATGACTCTCAATCCATTTCCAAAAATCAACCTCCTGTTTTTAATAGTAAATTTCACAATAGATTTTCTTCTGGTAATACTGGTAATAAAAACAAAGGTCCGGTTGTTCAGTGTAAAAATTGTGGATTTAAAGGACATTATATTGAAAAATTCTATAAAATAATTGGGTAGCCCAAGGATTTTAAGTTTAGAAGTGAAGTAAATCAAAATAATCAAAATAAAAACTTCAATGTTAATTCGTCTGCTGTTACTTCTAGATCTGGAGAGTCTGAGTTTCATCAACTCACTAAGGATCAGTATGTCAAATTCCTTAATCCGATTGGTGAGAAGCAATGCAATGAGGAAGCTTCTGTCAATGCTAATATGGCATGTACTTTCTTATTTAATGCTTGCAATTCATCATTTAATTATAATAAATGGGTTGTTGATTCAGGAGCTAATCAACATATGATAGCTTTTGAGTCTCTTTTATATGATATTGTGGATGTATCTAAACTTAATCTTCATGTTAGTCATCCTAATGGAACTAGTGCTAAAATTGAAAAAATTGGAAATCTTAATATTTCCATGTCCTTAACACTTTTTGATGTTTTTGCTATACCTGAGTTCAATGTTAATCTGTTGTCTGTTCACAAAGTTTGTAAAGATAGTAAGTGTGATGTTGTGTTTGATGAACATAGTTGTAAAATCCAGGATTTACAATCCAAGGAGATGGTGGGGAATGGTAGTGAGTCTGGAGGTCTCTATTATGTAGATAGTGTGCCTTCAGGTAATTCTTTTAGTTCTAACTCTGTTGTGTGTTATGTTTCTAAGGTTACATGGCATAATAGACTTGGTCATCCATCTGATCAAGCCTTGAACTCTTTAAAATCTAAACTTAATTTTGGTACTGAGTCTTTACCACCTTGTAAAATTTGCCATAAGGCCAAACAAACAAGGAATTCTTTTTCTTCTAGTCAACGTCAGCCTTGTTTCTTGGGTGAACTGATTCATTTAGATGTGTGGGGTCCTTATAGAGTGATCACTTCAGAAGGGTTTAGGTTATTTCTTACTATAGTGGATGATTTCACTAGGGCAACTTGGGTTTATCTGCTAAAGTCTAAAAGTGAAGTTTTTTCTTGTGTTACTGCATTTTTTTTTAATATTTTACTCAATCAATTTGAAGTTAAAATTAAAAAGGTAAGGTCTGATAATGGCACCGAGTTTTTAAATCATAACTTGAAATATTTTTTTGTTAATAAAGGTGTTGTTCATCAAACATCATGTGTTCATACACCCCAACAAAATGGGGTTGTTGAAAGAAAGCATAGACATATTTTGAATGTTGCAAGGTCTTTGATGTTTCAATATGGATTGTCTTTAAAATTTTGGGGTGATGCCGTTTTAACCTCTGTTTTTTTAATCAATAGAACACCCACTTCAGTTTTAAATGGCGCTTCTCCGTATGAGCTTGTATATAAGTCTTCTCCTAGTTTTGATAGACTTCGTGTTTTTGGTTGTCTTTGTTTTGCAACTAAACTAAATAATTTAGATAAATTTTCTGAACGTGCAGAAAAGTGTGTTTTACTTGGGTATTCTTCTGAACAAAAGGGTTATAAAGTTTTAAGTCTTAACTCAAATCTTATTTTTGTTTCCAGGGATGTGAAATTTTATGAGACAGTATTTCCTTTCAAGCTTAAATCTTCTTTTGGAGATAAATCTAGTTTATCTGATGACCCAATTGACCCATTTTCCTGTGAGGAGCCATTAGTTTCTAGTTCTCTTCAAGAAAACATTGTTGTAGATGATTTAGGGGTAACCCCTCAATTTGATGGTGCTGGAGCAGTCCACAATCTGGCTGAGACCCCTTCTAGTGCGGTCAGCAACAAGAGTGATGAGGCACATGTGCCTCAGGTTGAGGTGGATGTTCCTGCTTCATCTACTATGGCTGAGGATAGTAATGTTGAACCAAATAATCCTTCTAATGATCATGTATTAGGAGTCACTCGATCTAGTAGGAATGTGCGTTTACCTGTTAAATTTAATGACTTTGTAGTAGAAAGTTCACATAAATATGGTCTTGAAAAATTTGTGAATTATTCTTTTTTAACTAGTGAAAATAGATGTTTTGTGTCTAATCTTAATAAAACTTCTGAACCTAAAACCTATTCAGAAGCTTCATCTATTCCTAATTGGGTGAAAGCTATGAATGAAGAAATGGAAGCTTTATAAAGAAATCATACTTGGCATATAGTTGATTTTCCTCAAGGTAGGAAGCCTATTGGATGTCTTTGGATTTATAAGATTAAATATAAGTCAGATGGTGAGGTTGAGAGGTATAAGGCTAGACTTGTTGCTAAAGGTTACAATCAAAGAAAATGTATAGATTATGAGGAGACTTTTTCTCCTGTTGCTAAAATTGTTACAATTAGGATTGTTATATGTGTTGCTGTTAATAATTCTTGGCCTCTTTATCAACTTGATGTTAATAATGCTTTTTTATATGGTGACTTAATTGAGAATGTTTTTATGACTTTGCCTGAAGGCTATCATTCTAAAAATGATAATAGGGTTTGTAAACTTATAAAGTCCTTATATGGTCTGAAACAGGCTCCACGAAAATGGAATGAAAAGTTGTGTTCCTCTTTGGCTAAATTTGGTTTTGCCCAAAGTTTAAGTGACTATTCATTATTTGTTCGGTTAAAAAACAATCACCCTTGTCATTTTGTTAGTTTATGTAGATGATATAATCTTAACTGGAAATTGCAATATAGAAATTGAGAATGTCAAGTTATTTCTTAAATCCCAGTTTAAAATAAAAGATTTAGGATTGTTGAAATATTTTTTAGGAATTGAAGTTTTACCTACAAATAATGGTGTTTGTTTAAATCAAAGAAAATATTGTTTGGAGTTACTAAATGAATTTGGAATGTTGTGGTGTAAACCAGTTAAAACACCTCTGAAAGTAAACTTTGTTTTTAGTAGAGATTGTGATGATAATTCGGAGCATATTAGTAATATAACAAAATTTCAAAAACTTATAGGAAAATTGATTTATCTTACTGTAACTAGGTCTGATATAAGTTATGGGGTTCAAGTTATAAGTCAATTTATGCATAAGCCAAGAAAGTCTCATCTAAATGTTGCTTTTAGATTGTTGAGGTACTTAACAAATTGTCCGGGGAAAGGTATTGTATTGTCAAAATCAAGTTCATTTGATGTTGTTGGTTTTGTGGATGCTGATTAGGCTATGTGTTTGTCAACAAGAAGGTTCGTTTTGGGTTATTTGGTGTATATAGGTAATTCACTTATTTCTTGGAAAAGTAAGAAACAAAGTACTGTATCCAGGTCCTCAATTGGTTCTGAATACCATGCTTTGGGTTCAATTACATGTGAAATCTTGTGGATCTTAAGTAATTTGAATGATCTTGATTATTCTATTCAAAATGCAAATATATTAACTAACTCTTTAACTTCTTTTCAACATAATTTTTTGTCAAAAAGACTTGGTCTTCAAAATATGTTTGCTGGTAAGTGAAGTGTTGTTGTCTCAAATGATAAGTTTGAGAGGGGGTGTTAAAAGTATAATAATATTGGCAAACTTATCATTTTTTGTGTCTTATGGTAAATAAGGGTGTGTTTTGTTAAGTTATTGTGTTTGTAGATGTAACAACGTAATTTTCAAAACAATTTTTCGTTTTTCAAACAACATGATTATCGTTTAAACATTCTCAAATCTCATGTTCAACAATTGACATCAAATAAAACATATCCCAAGATCACAAATGAAATCCTTGGCAATAGGCGCTGCCCCCGGAACCAAATCGATACGGAACTCTACTTGCCTCTCGGGAGGCACACCCGGCAACTCCTCGGGGAAAAAATCCGGGAACTCACGCACTATCGGAACCTCATCGACCGATCTCGGCCTCTCCGCATTAAACCTCGTATCCATCACGTAAGCCATGAACCCACTGCAACCCTGCTGTAGGCTCTGCCTCGCTCTAGCGGCCGAACAAAACGCTGACCCAGAACGGGTTCCCTCGCCATACACCGTAAGAACTCCCCCACTAGGGTCTTGTATGGTCACTAGCTGTCGTTCGCAGTCGATAACCGCTCCAAATCTGCTCAACCAGTCCATGCCCACAATGACACAGACATCTCCCATCGCAATCGGGACCAAATCAATCGGAAACTCCATGCCGAAGATCTCGAGTACACAACCTCGAATCACATCAGTGGCATACACCGCTCTCTCGTCAGCTATGGAAACTCGCAGAGGTCGACTCAACGCCTCTCGATGGGTACTGATGTGCTGACTAAAGGTTAATGATACAAAAGATCGACTCGCACCCGAGTCAAATAACACCAAAGCAGGTACAGAACTCACAAGAAATGTACCTACGCACATCATAATATAAGAACAATATCTCAAACTCAAAATAAATAGATGAAAGAATACATACCAGCCACAACATCGGGCGCTGCGCGGACCTCCTCCACTGTCAACTGGAAGGCTCTCCTGCGAGCCTTTGGCGTCTCGGCCTTCACTGGCCGACTCTCAGTAGCTCGTACGGCAGCAGGGGCAGACCCCTGTGGTGCTCCCTATGTCGACCCCCGCAGCTGTGGACATTCGGCCTTCCGATGGCCGGTCTGATTGCACTGGAAGCACACTGCAAATTCCTTGGGGGCAATCCTTAGCCATATGCCCCTCCTTGCTACACTTGTAGTAAGACCCTGCTCGACAAATCCCCTCGTGGCTCTTGCCGCACTTGCCACAAGTGCGGCCCTTCTGGTTCCCTGATCTCGAATCGGCAGGCCTTGCCCGCTTGGCTGCCGGCTGGGACTGTACCGGTCGCCGATCCCTCCCTTGAGACTCCGCCTCCTCCCTGGCCTGAGTCTCGAGCTCAATCTCCCTCTTCTGAGCATTTGCCTGATGCTCGGCAAATGTCCGGTACGACGAGTTCGCCACGAACTCGTGGATGTCTCTTCTCAAAATGCTCAAATACCGACTCATGTGTGCCTGCTCAGAAGACACGTGCTCAGGGCAGAACATCACCCTCTCATGGAACATCCTGGTGATCACAGTAACAGACTCAGTACCCTGCTTGAGGGTCAAGAACTCCTGGGCCAACCGTTCCCTTTCCACCGGGGGAACGTACTCATCATGAAACATAGCGGTGAACCTCTCCCAGGTCACCGCGGCAAGCTCTACAGAAGAATAGTGCGCTGTCCGGAACTTCCACCAGTCCTTCGCTCCCGAACTCTCAGATGCTCCGGGCAAGAACACGTATAGAACACGTATAGAAGCATCCGAACTCTCAGATGCTCCGGGCAAGCTGGTTCAGTGCGAACCGAACTCTCAGATGCTCCGGCCAAGAACACGTATAGAAGCATCCCTTGATGTCAGAAATCCATTTCATCGCATCAATCGGATCCTGCGTCCCATCAAACTCTCGTGGCTTCGTGTTGCTAAACTCCCGGAACAGCAACGCATCACCACCCTGAGGTCTAGCAGCAGCAACAACTGTGGTAGCTGCAGCGGCTACAGCCTCAGTAACCGCTGTGTATCTCTCATCAAAGGTCTCAATCAATGTGGTCTTAATAGACCCAAACATCTCTGGAATCTCTACGCGGATAGCCGCAGCCACCTCCTCGTGGATCATCTGACGAAGCTCCTCGTCACTCACACCGCTGGTCTCTGGTCTGTGGCGTGTCCCAACCATGATATCTCTGAAATACAACATAAGAAATATCAGAGACTCGCCCGAGCATAGTCACACTCGATATCTCAGCCCTACTTGTTCCTTAGTACCCTAAGGATTCTTACTTGGACTGTGCACTGATCCGATGTCTTCAGTAGTACGGGCCCAATACTACCGTCCACACCGCATCAGTATTCACCCCAAGTCCTCCTCCTAGGGTTCCAAATCCCAAGTACTCTACTCTCACTATGCATAGGCTACCCTCTAGCAGACCTCTCATACGCTCCTCGCTGCTATCTACTCACTCTCAAGCATCTCCTAGCAGCGAAACCCCTAGGCTAAGGCATCACAAATCAGGCCACTCTAGTCCTAATAAGAATACCTAGCCTACTCTAGCATTCATAACATATCCTATCACATCTCATAACACATAATATAAGGGTATTTTGGGAAATCACCGTTCGGGCGCTGGCTGATCGTACACACTACTCTGCTCTGCTCTTTTCAAAACCTTTTTATTCTTTTAGAAAAGTTTTGTTTTATTTTGAAAAGTTTCTCAAATCCTCAGTTTAAGTTCAAATGCGCCCGAAGGTGCATCCGAATCCCTCAAACCAAGGCTCTGATACCAACTTGTAACGACGTAATTTTCAAAACAATTTTCGTTTTTCAAACAACATGATTATCATTTAAACATTCTCAAATCTCATGTTCAACAATTGACATCAAATAAAACATATCCCAAGATCACAAATGAAATCCTCGGTCTGTGTGTACGGATCATGCCGGCGCCTTCCCGCGATCCTCACTGGTACCTGAAACACATTACACAAAACACTGTAAGCATAGCTGCTTAGTGAGTTCCCCAAAATACCACATTTAACACATATTAGCCACTCGAGGCTATAACTCTGTGAGCCTACTGGCCCTAACTCTGTGGACCCTCTGGTCCTAGCTTTGTGGACCTTCCGGTCCTAACTCTGTAAACTCTGGAATACACACATCATAAATCACATAGAAATAATGCAGTGCAACACATCACATACACTAGCATACAAGATACTCTGTCACATAGCTCTACTTACCACTCAAGGTAACGTATAGTGAGAAGACTTACCTCGGATAACGCGGAAAACCTCGAACTCGGAAATACTGATCTAGCCTTCGCCTAATCACATAAAATAATTACTCTAATCAATACGACTCTCAAGGCTAGGATATTTCCTCTCTAAGTTTTCTCAGGAGGGTAAAAGACCATTTTACCCCTCCAATGGCTCAAAAGCCCAACCATGGACTGGACCCTAAAAGTCAACGAAAGTCAACGGTCAACTTTGACCAGACTCGTCGAGTTCACATAGGTGACTCGGCGAGTCCAAGCGTGTCCTCTGGGTCTATCTAAACCTCACTCGACTCGCCGAGCGAACCTTCAACCCGACGAGTCACCACTGGCCATGAATCGCGGGTCAACCCGACTCGACTCGTCGAGTCCCTTTATGGACTCGGCGAGTTCCTTCCATGGCAACACTCAAACGACCTTCTGAGGTCAGATCTGCTTCACCAATTAGTAGATCTGACCTTCTAGCACTCAAAAGTCACGTAAAGGTTCGAACTTTAGGCCCATGCATCACACTATCATCTCTATATGCCAAAATAACCCTTAATATAACAACCTTGGCCCCAAAACTCATAAAGGATTGTATAAAGCTAAAGAATAGGGACTCTCTGGACCTCTCAAGGTCCAGATCTGATAATATTGTCACAAGGGGACATCACACACACTAGATCTCTTACCAAACTGAAGAGATGAAACCCTAGATTCATGAAATCTATTACTCAAATGAAGATAGACATGAATCCTTACCTCCCACAGCAGCTCTGAACGAAATGATGGAAGATTTGAGTCCCACAAGTCAGCTTAGCTCGAATTCCTTCCTTCTCTTTGCTAAAACACACCAAAGAATGATGAATTAGCCCTCCTATTGCACTACAAGCTTTCTCTCTACTCTCTAGGGTTTCTCAGGGGTGCAGTGGCCGCAAATGAAGGCCATAAATGCCTTTAAATAGGGCACAGGCCCCAAGACTTAGGGTTTCTGCCGCCAGCACAGACTCGTCGAGTCACCTAGCCGACTCATCGAGTCCATTCATTAATTCAATCAGTGAATCGCAATCCTACTCGACGAGTCTAGGCGCCAACTCGTCGAGTCCCTTTCTATAACACAAACTAAAAGGGTAAAATAAAACACCTGGGAATTCGGATGTTACAGTAGGGGTTGTTTCTGTACTTGTAGCTTTGCAGGTAAATATGTGCACGTGGGTTGAAAGTCCGATCCAGGCTCATGGGTTAATCCATGGGTTATGATATGCCCCAAAGTATTTAATGTTCAAATGGAGCTCATTTTTCATAACTCAAGATATTTTCATCTCTGTAAAACTCTCTCATCTGTACTCGTCTTTGTAAATGAAGGGTTTCATATTAGGATTTCTGCATAGGTTGATTCTTTATGTTCTTATGAGAGATTGAGTGTGATTGTAGTGAGATATTTCGTTTGTATTTGTATGATGAAAACCAACTGTTTCATAGTGAATGAAATGTTGATGATGGGAAAGATTTCGTGTTCTTGAGTTCATATTCTGAATTTGAGTTTTGTTACTAATTTAGAGATCTCAGCAATAGTGAAACAGATGTGGACAGATCTTGGCAAAATCATGACAGATCTGAACAGATGATGGTAGAAATTAGAAGATCTAGGAAAACTTGTGGTGAAACGCATCATATATGAATAGATCTGGATGGAAACGAGGTTGAGACCAAGAAACAATAGCTATTCGCTCGAGGTCCCACAGATGGACCCAATGATGCGACATCAGAATCCGTACATCAGGTCTTGAGTGTAGATTATGGAACGTGGATCGTATGTGTGTGTCACTACTGAGTTCCCAATGGTATTCCTAAATGCAACAAGTAATAATACCGTTAGAGCCGCCCTAGGTACTGTGCCCCGAGAGCAGGCTCTGACGATCAAGTCACATCAGTGTGTGACAGAAGATGGTCTCTCAAAGTCGGAGAGAGCCATCTAGGCGTGTTAGGTGTCGGTATGTGCGTAATGGCTGGTCTCCCAAAGTGGGAGAAGGATGAAGGGAAGTGGAGGCTAAGGGAAAGTCCCCTCTCCATGGATGAGAGCATGTTTGATTTATTAGAGACAATTAGGGCAAGAAGAATTACGTCAGGCCTTGGGCCAACCAAATTTAGGCTCAGCTAGCTGTCAGCGGTGCAAACAAGCTGCGCGATTGCGTGGTAGTGCTAGGCTGGAGCGCCAGGGGAGGCTTCCTGGAGGAGGCACCAAGAAGGGGAGGTTTCCTAGAAGAGGTGCCAAGAAGGCGAGGCTGCCTGCCAGAGGCTCCAGACGGGGGCGCCATGGAAACAAGGTTTCCAGGCAGGCTAGAGTGCTAGGAAGATAGGTTTAGCAAATAGACCTATGCTGATTAGTGAACAGCACCAACAAACACTTTAGCAATTAACTTTAACATCGAAATCACCTAGCTATTCTCAATTACCATACGAACTTCAACCTCAACTTCCCAAAATTGCAACCAACTTGTAACATTCCAAAAACCATGATAAACTTTTTCATTTTTATAAAATAATTCCACAAAACTATAAGATAGTAGTCCATTGTTTTCAACAGAAAACCATGGAATCAGAGTATCAAAAATCTATCGAAACATAATCAATTAGGAGGATATGTACGATCACGCCTTCCCCTTGCCCTGATCATGTGATGTACCTGAAACCATGAAACTAACAACTGTAAGGCTAAGCTTAGTGAGTTTCCCCCTAGAATACCACACATAACAATACATATAATGCATGAACATTGTGTCCACAACATCATATTGGATTAACCCTGAGCCCATAGCAAGAGATTGTATTTCCTACCCTGGCCCACAGCTCATGGCTGGCTTGCTCGCAAGCCCACAACATAAGACTGGTTTCCCTCCCGGCCCTCAGCTTCTGACTAGATTGCTCCAAGGTTTGTTGCGTTATAGCATAAAACAGTACCGCCTCAACCCAACTAAACTATGTCGACATATGAAAGTTATAAACGATAACTAGCAAGTACATATAATCATATAGATCTACCAATTTACAGAATACTAGGGCATAACAACACCCTTTACACAATGATACATACCACAATCTAGTGGGCCGCCATTGGTGCCTTCAACCCACCAGTACAATGAGGAAAAATTTAGCTCTTAGTCTAGAAGATAACATTAATGATCCTGATCAGCTAACCAGGTCTATAGGTAACCTATTTGTCACACCCCCGGACCAGACGACGGAAACGTCCGAAGGCGGGTGACTTCATTGTGCAGTATCATAACAATTGAATATAGATGAAGCATAGTAAATCCAAACATCATACATTGAGATATCAAACTTACATTGTTTACATATTGTATTTGTCCTTCAAATTACACAAAAGAGACACAAGTAGATAAATTCCAAACTACAGCAAAATAGTCCTGCATCCGTGTGAAGGGTTTTGAGCATTCTAACACTCCTATGGTGTAAATGCAACCCTAGAAACCTTGGATCTATGTTTTATCTATGATACATGCAAAATTGTTTTTCCAAGGTTCATAACCTATCTAGCATACATGGGGAACGTTTAAAAAGAAAAGTTAGTAGGAAATACATACCTTGTAGTAATTATGATTCCTTGAAAATCTTGTGAGGCTAGCACCTCAAATGTGATGCCTCAAATGTCTCACAAAACACCAAATGCACTTGGAATGACTTAAAGAGAAATGATACACTTCTTGAAGTCGGATAGCCCTCACTTGTATGCTTAGTGGCCGATTTTTGGTGAACATAAGGATGCTTTTATAGTGTGTTACAATTAGGGTTACACCATGTAAACCCTAGTTGTCATGACTTTTCATTTCCATGACCCATGGGTTCTATAACCACCATGGAGCATCCATGGAGCATCCTACGGGTTTTAGCCCAACTTGATAATCCATGAAGCATTAGCCCACTATATAAGTATGGATGATTTACATAATCAACCCATATATTTAATTAGTCTTCTTTTGATCACTTAATTAATTCCAAATTAATTCTTGATCAATACTAATTAAATAATACTATTAATATATTAGAACTTATAATATATTAATAAACCTTAAGTGTTATTTCTCTCATTTTAGTCTATCCAAATGCATGATGCCATGCAACCCAAATGGACCATGCTAATCGGGTCAAGTACATTCTAGAAATACTTATGTACTTAGACACCTAATCCAACACCGCGTCCCTTGTTACCTGCTTACTAGATCCCTGAGAATACAAGTCGTTTTGAAAAGCGTCATCTAAAAAGTTGGTGAGTTCATAAGCATTTTTGTATAAAATCGTTTTACACTTGTTTAGAATCGTTCTCATTGTACTTTCAGAAAATCCGATATTTTCTATGAAATCGTTTGAAGTCTTGCTTTGAAAATCATGGATATATGTGTGCATGTCGTTACTTTTGTTCATCCTTATAAGGAGTAATTTTGAAAAGTAGTGTAATTTGTAAAGGCGAACTGTGTTCGAGAATAGTTCTTTTGAGTAGTAATAACCAATCATTTCCAGAAAATCCCCTGTTTTCCAAAAAGAATATAGTTGTAAATCTTGTTTTTCATATCGGGTATAATTGAGTGTGTGTTCTAGTTTATCGTTATCAAAATCGTATAAAATCATTTTCTCCAGAAAATCCTATATTTTCTGCTATAAAATATTCGTAAATTCTGTTTCCAACTGTGTAAACTTGCATATGTGTGTGTTAGTTTATCGTTTTCAAAAATCATATATAAACGTTCTCCATAAAGTCCTACGTTTTTCTGATTTGTAAAATAGCAGTATTAAGACTCTAATACTTGTTAGGTGAAAGAAATCAACATGGCGATTGTGGACATTCTACACAATGAAAGAGGACAGTCAACACAACAAATGCGAACCATCACTACCGTAAGTAGAGCAGTCAACACAACGTGCCAAAATTTATTTATGAGGTTTTCCTTGCATAGATTTCTAGATAACATAACATATTCTAGTGAGTCATTATAACCATACTAATATGACGGAGACCTGTTTTGGCGTTTCTCAGGCGCCCTCGTTTTGACAAAGACATTTGTCACCCTAGACTGGCCGGTCTAGCTGTAGCAAACAGCGAAGGTACGGGGTGTCAACCCCGTATAGATCTATGCATAAATTCCCCCTCTCCCTCCAGGAGACTCTTTCTATAACTCCTTAAAGGACTTTAGACGTACACTAATATTTTTATATTTAGGTACTTTTGAGATTTGTCTGACTAGAATATTAACAACCTTTTGAGCAATCGTTTGAGATCCATTATTTATTAGATAAATAATGAAATTCGTACTCATTGAATAGAAATATCATTTTCGTTCCACATCGTTTATTGTGATTGTTAATTGAGTGCTCGTGTTCGTTCCGTTTCGTTTATTGAAAAATAAACCATTTTGAACGTTTATCAAAATGACCCAACATTATCGGAATTGGCAAAAATGGTCTTTCCTTTCTATAAATTGTAGGGTCAGGCCCATATTAGTCAAGAGAAAAGTGTCAAGTTATAATTTGTGTAAATTTATGACTGCAGGTTATGACACACATTTTCTGTTTTGTGACATATAGAACATTGCTTATGTTCCTGAAGGTATTACGACAGCAGTTCATGACATGCAAATACTTTTGTCATGAAAACTCTGTTTTCGTATATTTTTCTTGATAAAATTATTTATATTAAATATTTATAAATAATCACAAATAGTTTGTTAATCTGGTAAAAAGTCATGAGTATGACATAATATTCCAAGATAACCCTTGTATTTATGTTTTGACAAAAGTGATCCAAAATATTATTATTTCCATAATTTAATCACTTTTAAAATATTTTGTCCCACAACTTGTTTAAGTAAATCTTGAAGCAAATCCTTATAGTTGTTGATATAAAAATTCGCGACTTATACTTGGTAACATACTAGTTCTTGTTTCCAAACGTGATTTGTGAGATATAATCCAAACTCTCGAGACTTAACCAAAATCTCGAGTTTTTGGACTATTTATAAGGGTTTTCATACTTAAGCACATGTAAGATGGCATGCATATCCAATAAGCAAATAGATCATGATTTACACAAGACTTTGACTTTTATTCTCCCCCAAAAACAATAGAAATCTCGAAAATTTAGGGGTATGAAGCTCACCTTGGTTTAGTTTGCAGGGTGGTTTGAAGAGATGTTGAGGAGTTTCCAAGTTTCAACACTTGAGAGGTCCTTTGAAATTTAGAGTATCCTAAGAATAATTGTATGTGTAAAAATAAGGAGGTCTTAGGAATAACGTGAAGAATCACTAGTCAAAGAAAATGAATACTTACAAAAATCTGGGAATTTTCCTTGAAGGAGTGGGACTTGAAGCTTGAAGGAGTTGAGAGCACTCTTAGAAGTTTACTGGATGTGAAAGTGAGAACTGGAATATGGGGAGGAAAAGAGCATTCCACGTATCAAGAAGGATGGGATAAGGGTGACATGACACTTGCTTAGAGGACTGGTGTACAATGCTTAGTTATCCATGGATATTTTGTGTTTAACTGGGATTGGCATGGGAAATGAAGGATTTTCATCACATCATAAAGTCAAACCCTTATCTACTTAGAATCCCTTTAAAATCTTGGGTATTATTTTATATATAATATGTTTAAAATAATCAATTTTGGCATAAAATAGGGGTTTAAGGGGTCCAAGATATGAAAAATACTAGTTTGGAGGAATTCCCGATGTCAAAATATCCTAAACTGAAGAAAAAGTCCGAAATGGACAAAAATTCGGAGTGTAGTCTTGTTCCTGCGAGAGTCTGAAGTGTTTAGGGGAGTTTCGGAGCCTCTTAGCAAAATCCGGAGTCAACTGGGTAATTTCCGAAGCCATTTGCTCAAATCCGGAGGTCCGGACCGGAGATGCGAAGCCGGTTTAAATTTCCGAAGTGAGACTAGTTCTTCCAGTGCGAGGTTCCGAAGCAACCTAAAGACTCCGAACTGATGTGGTCCGGATGAGAGGCCTATTCCGGAGTCAACCTTCCGGGTCTTGCGAGATTGTCCGGAGCAAACTAGGGCATTCTGGAATCCATCAGAAGCTCCGAAGTAGAGAGGGGTTCCGACCTAAGAGGGTTCCAGACCAAGAGGGTTCCAGACCAAAAGAGTGTCGGACCAAGAGGGTCCTTTTGGGTTTTCTCCTTAGGTTTTGAGCTATTTTCGACTGAGGAAGGTACATAGACAGATTTTGAGAGAGATTTGAGATACGTCGAGAGATTTGGGAGTGATTTCATATACTTGGAGAGATTTCATATACTTGGAAAGATTTGGGAGAGATTTCAGATACTTGGAGAGATTTGGGAGAGATTTGAGATACATGGAGAGATTTGGGAGAGATTTCATATACTTGGAGAGATTTGGGAGAGATTTCATATACTTGGAGAGATTTGGGAGAGATTCGATATACTAGGAGAGATTTGCATTCTAACTTTACATGGTCCATTAGGAACCATAATGTACACTTTTAATGTGTTAGCACAAGTCTCACAATAGTTATTGCTTACATGAGGACGGAATTTCCTAGCCAAAATGCTAGTTGTGACATCATCCCCCCGTTAGAGGGAATTTCGTCCCGATTTTTTTTCGAAAGATAGGGTCATGAATATGGGAATAGGTGAAGGTACTTTTGATTTATCTGGTCTTCGTGTTCCTAAGTGAATTCCGGCTCACGTATAGCGTTCTCTCGAACCTTCACAATCGGGACGCGGCTTTGTTTTGTGTACTTAACTTTTCCGTTCATTGTCTTGATAGGCTGATCAATGATTAGGAGGTTCTAGTTCACTTTAGTCTTGTCTAGTGGAAATGGGAGGGTTTTGTCCGATAGACACCTCCTAGGTTCGACACATGGAATACAAGTGTACGTCACTAAGCTCGGAGGGTAGTTGGAGTTCGTAGGCTGCCGGGCTGATTCGTGCAAGGATTTCGAATGATCTGATGCATTGGGGATTTAGTCTACCTTTCCTTTCAACTCGTGTCATTCTTACCTAAGGGGGTTCTTAAATAATACCCCGATTCCCTACTTGGGATTTCAAGGTTTTAATCTGTTATCTGCATAGCTCTTTTGTCGGTGTTATGATGTTTGGGGTCGTGTTCGGGTTTGGACTATCCTTTCCGTGGTTTCTCAAATAACCTCGGGCCTAGTGAATGTGCTATTGGGCGTTTGTCCTTTTGTCAGTTGTGTGTCTCCCACCTCAGTTCAACAGAGGGTGATCTGCACCTCTGGCCACGCAGGGCCTCGAAGGGTGCAACTCCTATGCTCGAGTGGTAGTGGTTGTTTTATGAGTACTTGCTTAGAGGCGGGTTGGTATTCCCAGCTTTGTCAATTTCCATTACGCAAGCTCCTCTTCGGGGTGTGTGTTCTTGTTTACCTTGACCTCGACAGGTGGGATTTCTAGAGCTTCTGTGGTCTGACACTTATGAGTGCTGAGCACATGGAATGTGAAATGTCCGAACCTAGGTTCTTAGGTTAATCGGAGACTATGAGTTATCGGGTCTATCTTGGCGGGGCCTTTTGAATGGTCTTCTAGGGATCGGGATCCTGGTGACCTAGAAGTAGAGTTTTCTGGGCCTTAAGAGTTGGCACTATGGTCACCAAGGTTGATTTTGCATGATGTATTTGACCTTATGAGTCTTAGATTATCTTGGGAGTTTTCTGTCTATGGTTTTTCCGAGCTAATGGTAGGTCGGCCTCTGCCAGTTCCTTGTTGCTGGTTGAACATGTCTCCGGTTCGGGGTAGGGAGTATCGATCCTCGAGGATGGGTTTGTTTGGCTTATTCGTAATCGGTGGTACCTATGGTAGTTTCGTCTTTCTTCCTTATGAGTTAGATAGGTGTTTCCTATGGTTAGGGACTGGGTCTGATGTTTCCTTTATCTATTATGTCGATCTTGTGATCAGACACTATCTGTTCTTGTGAACGTGCTAAGTGGTATCGGGTGTTTGGTTGTTGGGGTGGTTCCAGGAGTTAGGGTGATTCTATCTCCGTTTACCACTTGGTTGAGGTTTCCAAAGGAATCCTTAGGAATCTCTGGAGGAAGGTTGGAAGCCTTTTGGATTCCCTTGATGCCTTTTGCTTCTTGATTTTCAATCTTTATCGGGGCTAGGGAAGGGCTTGGTATTTATTACATATGGAATTAGGTGTCTGGTTGCTAGGGATTTATTGTTACCGGCTGAAAGAGTTTTGTTATTTGGTTGAGTAGGACGAAAGTCTATTTGTAGTGCTCGGGGTTTATAAGGTGAGAATCAAGTCTGTCCGTGCCAATTGATGACATTGGACTCCTTGTTACAACAAGTGTTACATCGATTTGGGGAGTATTGGTTGTTAGGAATAACAAGGTGTTCTATGCTCATCTTCTTATCACTACTAGTTTCGTTTTTGTTATTTCCATTGGGTCTATTTGTTCCTGCTTGCTAGGTGTTTTAGCGACACACAAGTGCTGCTATATGGCAAGGGAATTCATAATCCGAATTCTGCCAGGTTTTTCCACTATAGATGGATACGACCTAACCGTACATACTAAGGATTTTTAAAGATACTTGACTGTGGGGTTCTATCCTAATCACTTATTCAACCCAGGGACAGGAAATAAAGTGAAATCGCACGCTCTTAGTTTGTGGAATCCTAACTACATATGATACTATCATTCATATGGAACGATCATGGTCCATTCGCTAGGGTTTCTAGTTTCTCTGTGACTTACAGGATTTGCTCGAATGGGGAAATAGTTTTTTTTTCTGATTATGTTTTCAATTGGCAAAACCTTTTTGTGAAAATTCGTTACATAAAGTTTATTGTTTGAAACGTACCAAAAATCTCGGTAAGGTTTCTTGTCGTTTCTTCCTGTCTAGTTGTCAACTCCTTCGTTAGTCATCTCTGTTGGACAATCTCTCTTGAAGTGTCCTGTTGCACCGCACTTGTGACAAACTGGACTAACTTCTAGGTTGAGGGTTGGAGTGACGCATGGGGCCGGGGCCCTACAGTAGCGGGAGGTGTGTCCCAACTTGTTGCATCTTTTGAAACGAAATTCCAGGCAGGCTCCCCAATGATGATATTTGCACTTGTTGCAGGGTGGATTGTTCCTAAGGTATGATTGTCTCGATGTGGGAGGAGTAGGGTTAGTAGGGGTAGGGATTTATCCCTCTTGTTGTCTTTTAGTAAGCCTCTGAGTCGAACTGCATCCTTTTTCGTTTCCGAACTTTCGTTTCTTGAGCTTAGGTTTAGGTTTTAGGGTGCATTGGCGAGTTGTTCTTCGTTGGTTTCCCTGGTTGTAGTTATGATTAAATTTATCGATACTGCTTCCATTTTCGTTCGTGCTGTTGGCATTGAAGTATGCCATGGCGGCTGCAACGGCTGCTGTTACAGTGGCTTGGAAAGTGGTGCAGTCTATGCGTAGGACTGGTGCACCGTCAGGGTATTGGTTATCTTAATGAGAAGACATGACTCTGTTGCACTCGAAAAGTGAGCTTGTAAGTACTTGTAGTTAATTCCAAGTGGATTTACTCGTATAATCTTAACGTACTGGTGCTAATTGTGTCAACCTACATCCCCATGATGCAGTTATTGTAGAGAGTGGAAACATATATTGTATGACGTTAAGTCTGTAAAAATAGCACATAGTTAGCAATATAGTTAGCGGATTTGGTTGTATGGATTCTTGGAGGACGTACTCCTCTTGGTTTACTACTACTGGTTACGATTAAAGGCATTATGAACCTAAGGCGAGTAGTGAGGTGATCCTCTTTTGGTGCACAAAGTGCTTGGCCATTTTACTTATATTATGAGTGCCCTTTTTGTGTTCCTTACACTGCTAAGGTTGTTCTTGCCTTGATTGCTATGAGTTGTGGTCTCCAGATGACCACTGAATAGTTTTATGGTCCTACTTGTGGGTTTCGTAAGGCATTTGGAATGGCATTCTTGTTACTTGTGGGGGATTGCATTTACATTGTCGTATACCGGGCCTTATCTACGGTTTCCATTACTCCAAGACAGAGAGTTGGAAACCGGGAGTCAATTCGGGTTACTCGTGGCCCAAACATAGATGGTGCTTGATTTGTGAGGGTGTTGTTTTGTTTCTAGGTACATCCATTCCAGAGGCACTTATATCGGGTGCTTACATATATGGGAAGGGAAAGGTGAAAGGGTCTTCTGCCAATAGGAATAAGCTTGTTCTGAGTTCCCTCAGTGCTTTCATCCTTGTTTGGCCCTTAGTCGAAATCCTCCCTTTCACAATTCATCTCTTGGTATTCCTTAGGATCCACTTCTGGGTTTTTCCTCATGGACTTCTTTTGGTCTCTCCTTGCCCCATACGCAATTTACCGTGACAGGGTAGTAGAAGTCTTGGCGAGGAATTTCAACTACGTTGTTTGTGCGAGAATCGAGGTACGAGATATACGGGGAAAATTTAGGTGTGGGAGGGTTTATAGTATCCTAAAATACTCCTATCGTATTTTAAACTTGATGTTCGATTCTAATATTCTCTTGTACTCATAGTTGGTAGGTTTTAGGTTTGTTGCCACATCACCATCACTCCCAAGAACATGTTGGTCATATCTCAAATAAATATAGTTGATCAGACTATATTTATGCCATATATGATTACATAACTGCCTAGGTTGGACTATAGCATTCAACCTTTAGTTACTTTTGTTTTCTTCTCGTTATGATACTGTGTTAGTGGATGTGTATACTTTTATAAATTACTTGTCTTTTTACAGTATACTTTTAGGCGGAGTGTGTTTTAGTCCCATTGTATTTATAGTTGTATATCTTGTATGGCTAGATATACCAGTTCACTATAAACAATGCTCTGATACCAATCTGTCACACCCCCATACCAGACGGCGGAAACGTCTAAAGGCGGGTGACTTCATTGTACAGTATCATAACAATTGAATATAGATGAAACAGAGTAAATCCAAACATCATACATTGAGATATCAAACTTACACTGTTTACATATTGTATCTGTCCTTCAAATTACACAAAAGAGACACAAGTAGAAAAATTCCAAACTACAGCAAACTAGTCCTGCATCCGCATCCCTTGTTACCTACTTACTAGATCCCTGAGAATACAAGTCGTTTTGAAAAGCGTCAACTAAAAAGTTGGTGAGTTCATAAGCATTTTTGTATAAAATCGTTTTACACTTGTTTAGAATCGTTCTCATTGTACTTTCAGAAAATCCGATATTTTCTATAAAATCGTTTGAAGCCTTGCTTTGAAAATCATGGATATATGTGTGCATGTCGTTACTTTTGTTCATCCTTATAAGGAGTGATTTTGAAAAGTAGTGTAATTTGTAAAGGCGAACTGTGTTCGAGAATAGTTCTTTTGAGTAGTAATAACCAACCGTTTCCATAAAATCCCCTGTTTTCCAAAAAGAATATAGTTGTAAATCTTGTTTTTCTTATCGGGTATAATTGAGTGTGCGTTCTAGTTTATCGTTATCGAAATCGTATAAAATCGTTTTCTCCAGAAAATCCTATATTTCCTGCTATAAAATATTCGTAAGTTCTGTTTCCAACAGTGTAAACTTGCATATGTGTGTGTTAGTTGATCGTTTTCAAAAATCATATATAAACGTTCTCCATAAAGTCCTACGTTTTTCTGATTTGTAAAATAGAAGTATTAAGACTCTAATACTTGTTAGGTGAAAGAAATCAACATGGCGATTGTGGACATTCTACGCAATGAAAGAGGACAGTCAACACAACAAATGCGAACCGTCACTACTGTGCGTAGAGCAGTCAAAACAACGTGCCAAAATTAATTTATGAGGTTTTCTTTGCATATATTTCTAGATAACATAACATATTCTAGTGAGTCGTTATAACCATACTAATATGACGGAGACCTGTTTTGCCGTTTCTCAGGCGCCGTCGTTTTGACAAAGACATTTGTCACCCTAGACTGGCCGGTCTAGCTGTAGCAAACATCGAAGGTGCGGGGTGTCAACCCCGTATAGATCTATACACAAATGAGACTCTTGCTATAACTCCTTACAAGACTTTAGACGCACACTAATATTTTTATATTTAGGTACTTTTGAGATTTCTCTGACTAGAATATTAACAACCTTTTGAGCAATCGTTTGAGATCCATTATTAGTTAGATAAATAATGAAATTCGTACTCATTGAATAGAAATATCGTTTTCGTTCCATATCGTTTATTGGGCTTGTTAACTGGGTACTCGTGTTCGTTCCGTTTCGTTTATTGAAAAATAAGCCATTTTGAATGTTTACCAAAATGACCCAACATTATCGGAATTGGTAAAAATGGTCTTTCCTTTCTATAAATTGTCGGCTCAGGCCCATATTAGTCAAGAGAAAAGTGTCAAGTTATAATTTGTGTAAATTTATGACTGCAGGTTATGACACAAATTTTCTGTTTTATGACATATAGAACATTACTTATGTTCCTGAAGGTATTACGACAGCATTTTATGACATGCAAATATTTTTGTCATGAAAACTCTGTTTTCGTATATTTTTCTTGATAAAATTATTTATATTAAATATTTATAAATAATCACAAATAGTTTGTTAATCTGGAACCCTTGTATTTATGTTTAGCCAAAAGTGATCCAAAATATTATTATTTCCATAGTTTAATCACTTTTAAAATATTTTGTCCCACAACTTGTTTAAGTAAATCTTGAAGCAAATCCTTATAGTTGTTGTTATAAAAATTCGCAACTTATACTTGGTAACATACTAGTTCTTGTTTCCAAACGTGATTTGTAAGATATAATCCAAACTCTTGAGACTTAACCAAAATCTCGAGTTTTTGGACTATTTATAAGGGTTTTCTTACTTAAGCACATGTAAGATGGCATGCATACACAATAAGCAAATAGATCATGATTTACACAAGACTTTTACTTGTATTCTCCGCCAAAAACATTAGAAATCTCGAAAAATTAGGGGTATGAAGCTCACCTTGGTTTAGTTTGCAGGATTGATTTGAAGAGATGTTGAGGAGTTTCCAAGTTTCAACACTTGAGAGGTCCTTTGAACTTTAGAGTATCCTAAGAATAATTTTATGTGTAAAAATAAGGAGGTCTTAGGAATAATGTGAAGAATCACTAGTCAAAGAAAATGAATACTTACAAAAATCTGGGAATTTTCCTTGAAGGAGTGGGACTTGAAGCTTGATGGAGTTGAGAGCACTCTTAGAAGTTTACTGGTTGTGAAAGTGAGAAGTGGAATATGGGGAGGAAAAGAGGAGTTCACGTATCAAGAAGGAGGGGATAAGTGTGACATGACACTTGCTTGGAGGACTGGTGCACAATGCTTAGTTATGCATGGATATTTTCTGTTTAACTAGGATTTACATGGGAAATGAAGGATTTGCATCACATCATAAAGTCAAACCCTTATCTACTTAGAATCCCTTTAAAATGTTGGATATTATTTTATATATAATATGTTTAAAATAATCAGTTTTGGCATAAAATAGGGGTTTAAGGGTCCAAGATATGAAAAATACGAGTTTTGAGGAATTCCCGATGTCAAAATATCCTAAATCGAAGAAAAAGTCTGAAATGGACAAAAATTCGGAGTGTAGTCTTGTTCTTACGAGGGTCCGAAGTGTCTAGGGGAGTTCCGGAGCCTCTTAGCAAAATCTGGAGTCAACTGGGTAATTTCCGAAGGCATTTGTTCAAATCCAGAGGTCCGGACCGGAGATGCGAAGCCGGTTTAAATTTCCGAAGTGAGACTAGTTCTTCCGGTGCGAGGTTCCGAAGCAACCTGAAGACTCCGAACTGATGTGGTCCGGATGAGAAGCTTATTCCGGAGTCAACCTTCCGGGGCTTGCGAGATTGTCCGAAGCAAACTAGGGCATTCCGGAATCCATCAGAAGCTCCGAAGTAGAGAGGGGTTCCGACCTAAGAGGGTTCCGGACCAAGAGGGTTCCGGACCAAAAGGGTTCCGGACCAAGAGGATTCCGGACCAAGAGGGTCCTTTTGGGTTTTCTCCTTAGGTTTTGAGCTGTTTTCGACTGAGGAAGGCACATAGAGAGATTTTGAGAGAGATTTGAGATACGTGGAGAGATTTGGGAGAGATTTCATATACTTGGAGAGATTTGGGAGAGATTTCATATACTTGGAGAGATTTGGGAGAGATTTCATATACTTGGAAAGACCTGGCAGAGATTTGAGATACATGGAGAGATTTCATATACTTGGAGAGATTTGGGAGAGATTTCATATACTTGGAGAGATTTAGGAGAGATTTGATATACTTGGAGATATTTGCATTCTAACTTTACGTGGTCCATTAGGAATCATAATGTACACTATTAATGTGTTAGCACAAGTCTCACAATAGTTATTGCTTACATGAGGACGGAATTTCCTAGCCAAAATGCTAGTTGTGACACTATTAAACAAACAGGACCAAGTCTCAATCTACAACTCAAGATACTCAATTAGACCTAAAGTAAACTTTATAAAAGTCAATGTTCGACGGTCAAAAAGTCATCAACCGATCGCCACGACGTGGACAAGCATATGCCACACAGTGGGGATTATAAGACAAAATGGACACACATCTGTTAAACGCCATGATGTAGCGACTAATACCTCACACTATGGGAAACTTCAAGAACAGCCAAATCAATTTAGTTCTGATTCCTTCCCCTTTCCCCTTTCCCACCCCCGCTCCATTGAAACTTTGCAGAATGCTTCCAACCCCCTAAACGATCATAAAAATTACAACTTTATAGATATACATGTCCAATGCATGTCATGAGCTCACGTTAGGTCAAAAAGTGTAAAAACGGGACCAAGATCTCGTGTAAGAATTCAAAACTCTATCAAACTACAGATCCATCACTGAAAAGCATAACCGGACTCTGGGGATCCATAAAGTTTGCAACTTTATGGAACCCCAACCTTCCAACTTGCCTAAACATGAAGGATAAGACAATAAAAACTAGATCTAGGCACGTATAGTCATAAATCTTGGAAATTGAGGACTTACAAAAGTCCAGAAAACATGCACGAGCATGATGAGGCTTGCAAGCTAAGATGATTCACTAACACTTCTTATCTTCTTCTTCTTAGCTAGAAATTACCCAAAAACTCTGAGAATTCAAAAATGAAGCTAGAGTTTCATTGAGGGAGGAAGGAAGGTGATGGAGGCTGAGGGTGTATAAACCCTAGCCATCACGTCCCCTAAATGGGTGCACAAACCCCGAAATTAGGGTTGTCATTAAAGAGCTACCATGTCGTGGGCACAATGCTGGCACGCCGTGGCATCCATTAAAGATGTGCGCATCCTCAGTCCATGGCCACACCGTGGGAACTCATTCCCCACGCCGTGGTCACCAAAAATTCCAAACTTTAAACATTAATTTTTTAAATAAACATACCAGAAACTTGGCGTTACACAAAATTTTCCAATTTCAATTCCAAAAGAGCTACAATGAAATAAAATTATAGCTTTTGGTTTCTGCTGCCTCAAGAAAGTAAGAATCTAACCTAAAGCAACAGAAAAGAAATCAAAAAGTCAAACTTTTGAAACAAACAAAAATAACATTGAACATAGATTAGAAATTGGAATGAGAAAAAAACAACGAATAAGAGATTTGGGAATTCAGAAATCGAACTCACCAATCCCAATTTAGAATTCGAAACCCTCAAACTTATTTTGATTTTCGGTGACCTATGATTCAAAAACCAGATAAAAAACGAGCTCAGTAATCAGAAATACAAGAAACTTATCGATAAGAACACATAAATTATAATGAGAAGTAGAGAATAGTAGAAAAGAAAACAAAATAGGAAATATGAGAATTCAGAAATCGGACTCACCTAAACCCAATTAAGAAAGTAAAAACTCTAAACTTGTTCTGATATTTGGTGACCTGTAATTAAGAAATCAAAACAAACTTAGTAATCAGAATACAAGAATCATAACTCAAAAATTAGAATGAGAAGTAGAAAATAAGAGAAAAAAAGACAGATGATCTCGAACAGAAACTCTGAATTCACTGAGTGATAAGCTTTTTCGAAATCTACCATAAAAAGCATCTTCTTTATTATCCTCTTACACCAATCGACAACTTCATTGATCAAAAATAGGTCACCCAAAATTTTCTCCTTTTTACAAACGCCGATTGATCATCACTAATTAAAGAATCTATCACCTTTGCCATCACTAACTAAAGAATCCATCACAGGTGTCATCCGATTGCTGCCATCCGATTGCTGATCATCACTAATTTTAGCAATACTTCATCTGATATGTATTTATCTAGTATTTACATACAAAAAAATGTTATGCAGCATATTGCTCATAAATATTGTCCAAAGAAAAAATCTTACATATTATTAAGACAAAAAAATCCATGAATTTTGTTATTCTGGTTTTATATATCTATATAAAATGATCAGTGAGTAAAAAATTTTAACAAAAAGATCATAAATTTTAAACGGAACTTTCAAAAAGTTGTTAGAGAAACGTCTCAGTCAATTTTACAACATTTTCCCAATAATTTTATTAAGTAACTTTCAAATTTTCAAAATTTTATTTTTATCATTAAAAAAAAAGTCAGACGACAAATTGAACAAAAACAAATGTTCGATTCATAAATTGTTTTATAAAATTTTGAACTTATCAAAATAATTGCAATTTGCATGACTTTTGATTACACATAAATATCTTAATTGTGTTAAATATTGGAATTGTGATGAATGATATCAACTTTAATCTTGACAAATGAGATAATTACCCTTTATTAGTTTTTTATTTACAAAACATTTTTTAGTACTTGTGAAATTATATATAACTAGAAACCACCTAATCCCCGCTTCGCGGGGGACGCAAGACGCCTAGAATTATGTAACTACGAAAGTGAATGGAGTAAACTTGAAAATATACAAAACTCATATGAAGAACGTGTGGAAAAAAAATAGGGAAATCTCCAGAAAAGTCCTAAAATTTTACCCTAATTTACGAAAAAGTCTCAAACTAAATTTTGATTATGAAAAAGCATGAATTACCGGTAAAAATCGCGATCTGACCCCTTTTTTCCGGTTTACCGGTTTTATTACTTACCTGTTTCACTAAAGTCTCATTATTTTACCATAATTTGTGAATAAGTCCCAAAAATAAAATTTATTGATGATTTGACCATTTTCTTCATGTAACATACATTTTATCGGTTTCATTGATGACTTAGCGACCTAGTCATTAAATTAGTTGATAAGATGGATACGATGAATTATATAATGCTACATTCACTGTAAATTTGATATCCATCTCATCGGCTCATTTATGACTATGTATCTACGTCAGCAATGAAACCAATAAAATGTGCGTCTCAAAGAGAAAAGGGCAGAAAATGAGTTGATGTTTGATGAGATGGATATATTGGGTTACATAAGATTAGATAAACAATTTGATATTGCTTATAAACGTAAAACAATAAAGCAGTTGTTGTTAATTTATGTAATTATTGTAGTCTTCGTTGGATGCATTTTATGTTCCAAAAAAATACACAATACATCAGGATATCAAGTTTTATCTAAACATAACATTATATAACTGAACATATCCATCTCATCATCTCATTTAATGACTAGGCGTCCGTGTCAAGGGACAAATCATTAGTAAATTTTTCGCAAATTAGGGTAAAATAATGGGACTTTAGTGAAATAGATAAGTAATAAAACCGGTAAACCGGAAAAAAATTGTCAGATCGCCATTTTTCCGGTAATTCATGCTTTTTCGTAAACAAAATTTAGTTTGAGACTTTTTTATAAATTTGGGGGAGGGGGAGTGATGTAGCGGGTATAGTATGCAAATTTTCTATTGGGTACAGATTGTTATTGTATTTTTTTTAAACACATGGACAATTTCTATAAAAAATAATGAAGAAGGATCTCATCTGTAAATAATGGTGACAATACGAAAGGTAAAAAGTTGGAAAATATTGTTGTCCAAATTTAAAAAGGTGAAAATGATAGTTTAAAGAGGTGTGGAAAGTGTCGTTGTACAAAGTAGATGGTGGAAAGTGTCAATATATGAAAGTCTTGTGGTCAAAATATGATATAGAAAAGTGTTGTGGCCAATTTTTGAAATAAAAAAATTCTTGTGGGAAAAGTGTGAAACAAAAAGCTATACTATTCCAAGCTTCTTGTCGTTAAAATCTCAAATGGAAAACTTTTGTGGCAAATATGTGAACCACATAAAATATACTATTGTTAAGAAATTTCTTTTTAACATATGATATAATTTTAATGTCTCCTTTTCATAGTTTTTTAAAAACTACTATTAAGTAAGAAAAATAAATAATATATCATGGTAATCCAAAAGAAATATTAAATTGTATACTACAAAGCTTAAAAATAAACACATTTATTACAAACATAAATAAGAACATTCAAAATTTTCATAGTTAATATATTGAACAAAGAAGGAAAGGTTTTTCAATCTAACCTGGTTCAACAAAATTGATACCTATGTCATCGACCTCCAAACCTTAATTGCACATTTTAAACATTAAATTTACATGTATATTTTATGGTTAATTCATGGAAGTATGTAAATGGCAACTTAACTTAATTAACCAATTTTTTTTTGAAAAAATAACATTTTTACATATTAAATTTCAAATGTACCAATTAAGATTTAATAGCTCATGCAAAGTTACAACCGACTTAACCAATCTATAGTTGATACTCCTGGTACTTGTATAAAAATTCAATAAGTGATCAATTCACAAATCAAATTATCAATGGTTTGTAGAGTTATACAGTGGTGGTTGCCAACGATTTACTGTTAAAAGGAATGAAATGAAAAACAATGCATGCATGAGTGAAAATTAAAAGAATAAACAATCTCTACACAACATAAACATCAGTAGCAACAAAACTGGGAACATAAATGCTTGTATCGATAACAACATAAACAATTTGTTCTAGGAGGAATCTGTTCTACTATTAGTCTTTCCCCCATATTAAAGTACTCTTGATTCATTTCATTCTTGACATCACTTACATATTGGTCACTTGTATATTTAGATGATTACCAACTAATGTATTGTGATTCGATACATAATTTAGTGATTTTCGTCTTACATAGTCATGTAAAATTTAAGTTAAACACCTACGTGGTACACATTGTGTGCTTGTTTCCTTTTAATGCCAAAGTGTGCAATGATACAATAAAAAAATAATGTAAAATGCATTGCTATTTCTTGCATTTCATCCATCTATAAATTTCTGGTCACAAGAAATAGCAACGACTTTAATTTATTTGCTAAAAATAGGTTAATACCTTATATGTTATCTTGAGTTTCATATTAAAAATTCAATTGCTTTTTCTATTTGCAAAAAAAAATTCTACAAAGAAATTCATAAATCATATTTATTACTTTGGCATTCAAAGAAAAATATGTGCCCATTTTATTTTTCAATTCATTCTAAACCAAATGTGTAGTAAAAAAAACTCGTAAATAGAAAGCCAACTATTATTGCAAGTTTCAAAACATTCAATACTTTACTTTAATTATGTTCAAATAAAAATAGTTGAATATTTTATAAAAGATTAAGAAAAGACACCGCTAAAAATAGGGAGAACATGATACATTTGAACAACCAAAAGCTCCGATTAGTGGAGTGTTACGGTGTTTTCTATAAACAGGTGAAAATGAATCTTTTCAAAAATAGGTTACTTTTTATTATTCGCTCAAAAATAGGTATTTTTACGCACCCCACCATCAAATTGCCGTTGTTTTTTACGATTTCCAATTTTAACCATTTAAATTACAACTTTCACCACTAAACTTATATGATATTTTCAGTTTACACCTTTCAGTTTTAAAAAACTTCAATTTTTTTTTTATATCGAGCGTATAATATATATGATTAAAATTTATATATTTGTATACCATTCTCATAATCTCATTGATACCAATATCAAATATGTTACAATGACATGAAAATAAAAAATCGTTTAAACATGTTATTAAAAGAAAAAACTAACATTGAATTACAAAAGAAATAGAAGCTAAATCGAATACGAAATCACACTCCTTTTGTACAAACATAGAGACACTATTTTATTACTTTACTCTCAACATTAAAAATCAATGAACCGACCTGACTAATATTATAATAAAACTAGAAATCTCTTGGGCTACATTGATACAAATCGAATAGTTTGACTAAAAATATGATATTTGCCAAACCGCAATTATCGTTTATGAAATTAGTCTAAAATAAATAAATGTATATATTTTGATTTATTAAGTAAACATGTAAATAAATAAATATAAGTACAATTAGATCATAAATACTAGAGTATAATCTACAACAATTAAACACATAAATAAGAACCAAAAAAACAAACTATCATTATATATAGAAAAATACAAGATCCTCCTATCATATATTGCTACTCATCCTCTTATTTATGTTAAACGTTGACAAATATTAAATTTAATAAATTTACTAGTATTTTAAAACACTCGTAACTATATAATAAGCATAGGAAATAAAACGAAAAAAGTTTCTTCTTAATATTATCATCCGTTATAACATCCATAAAATTTGAGCCAATTTAAAACTTTTTTAAAACATTTCAAACCACATGATTACTCCAAACTTGTTTTCAAAATAGTATATTGTCAGAGTATCCCAGAATCAATCATAAAATCATAAAATGTGAGGAGCGGTACGATCACGCCTTTGCCTTCCCGCGATCATCAGAAGTACCTGAAACAATAATCGATAAATGTAAGCTCGAAGGCTTAGTGAGTTACGCCCAAAATACCAACGCCATACAGTCATAATCGTAACATATAAGCAAACAGATACAACATGCATAATGAGCCATCAGTCTGACTGGGCCGACTCCCGGTCCTCAGTCTATCTGGACCGCTCTTCGAGCCTTCGACACGTCTGGACCGCCCTCCTCGGGACCTTCAGCCTATCCGGACCGCTCGTTGGGCCTTCGGCCTGACTAGATTTTCCGGCCCGGGCCTGCAGTCTACCCGGTCCGCCCAGGGTGTCTTGGCCTACTGCACACAGCAGGACCTGTCTCAACCCTTTCCCCAATTCAATAAACATATGTACATACAAATAAACAAGTAATCATGCAGATCTAACAGATCACTAATCATCGCAGCCATCCTACCCAGGATGACATCTATCATAGCAACCATCCTAACCAAGATGTAATCTAACATAGCAACCATCCTAAACCAAGATGAAATCTAGCATAGCAATAATCATAGCAACCATCCTAAACCAGGATGTAATCTAACATAGCAATAACATAACGACCATCCTAACCCAGGATGTAAATCATAAAGGGCCGACCTTGGTGCCGTAGACCCTGTTGATATAGTGAGGATAACTCACCTCCCAAGTGTCGCACTGAAAATGATAGGCTCAACTCTCGAATCGCCAACACGAACTCCACCACCTATAGTTATCATAAAACCCTTTTCCATAAATTACTAAATTACCATAATGCCCCCATAGGTCAAGTAGTCAATCTTTGGTCAAAGTCAAGGCCCACAATCAAAGTCAACAGTCCATGTCGACCCAACTCGTCGAGTGTAGTTCACCGACTCGTCGAGTCCTTCCTGAACTCGAGAAGTCGTGAAATCCTTGGTTGGCTTGTCGAGTTCCCTTATAACTCGCCGAGTTCATGCATGTCCAAAGGTTCGGGAGAAACCCTAGCCGACTCGCCGAGTCATTCGACTGACTCGCCGAGTCCAAGGCAATCTTCATTTGACTCGTCGAGTTGTTCATCCAACTCGTCGAGTACATGACTATCTTCATATGACTCGCTAAGTCGACTTTGCGACTCGCCGAGTCCCTTCAATCCTTCAACCATACAAATGCCTTTTAAGCCATGCAAAGGTTCCAGATTACAGATCCAACCTTCGAAGGCCTACTTATCACATAAAGTTGCAAACTTTACGTGCATGCAAAGCTTTAAGGCCCTTAAATGACAAAGCTAGGCTTGCAATGGAGGTTTACACTCAAGGAAGGCTTCAAACATGACTAAGCTCGAAACTTTATGAAACTAGACCCAAGAAGGGTCCAGATCTGAAGCTGCAACTTCAGACCTAGCTCATACACCACAATATCATCATGACCAAGTCAAAACAACCCTAAACCTCACCCAAATGAGATCTAGAAAGAAATGAGGTAAAGGTGACGACTTGATACCTTCAAAAGATGCTAACTGAGGTAGATTTCTGATCCCCCACACTTTCCTTGCTTCTAGCCTCCTGTCCTCCAAGTTCTTCTTTCAAAGATCCACCTTCCAAAGCTTAAAACACACAAGAAAGAGGCACTACACGAATTAGGGTTTTCTGGACACTCAAGGGACTGAGGGTTTCATCTGCCAGCTTCTACTCATCGAGTCCCTTCTTGGACTCGGTGAGTAGGTCACTAATTACGTGGACCAATCCGCTGCTACTCGACGAGTAGGGCAACCAACTCATCGAGTAGACCTTGAAAGCAAAGAAATTCTTATTTAATCAATACCTGAGAATCGGGGCGTTACAATTCTCCCCCACTTGAACTAGACTTCGTCCTCGAAGTCTGCCGCGGCGAACAGTTCCGGATAGTGCTCCCGCACCTCTGCCTCTGGCTCCAAAGTCCAATCTGATCCTCTCCGATGCTCCCACTGCACCTTCACCAAAGGTATCTCCTTGTTCTTCAGAACTTTCGTCTTCCTCTCCGGTACGGCCACAGGCCTCTCCACATAATTCAGGCGTTCATCGACCTAAAAATCATCCAACGATACTACTGCCTCCTGATCCATAATGCATTTTCATAATTACGAAACGTGAAAAGTGTTTTGGATCCGACTAAGCTCCTCCGATAGCTCTAACCTATAAGCCACCTTGCCAACCCTGACAATGATCCTGAACGGCCCAATGTAACGGGGACCCAACTTCCACCTCTTCCTGAAGCGGATCACACCCTTCCAGGGCGAGACCTTCAGGAGAACCATATCACCCACCTGAAATTCTAGCTCAGAGCGGCGTCTGTCGGCGTAACTCTTCTGCCGACTCTGAGCGGTCTGTAGTCCCTGCCTAATCTGCTAAATCTTCCCGATAGTCTGCAAGACTACTTCCGTCCGTCCCATCATCCTGTGCCCGACCTCACCCCAACAAACCGGGGTGCGACATCTCCGCCCGTACAACAGCTCGAAAGGTGGAGCGCCAATGCTAGAATGGTAGCTGTTATTGTAGGCGAACTCTGCAAGGGGTAGGTGGGAATCCCAGCTCCCACCGAAGTCAATAACACAAGCCCTCAACATGTCCTCGAGGGTCTGAATGGTCCGCTCGCTATGATCGTCAGTCTGCGGATGAAATGTTGTGATGAAGTGCAACAGCGTGCCCAGCTCCTCGTGAAACTTCTGCCAGAAACGAGAGTTAAACCGAACATCCCGGTCGGAGACAATGGAGACCGGAACCCCATGGCGAGCCACGATCTCGCGAATGTACACGTCGACCAATTTCTCAGCCGACGAGCTCTCCTGTATGGCCAAGAAATGGGCACTCTTGGTCAATTAATCCACGATGACCCATATAGCATCAAACCCTTTTGCCGTCCTCGACAACTTGGTAATAAAATCCATCGTGATCTATTCCCATTTCCACATGGGGATCTACAGGAGCTACAGCTTGCCATGCGGCCTCTGATGCTCGGCCTTGACCATCCTATAGGTCAAGCACCTCTCGACATACCAAGCGATTTCTCACTTCATGCACGGCCACCACTAGCTCAAACTCAAATCCCGGTACATCTTGGTGGCCCCCAGGTGAATGGAGAAGTGAGACTTATGAGCTTCCTCCATGACTGTCTGTCTGACCCCACCAGACATTGGAACCCGAACCCGACCGCATCGGGTCAATAATCCCCGGCTATCCTGCACAAACCGGCTGTTCTCACCCCTGATCCTCTCCAGTTTCCAGTTCTCTGGCCGCATGCCCTCGACCTAAGCATCTCTGATCAAACTCACAAACGGAGAATCCACCGCTATCCTCATACATATCGCTGGGGTGGAAGACCCAGCTGAATTGCCGCGCAAAGCGTCCGCAACCACATTCGCTTTACCAGGGTGGTAAGGGATCTCGCAATCGTAGTCCTTGACTACATCTAGCCACCCGCGCTGCCTCATGTTCAGGTTCGGCTGATCCATGATATGTCTGAAGATCTTGTGATGCGTGTAAATGGTACAAGGGACCCCATAAAGGTAATGTCTCCATATCTTGAGGGCGAACACCACCGCTCCTAGCTCCAAGTCATGCGTAGGGTATCTCGTCTGATGCGGCTTCAACTGCCGCAACACATAAGCTATCAGTCGTCCTCTCTGCATGAGGACCGCTCCCAAACCTGTGATGGATGCATCACAGAACACCACAAAATTCTCAACTCCCTTCGGGAGTGTCAAGACTGGAGCCTCGCATAACCGCTGTCGGAGGGTCTCAAACGCCCTCTGCTGCTCAGGGCCCCATCGGAAATCATCCCCCTTCCTCGTCAGACGAGTGAGGGGTACTGCAATCTTGGAGAAATCCCGAATAAATCTCCGGTAGTAACCTGCTAAACCTAAAAAGCTCCTGATGTCTGAGGGAGATTTCGGAACCTCCCACCGCATAACCGCCTCAATTTTGGCCGGATCGACCAAAATCCCATCCTGGTTAACGAGGTGTCTCGGGAACTGGACCTCTCGCAACCAAAACTCGCATTTCGAGAACTTGGCATAAAGCCGTTCTCGCTTCAGAACTCCCAATAACTCCCGCAGATGCTTGTCATGCTGCTCTCAGGTCTTGGAATACACCAAGATATCGTCGATAAACACTATGACCGAGCGATCGAGCATCGGTCTGCAGATCCGATTCATCAGGTCCATGAATACTGCTGGCGCGTTGGTGAGCCCAAACGGCATCACCACGAACTCGTAATGTCCATACCGCGTCCGAAACACGGTCTTCTCCACATCTTCCTCCCTCACTCTGACCTGGTGATACCTGGATCTCAAATCGATCTTGGAAAACCAAGATGCGCCCAACAACTGATCGAAGAGATCATCTAACCTCGGGAGTGGATAACGGTTCTTCACCGTTAACTTGTTCGGCTCCCTATAATCAATACACATCCGGTGCGAACCGTCCTTCTTCCGGACGAAGAGGATCGGTGCTCCCCATGGAGAACTGCTAGGTCGAATGATCTGTTTTCCCAGCAGTTCCTGCAACTGTGATGACAGATCCTGCATCTCCGGTGGCGCCAATCGGTACGGCGCATTGGCGATAGGGGCCGCACCTGGCACCAGGTCGATCCGAAACTCGACCTGCCTCTCCGGAGGTATCCCCGGCAACTCCTCCGGGAACACATCAGCAAACTCCCTAACCAGTGGAACTTCCGAAACTGGAGTCTGATCCCTGACTCGTGTGTCCACCACATATGCTAGATAGCCTGCACACCCGTGCTGAATACACAGTCGAGCTCTGGCGGCTGAACAAAACCCTGATCCCACTCTGGTGCCCTCGCCATGAACACTCAGTTCTCCCCCACTTGGGGTTCGAACTACTACCCGCTGACCCTCACAATCAATCAGGGCACCGAATCGACTAAGCTAGTCCATCCCCACAATCACGCATACATCCCTCATGGGAATCAGAATCAAGTCTATTGGGAAGGACACCCCGAAGATCTCTAACTCACACCCTCGGTAAACCGAAGAAGCAGCAACCCCGTGTTCGTTGGCGATAGAGATTCGCAACGGACACTCTAGCTCGCCTACTGGCATAGTGAACTCTATACTAAACGTCTGTGATACGAATGAACGACTCACCCCCGAGTCAAATAAAACCAATGTAGGTAAGGAGTTCACTAGAAACGTACCTAACCACAGGTACAACAAATAAGTATACAACATATATAATAAAATGAGAAAGAGGATAGAAACATACCAGCAACCACATCTGGTGTTGCCCTGGACTCCTCCGTTGTAAGCTGGAAAGCACGCCCCTGGGCCCTCGTGGGCACTGCTCGACCCTAACTCCCATCAGTAATACTCAATGTAGTCGGCGCTGGAGCCTGTGCCAGCCTGGCTACGAGCTGCGGATAGTTGGTCTTCACGTGACTAACCTGATGACAGTGGTACCAAATTCTCATATCCTGAACTGGGGCCGTCTGACGAAAATCCCTCGGATAATGCCCCTCCTGGCCGCATTTGCGGCATCCGCTACCAGACCTAGAAACCTCCGTGTGCCCCTTTCCGTACTTGCCACAAGTGCGGCCCTGATGTCCCCCTGTCCTGGAATCAGCGGTCTTAGACCGCTTTGGCGCCGGCTGCGCCTGTGCCAGGGCCCGACCCTGCTCTCTCAGCTGTAACTCAATCTCAAGCTCCCGCCGCCTGGCAGCCTCCTGTAACTCCAGACGCGTATCGCAACGCTGAGTCGCCATAAACTGTCGAATATCCGTCTTGAGCATGCTCAGATAACGAGTCATCTGAGCTTGCTCAGTAGAAAACTCCGGGCAGAACATCACCCTCTCAGTAAACATACGAGTGATCTCCGTCACCGTCTCCCGATCCTGTCTCAACTCCAAAAACTCCTGAGCTAACCGTTCCCGCTCGACTCGAGGAATGTAGCGAGCGCGGAACATATCCATGAACTGCTCCCAAGTAACAGCAGCTCTCTGCTCGTCTGAATACGACCCAGTCATCAACCTCCACCAGTCCTTTGCCCCGGACCTCAGCAAGTTCAGGGCACATCTGACCTTCTGGTCAGTAGGACATAAGCATGTGAAGAAACATCCCTCCATGTCAGACAGCCACCTCATGGCTTTGATGGGGTCCTGAGTCCCATCAAAATTAGGGGGCTTCGTGTTGTCGAAGTCCCGATACTAGAAAGCCCAGCCGGCTCCCAACCCTGCTGCCGATACAGCTGCTGTAGCTGCTGCGGCAGCCGGCTCAGTGAGGGCTGCATAACGATCATCGAAATACTCCACCATAGCGGTCTTAATAGACCCGAACATCTCCGGCAACTCGGCCCGGAACAGAGCGGCAACCTCATCATGCAGGATCTCCCGGATCCTGTCATCTCCTATCTGGCCTCATTTGGCCGATAGTCTCGAGCACTGTCAGCGCCCCCTGTCCGCCCTCTCCTGATCCTGATCCTGATCCCGAACCGGATCCAGTCACAAAGCGCCTGGTCATCACCATTCTGAAACATAACACAAGATATCAGATAATCCATACAAAGAACTAGGAACCAACTCTCGAAAAAACCCTAGGAGTTGTGACTTCCTTGCTACGCGTATGGGTCATGTGCTTTCAGTAGTACGGGCCCATACTACCTTCCACACCTACCCATATTTGTCTCAAGTATCATCACAACGCCCCAACAATATATATATATATATATATATATATATATATATATATATATATATATATATATATATATATATATATATATATATATATATAATATAATCATAGCGAGCACGTAAGCCTCACTCCTAGAGGAAGGCTAAATATCTCGTAATCGGTGGACTTATCCCAAACAACCTACCCATCCATGAAACTTCCACCAACCCTGCAACACTCGTGTATGCTAACCATACATAACGCTGGACCCTATAGACTTACGAATACTCGGTCCTACTCTAAGCCCACAACCAGACAAGGAACAGGAAATAAAGCCAAACCAAACATTCTCACACTATAAGATCTTAATTATGTACAGTCGTGGTGCATACACTAAGCAACTACAGTAATGATGTCAATTCCATATAAGGAAAACCCTAGGCTATCAGGCATCATATAATCAGGAAATTCCATCATGCAGTTCCTGAAGATCCCTAGCCTAGTACTAACATGTTGTTCTAATCATATCTCATAACTCAATTAACCCGTAAGGTATTTTGGGGTCTATTCGCGAGCTCCGGCTGATCGTACCATTGCATCATCCTTTTAATATTTTGAAAACATTTTAAAAAAAAATCGTTTTATAACCTTGTCCTCATTTTGAGACTGGAGACACATGAGTGTTTCCTCCAATTCACTCAAACCAAGGCTCTGATACCAACTTGTAACATCCATAAAATTTGAGCCAATTTAAAACTTTTTTAAAACATTTCAAACCACATGATTATTACAAACTTGTTTTCAAAATAGTATATTGTTAGAGTATCCTAGAATTAAATCATAAAATCATAAAATGTGAGGAGCAGTACGATCACGCCTTTGCCTTCCCGCGATCGTTAGAAGTACCTGAAACAATAATCGATAAATGTAAGCTCGAAGGCTTAGTGAGTTACCCCCAAAATACCAACGCCATACAGTCATAATCGTAACATAAAAGCAAACATATACCACATGCATAATGAGCCATCAGTCTGACTGGGACGACTCCCGGTCCTCAGTCTATCTGGACCGCTCTCCGAGCCCTCAGCACGTCTGGACCGCCCTCCTCGGGGTCTTCAGCCTATCCGGACCGCTTGCTGGGCCTTCGGCCTGACTAGATTTGCTCGGGCCGGGCCTGCAGTCTACCTGGTCCGCCCAGGGTGTCTTGGCTTGCTACACACAGCAGAACCTGCCTCAACCCTTTCCCCAATTCAATAAACATGTGTACATACAAATCAACAAGTAATCATGCAGATCTAACAGATTACTAATCATGGGAACCATCCTAACCCAGGATGAAATCTATCATAGCAACCATCCTAACCAGGATGTAATGTAACATAGCAAACATCCTAAACCAGGATGAAATCTAGCATAGCAATAATCATAGCAACCATCTTAAACCAGGATGTAATCTAACATAGAAATAACATAACAACCATCCTAACCCATGATGTAAATCATAAAGGGCCGGCCTTGGTGTCGTAGACCCTATTGATATAGTGAGAATAAATCACCTCCCAAGTGTCGCACTGAAAATGATAGGCTCAACTATCAAATCGCCAACACGAACTCCACCACCTATAGTTATCATAAAACCCTTTTCCATAAATTACTAAATTACCATAATGCCCCCAGAGGTCAACTAGTCAATCTTTGGTCAAAGTCAAGGTTCACAGTCAAAGTTAACAGTCCATGTTGACCCAACTCATCGAGTGTAGTTCACCGACTCGTCGAGTCCTTCCTGAACTCAAGAAGTCGTGAAATCCTTGGTTGGCTCGTCGAGTTCCCTTATAACTCGTCGAGTTTATGCGTGTCCAAAGGTTTGGGAGAAACCCTAGCCGACTCGCCGAGTCATTCGACTGACTCGCCGAGTCCAAGGCAATCTTCATCTGACTCGCCGAGTTGTTCATCCAACTCGTCGAGTACATGACTATCTTCATATGACTCGCCGAGTCGACTTTGCGACTCGCCGAGTCCCTTCAATCCTTCAACCATACAGATGCCTTTTAAGCCATGCAAAGGTTCCAGATTATAGATCCAACCTTCCAAGGCCTGCTTATCACCTAAAGTTGCAAACTTTACATGCATGCAAAGCTTTAAGGAACTTAAATGACAAAGCTAGGCTTGCAATGGAGGTTTACACTCAAGGAAGGCTTCAAACATGACTAAGATCGAAACTTTATGAACCTAGAACCCAAGAAGGGTCCAGATCTGAAGTTACAACTTCAGATCTAGCTCATACACCACAATATCATCATGACCAAGTCAAAACAACCCTAAACCTCATCCAAATGAGATCTAGAAAGAAATGAGGTAAAGGTGACGACTTGATACCTTCAAAAGATGCTAACTGAGGTAGATTTCTGATCCCCCACACTTTCCTTGCTTCTAGCCTCTTGTCCTCTAAGTTCTTCTTTCAAAGATCCACCTTCCAAAGCTTAAAACACACAAGAAAGAGGCACTACACGGATTAGGGTTTTCTGGACTCTCAAGGGACTGTAAAGAGGCTGAAAGAGGCTTACGATTCTTTAAATAGGGTGCAAAACCCCGGGATTTAGGGTTTCATCTGTCAGCTCCTACTCGTCGAGTCCGTTCTTGGACTCGGCGAGTAGGTCACTGATTACGTGGACCAATCCGCTGCTACTCGACGAGTAGGGAAACCAACTCGTCGAGTAGACCTTGAAAGCAAAGAAATTCTTATTTAATCAATACCTGAGAATCGGGGGGTTACATCCGTCATTATGAATCACATAAAAATGAATTTATATATATATATATATATATATATATATATATATATATATATATATATATATATATATATATATATATATATAAAAAATTTGTATCACTCTGTAGGTATACCAGGTGACCATTCAGTCATTACCTTACATTGTGCGCCATGTAGGCCCTCAGTTGGACTTTTTACTAGTCTGCGTGATTTTTTCTTTATCCAAAAAATCGAACCAAAGGAAGCCAGAATGTATATATATACCAGGAATCGATCTGTGGACCTTCCCCATACATGCCAAATTCCTTTTCCATTAAGCCGCAAGGAGGATTTGTTCATTAATCCTTCTAATTGACTATGCAAATATGTATTTTTTTTCTTCATATTATTCGTATATTAAATAGGCATTATTATGTATAAGGATATTAATGTATATAAAACTCCACATTAAATACAACTTATTCATATATATTATATAAATATGTATTTTTGTATTATTCATTTATTAAACACATTTTTTTGTATTATTCATTTAAATTATGTATAAATGTGTTTTTATATGTAAAAATTCACCCAAAAAACGTTTTTATAAATACTCTTATTGTTATTTCATTTCATATGATTAGTGTAACATTTTTGAATCATTCGGTTGAGAACATCCAAATGTATGATATACATCTACCATAATTGATATACACTTGAAGATGAATACATCTGAAACTATGTGTTTAAAAGTGTGGATCGATACTTCAGAGTTGTTAAAAGAAAATATATTTTTTAGAAATATAAATGTGTTCCTTTATAATAGAGATATATTCAATAATTACGTATTTAAAAAGTATGTATTTGGTGTGTTTTTACTGAAAGATCTTATATGCCTAAGAGTCATTATAGAATGATATTGCTAATAATATATAATCTTATAGGGTCACACCATATAGCAAGTTATCGTTAATTGATTATTTATTAGTATAATTTAATTATTAAAAAATATATGAACACTTGTATTTAATTGGAAAAATATTATTTCATGAAAATAATATTTTACTAATTGGAAATTTATTATTTGTGGAAATAATAATTATTGGAGAAATAACAACTTATGAAATATATCATAAGGTATGATTATTTATAAGTTCTTTATTTATATATCTTAAAAAACTAGTTCAATTTATATAAAAGGTAATTTTATATAAAATAAGATATTTATATATTCATATTTATATCTTAATAAGCTAGTTACAATTTATATAAAAGATAGTTTTATATAAAATAAGATATTTATATATGACTAGTTATATATATATATATATATATATATATATATATATATATATATATATATATATATATATATATATATATATATATATATATATATATATATATATATATATATATGTTGAGAATTCTTTATAAAAATGATTAATTTTTATAAAGATAACATGTATGTGTATAAAAAGTAGTCATGAGACAACTTTTGTCTTCTTTTGGACATGCCTTTTTTGAAAAATGGGAGGAGACAAGGCATGCATGCATTGTCTATTCTTTTGTCATGTTTGGGACAAAGTTGTCTCTCCTTTTACTTTATAGTCTCCTTTCACTTTTTGGCCACTATATAAGAGAGAGCATGAAAAGGATTTTGATACACTTCTTGCAAGTGTTCTTCTTCCTCTTCTTAGATCCAAATCCAAGAGCTCCATGCTCTCTAGATGATTGCCAAATTTCGGAATTTGAAGGCTCTTCTTCTTCTCCATTCTCTTGCATTTTGATGCTAGAAAAAGCCCCTTTATTGCTTCACCTTTGAACATATATTTTGTATATATTTCAAAGGCTTATGAAATACAAATTACAAGTGAATACTAGCATGTTTTGATTGTTCTACTCTTGCTTGATGGATACTTGTAGAGAACTCTTGCTTTAGAGTTTCATGCCACACTTCATCAACTTCCAACCTCCTATGAGGATCAAAGTCTTCAAAGGTTGTTATGCTTTCTCTTATATGGTTTTTTTAATGTTGCAAACTCTTGCAAATTGATACTTTGTGGGTAAAATAGTTTTCGTTTTATTCAACATTTTTAAAGCTTCTGTTGACATTTTTACCGGTTGTGAAACCAGATTTTTGAAATAAAACTCAACAATTGGTATCAGAGCCATTTTTTTGCAAGATTAATTAGATTATTTCTTTAGTTGATGAAATTTTTGTTTTTAGAAAACATCGATGATTTTCTCTTTGCAATAAAAATCCATACATATTTTCTATGATAGTTTTAAAATGTTTATAATTGTTATTTTTGACCAAAAGTTTACATGCATCTTTTTGGTCATAAAAGTTGTCTTTAAAAAACTAAAATTTGTTTTATATATTTCTGAGTATATAAATATGTATGATATGCATAAACTAGCCATTGACCTTTGTGTTGTTGCATGTTTTGATTTATTTAAAATGGTTGTAAATATTTATTTATTCATATGCTATGTAATAATTAAATAGATAGTTTTTATTTGTTAATTTTTGTAGGTAATAGATTAGTTTTAGAAATAGTTTATTTTTATAAAAATGTAACAAGAATGAAGATGGTGGCCATTTTGAAGATCAAAAGTTTATAAAGTTGATTTTATTAAAGTTTGTCAAACTTTATAAAATATTTTTTATAAACTTGCTACAAGGTGTTGAAGCAAGTGGGAGCACATGGAGACTTTATAAGATAAATGTCCCTTATGTCCATTTAGGAATGGACTTGATAATTTTGTGATGGCTCACAAAATTATTACTAGTTAATAGTTTGGTTTATGCACATATGTTATAATTGTTATGCATGCTTGTGTTGTTTTATGTTTATGTCATTATTATTATGTTATGGTTGATAAATTAGTTTTTCAAATGCAACAAATAGTTTTACAATAAACAAGCTTTATCGTTAAAACTAGTAACCGGTAAAATTTCGGGATTAAAATTGTATAAGTTTAAAATTTGAGATTTATAAACATATCAAACTCCAAACCTTATTTTATAAAATAAAGTTTTATTAACAGGTTTACAAATATTCTAAAGCGCTCAAGCATCGACTTAATACTAGCTATTAAAATTTGATCGCTTCAATTTTATAGGATCGAGATTTATAAAAGGAACATTGTTAAAATGTGATTTTTTTTACATCAAATAAGATTTTAAAAGGTATACCATGGTTTATCGAATGCATGAAATAATCATGATATAACATGTTTTTTAAAGTAGAATTATAAAAAAAACATCAAAGACCCCTTACAAACCTCAAATCTATGCAATCCTTTTTAAAGAACACTCACACGTCTCTTGCATGCACTGGTGGGATAAATGATACCTAACCGCTTGGTGTTATCTTTTGATGGTCGGGGTGTTTTTGCGATTTCTATAACCAAGTTATAGGCCGATTACATAAGTTTTTCAAATTAGATGATTTGATCGGAAATCTCTTGTGATAAAGGATACCTAAGCAAGAGAGTTCCGAAGCATAGATGGGATCAAACATGTCTATTTAAATTCTTTATTAGCGATCCCATAAATCTAGGTATTATATAGTAGTATATAATTGATAATCAATATCTACCGGGATGAATTAAGATGAATGGGATAAATGATACCTAACCATTTATTTTTTTTACAACTTGGATCCTAGACTTTGATAATTAATGTTTTTGGAAACTAAAAGGGTATTAATTATTAAAGATTAAATATTGAAAATACTAAATAAATTTTGTTAAAAATTTTGTAGATATATAATCCACTCTCATAACCATGAAATGTCATCTCTCTTTAAATGACTTAATGAAACAATAAGATTAAATAGATACAACTTCAACGAATGAGTTCATGTCCTAAGAGTCAATCTCGTGAGAGATATGAAATTGTATACACTTAAAGGTCCTAATCCTAAACAAATTACTTTGAGTAATAGACCTGAATATGATACCTAGTAAAGGCATCACTGTGATGCTCAAGATGATTCTAACATCAAGCTAGGAATAATTATTCATGACTTCTAGGAAGTCTTGGATAATTTAAACATATATGTGATGATATAACAGGTTAAACAATATTCCAATTAATATAGTGATATTTTGTTGCAATAGTGCAAGGCTAAAAGAGTCACCTTGTGTGATCTAAAAGGCCCATGTTTTATGGACTAAACACCTTTAAGCCCAAGAAATCCAATAAGGCCCACATAGATGGATCTTGTTTCTTTTGTGAAGAAACTAGACACTGGTAGTGGAACTGCTCCTCTTATCTAGAAAGAAAGTCTGGAAGAGACTAGTACTTCATGTATCTGCTGGATAAAACTCATACTTTTTATGTAACACACAAGTACTTGGTACTTAAATGTTAATCTAATATTTGTAACTCGATTGCAAATATTTATAGACGAGTAACTAGTTGAGCATAAGCAAGTTGGAACTACACTCTTGAAGTTTAGTTTAATATTTATGCTTAGAACATAAATTGCTTGTAATATAAAACAATGTTTGTTTACGAACAATGTATGTTTTAAATTTAGCATGTCTAAATATTTATGTCTCTGTTATTTATTTAAATGTTTGATTATTTACTAGATCATTTTTCATAACGATAATACCCATATTCTGAAATGATTTCCTTCTATTTAATCTCATACATTTATTCAAGAAATGGATCTTTGAAGGCAAATAATGTAGTTTATTTGACATATATGAATCTTATTTATATATAAATGATTCATGATAATATTTTCACTAAAGTGTAGAGAAAATAATTATTAAGGAACTATACACTTTGGTGTATGACTTCCTTTCTAATAAATGTATGAGATTAAGCACAAGATACCAAATCAACTTTATCAACAACTATAGTAGTTTTAATTATATTTTACGTGGTAAAACATAATTGTGAAATCTTTGTTGAAGGTTTCAAAGGTTGAGATACAAACTGGTGAGAACCATCTAAAGCCTTAATGATAATAAATGATGAATTAAATCTTACTTGGTAGAAATGTCCTCCTTTTAACCTTTTGGGATTATACTTCAATCACTATTAATTGTATCTAGAATACAAACCCCAACTAATTATATAAATGTAGAATATTCTAAAAGGGCATTTAGATTATTATATACAAACCCACCAAGAATAAGTTCATTTATTCCTCTAAAAGTTGAGTTAGCAGAAAGCAAACTTCTAATAACAAATCAAGTGGAAGGCACGTGGAACTTGAAGCAGCTCAAAAACCATTGTCGGATGTAACAATTGTTGGCACTAGTTTCAACAAGGAATGGTTGAACATGATAATAGCTATTCATAAACACAAATTGTTCACAATAATGATAGAAATCATCTATGACTTGAGAAATGTGGAATCTCTCATTGATGAGTTCTTGATGGTTTCTAGTTTAACCATCAACTATCAAAATGTTGTATCAGATCTTGGATCTGACAAATGAATTAGAGTCATGATCATTAAGATGTTATCCATGTTTAATAATCATGTATGGGCTTGATTAATCTTCCTCTCTATAGCAAGGCTAGAAGGAGTAAGAGATTCTTCTAAAAAGAATATATACATGGATATATATATACACACACACATTTATTAATACTTCTTATATAAATATTTTCTCATACTCATGTCATTGACTATGGTCCTTATCATACTCATGACATTGGCTATGAACAAACCTTTTTAAAAATAGCTATGATTAGATCAACAAGGATATTATTTACTATAACTTCATATCCTTTATATGAGATATAGCAAATAGATTTCAAGAAATACCGCTTTTCTTAATAGACATCTACTAGAAGATATCTATATAGCTTCACATGTAGGTTTTCTTAATCCATGTTATCCTAACCAAATGTGTAAGGCTTAAGATCCACTTGTGGATATAAAGCAAACATCTGAAGGTTGAAATAGTGATTTTAATATAAAGATACAAGGTATGTTTTTATATCAAAATGAAAAGAATGTGTGTGTGTTTACTAAGAACTAGTGGGAGGATAGTGATATTCCTATTCTCGTATGAAAGAGACATACTTAATCATTTGAAATGACATTCCGAATATGCAAGCTGGTTTTCACCTTGAATTGGAAAGTATTTCTAAAATGAAAGACTTAGGAATGACAAGATACATTCTTGGAATATAAAATCTATAAGAGATGGATAAAGATGAATGTTAAAGGTTTTAAAATTCTTTTTGCATAAATGACAATATCTTGAAAGAGGTCAAGATTCAAGATTCCTTTGGAAGATTCTTGACATTGTCACATGATACCATTTTTTTGAGTTTGTCTCAAGTGGATCTAACACATAGGTTTGAGATAGATAAAATGATTTATATTCTGTTTTATTGGCAAATGAATCCATCATTTATGTCATATCATGAGATACAAAATTAAATACATGGTTAAGTCACTAGATGATTGTGAGAACATTCTAAAAGTACTTAAGAAGAACTAAGAGAATGTATATGAGATAATTAGTTTAGAACAAAATCTTAATGTACAGAGCTACATATGATTTTGATTTCTAAACAAATATAGATAATTATGAATTATAATTGGATTATAACTTCATTATGGAATGAAGAGTAAGTTTAGTTGGAATGAGGTCTAAGCAAAACAAAATAGCATAATCTACTAAATAAGAATACACTACTTTTAGAAGTTGAAATCAAATATAATTGGATGAACTAGATCATTGAAAAACTAGGTTGAATCCTTCTATTTAGGGATAACTTAGAAATCTTTTGTGAGTAATAGAGTGTACTTAATCAAGCTAAGAAACTCTATCCCACATAAGAGCACCAATTATATTCTCCGAAATATTTAACTATACTTAGATTAATGTCAAATATGGAGATGATTGTATTCACAGAATTCATACAAATTAAAATTAGTTAGACCCATTAATAAAGTCCATATATGGGCTAATCATGATTAGTCATACTTCAACTTTATGACTTCATTATTCTAGTATTGGGATTTTGATTTGAATTTAGTATTTGGATATTGGAACATTGTAACAACAACTATTACATAATGTTTTGATATACTGGGATATGATCATTACATTAATACTTGTTGTGTTTTATATTAACATGTTTAATCCATGAATAATCTTATTATTCTAAAGGTTCATAGTCGGTCGTGATTATGGGAGCAATTATGAAGTAAGACTAATATGAAATGGATTGATTGACTCTCACCAGATGAAAGTCGGCAAGTGGTTGTAACCAAGTTTCATAGGTACATGTTAGAGAACTAGTACTGAACGGAGCCGCATCAAGATCATCTTATAGATCGCAGTTATGAGTGAGACTTGATTAAAAGGTAATATCTTTGTATCCTTAACACCTGAGATACATAGTGGGACTTAAGTGTAGGGAGTGTTGTGCTTTGATATGACCAAATGTTGTTCCTTGACCGGGCAATTGTAAAAGTCATATTCGGGTATGGTCTGAAATATGCAAGAGGCTTATATACTAAATATGGGATTTGTTCCTCTTATGTGTTGAGAGTTAGACATCTAACGCGCGTTACCCAAAGTTGAATTATAAATGAGATTGATTGAGACCTAAGGCTCATGTTCAACAGGATGTCTGTAACAAAGGGATAATTGATAAACTTACCTTAATACATCAATTGAAGCTTAGAGCTTTTGGGAATTGGATGTTGATGAATGGAATTCTTCGTCATTTGTTATTGAGGGCAGTGAAATGTTGCTAGACGTTCACCACTGTCTATATTAATCTATGATGAGTCTTGTACAAGTGGGAGATTGAAAGATCCTGTATGCCCAAGAGTCATTGTAGAATGATATTGCTAATAATATATGATCCTATAGGGTCTCACCATATAGCAAGTTACCGTCAATTGATTATTTATTAGTATAATTTGATTATTAATAAATATATCAACACTTGTATTTAACTGGAAAATTATTATTTCATGGAAATAATATTTTACTAGATGAGAATTTATTATTTTTGGAAATAATATTTATTGGAGAAATAACAACTTATGAAATATATCATAGAGTATGATTATTTACAAGTTCTAAATTTATATATCTCAATAAACTACTTCAATTTATATGAATGGTAGTTTTCTATAAAATAAGATATTTATATATTCATATTTATATCTTAATAAGCTACTTACAATTTATATAAAAGATAGTTTTATATAAAAATAAGATATTTATATATGACTAGTTATATAAATATATATGTTGCGAATTCTTTATAAAAATTATTGATTTTTATAAAGATAACATGTATGTGTATAAAAACCAGCCATGAGATAACTTTTGTCTTCTTTTGGATATGCCTTTTTTTAAAAATGGGAGGAGAAAAGGCATGCATGCCATGTCTATTATTTTGCCATGCTTGGGATAATGTTGTCTCTCCTTTTACTTTATGGTCTCCTCTCACTTTTAGGCCACTATATAAGGGAGAGCATGGAATGGCTTTTGATACACTTCTTGAAAGTCTTCTTCTTCCTCTTCTTAGAACCAAATCCGAGAGCTCCATGCTCTCTATAGGATTGCCAAATTTTAGAATTTGAAGGTTGTTCGTATTCTCCATTCTCTTGCAATTTGATGCTAGACAAAGCCCCTTTTGTTGCTTCACGTTTGAACATATATTGGTATATATTTCAAAGCCTTATGAACATCAAATTACAAGTGAACACTAGCATGTTTTGATGGTTCTACTCTTGCTTGGTGGATACCAGTAGAGAACTCTTGCTTTAGAGTTTCATGCCACACTACATCCACTTCCAACCTCCCATGAGGATCAAAGTCTTTAAAGGTTTTTATGCTTTCTCTTCAATGATTGTTTTAATTTTTCTAACTCTTGCAAAATGATCCTTGGTGGGTAAAATAGTTTTAGTTTTATTCCACATTTTTAAAGCTTCCGTTGTCATTTTTACTAGTTGTGAAACCGGATTTTTGAATAAAAACCCAACGTTTACATATATTAATATGTTTATACAAAATAATACTTATTTATTACATGAATAATATGAAGAAAAAAAAAAAGCTTACATGAATAATATGAAAAAAAACTTATGTATTTTTATACATGATAACATATATATTATATGAAAAAGTTGGTAGTTATAATTGATTGTATATCAATCTGAAGGAGTAATGAATAGACAGTCCTTGTGGTTTAATGAAAAAGACGTCGACATGTATGGTGATGGTTTGGAGTTCGATTCTTGGTATATACATTTCAGCTCCAATTGGTTTGATTTTTTGGAGAATGAGAAAATCATGCTGACTGGGTGCGTACATGGCATTGCCATGCAAGATTGTTACCAGATGGTGGCTAGTTTACCTACAAAATGCCACAAATGAAAAAAAGTCTTCAAGTTTTATGCACTAGCACACTAAAAATCCATAAAAAAGGTAAAATCGCCAAACGTAAAAGCTTTTATAGCATTATCCCTTAAATTAACACCACAATAAGTTGGCTACATGCGTACAATAGCGATTATCCCTTGAAGTAGCCCATTAACATGAAGAAGCCAATTAGAGTGACGCCAAAAATTGTCATTTGCTGGAGCCCAAAATAAAACTGTTGGAGGCTTAGATCCCATACTATAAATTATAGCCCAAATCTTTTTACATCTATTCTTTTGTTTTTGTTTGAAATATATTGTAGACATAAAAGTCCTCCACACGTGGCCCCATCTTTTATATTATCGGTTTTAAAGATGGGAGATATCAAAAGATGGGAGATGTCAATCTGGTTCATGATATCGAGGAGATTCCAAAGAAGAAAAATCGCATTTTGTTGAACTAATATAAGCCCAAGAGATTTTTTTGTTTTTTTGTGCGTTCCTCATCGAAGCTTTATTATCTGTAGAACAGGATCAGAGTGGTGCGCTTCGCAGGGTGTTCATCGAGGATCTGGAGATTCACGAAGATTAGCATAGGTGCAATTTATAATAAACTAGGTAGGGTAATAGAGAATATATGATGTATTTTGTTAAAACCGATGGTTAAAAGCAATTGGCTTTAGAAGGTTTTTTGAGGTTTATGAGATGTACAAACTCTACCACATGATTTAGAAATTGGTGCTACAAAGAATAAATGTTTAACAGAATAATATGTGAATTGAGGATGAATAAAAAGTCACAAAAAATTCTTTTCTTCCCAGGAGAGATCTCAAAAATATAAACAAAAAATAGATCTGAGAAGATCTTTGCAAGATTGAAACATGGCTGAATGAGAAAACTGGAGCAGATCTAGAGGTCTAAGAAATAGTGACACAAATCTAGTCAAACTTGAGGTGATAGATCTGAACAGATGATGGTAGAAATTAGCAGACGTAGTCAAACTTCAGGTGAAACGCATCAGATCTAAATAGATATATATAGAAACGAGATTGAGACCAAGAGTCAGTAGCTATTCGCTCAAGGTCCCACAGATGGCCCCAATGATGCGACATCGGAATTCGAACATCGGGTCTTGAGTGTAGATTTTGGATCGTGGATCGTACATGTGTGTCATTTGCGAGTTCCCAATGGTATTCCTAGCTGCAAAAAGTAATAATACCGTTAGAACTGCCCTAGCTACTGTGCCCCGGGAGCAGGATCTGACGATCAAGTTAGATCGTTGTGTGATAGAAGATGGTCTCTCAAAGCCGGAGAGAGCCATCTAGGTGTGTTGGGTGTGAGTATGAGCGTAATGGATGATCTACCAAAGTGTGAGAAGGATGAGGGGAAGTAGAGGCTAAGGGAAAGTCCCCTCTCCATGGACGAGAGCATGTTTGATTTATAGGAGACAATTAGGTAAAGAAGCCAGGCCTTGGGCCAACCCAATTCAGGACTAGCTAGCTGGCAGCGGTGCAAGCAAGCTGTGCGATCGCGTGGTGGTGCTAGGCTGGAGCGCCAGATTAGGGAGGCTTCCTAGCAGAGGCGCCAAGAAGGGGAGGTTGGCTAGCAGAGGTGACATGAAGGAGAGGCTGCCTGGCAGAGGCTCCAGACGGGGGCGCCATGCAAACAAGATTTCCAGGCAGGTTAGAGTGCTAGGAAGATAGGTTTAGCAAATAGATCTATGCCTATCAGTGAACAACACCAACAAACACTTTAGCAATTAACTTTAAAATTGAAATCACCTAGCTATTCGTAATTACCATATGAACTTCAACCTCAACTTCCCAAAATTGCAGTCAACTTGTAACATTCCAAAAACCATAATAAACTTTTTCATTTTTATAAAATAATTCCGCAAAACTATAAGATAGTAATCCATTGTTTTCAACACAAAACCATGGAATAAGAGTATCAAAAATCTATCGAAACATAATCAATTAGGAGGATATGTACCATCACGCCTTCCAGTTGCCCCGATTGTCTGATGTACCTGAAACCATGAAACCAACAAATGTAAGCCTAAGCTTAGTGAGTTTCCCCCTAGAATACCACACATAACAATACATATAATGCATGAACACTGGGCCCACAACACCATACTAGATTACCCCTGAGCCCATAACAAGAGACTGTATTTCCCACCCCGGCCCACAACTCATGGCTGGCTTGCTTGCGAGCCCACAAAAAAAGACTGGTTTCCCTCCTGGGCCCTCAGCTTATGACTACATTTCTCTCGGGTTTGTTGCGTTATAGCAAAAAGCAGTACCGCCTCAACCCAACTAAACTATGTCGACATATGAAACTTATAAATGATAACTAGCAAGTACATGTAATCATACAGAACTACCAATCTACAAAATACTAGGGCATAACAACACCCTTTACACAAGGATACATACCACAACCTAGTTGGCCGCCATTGGTGCCTTCAACCCACGAGTACAATGAGGAAAAAATCAGCTCTCGGTCTAGAAGATAACATTAATGATCCCGATCTGCTAACCAGTTATATAGGTAACCTATTAAACAAATAGGACCAGGTCTCAATCTACAACTCAACATACTCAATTAGACCTAAAGTAAACTTTATCAAAGTCAATGTTCAACGGTCAAAAAGTCAACAACCGATCGCCACGACGTGGACAAGCATATGCTACACCGTCGGGATAATAAGACAAAATGGTCGTACATCTGTCAAACGCCACAGTGTAGCGACTAATACCCCATGATGTGGGAACCTTTTAGAATAGCCAAATCCATTTAGCTCTGATTCCTTCCCCCCTCCCCCCCCCCCCCTAAAACTTTGCAGAATGCTTCCAAACCCCCGAAAGATCATAAAAACCACAACTTTATACATATACATGTCCAATGCATGTCATGAGCTCAAGTTAGGCCAAAAAGTGTAAAAATGGGA